>NC_080561.1:6275000-7475000 GCF_030253575.1 Rhododendron vialii | reverse complement strand
CGCCCATAGTAAGACCCATATCCATGTCTATTTCGCACATGGTCCATAGGTAATTAATAATTTTTACGCTCAAGAATCTCTTCGATAAACAACCACATACATATGGTGATTTAGTAGGCCAAATTCATTCTTAATAGCACTGCAAAAAGTCTCGCAAAAAGGAACTTGTTTATTGTTTGTTTGTTTTCTCAGAGGAGAAGCTGATCAGCAACTTATCAAGGTTTGTGGTAATCGTGTGGATCTTCGTGGTGCTGGTACTATCATCGAGTTATACAGCGTGCTTAACATCAATGTTAACAGTACAAAAGTTACAACCCAGTGTCACAGATATCAGGGACCTTAGAAAGAATGGAGAATATGTTGGCTACCACAATGGTACTTTTGTCAAAGAGTTACTGAAAAGAGAGGTACTTGATCTCCCAAATTTTAGGAACTATAGCACTTTCGAACAGTTTGATGATGCCCTTTCAAAAGGAAGTAAGAATGGAGGAGTTGCTGCAATTATCCACGAGCTCCCTTATGTAAGGTTGTTCCTTTCCAACCCCAAATACTGTACTAAGTACACTATGGTAGGACCAATCTACATGACTGCAGGCTTTGGATTTGTGAGTCTCTCTCTCTCTCTCTCTATATATATATATATATATATATATATATTTGTGTGTGTGTGTGTGTGTGTGTGTGTGTGTGTGGACGCGCGCATGTGTCTTGTGTTTTGTCTAAGGCAGCTTTAGCATCAAACATAATGTCATACCCTGCAGAGTTGGGAAAGTCGTTCACGAAACAGAATTCTTCACAAAAGCAACTGTGAAATTGTGAGGTTCTACGGTTGGAGTTTTACTTTTAAATGGAAGAAACACAAAACAACACATCATTTGTCACATGTCTTCTGTCCAAAGTACTGTTTGTATAGAAATAGCATTAAGCCTGTAGTTTTGTTCTATTGCCCTGCCCGACTGCTTGTTCGGTAGGGGTATGTGTTGTGGCTCTAGTGCTGAAGCTTATGACTTCTTTTTGTCTTGAAAGCTGTTCGGATTTATTTGGCATAGTTTGTATTTTCTGTTTACCTCAAAACAACTTTGAAAGGCCTACTTTTGAGAAGCGACATTTTCATTCTTTTTGGCTTCTACTAATCAATAATCATCTTTCATCACAAACTCAGCAGCAACAAATTTTATATGTTTCATGTGGATCTTTACCTGCAGGCGTTTCCAAAGGGATCTCCCCTTGTACATGACGTTTCAAGAGCAATCTTAAATATAAAGGAGGGAGGTAAATTGACTCAAATCCAACGCCAATGGTTTGGAGAAGAAGCTGAATGTGCAGGGCAAGACGGTGCCAAGACCACCTCCGACAGCCTCAATCTCGAGAGTTTTAAGGGTCTTTACCTAGTTGCTGCCACATCTTTGATTTCTGCCCTCATCATATCCCTGTCTACCTTCCTATACAACAATCGGGTGATCTTGGCTTCTAACGAGTCATCAACATGGCAAAAGCTAATAGCAATGGCTAAAAACTTCGATGAGGAAGAAGTGAACTCATATGATGCATCCAAGAAAACATACCGAGCAAATGAAGTGATGGTAGTCCCTGCTGATTGCCCACAAAGTCCAGCAAGGAACAATTCTCAGCTTGCAGAATGGAATTTCACTGATGATGATCAAGGGTTTACTACGACGGAAAACAGTACCCCAATTCATGAAACTATAGAAATTGTGGAGACGATTGAAGCAAAAGAATGATTTTCTGATGTAGATTGTACTTGAAAAGCTCATTTCAATGTGTGTGTATATATATATATATATATATATATATATATATATATATATATATATAATGTAGATCTTCAGTTGGGAGATTTTCACTCCTTGCGCTGTTGTATATTTGCAGATCCAACTGCATGATACTTATGTATCGCTTGCTGCAATGAATAATGTTAAATATTACATTCGGATTCTGGACCAAGTCAAATATTCAAAACTTTCACAAACTTATATGCTCCTACAGGGGTGTAGTCATAGAACGTATTTGGTTCTTGGATCAATAGATGCAATCAACATTACAGAAACTCAAATGCTCCTGCAACCAGAAAATGAAAAGAATTCCTAATCACTTAAACACCAAGCAACGGCATGGTATAGGCTCATGTAATATAGTGAAAGGAAAAAGAAAAAACTAAACGTCCATTAAGAACTCTCATGAGACTTGACCTATGAAACATGGATATTGATACGGGATACAGATACGATATAGATATGAGAATTCAAGAAAATTTAAAGAAAAAAGAATACAGGTATGGCTAGGATACGTTAGATCAAGGGTAGAAGTACTTGAGGGCTAAGGTGGGCTATAGCCAAGGTCACTTTCAAAAAAAAATTATATGTAAGAGTTTAGCCTAATTATGTACCCTTTGTCAAGATTTCTAAAATTTTTTTTTTGCCTATCAAACAAAAAAAGAGAGAGTTTAGCCTAATCCATTTTTTCTTTTAGCCCAACTCATCCCACCAATCCATTTTGTCCTAGCCCTCTTAGCCTCTATGTTAAATAACGCTCTCTCCCACTCTCCTACGTTCTTTCTTTTTTGCTTTCTCACTTGTTCTCTCCCTTTCTACTACTGTCAAGGTTAGGGTTCTTATTGATTGTTGAGAGCTGAAAACCCAGTTAAATTGACTCAAGGATCGAATTTCATAAAAACTCAGGTGCTCGATCTTCTGATTCAGATGCCACAGGAAAATCCCTAAAAATCAACTTCAAGCTACCCATTGATCAAGAAGTCTATAAAATGGGTTCATTAAGCTATCATCTTCCAAATCGGGCGAAGGAGTGGCATGTTTCTGCTAAACCATAAAATTGGGCTTCCATTCTTCAATCTCAGAGTCCATCACTCTCAATGAACCTGGAACATTATCCTGGTCTCCAACAAGGTAAACATGCTACTATTGAAATCCTTGAATCTCTGATTGATGAATAAAACTGGAATTTCTTTAATTTCTCAACTAGTTTATTTATTTTTACTTTTGTGCAGAAATACCATTCAAGTACATCGAATCGCAAGGCTTCAGATTCGTAAGAATTCCCTTATTATGCAGAGCACTGGCTATTGAGCTTAGATTTGCTCATATATTGTTAAATGCAGAACACTGACTGGTGTGCTTAGATTTTTACTGATTTAGTTGATGCAAAACACTGGCTGGTGTGCTTAAATGTTAAAATATTAGTACTTACAATCTTACTCGTTTAGGTTTAAATTAGAAGAAATTAAATAAGCATCCTATTTGGAGGACTTATTTAGGTGTTCATCCTAGTGGTTTTGAATACTTATGTTACCATCCTCAAATTGTCATATTACCCTATTATACCCCTTTCTATATATTGATATAATATAATTTTCTTAATTATCATGCCCCAACCCCACATTTCACGGATCAGGATCCGAAAATCCCATTTCAAACCAATTACTAATTTACTATGTTCCTATTTTAGAGGAACTTGTCCAAATCCGATACTGGGCCACCGTTCTTCAACTCCACTTTGGCAACCCTCTTCCTCAATATTATCTCCATCACTGGTAACCATCCATCTCTCTCTCCCCCTCTCTCTGGCCGTGTTTCTCTTTTAAGCAAAAAAAAAGAGAGAAAATCTTGTACCGGCAATTGTGGCCGCAGTCGTCATGGCCAATCACCTCCACCATCTCCGATCAACCTCACCATCACCGTCAACCCCATAGTTGCTGACCAACACTGTCACGACCCTGACCCGCCCCTTAAGGTCTTAATCATGACACATGCCAGTGATTTCTCACTAAGGCCAAATCACAAATCAAATATCACCTAAACAAGTGATAATCAAAAGGGACTAAAACATAACAGCGGAAGCAAAAATCAACTTTTATTGATAACAAACCAAAGTTTTACATAGGTTTTACAAACCAACAGGGTAAACCTCTCAGAGCTATGCTTACCTACAAACTTAAAAGCTAAACAACCATAGACAAAGCTAAGTGTCTACAAAACCTAACTTACTTTCTACAAGCTTCCAAATATACAACACATCTCAAAAGTAAACACCTTGCCACACTACGCGTCGCTTCCTAAAAGGTGGAAAAGAAAATACATAAGCCAAAGCTCGTGTGAATGATTAATACTTAACTCACATGCTTTCCATGGACAATGCAAAATAATTTGATAGTATCTCAAAACAAAGAACTCAAATCCATAAGCCAATTATAATGCACATTCCGCTATTCAAAGTCAAAAGCTACCAGGCGTCCCCGGTAGTGGATAAGCCAGACGTCTATGCATTATCCCAAAACACAGACCAACCTCAAACACCCTTGCTAGCCATTAAGTCGTCCCCTAGCAAGACCGGACGTTGGGAATGCCATTAAATAGATTAACAAATATTTCACAAATAGGTCCACCTTCCATTGGTATCCATGGAGTACATAATTTATAAAACATGTTCAAATAAGTTCGATAAGGGAAACAAGTTCAAAACCATGTATTTAGGTATTAAATCACTCACCTCGCGTCCACGTGTCACCCAAACCTCCTAAAATAATTAAACAACAAAACATGATTAGAAGAAGCTAAACAAGCCTATCTTTAATGAACATAAGGTCCTAGAGTGAAAGATATGAAGTTAGACAACCAATCTCAGGAAATAATTTCAGAATCTGCAATTTCATCAACTTTAACTTAAAATCTAACTTTGCACAGATATAACTAAGGTACAAACTCCACATACTTTTTAAGGTTTATGAATCTAGTTTCAAAATCAGAAATCGGATCGCAATTTCATCGCTCGAGCTAAAAACTATATATGACCGTTTCCGTAAAGTGCGACGATGCTGTCAGCACTGCAGATACCAGGACAGCAGGTCGGTTAACGATTTTTAACTCCTTCCACATTTTGAGTTAGGTTCTGAAAATTTTCCACAATAAAGAAGACACATACAGGCATTTACAGTAAAAATATCAAAAAATATCAAGGTCGGAAAGTTGGTGAGAAAAATTCCTCAAGAACATGGCAGATTCGATTCTGTTGAAGCTCTAAATTGCCTACTCACAAGTTGGACGAATTTCTGAAGTAAAACCCTAAAATTCACATCAAAACTCATACATAAACTTCACAAAACATAAGTAAATTTGAACATACTCATGGGCTACCTCAAATATACCAAATTCATGAATTACACAAACTTCAAACATGTCAATTTCTAGGAATTTAAAGGAGGTTCATGGATTTCCAACACAAACTTCAATCTCTACCCTAAACCCACTTAGATTCAGCACTTCTAGCAAAAATTGAACATCTAGAACAAGGAATCTCACTCCTCTAGGCATGAACTTACCAAATTAGGCTTCAATCCAAGTCTGGGAAGAAATCTCCAAGATTTTCCTCTTTTTTTCTTCTCACCGAGCGGTTCTCTCCTCTCTCTCTCTCTCTCTCTCTCTCTCTCTCTCTCTCTCTCTCTCTCTCTCTCTCTCTCTCTCTCTCTCTCTCTCCCTCTCTCTCTACACGTGTGATGAGGATGGGGGAGATGTTACACGTTCCTTTTCATTTTAACAGATTACAAGAAAAATTATCATGTGTAGGTGTGACCTATAACCACCTATGTTCCATTTCCAAATAACTAGCAAAACAAGGCCAAAATCACATAATTAACATCAAGTTCAACACTTACTTAAATTCTAAACACAATTAAAAGTCGGGGTATTACAAACACCGTCAAACCCATCATCCTTTCAGATCTCTCTCTCTTGATTGATGACCACCATCGCCACAAGGTTGTTCCAGAGGATCAAGAGCGATGACCATGCTGGTGTTGGTTTTTGCATCAAGCAAAACAAAAAAAAGAAAGAAAGAGAAAAGCTTGTACTAGTAGCCATGGCCGCCGCTTTCGCCGCCATGGCCTTCACCATCCTCGCTTACGGAAGCAGCAGATAGGATTCTTCACGAGGTCATTTTAGGAGGATTGTTTTCGAGGATCAAGAGGCGGAGGCAAGTGGTGTGGGGTTTTGTGTTTGTCGTGTCCCCAATGACTCCACATCGCCACCGATCAGACCTCTCCCTTTTTATTGGGTAATCAATATGGATCTCAAATGTTGTCATGTTTGTAGCCGATTAAAAAAAAATTTTTATCATGTTTGTTCATAGTATTTGCAAATTCATCATGTTCAGTAGTGTGATTAGCACCTAAGATTGTAAAATCGTGGTGCTAAAAGTTCCCTAGCTTGTGGCGTTTTTATTTATTGACATCGTTTTTATGTGATTTTACTCGTAAGGTAGTTTGTTAAGTGTTTCAGGTAAAACACCTTCAAAAGGCGTATTTTGATCACGAGCCTAATTCCCAAGAAAGTTCAAGTATCCGCGCCTGGTGGTACTTCTGCTAGGATGGCCCAAGAGCGAAGGCGTGAGGCGTTGGGCAAGCTGTTGAGGCGTCGGGTGTCAAGTCTGGGAGGCTGGCCTGAAGACCTGGAGATAAGCTCCCCGTATCGATGCAGCCTTAAGCTGTATCGATACACGTTTGTTTAGTGGAAGATCAAAAAAGGTTGTATCGATACGGCCTTAATCCGTATCGCTACTGGATCACTACGGGAAATGGCCCTTTTCAACTTAACAGCGTGGGATCGATACTTTGCTTAATCCGTATTGATATCAAGAGCCTTCGGTCATATATTTGTTGCTTTTTGGACTTTCCACTTTTGGAATAGTTGCCTTTATTGGTATGCTTTTTAGATATTTGATGAAAGAGAAACCCATTTTGTATAAATAGGGGCTTCATCTCCCTCTTTTGATACCTAGCACATTATTAACTTTAGAGTTTCCTCCATTAAAGCTTTTTAAGCTTTTTCAAGTGTAATTTCCTTAGAACTCAAGTAAGTCTTTATCGTTTATTGTTTTCTCGTTTATTAAAGTTGTTCGTACGGGACTAGATCCTTTATAATATCAAGTTTGTTTTCGTTTTTATCGGTTAAAAATCATGTCTCGTTTTTATGCTTTCTTTTATGCTTTAGCTATGTGCGAATAGTCGATAGGCTAAGTCTCGGGGTAATCTTTTCCGAGGACTTAGGTGGTTACTTGGTTCTCGAGCCCTCGAGCTTAAAAGCACGACTTTCGGAATAGAGCTTAACTTGCATTTTTGGTCTAAACAAAGGGGTGTTAACTCCTTGGTAAGGCATTTAGCCAAGCAGTCTTGGCAAGTGCTTTACTGAGGGCTCGTGGCCTCCTATGGTATCGATAAATGTTAAAAACAATTTAGCTCGTCTCCGGCAAATCACACGTTACGATAAACGTAATCTTTTAAAGTTAAATCTTCCGGGCGAGAGCGCGCGGTCGTGACCCTTGCCTGAGTTATAATTGAGAACCAGTAAAGGCCTTTGTCAAGGGATAGACGATCCCTAGACTTGCCTCTTTTAAAAGTTAATCTCATTTCTAGTCTTTCGTTTTTAACATTTCCACTGTTTAAAGCAAAACCAAGTTGGCTGTCTTAAACGCCAAAATCCACCATTCAACACCTACAATCCGATTAAGCTATTTCTGAATTCCCTGTGGTACGATTCCGGTCTTACCGGTTTACTATGCTATCAACGATCTAGCCCTACGCTTGGGGTTTTCTCAACCTTATATTCGAAGGCGAGGTTGTGGCAGTAAGCATAGTGTTGTGCAAATAAGGATTCTATTGCCGGAATATCAGTTTTAGGTATTATGTTTTTCGATTTTTGTCATGTTTGTGAATTGATGATATTTTGTTCATCTACCTCGATTGAAACGTACACTTCTCAAAACTTGTTATGTTTTTTATTTGATCATGTTTTGTTCATTTACCTCGATCGAAACCTACACTTCTTGAAACTTGCCATTTTTCCGATTTTGTCATGTTTTTTAATTGATCTTGTTTTGTTCATCTACCTCGATCAGGTTTTGCCATGTTTTGTGAATTGATCATATTTTGCGATGTTTTTTTGGCTTACACATTCATCTTTGTAAGAGTTGTGTTTTCTTTTTAGATTTTAGGGGAATGAAAATATGAGAGAGAAGACTAGGAGAGAGAGAAATTCAAAAGATTAGTGAGAGAAATGTTTGAAAGAGGAGAGAGAATTGAGATAATTAGAAAAGATTAAAATAAGAGAGAGAGATTTGAAAAATTAGGAGAAAGAAAGGGTAGTTTAGGATTTAATTGAATTTGAGGATGGAAAGATAAGTATTTAAACACATTATGATGAATACCTAAATAAGTAGGGTAAAAAGGATGGCTAAT
The DNA here is from genome assembly GCF_030253575.1 of Rhododendron vialii. NCBI lineage: Eukaryota > Viridiplantae > Streptophyta > Magnoliopsida > Ericales > Ericaceae > Rhododendron > Rhododendron vialii. The sequence continues at coordinate 7,466,737 of NC_080561.1, read as the reverse complement.
TAAGTTCCCCTTTAAATTATAATGTAACAGCAAAAAAAATCTGGAGCATTTTTTTGAGATTTGTTGATATCCAAGGGATTTTATGGCAGCATTTCTTTTCTCTTTATATTGTGCATGTTAAAGACATCACTGCATTAAAATCTTAAGAAATAGATATCCGATGTCCTCACTCATACAATTTGGACATTCACAATATGCGAGATCGATCAAGGGTACGATGGTGCTAGCAATATGTGCGGTGCATGGAGGGGATTACAAGTCTTATTTCTAAGAGATTGCCCATATGCATATTATATACACACTATTTTTGGCACCAAAAAAAAATTTTGGATTAGCCTATGGCAGAATCAATTCCCAGTTCCACTATTGCGTTGGATTAAAAGACATGTTTATACAATGAGTCAATGACGGAACTAGTAGTTGGCTTATGATGGGCAAGGCCACTCCCAATTTGAAAGTCTCAATAAATACCTAGTACTTTTTTTTTAAATACAAAAAACATTTTTTTAGTTGATTTTGTTCGCTAAGAGCACCTAGATATAATGTTTTGTATTGGGTACTATTATTTTGACATTTAAATAATTTAGATTCTGAACCTTGAAATTTTAAAATTTTGTTGTTCATGGTGGGACCCCTCGTATATGAATTCTAATCCGTCCTTGTGTTTATACCATTTTAGCATTGTTTTAGCCATAATAACATGAACAGAGATAAAACTTTTATATTTACCTTGTGTTGTTCGAGTTTTCTTTTTTCTTTTTTGGATAAGCAAAACTTTCATTAGAAGCTCAAAACACATACTACCTCAAAGGGGCATACCCCAGTATAACAAGAAGAAAAGGAAACCTCCCTTCTAACAGGCCTATACAACAACCAATTGACAGACAAAACAGAGCTAGGCCCTACAAAAAGACCATACACTTTTTTTTTGAAGAGAAGACCATACACTTCAAACTAAGAATGTACACCTAGGAAGGTTCCAACTAGCAGCCAAAGCCTTATTATGGGCAGAGGGTACGTCGCACACCTCTTCTAGAACTCAGAAAATCCCTGATCGAATTCACCGATTGCAGAGCAAGAAGCTCCACATGCAGAGTCTTCCCTTGAAAAAACCTGAGATTTCTTTCTCTCCAAATCAAATAAACTGCAGCAGCCAAACACTCTGCATAAGCAAGCTCCTGAAACTTTTCCCTTGGACATTTAGGTTAAACCATGCCACAATATCATCCAGGTTATTTGGAATGCCACTAACAGAGACTTTATTCTAAGCTCCATACCAAATAGTAGAGGAAAAAGAGCATTGAAAAAACAGATGAGCATGAGACTCAAGATCTGTAATACAAAGCAGGCAAGAATTAACATCGTTCATACCCCAGCCCACCAATCTATCCCTGGTACTCAATCTGTTTTGGACAGCCAGCCACAATATAAAAGACCATCTAGGAACAATTTTACCCTGCCAAACAGTGCGAACCCAAATAGGGGCAGGATATTTATCCCTAATAACTTCCTAAGCTGATTTTACAGAATAGCAACCACTCGGGTGAGGCAACCAAACAATAGAATCGTCCTGGGAACAGTTGGGCTTGAGATCAGAAGGAGTGTGGTTATTGATAGTTTGAGTGACCCTGTTCCTCAAACGGGGCCATCTCCAATCCCCTTGAATAATGATTGAAGAGACTTTAGCCTGCAATGATCTCCCAAGATTAAACACCACCTCACTTCCAAAACGATTATACAAAGGCCCTAAAGGATGCCAATTGTCAAGCCAAAGAAAAGTGTCCAACGCATTACCAATCATGTACTTGATCAAAGGCTGCCGCAAACTAAAGACTTTCCGAACAATCCAAGAAGCATCACAAGGAGTGTCCATGAACCACAAATTCTGCCTTTTAATGATGTAAGAATGAATCCACTTAACTCAGAGGGTGTCAGCCTTTAAACTTAAAGTCCAAAGGTGTCTCAGCAAAGAGGCTTTGTTCCAATCTGATAAGTGCCAAAATATACATATTTTGGCCCTTCAAACTATATTTATTAGTCATTTATTTTTGTTATTTTATAATTATTTTGTCCTTTTTGTGTTTATAGGTTGCTCAAGCCCGTTGTTCAAGAAATTTGGATAAAAACAAAAGTTAAAGGAAGTTTGGGGTTAAAAGTGCAAAGGGCTTTCAAAGTTGAATTGCTAATTTCTAATAACGTGAAGTCCAAGGGCCACTTTATGTAAAAATGCATTAAAAGCCCTACTGCTATATAAATGACTGGACGTGCTCGAAGTCGGCAGCAGCTTTGGCCGTGGAAAAGAAAACGTGGACAAGAGCAAGCTTTCAACGAGGAGTGGGTTTTGAACGCAAAGCCTACTGATCATGGAGATCACATCAGCGCCTTCCGATTATCTTCTCTCCAAGAGCAACTAATTCTCTTTCTTAGAGTGTAGATGAAACCCTAACCAAGTAACTATGTTTTTACATTAATTTGAGATTTCGATTACCGAAGCAACGGTTGCATAACATTGAGACTTATTTTTATGATTTTATTTTATTCTTTCAATTTAGTATTATGTGTTTGTTTTCTGTGATTGCGAATACATAGTTATGCAACGGTATTTTTGTGCGTGGAATTGAGTATTAGGATAATCTATGCCTAGGGAAGACGAGCCGTGCCTAGATTAATTAGTCATAGAATCAAAGACGATTCGTGCCCACCAAAGATAGATTATGCCCGATTCTCAATTACATTGATCCTCTTGGTGATGTCGCTAGGGCTTGTAGCTTTTAGTGAATCAATGTCATTTCGGTTATTGGTTTCCTAAAATTAATATAATTGCTTGGTTACAAAGTTAGGGTGGATTCGAAACCCTAAGACCTTTTCCCATATTCGAACTTAATATCTCTCTTGCTTTCAATTATTTAGATAATTTTAGTTAAACAAACTCCAATCACTTTTTCTTGAATTAAATAAAGAATTGATTTTAGAAATAAATAACTTAGCCTCTTGATCCTCGTGGTACGATATTTGGACTTAAATCACTATTCTATTTGAATTGAAGTTTCGCTTGGTTTTAATTATTTATTTTTGGTGTGAAAACGACCTACCACAATCCTTCAATCTTCTGAACCCTAAAGAAAAATTTGCCAAATTGATTGCAACATTTGGTGCTGTCCCTCCTCTCCCGCCGCCCATTATGATGTAAAACCCTGGGGGAGGGAGGGGAGGAAGGGCTGCTAGGGTTAGAGAGAAAGGCAGAGAGAGGAGGAGGATTGGTACTTCAATTGGTAGCTCTAGTTATGGGGTCTTGGTCACTATTGGGGCCATTTGACTATTGAAATGGCCTTTGAATATTCTTCCCAGAAGAAAAACAATTACCCAACTTCCCCTTATCGTGGGATGAGGCTTCCAATTGGCAAGATTATTCGGGGCATCTCGCTTCACTTAGATTTAATTAATCCGGTCTTGTTTCAAATTACAAAATTAATGTGGCCCATTAATTTTTAGCCCGAAAAAATAATGAATATCGGCCCAATTTAATTAATACTTAATTAAATGGCCCAACAACGCTGGTCCGAGGTTTGGTGCCAAAAACGGATATAAACAGGTTCATTTAGCTGCACGCTTTATTTAGGTTTAGTTTGGCTTGAGAAATGAGTATTGCGGTTTTAAACTTAAACTCAAGGGACTTCACATAGCATGTTGCGGTCTGTCTAAATGAACCACATGGCATTTCCTTTAACCTTAAAATGTTGCGGTTTTATGTATGCAGAATATTTCAGCGAGGGTGCCCGCGCCGGTGGTGCCGATGATTGTGGAGGTGATGGGGAAGATGGATGGGGGAAGAGGGGGAAGGAGTACGCGATGAGTGTTTTGGGGGTGATTTATGGTGGTGGGTTTGGAGAGGAGAGGCGGGGCGGGGGCAGGGGAGAAGAAAAATGAAATCAAACATTAGAGAGAAACTAGGTGAATTTTACATTATGTACGTGATGTGACAATAGATCTGCTTCCTCTACATTATGTACGTGATGTGACGATAAGTGAAATGATATATGGATTACATAGTCTACATTGTTGGCGTATCATTAAGGATGCATTATGTCAACTTTGATGAAGTGAGGATCAAAACAAGAGAGAGAGAGAGAGAGAGAGAGAGAGAGAGAAGGTTTGTGGCAAGGGATTATGAGTAGTTTGCTACAAATGAGCTCACAAAGTAGGTTAGGATCAAAGAGAAAGAACAAGACACATGATATATTAGGGGAACACTGACTTACTTACTTACTTGATTTTTCACAGAACACCAATAGTACTACTTTACTGTTCAGCTTACATCATCATACATCAATTACCTTACTTTTTCTGCTAGCATTTATTTCTTACGTACTATTGGTAATAATCTATACTACAAGACAACAGACCAATAATACTACTACTACTTATCCAAACAATACATACAAACATTACATATCTTACAAGTATTTGTTGCAAGATTAACCAAGACAACCACACTGAACTGAATTGTCGATTTCTTTCAAGTTTTGGAGTGCAGCGAGCCTGGATCTTGGCAAAGAGTATTTTCCGATCATTTTTGCTTCTTCTTTTTTTTTTTTCTCCGTTTGGCATGGAAATGAGAGTGCACATTGGTACCCGTCATTTTCTCCAGGGTGTATTAACCTGTCACACCACACCACTATTTGTAGAGGATTTCACCGCACCTATGTCAGAACCAAAGTAAAGTCTCAAAACGTATGATGGCGTTAGGAGTATGTTCAGCCAATTAGCCCCAATAGTGAGCTATGGAGATTCGAACCTAGGCGGAACCAACCCGTCATTGGTTCTCGAATTGTGCTTTTTCCGTTTTCCGCGAATCACGTATTAATACTACTATACCAAGGGATGGATTGATGGGCTAATTTCGGAAATAGGACTAGGCCCAATCATACAGACTTCAGGGTCCAATCCAATCTTGGGAAAGGAGGTTCCGCGGGATCGATACTCTGAACAAAATTGTTGGTCCACTGGTCCAGCCCATAATGTCCTGGACATGGTCCTTACCATGTTGAAATTATGTCCAAAAAGTTTGGTGAACCGTGAAACTGGTCGAACTGAACTGATCCATACATTTTGAATTGGATTTATGGATTAATGGTCCGGATAAGGATTCAAAAATTAAAAAATCTTGAGGTATGGTTCGGTCCACGAATTTTCATTATGAAACTGTAGTTTATCCGAACCCAACTGTGAGATATTAAAAAATAATAAGTTAAAATTAAATATATATAAACTTCTAAAATAAATTTCTCAGGCATATGTTACATAAACAAACTTTTAAAGAGAGACTCGAGAATATCCTTTGAGAGTTTGGAGTCAATTACTTTCTGGATTATGAATAACAAACTCTATAGATTATAATTTTGATACTAGAATTTGTGAAATTATTTGGGGTACGAAATACATTTGATGAAGGATAATTTTTTGAATAAAAGAACAAAATCGGTGCAATTTATAAAATTAGATGAGAAGGTGGTCATTCCTCCGGCCCCTGTATTTTCCTATTATGACTCCAAGCCAACAAGAAGGTAAGAAATGGAATGGAAATGAAAAGACTAGTGGCGGAGCCAGGATTTAACTAACGGGGCGGCACTGTTCAATTCAATCTCAACTGTTTCACATGCTTGCATGTGGGGATGAGATGTCCCCTTCACCTTATTGTCAACAAGAGTCTCGCACAAGTGCTCATTTTTTCCAGTGATGAGAGTCTTCAACAAAAACCAAAAAAATAACCATATGAGCATATACAAATGTGGAACTAGTGAAATTCACTAGCTATAAATAGTTTACCCATATAGCTTAACCAGGTTCTGTTGTTTGTGAGTTTCACAAGCAGACTATGTTTGTTATGAAGAAAACATGATACACAGGTTCTGTTTTTATTAAGTGTTGTTTTTATTAAGTGTTGATCTGGTGGCATCTTTGTGGATACATAAAGATAATTGAAATATGAACATGGCTTCAAAGGATTGTCAGCAAAAGAGGACAAGTGAATTTGATGATACAAACCCAACTGTTGAATGCGAAGATGTGTGCCCTGTCCTCTTTGGCAGGTTTCAATAGTTGCCTCTCATAACTCATAAGTATGCCACTAAAAGCTTCGATGATCTGACATAATAATGCACACATTAATTTTCATGAAGGTGGATATGAAATTAAGAAATTCAACAGATTTTTATGAACAAAAATGTTATTTTGTTTGAGATATCTCCTTCTTTGAGCATTTGGACTGCATTTTTTCACATTGACAACCAATCCATTTGAATACCACATGCTAGAGCTGTAAAATAACAATTTTTGTTGCAGATTATTGAAACTAAGAACAAGGAAAAGCATTTTTGTAAACGAGTATGATACTAAAAATTCAAGATGATAATGAATAGTGTTCCTTGCAGGTCCATTTGTAGTCATGAGTTGTAATTTGGTTCAGTCTTTCAATCGCAGATTCATCCAGATAAACCATCATGTTCCCGTTGTACTAAAGGTAGTAATTGTGGAATTATCTCTCAACTAACTTGACGAATATGCCAGAAAATCAAACTTCTCTTCGCCAATTACAATGCAATCTTTAAGAGTTGCAAATACCCTTCCATAAATGCTAGTTCTTCTTTCCTAACTGGAAGAACATCTGAACATATGTTGGGTAATAAATCTTTATAAAACAGTTTACCCATCTCCACATCGTGAAACGAAACACGTAGAAAATTGTCGATATCATCACGATATTGGCGTAACACCCTATTTGACATGGTAACCTCTGCCCCAAAAAATACACTTTACATGGGGTAATTCGGACCTTATGAGAACGTATACCACTCCTTCGTCATCCTAGTTTATAGCAGTTCATAGCAAGTGTTGGAGAACGTTGATCGAGGATTTGTAGCCCCGATATTCACTATATTGCTCACGTAGCCATGTAAGAGGGTCATAGCAACATTCCTTGAGGTGGGAAAAATTTTCAGTGCCGAGCGAGTACTACGTGGTGTCCGCTCGGTGCATCCGAGCTGTCCATTACATTTTTGGACAGCTTGGATTTGAAGAGAGAAAGTGTTGAGGTGAGAAAAGAGAGAGGGTTTCAATCCGAGCTATCTAAAAGTATTGGACAGCTCGAATGTGCCGAGTGGATACGACGTGGAATATACCCACCCGGCACCCAAAAATTTCTCCTTGAGGTGAACTAGCTTATCAAGGGCGTGTTGAACACACACAATGGGCTAGGTTTTTGAGGTTCGACTAGCTTAAAGAAGTCAATATCAAGTTATTCGACAGCGCTTGGAAGGCATTTTGTCTGATAAAAAGAAAATTTGTTCGACAGCCACTTGTACAATAGATAGAATACACAGATCTACACCCACAACTGAGCAGATTCTTTCTTTTTATAGTCGTACACCTGATTAATGAATGGTTTGGAATATTTTCATCAAATGACCAGCAATCTCTTTCTAGAATCTTCTTACAAAAAATATTTCGTATTTTTCACAACTTCATGATATTTTAGAATTCTCTACACTAGTCCAGCATGTACAATCTTGTAGAATATTCTAGAAATTTCCAAAACTCTCTAAAGCAATGAAGATGTGAACGGTCCCAATTACTAGTGTAGAGAATTCTACAAGATTGTTCATACTGGACTAGTATAGAGAATTCTACAATGATGATGGTTTTTCTAAGGGTTTGTTCTCATGTGCTTTTTTTTTTTTTGCGGTAGTCCGATTTATAATCGCTCTCTAATTCGATGGGCTCGATTGAACAGCAGAGGAAAGATATTTTGGGAAGAAAATAGACTTTCCTGGATAATCTATTTCCATTCAAAGACAATGCTGAAAATTTAAAGGAAAGACAGGAGTAACTCAATGCCGATAATACTAAGAAAAATATAATTTACACGTAAAAAAAAATGAATGCATTTTTTAAATTCAACGGATTCGCTTCAACCATCTGGATTCCATGTGTAGTCGCCCCTAAGGTATGATAGAACTCACGGAATCATTGTGAGGTGCAATACTTGACGTTCTGATAAAGTGCAGTTTCTTGAGTCCTCTGTTATTGATTACATAATTCAATTTGCCACAAGCTTGACGACCAATTCAGGATTGTGCTAATTACGAAGGATCCTCCACTTCTTTTTCCCATACTCTATATATGGAGTATCAATTTTTATCATCTAAAATAGAGGAAGAATTGGAGGAATAAAGGGTGAATTGGAGATGCTCTTAATGGTACTAGTATTACGAAGAAGTTGCAACAATTTTGTGGACAAATTCATTTTTCAAGATTAATGAAGTTGTTACAAAACAAAGTTAAAAATTAATTTCGAAAGTATATTATTTTTGAGGACAAAGTTACACGGTCTTCCATATGGAGTATTTAAATTGGGACGGAGGGAGAACCCACGAAGAAAGATCCGGCTATGATGCCCCAATCCGATTTTGGGGCATCATGTCTCATTTTCTCTCAACTGTTAGAGTATAAATTGTAGCCATACATAGTGGTAAATATAGTCATACATTGTGGTAAGTTTGATCATATATTGTGGTAAATATAGCCATACATTATGGTAAGTGTGATTTGCGAAAAACTCATAAAACCACTTTATTTTTTTGAGTGGTTCTGATCTAATGGCTGAGATTTATCTATTTTCAATCTAACGGTTCATATTTATGAGTACATCCATACCCCAATAACATTGTGGGGGCATCATAGAAAAATTCACCTACGAACAGAACCAACCAAATCACTTGAAACAGGAATAGTCTGCAACATTGGACCAAGTGCGCACAGGAAGGTTCTGTTTGGAACTCAAGGAAGGGAAAAGAAAATTAAAATATTTTCCTTTCTATTTTGGAATTTAAGGAAAGTGAGGGAAAAAAATGAAAAAGTTTTCCTTCCAATTGTTTGGATTGGGGAGAAAAATGAGAGAAAATACAAGAATTTAAATAGGGTGAATAGTAAAATTTCTCTCCTATGTTCCCCCAATTTTTTCTCACTTTTCATCATTTTTCCTAAAAACCAAACAAAGCAGTATTTGGTTGGAAGCAAAAGAGAGAAGAAAATAATCTTTCCCTCCTCTTTTCTTTTCTTTTCTTTTTCCATAAGTTCCAAAGGGAGCGGACGAAGACGAGATGAAAAGAGGGCTGGATGGGGCGCCTTGGTTGATTGCTAGTAGGGCCGTTAGCCAGATCAGAAAATCGCTCGAAATTGGAAAAATTGGACCGGATTGAATTTTTTAAACAGGTTGAATAATATCGATCTGGTTCCAGTTTAAAAAATTTTATAAACCGAAAAAATAATTTCGATCCGGTTTATGTGTTTTAAAAACCGGTCGAAACCGGACCGGTTATATATATATATATATATATATATATCGGGACGGTTCCGGGGACACCTAAAAAAACACCTAAAAAAACACCCCATAGCTCCCGATCAAATTTTGATGATCCGAGCCGCTCAATGTGATCAGAACGTGATTTTAAGGGTACTCGCAAGAAATCAGCAAAAAAAATGACAGGAAAGGGCTTGATCCGAACAGTTTCGAACGGTTTTTTATTGAACGGTTCAAATAAAAACTGCTTAAATCAAACCTTTCCCGGTTATTTTTTTTGCTAATTTCTCGCGGGCACCCTTAAAATCACATTCTGCACACATTGAACGGTTCGGATCATAAAAATTTGATCGGGAACTATGAGAATGAGATTATGGGTGTTTTTTTGGGTGTTTTTTTAGGGTGTCCATTGAACCGTTCCGTATATATATATATATAAACATAAGGGAGGGGTTGAATTATAGGTTTTTTGTTGATATTTTGTGGTGTATATTAGTTTAATAAATATATTTATTATATAAAATCAATCATATATATATCAGTCCTGCTACACACACAGCAATTTGTGCACAGATTTCGTTGTGGGGCCCACCACGGGTTCCACACAAATCATCTGAGCTGTTCATTAAATGTAAAACATTTTTTCAAGAGTCCCCGTAAAAAATAAGCTCAATCTTGACCTATAGGTGCTTCATCCAACCATCTAACTTTTCATTCAGATTTTCGAATAATAAAAAGTTATATGATTGGATCGAGCACCTATAGGTATTGGATTGAGCTTATTTTTTACGGGGACCCTTTAAAAAATGTTTTACATTAATGAACGACTTGGATGATTTGTGTGGGATCCGTGGTGGGCCCCACAATGAAATCTGTGCACAGATTATATGTGTGTGTAGACTTTCTGTTTTTATGCGCTTAATTATGTTTTTATGGGTTATTTATTGGGTTCAAAATTGATTCTTTTTTATTGGGCCCAAAAAAAGGGTTGAATTATGAATTTTTGGTTGATATTTTTGTGGGTTGAATTGTGAATTTTTTGATGTGTTGGGCCCAAAATATGACTTATGAATGAAAACCGGATAAATCAGATCGAAACTGGTTAAACGGGTCGAAACTGAACCGATTTATTGGTTCCAATTTCTACAAATCTCAAACTGAATAATCGGTTTCGACCGAAAAATACATCCAAACCGGTCGAAACCGGACCGTATCACCCCTGATTGCTAGTGAGAGGAGAAAGATAGGGCGAAGTGGGTTGTTTATGGTGTTGGAAAATTACTCCTACAAAGAGTTGAAAGAATGACGGAAGCGGCGGTGCTGTTGGAGGAGTTTCGATCCTCCCTCACGACTTGGTGATTCTGAAAGTGCTCACAAGGCTCCCGGCCAAGTCCCTGACGCGATTCAAGACCGTGTCGAAGCACTGGCGGTCCGCCATCTCCGATCCGTCGTTTTCCGAGGCGCACCGCCGCCTCGCTCGTTCCCGATCCGGCGCCACCCGCCTCTTCATCGAGACGTATGGCGACCGCGGCGTCGACTTTTCCTTGTTAGGCTGCTTCCTCCAAGCCCTCCCGTGCCACGGTAATAAATCCCTATTGCTCGACCCCTTTACTGTACACGAATCATCAGATAATAATAAATACAATGGTGCTACCGAAGTCATCAACGGCCTCTTTTGCTTGTACAACGATAATCGCGTATGGGTATGCAACGTCTCTACCCGTGAAACTGAAATGTTATGGTGAAGAAAAGGTTCTCCATTAATGTAGCCTCGTTCCCAAATGGTGGTTTCAAAGCTAGGAGCCTTGTTGAATAACCCATTAACTCTCAACCAAGCAAACCAAATCTATGCTCTCATTCTCACCAGCGGTCTTAACCATCTCCAACCCTTACTCATCCGTCAACTTCTCGTACCCCAACTCAGTTACTCTCAACCCACAACTCAATATCTCCGTTTAATTCTCTCCCATATGCAAGACCCAAATGTTTTTTCATGGTCTTGTACCATTAGGTTCCTTTCCCTGCACAATCAGTTTAGAGAGGCTTTTAATATGTATGTAGAGATGCATAGATTGGGTTTGTGTCCAAACACTTTTTCCTTGTCTTCTTCTTTGAAGGCATGTGGTAGGATTGGGTATAAGATTGGCGGGGTTTCAATTCATGCTCAAGTTCATAAACATGGGTTTTGTAAGGTTGTTTATGTGCAAACAGCTCTTGTTGATTTCTACTCAAAGGTAGGGTGTGTGGAGATTGCGCGGAAGGTGTTCGATGAAATGCTTGAGAAAAATGTGGTTTCTTGGAATTCGATACTATCTGGGTATATGAAGTCAGGGAATTTGGCCGTGGCGCGTAGCATGTTTGATGAGATGCCGGAGAAGGATGTTATTTCTTGGAATTCGATGGTTTCGGGATATGGGAGAGAAGGGGATATGGAGCAAGCGTGCGCTTTGTTTCGCCAGATGCCAGAGAGAAATGTAGCTTCTTGGAATGCGATGATTAGTGGATATTTGAATAGTGGGAAGGTAGAATTGGCACGGAGTTTCTTTGAAGCAATGCCTAGAAGAAATAACGTTTCGTTGATTACAATGATTAGTGGGTACTCGAAATGTGGTGATGTTGAATCTGCTAAGGATCTCTTTGACCATATGGGTGAGAAAGATCTACTGTTGTACAATGCCATGATAGCTTGCTATGCTCAAAATAGCCGATCAAAGGAGGCCCTTCAGCTATTCAACAAGATGATTCAGCCCAATGTAAATATTCAGCCGGATAAAATGACATTTGCTAGTGTTCTATCCGCTTGTTCTCAATTGGGAGATATGACATCCGGGTCTTGGATTGAGTCGTATATGAAGCAACTCGGAATTCAAATTGATGACCATTTGGCTACTGCCTTGATAGACTTGTATGCAAAGTGCGGAAGCATTGATAAGGCATACAAGCTGTTTCAACTCTTGCAGAAGAAGGATTTGGTTTCCTATTCTGCAATGATTCTGGGATGTGGATTAAACGGTAGGGCAAAGGATGCCATCACGTTATTTGAACAAATGATGGAGGCCCGAATTTTTCCAAATTTAATTACCGTCACTGGGATATTAACCGCCTATAACCATTTTGTTTTGGTTGAAGAAGGCTATAAATGCTTTAACTTGATGCAGAAGCATTATGAACTTGTGCTCTCGGCGGACCATTATGGAATTATGGTCGATATGTTAGGGCGGGCAGGGCGATTGGAGGAAGCATATGAGTTGATAAAAAGCATGCCAATGCAACCACATGCTGGGGTTTGGGGAGCTTTGCTTCTTGCTTGCAGCGTGCATAGTAATCTTAAGATAGGGGAGATTGCAGCTAAGCATTGCTTTGAGTTAGAGCCTGATGTAAGTGGTTATCGGTCTCTGCTTTCCAGTATATACGCCTCGGTTGGGAGGTGGGATGATGCCAAGAGTTTGAGAGAGGGTTTGCAGAAAAAGATTCCTGGTTGTAGTTGGATGGAACAGAGTTGAGTCAAATCAAAAGGTGGGCGTAAATTACAAGTGTTCATTGGTTGGATGGGGACACTGTCGCATTGCTATAGTTCTATTTTCACCTGACCACTTTGGCTGGGTTTGGTGTCATGGAATTTTGGAGCAGAGTTGAGTCAAATCCAAGGTGACAAAGCCTATAAGCCTGTAAATCATATCTGATTCATTGGTTGGATGAAAGCACTTATACTTTCATATATCCCATTGGATTTTGAATTTGTGGCAGGATATTCCAGGGGGAGGAAAATGTTGGGGATTATTTCCAGAAGGATGTGTGGAGGGTTTTTGCTTAACAGGAGCTTCCTTCCTCTGATCTTGTGCATGAAAATGCCAAATTCTATACCGATTCTTTTGTTTTTTCTTCTACTTCTAAGGAATACAAGTTGGTTAAATTATGCTTGTTTCCTATGGTCTTCAAGAGGGATGTTCGCTATACAGAGTGCGAGATTCACACTTTGGGCATTGACACGTCCTGGAGAGGGCTGAGTGTGTTTCAGGCTCCGCCCATCAAATACTCGGACTCCAACAGAAGCAGCGCGTCCATTGATGGAGCTATCTGTTTCTGGCAGGACGGGGGAACTGGATTCGTCGTTTTCAACAGCCAAGATGAGAGCTTTCAAGAGATTGAACACCCACCATGGGCCTCCTGCAAACATTCATTTTGGTTGTCTTTCATAAGAGGGGATTGTTCATTGGTGCAATTTAGAGGCCGTTTTGCAGTGGCAAGTGGGGTGGTTGATTGGAAATTACCGCTCTGGGTGTTGGAGTTGGAGTATAAAGGACAGTCGCGGTCATATGAATGGATTAAGGAGGGGTAATCGATGTTCTGTATGATTTTCCTGTCCACAGATATAGTTTTTTGGGAACCTCCCCACAGGTGAGATGTTATTGACTCGTGTAAAGATTAATAAGTCAGCTATACCTGTTTATTCATATGATCACATTGAAAGAAAGTTTGAGGAGTTTGAAATTGGCAAGTTCCCTTTATCTGAAGCTTCGATCAGGAAGGTCCGTATCAACTATTGCGAGGAAAATGTCACACCGTTGAGCTCCAGCTTTTCCTTTCAGGACGGCTATTCCCCATGAATCAGTCTGCTCAATTCCCTTCTCTAATTTAGCTATCGATTCAGTTTCAGTGTGTCACATTTTATTTGACGTTTTATGTGCTATGTAGTAAGTTATTGTCAGATTGTTGCAGAATGGATTTCAATGTGTCGTTTGGATAATGTATCTTGTAATGCTTAATATATTTTGTTGCAGTATGGATTGCAATGTGTTGTTTGTTTATTGTATCTTGTGATGTTTAATGTATTTTTGTTGCAGTATGGATCTTGTAATGGGTTGTAATGAGTAATTTGTAATGCTTGACCTAGTCTGTTGCACTGTCGTTTATGAAGTTTGATCTTTCTTGCTCAATTGTTTTTCGCTATTATTCTTATCAAGATCGTGGTTTTAGAACTTGTTTAGCAATCATAGCAGTGTTGGAGCTAGGACTTTGGCCCAAGAAGGCAATATTCGGGGGAAAAACAAAACGAGGTCACTGGGTATTGGTGGTCTGGCCTGGAATAAAGAGATTGAGCAATTGGCTGTGATTATCTCAACAAACAAACATCTCTCTCTGTCTCTTACCTAATACTAGTTTTCACGCTTCATATCCTATTCTCTCTCTCTCTCTCTCTCTCTCTCTCTCTCTCTCTCTCTCTCTCTCTCTCTCTCTCTGTGGAAGTCTCATGGTCGCCGATCGGTGAAAATTTTCCTGGCAAAGGTGGCGATGACCATGGTCCGAGATCTATCTTTATTTCTCTTCAAGGGTTTTTCCTGATTATTCCTCTGATGAGTCCAGGTTATCTTCTTCTTTCTCTCTATTCATTCTCTGTCGTCTACTTTTCTAGGAAAAAAAGATTGAAACTTGTTGCAATTTAGCCCAATAGGGCTGCATCTCCACTCTCAAAATCTACTTGTTTTGTGGGAGTAATAACACATTATTGTTGAAATATTGTTCCTGAAAGTTTTCATGAATTTATCCATTTCTCTTTTAGTTACTGAAATTGGGGTTTACTAAGTCTGTGTTCTTTGCAATCTGTGTGTTCAATGGGTTTTGATTGTCAAAATTTGGCTTTGGGTGAGAAAATACATAAGAGTCATTGATTGCAAGAGTGATTTACTGGGTACATAATCTAAACATGGTGTGTTTGATAGCTTTTTGTAATCTAAAAATTGTGTTTTTTTATATCATTGATAAGAAGGCTATTAGGAAACGAAGGATTTCAAACACAATAGTGAGTACGTAATCAATTATCTTTGGTTATGGTCTAGGAGGTTTCATTTTGTAAATTTAGAAGAAATGATGCTAGATAGATGTATGTTATTCTTCTTCTATAATCCACAATTTAAGCGTAATTTTTTTATGTCTTTGCTTGCAGTGGCAAACCCAGAAATTTCGTGATGGGGGTACAACGGTTGAAAGGTTCAAGGGACTAAGGTTGAAGGTAATATTTATTTAGATTTTGGAGGGACTAAGGTTGAAGGTAATATTATTTAGATTTTGGAGGGACTAAGGTTGATGGTAATATTATTTAGATTTTGGAGGGACTAAGGTCAAACTATCAGGATTGTGCAGGGGCTACTAATGTTACTTCTTTTGTAAATAACAAAAAATGCTTTGGATTAGGGTAAATATTGTCAAATTTCGTGCCACCCTTGGTTCTGCCATTTATGAATGATTCACTGGTTACTTAATCTAAAACTCCCATATTTGATAGTATTGATACTGAGTCTCTTTCAAACAATTTCAACACAAGAGTATCTTTATATTCCATTAACCTTTATTTGTTGTATGAAAGGTTTAATTTTGGAGATTTATTAGAAATAGGTGGTAGATGGATGTTTGTTATTTATCTTGTATAATTCGCAATTTAAGCTTTAATTTCTGAATGACTACCCTTGCTGCGGCGGACTCTGAAAGTTTGCATAGGGTTAGTGTTAATACCTAAAATTTCCTACCACCCCTTGGTTCCGCCATTGTATCCTTGTAATTTGTTCTTAATTCTTGAATCACTACCCACCTTATAAAAATTTCTGGATCAGTTACCATGACACAAGCAGGGGCGGATCCATCTGTCTAGTGGGGTCAAAATTTTACAATGAAGAAATGGCGAATGACAGAGGGTGGTCACAAGAGACGGATAGGGAGAGAGAGATGAGAAGTAATTTGAAGGGAATAAAGAGGCAGAGGACTCCTCTCCAAACTCATCATTCCTCTTAGGGAAAACAAACTCCTCTCCAAACTCATCTGCAATAGTCTTTGGCTGCTTTAACTGGGTGAGGACTCTGATCGAATATCCTCTTCTTTATATTATTTTTTAAAATTCTATCATCCTTCGTAGCATTATATGTTTCTACTTCTTTATTCTGCCTTGTTTGCTTCTCCGATATTTTTGTTATTCCCGAAACAGAATCTAGTGAAATGGTTAATGGTTTTGAATTCTGCGTGTGTTTGCATATCCCTGAATTCTGACATCCCTTTGAAAGGGTTTGATATAAATAGTTCTATACACATGACCAGGCATAACACCAGTTCTTTGAATAATGGAAGCCAAGTATTTCCAGCCAAACTTGATGCACTATCAACGAAAACAAGGATGTGGATCATCTCTTATTTACATCAAAGAGTATGGCAAAATAATGGCTTCCTTTACAATGGTAGTGACATCTAGGAGTCTCTTCTCCAAATTGATGATTTAACCGTTTCAGAGGTGGTTTGCACTTCTGTTTAAGGGTAAAATTTGCAAATTGTTTTGCAAATTTACAATAGACATGGAAGAAGATAAACGATTGGATTCAAAGGGATAATTTCCGCCTAAATTGTTGTTAATGGGATCGGATTGGGGACATCTCATTTCGGTAAAGCTTGGAAGTAAAAGCTATGGAAATTTTCGCCCACTATCATTGGCTGCATGAGAAACATGTTAGCATCTTGAAAAATAATAAAAAGGCTAATGTACATAAACCGCACTTCATGTATTGCTTTGCATTTTTCCATTTATTCCATGTCTACTGCAATTGCACTTTTTCCTCCACAATGGTCATGAAACCAACTTCTTAGTACAAGATATTTGAAGAGAAGGATTACGTGTAAAACAGCATGTCAACAATTAAGCAATTAAATTATAACTAGAAACCAAAGAATCTGGATTGAAAAATAAGAATCTGGCTTTAGCAAAAAGTCAGCATGAAATTAGGACTGCCACCAACTTAATTTGCATTTGACTCTACCACCTAAGACTAGATGATACTGAACAAGTGTGTGGTGGTTAGAAATGTTCATGGTACTTTTTCAATAGGCTATTAGATTGAATGGTTACTTCATCACCAAAACTTCCTTTTGACCTATGCCGGTATCTTTTAAGTTTGTGGAGGCGTTGGGAAATAATTCCAATATATTTGTAGTTGCCCCATTTCCCATTCCCTCACTAGTTGTAGAAATTTGTAGGTCTAAAGGGTATTCTACTAATCCACTTCCCTCTTCTTGAAGTCTAATTCGGAAGAGGAGATATAAAGTTGACCTGTGGTCCGAGATTCACATATCTAGAAAACCAATTAGAGCAATGGTTGTTTTCTGATGCTAATACGGATTTATACGAGACTTGTTGTAGGAAGTTTCTTATATTTACTTCAGCTGAGCATATTGATGCTCTTTCCTGGCAAATGCTGCCGTCCATTATTTGAGTGTTGTGGGTGTCTCTGCCATTAAATTAGCTGTTGACTTTTCATCAACTTAATGCTTTGAAAATACTCTTTAGGAGGGTGCGTACTATTTTAGCAAAAACAATACCTGGGGAAAAACAATTACTCAATATTTACAACTCTCAGTACTATAATAGGGGAGATTTTCTTAAGTTTGGTGGTTGCAGTGGCTCTATTTGTCCATCCTTCCAACCCCCCCCCATTTAGGTCCATTCAGAGTATATGCTTTTTTCATTAAAACCTTTCATATATACAAGAAAATATTAAAGCTACCCTTCACTTTCCATCCAAATAGGTGCGTCTGAAATGCAATTATCACATCATCATATCTATTAATTTTACATATATTACAATGTGTGTCCGTGCAACTTTAATAGTAAATTTTAATACTCACATAAAAATCCTTAAAAAATTGGTGACGTTGAATAGATATGGACTATACGTTTAAGACAGTAGCAATATTAATTATAGTTGGATGAAATATTTGGAAATGAGGATTTATCATTGAATAACATTTTCCATTGATCTTGAAGAGCAGTAGATGAACTGTTGATATTGGATGGTACATGACAGTAAAATAGAACTGTGTTGGAGTTCATGAATATTAACATACTCTAAATTCATGTTTTGAATGAAAAGTGGTAATTGATCCTCAAAATTAGAGTATATGTTGGAGATGCTCCATGTGTTTTTTTTTTTTTTTTTTTTAAATTTTCAAACTTGTAACCATAGTTATATATGTACATGCAGATACATAGATATTGTAGTGTAGGGCATGTGTTATGTAACTTTACCTTCGGTTTCAATGTGGTTGAACATTTGTTGGGGTCGTGGACCTAGTCCAAGAAAGGTGAACCACGAATGTCTGTCTAACCAGCTCATTACAAATGTTAAGACCAATAAAAGGGCTGACAGCCGTACTGGCTGAGAAAAAGGAAAGCCCAGCAACCAAGCACTCCCACCACCCATATTATATTGGGTGATCCCTGGCCTCGAGGAGTTGTTATATTTTGTTGCCGACATAAAAATTATGCTATTTCTGAAGTATGTTTTGATTCTCTCTGTTTTCAAAACATAACGTCTAGGGTTCTAATATTGTTTGCATGTCATGCCGCAGGACCTTATGGGACAGATAGACAGAGATATAGCTACGATCCAGAAGTAGAGGAAATTGTTGATTGGAAGTTCCTAATAGATCAATCGCATTAGTTGAAAAGAAATGGATGGGACAATTGAAGGCATTGATTGGACATCGCAGTTGCCAGAAGAATCCTTCCATCAAATACTATCTTGCCTCTTCACAAAGGAAGCAGCTAGAACTAGTGTTTTGTCCAAGACATGGCTACGAGCATGGTCTACGTATCCCAACTTGGACTTTGTCGAAAGCTACTTCATGAAAGAATCCCTTTCTAATTGTTCGGATGCAGATTTAAAAGGGAAAGATGATCCAAAGATTCAAGAAACGAGAGAGAAGTTCTTGCACTATGTGGACAAAACCATGCTAAGATATCACAAGGAGAGGACATCAATCAACAAATTCAGGCTTCATATAACCAGTGTCTATCCAAAATGGGCTTCTATTATTGACAAGTGGATTGAAATTCTGGTTCAAAAACACATTGAAGAGCTAGAACTCCATTTATCAGATTCCGCTTTCCTTGGGTCTTTATTAAAGAAGCACCTTTGTAATGGAATCATCAAGTGTTACCCCTTGCAAATGCTTGATCTCAAGAAAGTCTGTATCAATGAAGAGGAGATTCAAGACATATTCTCTAGATGCCCTTTAATTAAGGAATTGCGTCTTCTTGACTGTCGCGGATTGAAAAAGTTGCAGGTGGCTAATCTTCATAATCTGAAGACAGTTCATGTCAAGAATATTGAGGAAGTAGAGATCAGGGCGGCACCAAATCTTCAATCTTTCAACTATGTTGTTACCAATGGCCTCCCTTGGATGTTCAACATTGATTCATCTCCACATCTTAAAGATCTTATGCTTATGGGATTGGGCATCACGGACAGATTTTTCCATGATCTTATCGCTAGATTTCCTTTGCTCGAGAAGTTAGAACTGAGGTTTTGTCATGAGATTAGAAGGATCAACATATCAAGTCATATTCTCAAGAGCTTTGTTCTGAGGTATTGTCTGAAGTTGGTGGAGGCAAAGATTGATGCTCCAAATCTACTTTCAGTTAAGTACGATATAATGCCCTCCTTATCTATTACTACTACCACTTCTCCCCAGAAATGGGAGCCCATTGATAATTTTCTTGGAGGTATAACTGGTCTTTCGTCGTTCATTTGGTTGAGAGAGTTTATCATGAGTTTTAATCAGTCGGTAACTTTGGGATTTAATGTGTTTGACTGGCCTGAAAAGAAGAGGTTGAAGAAGGTAGACTTGAAAAGAATGCCTCTCATTGATCAGGTACCTGTAATAGAGCATTTGAAGCTGAGAGTATTTTCTGATTTAAGGTTGTGTTATGAATCTCTTGTGGATAGCTTGTTCTGGAGTTGTCATCCTAGGAAGCTGTCTATACTATCAATTAAGTTAAACAAAACATTGATAGAGAAACTGTGTGAGATGCTGATGGAGAGAGAAGATGATCCTTGCTGCTGCAGTTCTAGTGATAGCAAATGCTGGCGACATCATTTGAAAAATGTGGAGATTGGGCGCTTTGAACTGAAGAATAAAGTTGAGAGACACCTCTTCACTTGAAAACTTCATCAGATTTATTTCCTTCTCTTGGAGAACACCAGGGGATTTATTTTAAATTAAAGTGGTGAGTTGGAATGGAGCTCAGCTTTTGAACACTTTGAGGCGTTGTTCAAGATTGAGGAAAATGAAAGTGATCGAGCAGGATCGCAGCAGAATAAATTATGCTTAAAGAAAAGAGAGAAGAAAAAAATTGTGTTTGTATCATGATTAGTAGTCGGGTAGAATAAGATATTTCTTGCTTGGTTATCAAAAGTAAAGGTAGAACATGATTTCTTCTATCTGTGTTTCGTGAAATGATAGAAGAGAGACGATGCTTCAACTTTCATTTTGAATTAAGTAATGATTTGATACAGAAATAATAATTATTATTATTTTTGTTGGTAACTACTGTAATATAATTGGCATGATGTCTTTTGTGAAGTCCCTTGAGTATAAAATTAATTGTGTCTGAATCATGGAACTGTCACAGGAAATAAGGTTCGTTTAGCTGCTTCATTTAGGTTCAGTTTGGCGTCGGAAATTAGTGTTCTTAATTTATTGTGGAGTCTGATTTGGCATTAGCTCATTTTTTACATTTTTTGGCCCTGATTACCACGGCAACCCTCTCTGAAAATTTCATAAGGTGAATCACACTAGCTTGCTCTTTCCTTGATTCACGTTTAAGCTGTGTTTGGACTTTGGTCATGGATTTGTGGAGGATTTATGCAGGTAATGGAAAAGATATGGTGAATCACGTACACTAGCTTGCTCTTTCCTTGATCTCACCCGTCTGTCTCGGCAATCAATGGTCTAGATTTTAAAAGAACTCTTTCCCCGAAAGAGTTCTTATAAAATCAAGTTCTTTTAAAATCCGAATTGTTCAAAATATTTTTGGACGTGTGACATCGAGCACTGAAAACTTAGTTTTACGGAGACCATCTTTAAGGCGAAGTTTTTCTCTTTATATAAAGAATGAAGGCCCTATTACCTTACCATAACTAGGTAGTGTAGGTTGATTGAAGACTGGGTTGATGGAAGATGCTAAACTCTTTGAATCTTGATGAAGTGGTGCTCCTATGGTTAAAAATTTATACTAAAAGTCATATTTTTATGTAGCGGATTAAGGATTAATATTAAATTATTATATATTTATCTTTTAGGAATCTTTTAAGGGTAATGTTAGCATAATATTATTGTTTGTTATGTATGTGTGTCTTTTATTTTACAAAGTAGATGATCCGGTGTGTAGAGTTTAGCTTACACACGGAAGATCAATTCATCGATTCTTGTAAAATAAAGATATAGTTTACGGTCTTAGATGGAACTGGACACACCATTGATAGGTCTGTCTTGACTACATGGGACGGTCAAGTTTCAACTTATTGTGCTAGTAAACAAGACCGCATTGAGATAATTGTTTTTATACTGACGTTATAAGGCAATTAAAATTTCATGGTTATTATGAATGTTTATACTCTCTTAATCCAAAGATAATATATATATATATATATATATATATATATATTTAATATTGTTGACTTTGATTTATTAGAGTGTGAGATTCTCCATAGGGTCAATAGTCTCTGTAAGTTGGGTCACAACATTATATATATGATATCTATAAATTGTTAACAGAATATCCACAACCCAGTAGGGAGGGTCGGGGTGTTTATGCTAATGATTAACTTATGCCGTATAATTTTTTGGTTTTATTCTTATTCATTTTTTTTTTTTTTGCGTTTGTTAGTTTACGCAAAACTTTTATGTGATATGGGTTTCTCTCGACGAGAGGAATCGAAAAAGTAAAAAATTATGACTTCTACACAAGTATTTTAGGAAATATATCTTAAGAAAAGCTCAAAAAGTCAATTTTTGGACTTTTTCTTAGATATTTTCCAAAATACTTTTTTAAAAGTCAAAAAATTTTACTTTTTCGATTCCTCTCGTCGAGACAAATGTTACGAACCCATATCACATAAAAGTTTGGCATAAAACTAACAAATGCAAAAAATAAAATTGTATAAAAATAAAACCAAAAAGTTGTGGTGCACAAGTTAATCACCTGCGTGAACGAGGTTGCATGTCAAACCCTGCATTTGGATATTTTGTATATGATATATCGAATAAGTTAAGTGGACAGTTTGAAGAAATATATGTTGATTAAATACAATTGTCGGTAATTTAATTTAATCAATGGGTATACGTAATCTTAATGTGAGAAGATATTATTTAAGTATTTAATATCATGAAACTCGTAATATAATTGAGATAAGAATGGAGTGCAATTTTAATTTTGTAATGGGGCGAATTATAATTGGTAAAATAAGAAATAGAATTCTGGTGGATTAGGGTTTCTTATTTGCACTATGAGCCCAAATTTATTACTTTCTAGGTCTCTATCATAACCTTATATATACATGTTTCCGCTCTTTAGGTCAAAGACGTTTTTCTACATTCATGAAATAGAGAGAGACTGATAGAGAGCAAAAGATCGCGAAGGAGTTCAATTCGTGTTCTAAACATGCAGGGAATACGATAGAAGGCCTCAAGGTTTTGATGAGTTGAATACGTAACACAACAAGAAACAAGTCAACCACTAGCGATTGTGTCGCAGGAGTTCAGGTAAAACCCTAATTTTGCCTCGTAGAGTTTTTGCATTTTTGTTATTGTTCAATTTGTACGTATGTGCCATTACTGGATTTTGGGTTTTGGTTTCCCAACACCTATAGACTATAGAATTCATCACTTTAATTGGGAAGCTAGCAGCTACCACGAGGATGCCATAGCCATTATCGGGCTGATGATCAAAGTGAGTTCACTATGGTTTATATCCGTTATCACCCTCCTAATGCTATTGAAAGTGCTTCAAGCACACAGATTAGGACTTTGCATGGTTTTCAGAGCTTAGAGCCCCATCCTTCGTTGATATTACTCCTAGTCTATAATAACATATCCTTTCTGAAATTAAGAAATCAATGTTTGATATTATCCACTTTGCCAATTTTTTGGGTAATTGTAACAAAAAAGCATGGAGGGATACGCAATTTACTCAGAATTCATCTTACATTTCACACTGCGACTTTTACATACGAGTATTATGTACTAGGCCACGGATCACGCACGATACCCTTCACTAGTATTCATACAAGGCACTAGTTCATTAGAGAATTTGGATTCGATTCATATTCATGTGTAGTGTGGACGGATACAATCTTATCTCTATCCCAAAGTAGCCATTCTCATACTTCTAATACGGTCGTCTCTCCTTTTCCGTCGTTCGAAACAATAGCAATTTGCTCCCTATATTTGTCGACATGCCTTTTTGTTCCTTGCTTGTGAGGAGTGGAACGGACCGCGACGTTCGAACCCCTTCTACTCTGAACCAAGAATCAATATTGGTCTACTATAAAATTTGATTAACGAGTATAATGTATGTACATTAGTATGGATTATATGAGAAAAACACATTTAATATATGATTGTGTTTGTGAGCTAGGGCACACTTGAATTTGGCTCATTTATAGTAAAGAAAAATGAATTTAGTCGACCTAAGCTTTAAGTGGTTGAATTCAAGCTGTTCGCAAGTTTCGAGATGAAAAAAAATATGAGGTTTCGTATATTTCTTTTATTTTTAGTGAACTTTTTTTTAAATTTTTTTACCCTTTAACGTTTTTTGTACATCTAGTCTGTAGACAAACTTGAAAAGTAAACAAAGTAGTAATTTTTTGGAAGAAGTTCAGTAAAAATGAAAGCATCAGTTAACTTTTTTGGGGGTGTAAGAAAACTAGCCAATTTTGACTTTTGATATTTTTGAAATATTTTTCTTCTTTACTGAATTTGGTAAATAAATTCTTCATTTTTTAGTTTTCAAATAAAGCTAACTAGATATTTATAAAAAGATGAAAAAATTCAAAATTTCTCTCCAAAATGAGTTTTGGGGGTTTGGGATGTGTTGTTCACAAATGAACGGCAAACGTGCCGTGCACGCGTAACGGCACCCACCTAAGGTTCTATTATTTGATCTGAACCGTTATTTTGTTTGTCTAGTTGAGAACATGGTCCTCGTGAAAATTTAAAACGATCAAACATCGGTAACTATGTTTTTAAAATGCATTTTTCTTTGAAAAGAACCAGTAGAAATGAAACAGTTCTATTTTTTGTTTTTGTTTTTATTGAACTGTAATTTAAGTCATCACCGATTAAATAATTACTGATGTCCAATCAAATTGAATTTTTATGTGGATCACATATTGAGTGAGAAGAAAAACAAGATGAACGTTTCAGATCAAATAATGAAACCCAGGGTGAGCTTTGTAACACGTGCACAACACACACCGTAAACCCAAGTTTTGCAAACAACAACGTTGCTACGGAAATCGACCATAGACATCAACCGTTCGTAAGCACGAACGGTACGCGGGGTCCACTTCGGGTCTCACATAAAAAACCGAGTTGGCCCTTTGAAAAGTCAGCTCAATTCGATATGTGTAGGTACTTGATCTAATCTTTTATCCAATCTTCTAATTTATTCCGATTTAAAAAAAAAAGAAAGATTCGATCGACTACACATATAAATCCATTTGATTTTTATTTTTAAAATATTGAACGACTGAGATCAATCTTGCGGGTCCGGAGTGGGCCACTCGTGTCTTCAGTACGCATGGTCGATTTTTGCTGATCGGTTTCCTTAGAGCATCTCCAATCCATCTTTAAAACTCTAAAATGGAGAATAGATGTGCATATTAGAGAAAGATTTTATAATTTATTCTTACTGTTTGCTTTTCATGAGAAAATCTACAAGGGAACACATCGTACTTTTTAGATATTTGGATATCCAAATATAGAGATCCTACTCTCCCATCTTGGAGATAAAATGTCTAAAAAGTACGATGGATCCCTCATAAATTCTCTCATAAAGTTCAAAAAGTGGAAATAAATTAGGATTTTGATTTTCGCACTCCACTTTTTATTGATGATGCTCTATTTTGTTTACTAACTTCACATTAAAAGTAAAGCGCGAAAATTAATTTCCATAACTTATAAGATCTTCTTCCAATATGTCACATCCATTTTTTCATTTTGGAGATTGGTTTAAGAGATTGTTGGAGATGCCAACACTTTACGAACAAACAAGAGAAAAACTTATTTTCAGAAGTTTCCTAAAGTAAAGAAAGTTTACGGAAATAAATCGCTACCGTCTAAATGAACGGTTCAAATTTTAATATAACTTTTTTGAGAAAAAATTAATTGTAATTGAACATAATTGAAAATCTATTGATTGCACGAATCGACGGCTGAGATTCCGTCGGTCCATAATCACCTTGTTCACGGACGCGAAAAAGTCTATCTCAACAAACAAACATCTCTCTCTGTCTCTCACTCACGTAGTAGTTTTCACGCTTCAGATCCTATTCTCTCTCTCTCTCTCTCTCTCTCTCTCTCTCTCTCTGTGTGGAAGTCTCATGGTTTCCGATCGGTGAAAATTTTCCTGGCAAAGGTGGCGATGACCATGGTCCGCGAACTATCTTTTTTTCTCTTCAAGGGTTTTTCCTGATTATTTCTCTGATGAGTCCGGGTTATCTTCTTCTTTCTCCCTATTCATTCTCTGTCGTCTGCTTTTTCTAGGAAAAAAAGATTGAAACTTGTTTCAATTTAGCCCAATAGGGCTGCATCTCCACTCTCAAAATTTACTTGTTTTGTGGGAGCAATAACACATTATTGTTGAAATATTGTTCCTGAAAGTTTTCATGAATTTATCCATTTCTCTTTTAGTTACTGAAATTGGGGTTTACTAAGTCTGTGTTCTTTGCAATCTGTGTGTTCAATGGGTTTTGATTGTCAAAATTTGGCTTTGGGTGAGAAAATACATAAGAGTCATTGATTGCAAGAGTGATTTACTGGGTACATAATCTGAACATGGTGTGTTTGACAGCTTTTTGTAATCTAAAAATTGTGTTTTTTTATATCATTGATAAGAAGGCTATTAGGAAACGAAGGATTTCAAACACAATAGTGAGTACGTAATCGGTTATCTTTGGTTGTGGTCTAGGAGGTTTCATTTTGTAAATTTAGTAGAAATGATGCTAGATAGATGTATGTTATTCTTCTTCTATAATTCACAATTTAAGCGTAATTTTTTTATGTCTTTGCTTGCAGTGGCAAACCCAGAAATTTTGTGAAGGGGGTACAACGGTTTAAAGGTTCAAGGGACTAAGGTTGAAGGTAATATTATTTAGATTTTGGAGGGACTAAGGTCAAACTATCAGGATTGTGCAGGGGCTACTAATGTTACTTCTTTTGTAAATACCAAAAAATGCTCTCGGATAGGGTAAATATTGTCAAATTTCGTTCCCTTCTTGGTTCTGCCATTTATGAATGATTCACTGGTTACTTAATCTAAAACTCCCATATTTGATAGTATTGATAGTGAGGCTCTTTGAAACAATTTCAACACAAGTGTATCTTTATATTCCATTAACCTTTATTTGTTGTATGAAAGGTTTAATTTTGGAGATTTATTAGAAATAGGTGGTAGATGGATGTTTGTTATTTATCTTGTATAATTCGCAATTTAAGCTTAATTTCTGCGGCGGACTCTGAAATTTTGCATAGGGTTAGTGTTAATACCTAAAATTTCCTACCACCCCTTGGTTCCGCCATTGTATCCTTGTAATTTGTTCTTAATTCTTGAATCACTACCCACCTTATAACAATTTCTGGATCAGCTACCATGACTCAAGCAGCGGCGGATCCATCTGTCTAGTGGGGTCATAATTTTACGATGAAGAAATGGCGAATGACAGAGGGTGGTCACAAGAGACGGATAGGGAGAGAGAGATGAGAAGTAATTTGAAAGGAATAAAGAGGCAGAGGAGAGTGAACCCTATTTAATAGTAAAAATGTTCTCCAAGCTCCAACTCATTGTCTGAAACCCTCTATTTGAGAGGATCAATTTCATCCTACAGATAGAGGATGGATGAAGTTTTAGAGGACTGCTTTTTCTTACTATTCAATTCTCCAAATTCCTACTTTATCCGCACGAAAGAGTGAGTCTAAGCATAAATATAAACCATGACCCTTTTCCTTCTTGTTACGTAAATTTTGGTATAGTACATACGCATCTACTACTACTTTAAAAATAACGAAGAGTACATCTCTATTTGCATCAAAATGACACATCTTCCTTTTCCTTTGAATGCAGTGTTTTTCAAGTAAATTTAATAGTAGAAGAAGAAAAGAAGAAGAAGAGTCCCATTCTGAGACTGTGATTGGTTAGTTGTAGGTCTACCTATGATGACGTGGTAACTCTTGTAAAGTTTCATTTGAAGGGATGACTCATCATTCCTCTCTGGGAAAACAAATTCCTCTCCAAACTCATCTGTAATAGTCTTTGGCTGCTTTAACTGGGTAAGGACTCTGATCGAATATCCTCTTCTTCTTTAAATTATTTTTTAAAATTCTATCATCCTTCATAGCATTATATGTTTCTACTTCTTTATTCTGCCTTGTTTGCTTCTCCGATTGTTTTGGTATTCCCGAAACAGAATCTAGTGAAATGGTTAATGGTTTTGAATTCTGCGTGTGTTTGCATATCCCTGAATTCTGACATCCCTTTGAAAGGGTTTGATGTAAATAGTTCTATACACATGACCAGGCATAACACCAGTTCTTTGAATAATGGGAGCCAAGTATTTCCAGCCAAACTTGATGCACTATCAACGAAAACAAGGATGTGGATCATCTCTTATTTACATCACAGAGTATGGCAAAATAATGACTTCCTTTACAATGTTAGTGACATCTAGGAGTCTCTTCTCCAAATTGATGATTTAACCATTTCAGAGGTTGTTTGCACTTCTGTTTAAGGGTAAAATTTGCAAATTGTTTTAAAAATTTACAATAGACATGGAAGAAGATAAACGATCGGATTCAAAGGGATAATTTCCGCCTAAATTGTGGTTAATGGGATTGGATTGGGGACATCTCATTTCGTTAAAGCTAGGTAGTAAAATCTATGGAAATTTTCGTCCACTATCATTGGCTGCATGAGAAACATGTTAGCATCTTGAAAAATAATAAAAAGGCTAATGTACATAAACCGTCTTTCATATATTGCTTTGCATTTTTCCATTTATTCCATGTCTACTGCAATTGGACTTTTTCCTTTCCAATGGTCATGAAACCAACTTCTTAGTACAAGATATTTGAAGAGAAGGATTAAGTGTAAAACAGAAAGTCAACAATTAAGCAATTAAATTATAACTAGAAACCAAATAATCTGGCTTTAGCAAAAAGTCAGCATGAAATTAGGACTGCCACCACCTTAATTTGCCGTTGACTCTACCACCTAAGACTAGATGATACTGAACAAGTGTGTGGTGGTTAGAAATGTTCATGGTACTTTTTCAATAGGCTGTTAGATTGAATGGTTACTTCATCACCAAAACTTCATTTTTGACCTATGCCGGTATCTTTTAAGTTTGTGGAGGCATAGGGAAATAATTCCAATATATTTGTAGTTGCCCAATTTCCCATTCCCTCACTAGTTGTAGAAATTTGTAGGTCTAAAGGGTATTCTACTAATCCACTTCCCTCGTCTTGAAGTCTAATTCGGAAGAGGAGATATAAAGTTGACTTGTGGTCCAAGATGCACATATCTGGAAAACCAATTAGAGTAATAGTTGTTTTGTGATGCTAATACGGACTTATATGAGACTTGTTGTAGGAAGTTTCTTATATTTACTTCAGCTGAGCATATTGAAGCTTTTTGCTGGCAAATGCTGCAGTCCATTATTTGAGTGCTGTGGGTGTGTCTGCCATTAAATTAGCTGGTGACTTTTCATCAACTTAATGCTTTGAAAATACTCATTAGGAGGGTGTGTACTATTTTAGCAAAAACAATACCTGGGGAAAAACAATTACTCAATATTTACAACTCTCAGTACTATAGTAGGGGAGATTTTCTTAAGTTTGGGGGGGTTGCAGTGGCTCTATTTGTCCATCCTTCCAACACCCCATTTAGTTCCATTCAGAGTTTATGGTTTTTTCATTAAAACCTTTTATTTATACAAGAAAAGATTAAAGCTACCCTTCACTTTCCATCCAAATAGGTGCGTCTCACATCATCATATCTATTAATTTTACATATATTACAATGTGTGCCTGTGCAACTTTAATAGTAAATTTTAATACTCACATAAAAATCCTTTAAAAATTGGTGACGTTGAATAGATATGGACTATGCGTTTAAGACAGTTGCAATATTAATTATAGTTGGATGAAATATTTGGAAATGAGGATTTATCAATGAATAACATTTTCCATTGATCTAGAAGAGGAATAGATGAACTGTTGATATTGGATGATACATGACAGTAAAATAGAACTGTGTTGGAGTTCGTAAATATTAAAATACTCCAAATTCATGTTTTGAATGAAAAGTGGTAATTGATCCTCAAAATTAGAGTTTATGTTGGAGATGCTCCAAGGGTTTTTTTTATATTTTAATTTTCGAACTTTTAACCATAGTTATATACGTACATGCAAATACATAGATATTGTAGTGTAGGGCATGTGTTATGCAACTTTACCTTCGGTTTCAATGTGGTTGAACATTTGTTGGGGTCGTGGACCTAGTCCAAGATAGGTGAACCACGAATGTCTGTCTAACCAGCTCATTACAAATGTTAAAACCAATAAAAGGGCTGACAGTTGTACTGGCTGAGAAAAAGGAAAGCCCAGCAACCAAGCACTCCCACCACCCGTATTATATTGGGTGACTCGACTTATCCCTGGCCTCGAGGAGTTGTTAAATTTTGTTGCCGACATAAAAAAATTATGCTATTTCTGAAGTATGTTTTGATTCTCTCTGCTTTCAAAACATAACGTCTAGGGTTCTAGTATTCTTTGCATGTCATGCCGCAGGACTTTATGGGACAGATAGAGAGAGATATAGCTATAATCCAGATGTAGAGGAAATTGTTGATTGGAAGTTCCTAACAGATCAATCGCACTAGTTGAAAAGAAATGGTTGGGACAATCGAAGGCATTGATTGGAAATGAGGATTTATCAATGAATAACATTTTCCATTGATCTAGAAGAGCAATAGATGAACTGTTGATATTGGATGGTACATGACAGTAAAATAGAACTGTGTTGGAGTTCGTGAATATTAAGATACTCTAAATTCATGTTTTGAATGAAAAGTGGTAATTGATCCTCAAAATTAGAGTATATGTTGGAGATGCTCCAAGGGTTTTTTTTTTTTAATTTTCAGACCGGTAACCATAGTTATATATTTACATGCAAATACATAGATATTGTAGCGTAGGGCATGTGTTATGTAACTTTACCTTTGGTTTCAATGTGGTTGAACATTTGTTGGCTTCATGGACCTAGTCCAAGATAGGTGAACCACGAATGTCTGTCTAACCAGCTCATTACAAATGTTGAGACCAATAAAAGGGCTGACAGCCGTACTGGCTGAGAAAAAGGAAAGCCCAGCAACCAATCACTCCCACCACCCGTATTATATTGGGTGATTCGACTTATCCCTGGCCTCGAGGAGTTGTTATATTTTGTTGCCGACATAAAAATTATGCTATTTCTGAAGTATGTTTTGATTCTCTCTGTTTTCAAAACATAACGTCTGGGGTTCTAATATTGTTTGCATGTCATGCCGCAGGACCTTATGGGACAGATAGAGAGAGATATAGCTACGATCCAGAAGTAGAGGAAATTGTTGATTGGAAGTTCGTAATAGATCAATCGCATTAGTTGAAAAGAAATGGATGGGACAATCGAAGGCATTGATTGGACATCGCAGTTGCCAGAAGAATCCCTCCATCAAATACTATCTTGCCTCTTCACAAAGGAAGCGGCTAGAACTAGTGTTTTGTCCAAGACATGGCTACGAGCTTGGTCTACGTATCCCAACTTGGATTTTGTCGAAAGCTACTTCATGAAAGAATCCCTTTCTAAGTGTTCGGATGCAGATTTAAAAGGGAAAGATGATCCAAAGATTCAAGAAACGAGAGAGAAGTTCTTGCACTATGTGGACAAAACCATGCTAAGATATCACAAGGAGAGGACACCAATCAACAAATTCAGGCTTCATATAACCAGTGTCTATCCAACATGGGCTTCTATTATTGACAAGTGGATTGAAATTCTGGTTCAAAAACACGTCGATGAGCTAGAACTCCATTTATCAGATTACGCTTTCCTTGGGTCTTTATTAAAGAAGCACCTATGTAATGGAATCATCAAGTGTTACCCCTTGCAAATGCTTGGTCTCAAGAAAGTCTGTATCAATGAAGAGGAGATTCAAGACATATTCTCTAGATGCCCTTTAATTAAGGAATTGCGTCTTCTTGACTGTCGTGGATTGAAAAAGTTGCATGTGGCTAATCTTCATAATCTGAAGACAGTTCATGTCAAGAATATCGAGGAAGTAGAGATCAGGGCGGCACCAAATCTTCAATCTTTCAACTATGTTGTTACCAATGGTCTCCCTTGGATGTTCAACATTGATTCATCTCCACATCTTAAAGATCTTATGCTTATGGGATTGGGCATCACGGACAGATTTTTCCACGATCTTATCGCTAGATTTCCTTTGCTCGAGAAGTTAGAACTGAGGTTTTGTCATGAGATAAAAAGGATCAACATATCAAGTCGTATTCTCAAGAGCTTTGTTCTGAGGTATTGTCGGAAGTTGGTGGAGGCAAAGATTGATGCTCCAAATCTACTTTCAGTTAAGTACGATAAAATGCCCTCCTTATCTATTACTACTACCACTTCTCCCCAGAAATGGGAGCCCATTGTGAATTTTCTTGGAGGTATAACTGGTCTTTCGTCGTTCATTAGGTTGAGAGAGTTTATCATGAGTTTTAATCAGTCGGTAACTTTGGGATTTAATGTGTTTGACTGGCCTGAAAAGAAGAGGTTGAAGAAGGTAGACTTGAAAAGAATGCCTCTCATTGATCAGGTACCTGTAATAGAGCATTTGAAGCTGAGCGTATTTTCTGATTTAAGGTTGTGTTATGAATCTCTTGTGGATAGCTTGTTCTGGAGTTGTCATCCTAGGAAGCTGTCTATACTATCAATTAAGTTAAACAAAACATTGATAGAGAAACTGTGTGAGATGCTGATGGAGAGAGAAGATGATCCTTGCTGCTGCAGTTCTAGTGATAGCAAATGCTGGCGACATCATTTGAAAAATGTGGAGATTGGGCGCTTTGAACTGAAGAATAAAGTTGAGAGACCTCTTCACTTGAAAACTTCATCAGATTTATTTCCTTCTCTTGGAGAACCGCAAGGGATTTATTTTAAATTAAAGTGGTGAGTTGGAATGGAGCTCAGCTTTTGGACACTTTGAGGTGTTGTTCAAGATTGAGGAAAATGAAAGTGATCGAGCAGGATCGCAGCAGAATAAATTATGCTTAAAGAAAAGAGAGGAAAAAAATTGTGTTTGTATCATGATTAGTAGTCGGGTAGAATAAGATATTTCTTGCTTGGTTATCAAAAGTAAAGGTAGAACATGATTTCTTCTATCTGTGTTTCGTGAAATGATAGAAGAGAGACGATGCTTCAACTTTCATTTTGAATTAAGTAATGATTTGATACAGAAATAATAATAATAATTATTTTTGTTGGTAACTACTGTAATATAATTGGCATGATGTCTTTTGTGAAGTCCCTTGAGTTTAAATTTAATTGTGTCTGAATCATGGAACTGTCACAGGAAATAAGGTTCATTTAGCTGCTTCATTTAGGTTCAGTTTGGCGTGGGAAATTAGTGTTCTTAATTTATTGTGGAGTCTGATTTGGCATTAGCTCATTTTTAACCTTTTTTGGCCCTGATTACGACGGCAACCCTCTGAAGATTTTCATAAGGTGAATCACACTAGCTTGCTCTTTCCTTGATTCACGTTTAAGCTGTGTTTGGACTTTGGTCATGGATTTGTGGAGGATTTATGAAGGTAATGGAAAAGATATGGTGAATCACACTAGCTTGCTCTTTCCTTGATCTCACCTGTCCGTCTTGGCACAATGGTTCAAATTTTAAAAGAATTTTTTTCCTGAAAGAGTTCTTTTAAAATCGAGTTCTTTTAAAATTCGAATTGTTCAAAATATTTTCGAACCTATGGGATCGAGCGCTGAAAACTTAGTTTTACGGAGACCATCTTTAAGGAGAAGTTTTTCTCTTTATATAAAGAATGAAGGCCCTATTACCTTACCATAACTAGGTAGTGCAGGTTGATTGAAGATGTTAAACTCTTGAATCTTGATGAAGTGGTGCTCCTATTGTTAAAAATTTATACTAAAAGTCATACTTTTATTTAGTGGATTAATATTAAATTATTATATATTTATTCCTTTTTGATAGGAATCTTTTAATGGTAATATTTACATAATATTATTGTATATTGTGCATGTGTGTTTTTATTTTACAAAGTAGATGATCCAGTGTAGAGTTCGGCTTAAACACAGAAGATCAATTCATTGATTCTTGTAAAATATAAGATATAGTTTATGGTCTTAGATGGAACTGGACACACCATCGATAGGTTTCTCTTGACTGCATGGGACGGTCTAGTTCTAACTTATTGTGCTAGTACACATTGTGTGTATTGAACATGACCGTGTTGAGGTAATTGTCTTTGTACTAATGTTATAAGGCAATTAAAACCGCATGATTATTATGAATGCTTATGCTCTCTTAATTCAAAGAGAATTTATATATATATATATATATATATATATATATATATATATATATATAATATTGTTGACTTTGATTTATTAGAGAATGAGATTCTCCATAGGGTCAATAGCCTTTGTAAGTTGGGTCACAACATTATATATATGATAGCTATAAATTGTTAATAGAATATCCACGTCCCAGTAGGGAGGGTCGGGGTGTTTATGCTAATGATTAACTTATGCCGTATAATTTTTAATTTTGGTTTTATTCTTATTCAATTTTTTTTTTTTTTTGCGTTTGTTAGTTTACGCAAAACTTTTATGTGATATGGGTTTCTCTCGACAAGAGGAATCAAAAAACTAAAAAATTATGACTTCTACACAAGTATTTTGGGAAATATATCCAAAGAAAAGCTCAAAAAGTCAATTTTCGGACTTTTTCTTGGATATTTTCCAAAATACTTGTTTAAAAGTCAAAATTTTTTATTTTTTCGATTCCTCTCGTCGAGACGAACCCATATCACATAAAAGTTCGGTGTAAAACTAACAAATGCCAAAAAAAATTGTATAAAAATAAAACCAAAAAGTTTTGGTGCATAAGTTAATCACTAGCGTGAACGAAGCTGCATGTCAAACCCTGCATTTGGATATTTGTATCTGATATATCGAATAAGTTAAGTGGACAATCTGAAGAAATATATGTTGATTAAATATAATTGTCGGTAATATAATTTAATCAATGGGTATACGTAATCTTAACGTGAGAAGATATTATTTAAGTATTTAATATCATAAAACTCGTAATATAATTGAGATAAGAACGGAGTGCAACTGTAGTTTTGTAGTGGGGTAAATTATAATTGGTAAAATAAGAAATAGAATCCTGGTGGATTAGGGTTTCTTATTTGCACTATGAGCCCGAATTTATTACTTCCTAGGTCTTTATCGTAACGTTATATATACATGTTTGATAGAAGGCCGCGAGGTTTTGATGAGTTGAATTTGTAACACAACAAGAAATACTAGCGATTATGTCTCGGGAGTTGAGGTAAAATCCTTATTTTGTCTCGTAGGGTTTGTTGTTGTTCAATCTGTACGTACGTGCCGTTACTGGATTTTGGGTTTTGGTTTCCCAACACCTATTGACTATAGAATTCATCACTTTAATTGGGAAGCTAGCAGCTACCACGAGGATGCCATAGCCATTATGGGGTTGATGATCAAAGTGAGTTCACTATGGTTTATATCCGTTATCACCCGCCTAATGCTATTGAAAGTGCTTCAAGCACACAGATTAGGACTTTGCATGGTTTTCAGAGCTTAGAGCCCCATCCTTCGTTGATATTACTCCTAGTCTATAATAACATATCCTTTCTGAAATTAAGAAATCAATGTTTGATATTATCCACTTTGCCAATTTTTTGGGTAATTGTAACAAAAAAGCATGGAGGGATACGCAATTTACTCAGAATTCATCTTACATTATTTCACACTGCGACTTTTACATACGAGTATTATGTACTAGGCCACGGATCACGCGCGATACCCTTTACTAGTATTCATACAAGGCACTAGTTCATTAAAGATTTTGGATTCGATTCATATTCATGTGTATGTGTAGTGTGGACGGATACAATCCTATCTCTATCCCAAAGTAGCCATTCTCATACCTCTAGTACGGTCGTCTCTCTCATTTTCCTTCGTTCGAAACAATAGCAATTTGCTCCCTATATTTGTCGACATGCCTTTTTGTTCCTTGCTTGCGAGGAGTGGAACAGACCGCGACATTAGAACCCCTTCTACTTTGAACCAAGAATCAATATTATTAGTATACTATAAAAAATTTGATTAACGAGTATAATGTATGTACATTAGTATGGATTATATGAGAAAAAACACATTTAAAATATGATTGTGTTTGCGAGCTAGGGCACACTTGAATTTGGCTCATTTATAGTAAAAAAAGAAAAATGAATTTACTCGACCTAAGCTTTAAGTGGTCGAGTTCAAGTTGTTCGCAAGTTTTCGAGATGAAAAAAATAATAATGAGGTTTCGTATATTTCTTTTATTTTTAGTGAACTTTTTTTAAAATTTTTTTACCATTTAACGTTTTTTGTACATCTAGTCTGTAGACAAACTTGAAAAGTAAGCAAAGTAGTAAATTTTTGGAAGAAGTTCAGTAAATATGAAAGCATTAGTTAACTTTTTTGGGGGGTAAGAAAACTAGCCAATTTTGACTTTTGATATTTTTGAAATATTTTTCTTCTTTAATGAAATTGGTAAAAAAATTCTTCATTTTTTACTTTTCAAATAAAGCTAACTAGATATTTATAAAAAGATGACAAAATTCTTTAACAAAAAGAAATCAGTAAAAACAAAAAAACCAAGGAAAAAACATGGATATCATAGTCAAAAGTTCTCTCCCAAAATGAGTTTTGGGGGGTTTGGGATGTGTTATTCACAAATGCACAGCAGAAGGGTCGTGCAAGCGTAACGGCACCCACTTTAGGTTCTATTATTTGATTTGAACCGTTATTTTGTTTGTCTCGTTAAGAACATGGTCCACGTGAAAATTTAAAACGATCAAACATCGATAACTATATTTTTAAAATGCATTTTTCTTTGAAAAGAACCAGTAGAAATGAAACAGTTCTATTTTTTGTTTTTTTTTATTGAACTGTAATTTTAAGTTCTCACCGATTAAATAATTACTGATGTCCAATCAAATTGAATTTTTACGTGGACCACATATTGGGCAAGAAGAAAAACAAGATGAACGTATTAGATCAAATAATGAAACCCAAGGTGAGCTTTGTAACACGTGCACAACACGCACCCCAAACCCGAGTTTTGCAAACGACGTTGATACGGAAATAGACCATAGACATAGACATCGACCTCGGGGACCGTCCATACCACTCCGGGTCTCACATAAAAAACCGAGTGGACCCTTTGAAAAATCAGCTCAATCCAATATGTATAAGTGTTTGATCCAATCTATCATCCAATCTTCTAATTTATTCCGATTTTTCAAAAAAGAAAGATTCGATCGAGTACACATATAAATCCATTTGATTTTTATTTTTAAAATTATTGAACGACTGAGATCAATCTTGCGGGCTCGGAGTGGGCCACGCGTGCCTTCAGTACGCATGGTCGGTTTCTGTAGGTCGGTTTCCTTAGAACATTTCCAATCTATCCTTAAAACTCTAAAATAGAGAATAAATGTGTATATTGGAAGTAGGTTTTGTAATTTATTCTTACTTTTTTCTCTACGATGGACCCATCGTACTTTTTAGATATTTGGGTATCCAAATATAGAGACCCTACTCTCCCATTTTGGAGATAAAATGTCTAAAAAGTACAACGGATTCCTCGTAGATTCTCTCATAAAGTGCAAACAGTGAAAATAAATTAAGATTTTGATTTTTGCTTTCCACTTTTTATTGATGGTACTCTATTTTGTTCATTAACTTAACGTTAAAAGTGAAGTGCAAAAATTAGTTTTCATAAATTATAAAATCTTTTTTTAATATGTCACATCCATTTTTCATTTTGGAGATTGGTTTAAGAGATTGTTAGAGATGCTCTTCACACTTTTCGAACAAACAATAGAAAAACTTCTTTACAAAAGTTTCCGTTACGGAAGTGAATCACTATCGTTCAAAAGTGTTTTGGACGGTTCAAATTTTAATAAACTTAAAAAAAAATTAATTATGACTAAATTAATTATGACCAATCCTAATTAAAAATAAATCTAAACTATTGATTGCGCAAATTGATGGCTATGCTTATCTCAACAAACAAACATCTCTCTCTGTCTCCTACCTAGTACTAGTTTTCACGCTTCAGATCCTATTCTCTCTCTCTATCTCTCTGTGGAAGTCTCATGGTCGCCGATCGGTGAAAATTTTCCTGGCGAAGGTGGCGATGACCATGGTCCGCGATCTATCTTTATTTCTCTTCAAGGGTTTGTCCTGATTATTCCTCTGATGAGTCCAGTTTATCTTCTTCTTTCTCTCTATTCATTCTCTGTCGTCTGCTTTTCTAGGAAAAAAAGATTGAAACTTGTTGCAATTTAGCCCAATAGGGCTGCATCTCCACTCTCAAAATTTACTTGTTTTGTGGGAGCAATAACACATTATTGTTGAAATATTGTTCCTGAAAGTTTTCATGAATTTATCCATTTCTCTTTTAGTTACTGAAATTGGGGTTTACTAAGTCTGTGTTCTTTGCAATCTGTGTGTTCAATGGGTTTTGATTGTCAAAATTTGGCTTTGGGTGAGAAAATACATTAGTGTCATTGATTGCAAGAGTGATTTACTGGGTACATAATCTAAACATGGTGTGTTTGATAGCTTTTTGTAATCTAAAAATTGTGTTTTTTTATATCATTGATAAGAAGGCTATTAGGAAACGAAGGATTTCAAACACAATAGTGAGTATGTAATCGGTTATCTTTGGTTGTGGTCTAAGAGGTTTCATTTTGTAAATTTAGTAGAAATGATGCTAGATAGATGTATGTTATTCTTCTTCTATAATCCACAATTTAAGCTTAATTTTTTTATGTCTTTGCTTGCAGTGGCATACCCAGAAATTTTGTCAAGGGGGTACTACGGTTGAAAGGTTCAAGGGACTAAGGTTGAAGGTAATATTATTTAGATTTTGGAGGGACTAAGGTTGATGGTAATATTATTTACATTTTGGAAACGGTTGAAAGGTTCAAGGGACTAAAGCTGAAGGTAATATTATTTAGATTTTGGAGGGACTAAGGTTGATGGTAATATTATTTAGATTTTGGAGGGACTAAGGTCAAACTATCAGGATTGTGCAGGGGCTACTAATGTTACTTCTTTTGTAAATACCAAAAAATGCTTTGGGTTAGGGTAAATATTGTCAAATTTCGTGCCACCCTTGGTTCTGCCATATATGAATGATTCACTGGTTACTTAATCTAAAACTCCCATATTTGATAGTATTGATAGTGAGGCTCTTTGAAACAATTTCAACACAAGAGTATCTTTATATTCCATTAACCTTTATTTGTTGTATGAAAGGTTTAATTTTGGAGATTTATTAGAAATAGGTGGTAGATGGATGTTTGTTATTTATCTTGTATAATTCGCAATTTAAGCTTTAATTTCTGAATGACTACCCTTGCTGGGGTGGACTCTGAAATTTTGCATAGCGTTAGTGTTAATACCTAAAATTTCCTACCACCCCTTGGTTCCGCCATTGTATCCTTGTAATTTGTTCTTAATTCTTGAATCACTACCCACCTTATAAAAATTTCTGGATCAGTTACCATGACACAAGCAGGGGCGGATCCATCTGTCTAGTGTGGTCAAAATTTTACGATGAAGAAATGGCGAATGACAGAGGGTGGTCACAAGAGACGGATAGGGAGAGAGAGATGAGAAGTAATTTGAAGGGAATAAAGAGGCAGAAGAGAGTGAACCCTATTTAAGAGTAAAAATGTTCTCCAAGCTCCAACTCATCGTCTGAAACCCTCTATTTGAGAGGATCAATTTCATCCTACAGATAGAGGATGGATGAAGTTTTAGAGGACTGCTTTATCTTACTATTCAATTCTCCAAATTCCTACTTTATCCGCACGAAAGAGTGAGTCTAAGCATAAATATAAACCATGACCCTTTTCCTTCTTGTTACGTAAATTTTGGTATAGTACATACGCATCTAACTACTACTTTAAAAATAACGAAGAGTACATCTCTATTTGCATCGAAATGACACATCTTCCTTTTCCTTTGAATGCAGTTTTTTTCAAGTAAATTTAATAGTAGAAGAAGAAAAGAAGAAGAGTCCCATTCTGACGCTGTGATTGGTTATTTGTAGGTCTACCTATGATGACGTGGTAACTCTTGTAAAGTTTCATTTGAAGGGATGACTCATCATTCTCAGAGAAAACAAATTCCTCTCCAAACTCATCTGCAATAGTCTTTGCCTGCTTTAACTGGGTAGGGACTCCGATCGAATATCCTCTTCTTTAAATTATTTTTTAAAATTCTATCATCCTTCGTAGCATTATATGTTTCTACTTCTTTATTCTGCCTTGCTTGCTTCTCCGATTTTTTTGGTATTCCTGAAACAGAATCTAGTGAAATGGTTAATGGTTTTGAATTCTGCGTGTGTTTGCATATCCCTGAATTCTGACATCCTTTTGAAAGGGTTTGATGTAAATAGTTCTATACACATGACCAGGCATAACACCAGTTCTTTGAATAATGGGAGCCAAGTATTTCCAGCCAAACTTGATGCACTATCAACGAAAACAAGGATGTGAATCATCTCTTATTTACATCACAGAGTATGGCAAAATAATGGCTTCCTTTACAATGGTAATGACATCTAGGAGTCTCTTCTCCAAATTGATGATTTAACCGTTTCAGAGGTGGTTTGCACTTCTGCTTAAGGGTAAAATTTGCAAATTGCTTTGCAAATTTACAATAGACATGGAAGAAGATAAACGATTGGATTCAAAGGGATAATTTCCGCCTAAATTGTGGTTAATGGGATCGGATTGGGGACATCTCATTTCGGTAAAGCTAGGTAGTAAAAGCCATGGAAATTTTTGTCCACTATCATTGGCTGCATGAGAAACATGTTAGCATCTTGAAAAATAATAAAAAGGCTAATGTACATAAACCGTACTTCATATATTGCTTTGCATTTTTCCAGTTATTCCATGTCTACTGCAATTGCACTTTTTCCTCTACAATGGTCATGAAACCAACTTCTTAGTACAAGATATTTGAAGAGAAGGATTAAGTGTAAAACAGCAAGTTAACAATTAAGCAATTAAATTATAACAAGAAACCAAAGAATCTGGATTGAAATTAAAGAATCTGGCTTTAGCAAAAAGTCACTATGAAATTAGAACTGCCACCAACTTAACTTGCATTTGACTCTACCACTTAAGACTAGATGATACTGAACAAGTGTGTGGTGGTTAGAAATGTTCATGGTACTTTTTCAATAGGCTGTTAGATTGAATGGTTACTTCATCACCAAAACTTCATTTTGACCTATGCCGGTATCTTTTAAGTTTGTGGAGGCGTAGGGAAATAATTCCAATATATTTGTAGTTGCCCCATTTCCCATTCCCTCACTAGTTGTAGAAATTTGTAGGTCTAAAGGGTATTCTACTAATCCACTTCCCTCGTCTTGAAGTCTAATTCGGAAGAGGAGATATAAAGTTGACTTGTGGTCCAAGATTCACATATCTAGAAAACCAATTAGAGCAATGGTTGTTTTCTGATGCTAATACGGATTTATACGAGACTTGCTGTAGGAAGTTTCTTGTATTTACTTCAGCTGAGCATATTGAAGCTGTTTGCTAGCAAATGCTGCTGTCCATTATTTGAGTGCTGTGGGTGTGTCTGCCATTAAATTAGCTGGTGACTTTTCGTCAACTTAATGCTTTGAAAATACTCATTAGGAGGGTGCGTACTATTTTAGCAAAAACAATACTTGGGGAAAAACAATTACTCAATATTTACAACTCTCAGTACTATAATAGGGGAGATTTTCTTAGGTTTGGGGGTTGCAGTGGCTCTATTTGTCCATCCTTCCGACCCCCCATTTAGGTCCATTCAGCGTTTATGCTTTTTTCATTAAAACCTTTCATATATACAAGAAAAGATTAAAGCTACCCTTCACTTTCCATCCAAATAGGTGCGTCTGAAATGCAATTAGCACATCAGCATATCTATTAATTCTACATATATTACAATGTGTAACCGTGCAACTTTAATTGTAAATTTTAATACTCATATAAAAATCCTTAAAAAAATTGGTGACGTTGAATAGATATGGACTATACGTTTAAGACAGTAGCAATATTAATTATAGTTGGATGAAATATTTGGAAATGAGGATTTATCAATGAATAACATTTTCCATTGATCTAGAAGAGCAATAGATGAACTGTTGATATTGGATGGTACATGACAGTAAAATAGAACTGTGTTGGAGTTCGTGAATATTAAGATACTCTAAATTCATGTTTTGAATGAAAAGTGGTAATTGATCCTCAAAATTAGAGTATATGTTGGAGATGCTCCAAGGGTTTTTTTTTTAAATTTTCAGACCGGTAACCATAGTTATATATTTACATGCAAATACATAGATATTGTAGCGTAGGGCATGTGTTATGTAACTTTACCTTTGGTTTCAATGTGGTTGAACATTTGTTGGGGTCATGGACCTAGTCCAAGATAGGTGAACCACGAATGTCTGTCTAACCAGCTCATTACAAATGTGGAGACCAATAAAAGGGCTGACAGCCGTACTGGCTGAGAAAAAGGAAAGCCCAGCAACCAATCACTCCCACCACCCGTATTATATTGGGTGATTGATTCGACTTATCCCTGGCCTCGAGGAGTTGTTATATTTTGTTGCCGACATAAAAATTATGCTATTTCTGAAGTATGTTTTGATTCTCTCTGTTTTCAAAACATAACGTCTAGGGTTCTAATATTGTTTGCATGTCATGCCGCAGGACCTTATGGGACAGATAGAGAGAGATATAGCTACGATCCAGAAGTAGAGGAAATTGTTGATTGGAAGTTCGTAATAGATCAATCACATTAGTTGAAAAGAAATGGATGGGACAATCGAAGGCATTGATTGGACATCGCAGTTGCCAGAAGAATCCCTCCATCAAATACTATCTTGCCTCTTCACAAAGGAAGCGGCTAGAACTAGTGTTTTGTCCAAGACATGGCTACGAGCTTGGTCTACGTATCCCAACTTGGATTTTGTCGAAAGCTACTTCATGAAAGAATCCCTTTCTAAGTGTTCGGATGCAGATTTAAAAGGGAAAGATGATCCAAAGATTCGGGAAACGAAAGAGAAGTTCTTGCACTATGTGGACAAAACCATGCTAAGATATCACAAGGAGAGGACACCAATCAACAAATTCAGGCTTCATATAACCAGTGTCTATCCAACATGGGCTTCTATTATTGACAAGTGGATTGAAATTCTGGTTCAAAAACACGTCGATGAGCTAGAACTCCATTTATCAGATTACGCTTTCCTTGGGTCTTTATTAAAGAAGCACCCATGTAATGGAATCATCAAGTGTTACCCCTTGCAAATGCTTGGTCTCAAGAAAGTCTGTATCAATGAAGAGGAGATTCAAGACATATTCTCTAGATGCCCTTTAATTAAGGAATTGGGTCTTATTGACTGTCGTGGGTTGAAAAAGTTGCATGTGGCTAATCTTCATAATCTGAAGATAGTTCATGTCAAGAATATTGACGAAGTAGAGATCAGGGCAGCACCAAATCTTGAATCTTTCAACTATGTTGTTACCAATGGTCTCCCTTGGATGTTCAACATTGATTCATCTCCACATCTTAAAGATCTTATGCTTATGGGATTGGGCATCACTGACAGATTTTTCCACGATCTTATCGCTAGATTTCCTTTGCTCGAGAAGTTAGAACTGAGGTTTTGTCATGAGATAAAAAGGATCAACATATCAAGTCGTATTCTCAAGAGCTTTGTTCTGAGGTATTGTCGGAAGTTGGTGGAGGCAAAGATTGATGCTCCAAATCTACTTTCAGTTAAGTACGATATAATGCCCTCTTTATCTATTACTACTACCACTTCTCCCCAGAAATGGGAGCCCATTGATAATTTTCTTGGAGGTATAACTGGTCTTTCGTCTTTCATTTGGTTGAGAGAGTTTATCATGAGTTTTAATCAGTCGGTAACTTTGGGATTTAATGTGTTTGACTGGCCTGAAAAGAAGAGGTTGAAGTATGTAGACTTGAAAAGAATGCCTCTCATTGATCAGGTACCTGTAATAGAGCATTTGAAGCTGAGCGTATTTTCTGATTTAAGGTTGTGTTATGAATCTCTTGTGGATAGCTTGTTCTGGAGTTGTCATCCTAGGAAGCTGTCTATAGTGTCAATTAAGTTAAACAAAACATTGATAGAGAAACTGTGTGAGATGCTGATGGAGAGAGAAGATGATCCTTGCTGCTGCAGTTCTAGTGATAGCAAATGCTGGCGACATCATTTGAAAAA
The DNA here is from genome assembly GCF_030253575.1 of Rhododendron vialii. Classification (NCBI taxonomy): domain Eukaryota; kingdom Viridiplantae; phylum Streptophyta; class Magnoliopsida; order Ericales; family Ericaceae; genus Rhododendron; species Rhododendron vialii. Next base: position 7,422,652 of record NC_080561.1, on the reverse strand, counting down.
TGTGGAGATTGGGCGCTTTGAACTGAAGAATAAAGTTGAGAGACCTCTTCACTTGAAAAGTTCATCAGATTTATTTCCTTCTCTTGGAGAACACCAGGGGGTTTATTTTAAATTAAAGTGGTGAGTTGGAATGGAGCTCAGCTTTTGGACACTTTGAGGTGTTGATCAAGATTGAGGAAAATGAAAGTGATCGAGCGGGATCGCAGCGGAATAAATTATGCTTAAAGAAAAGAAAAAATTGTGTTTGTATCATGATTAGTAGTCGGGTAGAATAAGATATTTCTTGCTTGGTTATCAAAAGAAAAGGTAGAACATGATTTCTTCTATCTGTGTTTGGTGAAATGATAGAAGAGAGACGATGCTTCAACTTTCATTTTGAATTAAGCAGTGATTTGATACAGTAATATTTTTATTTTTATTTTTAGGTAACTACTGTAATATAATTGGCATGATGTCTTTCGTGAGTCCCTTGAGTTTAAAATTAATTGTGTCTGAATCATGGAACTGTTACAGGAAATAAGGTTCATTTAGCTGCTTTATTTAGGTTCAGTTTGGCTTGGGAAATTAGTGTTCTTAATTATTGTGGAATCTGGTTTGGCAGTTGCTCATTTTTAACCTTTTTTGGCCCTGATTACCTGAACAACCCGCTGTGAAAATTTTCACAAGGTGAATCCAATTATCTTGGTCTTTCCTTGGTTCCCGTTTTTAAGCTGTGTTTGGATTGAGGGGATTTGTGGAGGATATATGAAGATGAAGGAAAAGATAAGGAGAAAAGAAATGGACAGCGCTAATGCCACGAGCACTTTTGATAATGCCACGACATGTAAGTTTTTCTCTCAACTTTACCCTCAGTCACCCTCTCTCTCTCGAGAGAGAGAAAATTTTCAGTGCCGGGTGGGCACGGGACACGTGGTGCCCGTGCCCAATCTCGGCCATCCAATGAAGTGTTCGACGGCTCACATCTGTTCGGCAATTTTAAAGTGTGAAATGACTAAAATACCCCTCGGCAGCCGAACAGATATGAGCCGTCCAACACTTCATTGGATGGCCGAGATGGGCACGGACACCACGTGTCCCGTGCCCACCCGGCGCTGAAAAATTTCTCCTCTCTCTCATATCTGCTTCATGCTTCCCCCCTTCTCTCTGTCTCTGAGTCAGGCAAACCCACTTCTTCTTCTTCTTGTCTCTTGGGCTCTCCTTTGATTTCACTCGCCATGAATCTCCAATAAAAAAAGATGACCCTCCCTAGATCCCCTCGTAGACCCTGATGACCCTCCCTAGATCCCCTCGTAGACCCTGATCACCGTCCCTTTTGAATTGCTTTTGTGATCGATCCTCTATTTTTATTTGCCCCTCTTAATGAAAGGAATATGGCTAACCCAATCACTAACTCCTAATCTATACTTTCACATGCAAGTAGAATACTAGAGGAAAAAACATCAGTTTTTTATCCCAAAAGTATCAAACCTACACTCCTCTATTCAATTAAGTTGTTAAATTGCCCCCTTCCACAAAGACGAAGAAGAGGAGAGTGAAACAGAATATCACACGCAAACGAACATTACCACTATGTCTTTCAGCAATTTTCAACTTTCTTCTTATCTCTCTCGTTTTGATTTACAATTGTCCCATTTTTCATGAGATACAAAATTTGGTCTTCAAGTCTTAAACGATTCAAGTTTTACATATTTCTTGTGGCTTCTATTTGACAGTATGAGGGGAGAGAGAGAGATGAGTTGAGAACTTGAGATACAGAGATGAGGAGAGAAGAAACCAGTCAGCAGAGAGAGAGAGGGGGAGGGAGGAAGGTTAAAGAAGAAATAAATATGAGAGAGAAGCAGAGAACTTGAGGGTAGAAACGACAAATGGAGATAAATGTCGTGGCATTAAACAAAACAATCGTGGCATTATCCCCCTCCAAAGAAAATAACGTAGGTAAAATTAAGAAGCTACATTTGTCTTCCGTTTTCTTTTCCCTCGATTCGCAAATGATGGTGCTTTGTAGGGAACTTCATTGGTCTGTTGACCAGACTCTGGTGCCGTTCCGGAGTTTTTGGAAGTGAAATCAGCTGGTGGTTCCCAGAAACACAGATTTCTTTGGGCTTATATATAGCTGTGGAGTAGCCGAAGCAATGCTACCGTACTCACCATCATTGGTAGCATCATAGACTCGTCCAGAACCTCAAAATAGGGCCAATTCTCTATCAAAACTTTAATGAGGACTGCCACATATTGAGTTATGCCCCTCGTAAACCACTAATTCGATAAATTTTAGGCCATCCATACTGAACTAGAGCTCAATATAAAACCAATTCGAAATTTTGCAGAATGCAAAGTACATTAGAAAAAGAAACCAGATATCAGTACAACAAACATTCTGCCAGTACTATACAGATATATGCTTCAAATTGACAAAAAACTAAATAAAGTCGTGTAATGCCGTTTTTCTATCCAAATTCTCTTGGAGACCACTTGTAGAGCCTTCATTAACCTTCATGATTTGGATCAACCGGTCACAAATGCACCAAGGGAAACTAATGAAATTCTCGTGATTTGTTCCCCTGTGACACGAATAACTCTCGTGATAAGTGACATAGTACCACGCCGAGGCTTTTTTATCAACACCATCTTCATCTTCATCTCCATCTTTGAGCCAAGTTCTAACTTCTCTCCACAATGACTCCACGGCCAATCTAACTTCTTCCGAATCGTTTTTCCGGTGGAAAGGTTTCGACATTGTCAAAATATTGCCACTAATGATCTCGGCTTCTGTTTCAATCCCGTAGAAATCCATTAGTCTTCCCAATCTTTTATTGTAGGCGATTTTGCATCTAAGCGCATCATCTAAGTGAACCTCAAAACCATCAACTTCCAATCTGCTATCATAGAATTGCTGTGCCACTTCCAAACTTGACTGGCGGGAAATTGCCTTTGATTGACGGTAGAGCTTTCCAAGGACACGCTCTGATATATATACAGGTTTGTTGGGCTTTTCCATGAAATCAGGATATTCTGTGACCCATAAATCATTAGGTATCTCGATAGGCACACCTGACTTTGGGAAGTCAAGTGCGAGAGAGCATAGCCTCGCCAGCCTTGTACAACGATTGCTCTTCGCCTGTTCTGGTTCTCCGTCTGCAAAAGCTGTATGAGCATTTGAGAAAAGTCCCACTTTATCATTGCCTATGAAGTTTGTGAAGAACTCTATGACTTCCTGCGGGACATGAGAAAAACTGCCATGAATGAAAAATCAAAATATATTCTTGATAATGGTATTGTACACTGGAGCAAGAATAGAACCACGAGTTAATGGCAGTCATGTCAAACAACTTTTAAGTTGTGCCTACTTCTAGCACATGGTTGATAGTATAATTTACAGTATTTCTTTATTGTCATTATAATTTGCTTGTGGAATGAACTGAAACATCTAAATGTTTTCACTAACAATTTTGGACAACAAGTTATGGCATTTTAGTTTGTTGTTCACATTAAGCAACAAATTTTGCCTCTCATCTACAATTTATTAGTTAGTGAAAATAACTTGACATTTTTCAACAACTCTCTCTCTCTCAACAAAATTAACAAATTTCAATAACTATATATTTGGTTAGTGGAAACAACATGACATTTTTCATCAACAAGTGATCCTTAAGTTATTGGCTACTACCTACATAAAAGATTAATAGTCATAAAATAAAAAAAAAATTGTTTTGAGTAATGAGAAGATGTATAACATAATACTAGAATAAAGCTGACTTAAAACATGTACACATACAAAAGATCATATGTCCAGACAAAATGCATGCATAACCACTTCAACTTAACAAATAAATACTAGGTGGGAATGTAATACCTCAATTGTAACCTCATGATCCAACACTGTACTTTGTGCAGGGGTATAATCCGTGGGTTCCATCTGCTGCGGTGGAATCAACTCAGGGTCCCAACATACGTAATACAAGTCTCCATCCAAATCACTCCCCGAACATTCATTTGGATGAGGTCTGCAATTAGAGTCAAAAGTACTGAGTAACAATTTGAATGAGGTCTCTGCAATTAACAAAAATTGTACTACAAAGGAAATGATATCCTTTACCTGCTACCTTTCTGTGGGAAAACAATGCAATCCATCAGATGTTTCAAAGTTGATACCTCAACCGCCTTCAACACGCGAACATCCCCCGGGTGCAAACACGGGCTTTTAGCAACGAATACATCCCCCAAAATACAGAAACGGTGCTCTGTGTCTGAAATCTGCAAAAATACTTCCCCGTACTCCAAAATCGCATACTCATCGAGACAGCCCATCATATTCCTTCCGCTCTGAATGAATATCTTTCCTCTGGTCTGCACTTCGAGTAACCTCCCCTCCCGAATTGCTCGTAGCATCATCGAGAGAAAGGGTTCTTCATTCGGCTGGTAGCCACACTCCACCATTTTCTTGAGAACCTCACTAATCTCTCTTGGAACTACTGATTTCAGAAATTCCAGAGCCTTTAAGGGATCTGTTAACATGGTGTCAATTAGTTCAATGGCTTCCCTTTGCTTTTTTTCAAAGATATGATCCTCAACCCCAAGGCTGGACAACAAAGTTATCAATTGCCGATTCAAGAAAAACGGTAAATACTTGCTCCACGACAAGACGTCTAAACTTGTGTTATCAGATGTATACTTTGACATGCTCGGTCTCAAGGACATCTTTTTTGATGATGTTGGATCAGTAGCCACCACCCCTTTGTACCCACCATATCTAATTTGAAAAGCAGAAGGAGGTGAATTTTCAAGGCCACATTTTTTGGCTACTTCCTGGGAAAAATGACTAGATATCTTACCGATTCCGTCAGAGAAAACATAAGTGATTCCACCTGTTTCAACCACGACATCAGGTATGACTTCAATTTCATCGGCACCAACACTCACAGTTTCCATAGAGGAACTAAAAGATTGTCCGAGTCTCGCGGAATATTTTCCGACATTTCGAATTTGGCTAAAATCACCTAGCCACCGTCTTAAATCATCAGCAGTAAGGCCTTCTCTTGAAGCAAACATCCATGCAGAATTGTCTCTCAACTGACTTGATGAATACGCTAGAAAATCGAACTTCTTCTCGCCGATTATAATACCGTCTTTGAGAGTTGCAAGAACCCTCCCGTAGATGCTGGTTCTTCTTTCCTCACTAGAAGAACCTATTCCAGGTAATAAATCTTTGTGAAATAGTTTACCCATCTCTTCATCGAGGAACGAAACCCGTAGAAAATTGCTGATGTCATCTCGGTATTGGCGTAGCACCCTATTTGACATGTTTACTTCTGGCCCCGAAAAATACACTTTGCAGGGAGTTATTCGGACCTTCTGAATGTATACCAATCCTTTGTCATCCAAGTTCATAGTGGCTGTAAGAGAAGGTCGAGGATTTACAGCCCGATATTCTCTATATTGCTCATGTAGCCACGTAAGAGGATCATAGCAACATTCCTTGAGTTGAACTAGCTTATCAAGGGCGTGTTGAACACACAATGGGCCATGTTCTCTAGGTTCGACTAGCTTAAAGAAGTCAATATCAAGAGTTGGGCCTGCGAGACATCCCCGGTGTATCAACAAACAAATCCTAAACAAGATTTCGTACGGCAAATCGATTTCCCCAGGTGGACTTATGATAGGCACTAAGCCTAAATTGCTACAGAATGAGCAACCATCCTGAAGATAGAATGACCCATGTTTGCGATCAAATTGAAGTACATTCAACGGGAGATCAGAAGAAAACTCTAGACATATACCATATGACTGGCCTATGCACTTCATCTGGGTAAAATCAGTCACCCTAAGCCATTGGTCTTCAGGAGCTTCTTGATAGTATCTCAAAACTGATTTTTCTCTTTTCTTGTATATTCGAGGAGCGCCATACAACTACAATACAAATAGGTCAAACTATCAGCTTATGAGAGATAAAGCATGTCCAAGTAATTATGAAACAATAATAACACTATTAATGACAACTCTGAGAATGGTATGGAAAGATTTGCATTGACCATAGAAACAACAAGCATCATATGCAAAGAAGACAGGTTTGTGGCTTCAAGTACCGTACACAAGTTGAAATGTTGTTATTGCATTGAAACAACCAGTATTCGATATACTGGTAGAAAAAGTAGGAGAAGAGGAATATATGATATGGGGGAAACAATCCGAAAGCAGTGTTATGAATAAATCAATATCTAGTGACACCCTTTTTTTGTTCTTTCTCTATGTATGACTATTCGATTTCAAATGGCATCCCCTCATTTCATTATAACCTTTTAGTATTCCAAACTGTACAATTCTAATTGAAGAAAGCTGGCAGAAAACCAGAGCTTTTATGCCATTAGTTATTGATTTATTGCATGCTATTGTCAATTTTCCTGCCTTATCCAATTAACTACAGCAGTATGTAATTATTATGTATTGCTGGTCGATGCATTTTTTCTAAACCAACGGGTCATTTTTTTTCCTTCTGTTTCGGGGTAAAGTTTTCAACATTGAACGAACAAGATGTTTGGAGAATAAAGATATTGTGGGTGAGCAAACTAATAAACTCCATAGATTGCAGCATGTCTGGGACAAAATTAGGATGGGCAGAATCACAAAGAATGCTTAGCCTATGGAACATCTATAGAACAGTGTTCAAAAGAATTCAGAACATATAGAACATAAAACTAGAAGAATAAATTGAATGCAAAATGGTAATTTAGTGGGCTAAACCTGAAAGACAAGAAACTTCTTCTGATCATTTGGGCAATGTAGCTCAATCTGCCTTACGTTCTGACGAAATAACACCAGCTTATAGTCAACAGAACAGTCCGACAGGAAGAAATACAGCTCTTTCAGTTCCAAACCGAATTTCACAGAGATATCTTGCATCCTCCACATCGTTGAAAACTTTTCCTTTGCTATCAGACATCCAAAATGTATAACAACACCTTCCATTTCATGCAGATATTCCATTGGCTTCATTAAATCCTTCACTTGGAAAACCTTCAAAGCACTGGTACCAAATGTTAAATTTCTACTAGGCACGAGGGTAATACAATCAGCACTTGCGGCATTTTTGAATTGAACAATTGCATATGATCTTGATCCTGACGGTTGCCTTTTGGGCTCTCTAACCTCTAGAGCATACACAGTTCCTCTGCCTGTGTATCCCTCTACGAATTCCTTGACTGTTTCCGCATCCACAAGGCCAGAAAACCCAGCTAAATGAATTGTCTTGCCCATTGAGTAGAAGTGACTACAACTGCATTATCATCATTCAAAATACATACGTCAAATAAGCAAGAGTTTTGTTATTCATGTTTATAACATAGGGAAAGCATGCAAGAATTATACTTGGATCAACTTTTCCTCCTCATTTTTCTTCCACAATCCTTGATTCCAAGAAAACCTTTTTCCTAACTATTATGATGGTCAGATTACTTTTTATTTTTGACAAGTAAAAAGTATATTAAAAAAACAGGCATTACGCATGTACACGAAGGCCCTATACACGAAGACACTTCACCAGTTAAGATTGTTCGATCATCAATTGTCCCAAAGTCATTTTTCCTGAATGCCAGTGCTTCAAAAATTCATCCTTTAAATCAGTTTTCACTCCTCCAATCGCAACCACACTTCTTTGGAAAAATTGCAATCTATTGAATGTACGAAAACATCCCTTCCATCTTCTCTATTTCGGCCGCAGCGGCTGGTGGTAGCCTTTCAACATAGTCGGTGCTAATACCGGCAAAACTAACCTGCCACGAGAGGCTGCCTCTCTCTCTCTCTCTCTCTCTCTCTCTCTCTCTCTCTCTCTCTCTCTCTCTCTCTCCAGAAGAATGTTCTTCTGTATATTATCAACTAAACTGTAAACCCACTCTGTTTTTGACCTACTCTATGTACAACGCTCCTCTGTTTTTCTATAAACCCTCCTCTAATTTTCAAGAATCAAACAAGTATATATTTACAATTTAAAGAACACCATGACCGGTAAACTTACCCAGTAGTTGTCTGTTCCAGCTTCGTATGAGTAAACAACCTTCCCTCGCCGACAATGGCGGAAGCCGTTCTCTCTCTCTATTGGGGAATTTATTTGAAAAGAACGGTCTTTTATTTTTCCGCTTAGGGCTTTTATATTCTTTAGTATTATTAACCAAAACTGTATTACCGTTGCTTTTCTGTTTTGGAAAGGAAACTTTCCTTCTTACTTGTGGCACACTCTTTTCGTCTTTATTAGATGAAATTATATGATCACTCTCTTATTTATTGCTTGACAATTTATTAATCACACTAACAATCAACCCATGCAATGCAAAAAAGAAAAACCAATGTATTACATAGAGAATTAATTCAAGAATTTAAAAATGTCACAAAATATAAGTTCATTACTCTTATAATCGGCCACATTATATCATTGTAATCCTTGCCCTCAAATCTATGTTTGTTTATTGGAAACTGATTTTCGCGCTCCATTTTTTACTGATAAAAAGAGGAGCGCGAATATCAAAATCCTTATTTGTTTTTAATACTTTTAGAGCAACTTTACCAACTAAGGTTAAATAGATTTATAGCCATTTTAGCTTATCAAAATAGGAAAAATATCCCTGCACCAGAGTAGCTAAACAAAGAGCAAAAATAAGTTTGTGAACAGTGCTTCGGCACTTTTGGCTTACAATTGTTCATTAGGTATGTGATATACAACATTATTTTCTCTCTCCTCTCTCCATCCCTCTCTCTCTCTGTTTCTTCTTCTTCTTTTTTAAACTGTACTTTGTTGTACTATTTGGAAAAGAAAAAAGTATATTTTAATAGAGGATAGGTTAAATAGATAGTGTTGGTATAGTATTGAAAGGAATATGAGCAGGTAAAATGAAAAATGTACACTGTTCACGAGGTTTTTTACCTAATTATTGATAAACTTGCTCTTAGAAGACAAATATACAAAGGGGCCATTAAAATGATGTGGCATAGCTTTTTGGAAACACCAAAGGTATCCCCCAACCAAAAGAGTATACCGTATCCCCGATCGAACGGTTAAGATCATGCCACGAATGTAACTTTGACCAAATATGACCGGTCAAACCGGTTATCTCACAGGTCACCCACTTAAGTTTAACAAAACTATTAAGCAACATAACACTCATACAAAATAGCCTTTCAAAAAAAAAATGGCATAACATTTAAGACGTAACATGGATGAAAAAAAGGCATAAGAAAAAACATTTAGAAGTCGTAAAATGTAACAGACCTCAATAAATCATTAATTTTGATAATCGAGGGGGTTGATTTGTTTGTTATTGTTGATGTAATTGTTCTCGTATATTTTGGGCTCCATCGGGTTCATGAAGCTTTTTCATGATATTGAAGTTCACTATAAGAATGATAATTTACGTCCGATCAAGTATATAATAAGTGATTTGCTTCATTCTTGACAAGAATGATCTCATCCCTCTTACGTAAAAGATAGACGGTTCCGCTTTTAAAAAATAGCTCAAGCGGCCCTCTAGTGGTGTGCACTATAGGACTTTAATGCCTCTAGAAACATCGAATATGTTCCGATCATGTGGTTGCCTACATCCGGTTATCACCGATTTTGGCGACAATTATAGAATTGATAAGATGTGCAATCTTAACGGTTTCTTTCGATCATAAAAAAAAATTTACTCGACAACTACCTTCTATTTCTAAACTAAGGTATTGTGCTTTAGTGTAATGTAATGTGCTCATACGACCGCAACACAATCACAACGATCAAGACCGTTCACTTTGTTGTAAAAATGAAAATCATGGGTAACAGATTTTCTTGAATGCTATGGTTACATACATTTTTAGGCGACCGAACAGACAGCCGAGTACAAAAAAACGGATATTACCCCTAGGAAACATTCCTAACTATACTCGTACGCTGAATGGTCAAACATCATAGTAAATATGAGTATGGATTGTGGTATACATCGTGATAAGTATGACTTGCGGAATCTATTCTCTAATATATAAAGGGAGAGCACCACTATAGTGTCTCCTCCTGTCATGCTTTTTATTTTCCACAATTACCTTGAAAAAAATCCCAATATTATACACGATAAAGAGAAAGAGAAATTAACTATTTTGCCATTTTAACAAAAGTAACTATCCAAAGCAGTTACCAAAATCCACTCCCACTATAACTCTCTTTTCTCACTTGACGAACGCTTCATCTTCCATTATATTTTGCAGATCAAATTTTCGCTTTTCCTGAAAGTGCAACATTTGAAAAACCTCCATTTCGAAATCCCAGTTTCCAAACAGCTATTGGTAGTTGTCAATTGCATACCCTATCAACTGCAATTGGTAAGTTGCAAACGTCCTCCCATTTAATGTAATCCTTTACTGTATTTACTTATTTTTCCAGTTTACTCTTTCCCGTAGACACTTATTTATATTTGGTTCGCCATTTTATGAATTGTAAATGAGAATTGAAACTACCTTCACATATTTGGTTAGCAAAACAAAATGGATGTTCAAAATAAAGATAGGCATCTATTGTTGAAAATGGATCGATGTTCTCCGTGAGAGCTAACACGATTGATTTACGAAATCTTATTGAAGAGTACTTAGGTATTAGATCGTGGCAAAATTGGTGGCGGCAACGACATTAGCAAAACAGTGGCGATTAGCATAGTAATGTATAGATATGTATATACATGTTAATTGTTACTACATTATATAACCATTCGATTGTTTTTTTAGAATTTAATTGTTGTTCATCTATCACAATAGGTTAATACTAGAGGTCGAGGCAAACGCGATACGTGTGCAAGTCAGATTTTCACAACATTTATGAAAATTTGATCAAACAATAAGTGGGAAGCATTTTTACAAAAATGTTGTGAAAATCCGACTTACACACGCGTGTGCCCGGGCCTCTGGTACTCATAAAAGAACTTTGTTTTTGAAATAATTAATGGGTAAGATTTATCTATTTTCAATCTTTAACGGTTCATATTCATGGGGCGCCCAGTACCACCGTGGGGCATGACAGAAAGATTCAGATAGAACCGAACCAGCCATACCACTTGAAAAAGGTTTAGTCTGGAACATCGGACCAAGTGCGAAGAGGAAGAAGACAAGATGAAAAGAGAGCTGGATGGGGCGCCTTGGTTGATTGCTAGTGAGAGGAGATAAGAGGAGAAAGAGAGGGCGAATTGTGTTTTTTGTGGTGTTGGAAAATTACTCCAACAAAGAGTTTGAAAGAATGACGGAAAAGGCGGTGCTGTTGGAGGGGCTTCGATCCTCCCTCACAACTTGGTGATTCAAGACCGTTTCGAAGCACTGGCGATCCACCATCTCCGACCCGTCGTTTTCCAAGGCGCACCGCCGCCGCGCTCGTTCCCGATCCGGCGCCACCCGCCTCTTCATCGAGACGTATGGCGACCGCGACTTTTCCTTGTTAGGCTGCTTCTTCTCAGCCCTCCCGTGCCAAGGTAAGAAATCCGTGTTGCTCGACCCCTTTACTGTACCCGAATCATCAGATAATAATGGAGTAGTAAATACAATGGTGCTACGTACCCAAGTCATCAACGGCCTCTTTTGCTTGTACAACGATAATCGCGTATAGGTATGCAACATCTCTACCCGTGAAACTATGGAGCTTCCTTCCTCCGATCTTGTGCATGAAAATGCCAAATTCTATACCTATTCTTTTGTTTTTTCTTCTACTTCTAAGGAATACAAGTTGGTTAAATTATGCTTGTTTCCTTGGGTCTTCAAGAGGGATGTTCTCTATACAGAGTGCGAGATTCTCACTTTGGGCACTGACACGTCCTAGAGAAGCTGAGTAAGTTTGAGGCTCCGCCCATCAAATTCTCGGACTCCAACAGAAGCAGAGTGTCCATTGATGGAGCTATCTGTTTCTGGCAGGACGGGGGAACCGGATTCGGCATTTTCAATTGCCAAGATGAGAGCTTTCAAGAGATTGACCACCCACCATGGGCCTCCGGCGAACATTCGTTTTGGTTGTCTTCCGTAAGAGGGGATTGTTCATTGGTGCAATTTAGAGGCCGTTTCGCAGTGGCAAGTGGGGTGGTTGATCGGAAATTGCCGCTCTGGGTGTTGGAGTTGGAGTATAAAGGACAGTCGCGGTTGTATGAATGGATTAAGGAGGTAATCGATGTTCCGTATGATTTTCCTGTCCGCAAATATAGTTTTTTTGGGAACCTCCCCAAAGGTGAGATGTTATTGATTGGTGCAGAGAATAATAAGTCAGCTATACCTGTTTATTCATATGATCACATTGAAAGGAAGTTTGAAGAGTTTGAAATTGGCAAGTTCCCTTTATCTGAAGCTTTGATCAGGAAGGTCCGTATCGACTATTGCAAGGAAAATATCACACCGTTGAGCTGCAGCTTTCCCTTTCAGGACGGCTATTCCCCATGAATCACTTTGCTCAATTCCCTTCTCTAATTTAGCTATCTATTCAGTTTCAGTGTGTGCCATTTTATTTGACGTTTTATGTGCTATGTAGTAAGTTATTAAGTGTCAGATTGTTGCAGTATGGATTGCAATGTGTCGTTTGGATAATGTATCTTGTAATTCTTAATATATTTTGTTGCAGTATGGATTGCAATGTGTTGTTTGTATACTATATCTTGTGATGTTTAATGCATTTTTGTTGCAGTATGGATCTTGTAATGGGTTGTAATGAGTAATTTGTAATGTTTGACCTAGTCTGTTGCACTGTCCTTTATGAAGTTTGATCTTTCTTGCTCAGTTGTTTTTTGCTATTATTCTTATCAAGATCGTGGTTTTAGAACTTATTTAGCAATCATAGCAGTGTTGGAGCTAGGACTTTGGCCCAAGAAGGCAATGTTCGGGGGAAAAACAAAACGAGGTCACTGGGTATTGGTGGTCTTGCCTGGAATAAAGAGATAGAGCAATTGGGATCTCATGAAGTATCCAACCGGGTCCAACGGGGCGGTGGAGAATGAGTCAAGATGAAGATTGATGCACTGGTGGTGCAGGTTTGGGCTTGGATAGATACTTGGCCTCAGCTGGTGGGGATGGTGCATATTGGAGACCCTTGCGGCAGGCTGGGGGTGGTAGGTTGAGCTCAACAGGCAACACCGTCGGGCCCTTTATGCATCTGTTGCTAGAAACTTTCCAGATAATGGGTGCATTGCCTGGATGAGACACAATATTAATGCAATTTACTGGTAGATTTCCAACTTCCAATTATCTGTTTATTCTTGTATATAGCATATTTAACTTTTAAAATTTAATTCTAAGAGTTTTCCTAATATAGGATCAACTTTCTGGGATATGGTTTTGTTGAAAAAAATATAAGTGATCTATTTAGCTGCTAGGATTGTTTCTATGGAAAGCTTAACTTATAGAACTAATGTCGATGTTTGGGTAGCTTTGTGTTTAATGCTTTTATTGTGTACATATGATTTTTTTGGGTTTTAATTTCCATCATTTCATGTGAACTGTATTGTGTATATTTCTTGTTATAGCATTCTTTTCACTTGGCGTCAACTTCTCATATGCCTGAGTGCTGTGGTACATGTTCAAGTTGCACGGATTTCCTCGTCGCCAAAAGGCGGGGTAAGGCTGCATAGCTATTAGTAACTAGGTAGCATGGACATGAATACGGACACGAGACATGGGAACTCCCAAAAATGGGGACATGGCAAGGGACACATCATATACATATGTATTTTTTTGCATATATGTGTTGGTTTATTTCTTTAGTTTGTTATTTATATTAAGAGAAACTCATAAACAAGAGAGAAGATTGAGATGAGGGGGAAGAGTGAGAGGAGAGCTTGGATTGTCTTTGGAGTACCGCTTGTCCTCTTTTTACTTCATATTTTACCATAATATATTTTTTTATGGCAAAAAAGAAATAGAGTGGATGGAGCTATATTATATCAAAACTATTTTACTTATCTTACCTTTTATTTTCTTAAATATCATGCTTTAACCCCCGAAATAAGTTCTTAAAACTATGAATTGGCCCTAGCCGTGTCCCTGGCGACCGGCGTGTCCAGGTGTGCAGATTAAATTGAAGAAAATTTATTAGACTCAGTTGAGAGAACGGTTAGGTCAGAGCTGATAAAAAAAACGGTTAGGTCAGAGAGCTACGGTTCACCAAGCAGACCCATATACCTTGTTGGAGAATCTCTTGGAGGATGCCTCGCCCTAGCTGTTGCTGCTCGGAACCCTGATATCGATCTTGCTTTAATTTTGGCCTACCCGCATGATAAGTTTGTTTCTTGCTGATCATTGTGTAGATAGAAGCTCTAACATTCAAAATTCATTTTTTGTTTTGTTTTTGGTGCATTGGAGGTCATATCCAGGGGAGGGGGGGATCTTGCCTATAGTAAGACTCGAACTCTTGACCTCCTAGAGAGGAACAAGAATTATGGCCAACTTAGCTTAGCCCCAATTGGTTACTCAAGTCTCATTGATGTCTAACCTAACATTATCCCGTTGTCTAACCTAACATTATCCCCTTGCATAATGTTTGTTTGGCAGCCACATGTTCCAGCAAGTTGCAGCTGCAACCTTTGCTCACTTTTTCTGGAAATCATGCCCGAGATGTTCCAGTTTAGCCTGCCTTATTTGCTGAGTTTATTGACAGGTTTGCTTTCCTTCTTTCAGAATCTCGATTCAAATTTTGGTTGGTGCCAATTAAAGCTTGAAATACGCCAGACTGGGCACCCAAAACTCCCAACCTGCAATAATGTTCATAAATGTTTGCATGCACTGACAGTCATGTTTGTGTTTAAGTTATAACATCATCGCATCTATATGTTGTACCATACGGAGAAGGGAGCCAACCAAGAAATCTAAGAGTACCACGTATCATATAGGGAAGAGTGGTTTGTTCTTTTGTTGGCCTCACATGGAATGATGGAATCGTCTGCTGCCTTTGGCTTCACCCACCCTAGGAACTCCTTCAGGGAAACCCTAACCTTGTTCTCATCACTCGCCCTTAACCCATAAACATCCTCAAAATGACAATCCTGAAAACTCGGTCACAGAATTCTGGTATCCCACACCCCTTTCGAGACAAAACCACTCTTGACCTAGAAATTCTTACCATCGTCGTACTTGTTTTTGACAAGCCCTAATCTATTTTCATTCAAAGACAATACTGAAAATTTAAAGGAAAGAGAAGGTCATGGCTACATGCTCGCTGGCTTAGATATGAAAAGATTCGCCTAGGTATGATCTTTGTAAGGTGCAATACTTGGGGTTCTGATAAAGTGCAGTTTCTTGAGTCCTCTGTTATTGATTACATAATTCAATTTGCCACAAGCTTGATGATCAATTCAGGATTGTGCTATCATTTGCCGTTAGATGTTGTAGATGGTTCTTTGGGTGCCTTTTATTCGGTCTCATTACAAATAAAAAAGCTCATCATTACGAAATGGATGGTGGCCTTTACACGCTGCATACTGCTTCTGGACAGTGGGAAACTGTGGCAATGTGCTTGACTAGAGGCACAATTCGTTTCCTATTCAAAGCATTTTGATTATCTTAGGCAACGGTCAGGCAGTGACACGGTGAACTGATCACCGGCATGTCAATGAGGGAAGTGATCGATTGCATGTTTTCCTAAGCGGACTTCAACGATTGAGCATTGACAGTCCCGGTGACGGCCACCACCACTAGCTCCAAATCGATGTATGTGTTGCAAATTCCCTCTACATCTATAATCTGCACTCTGATTTTCACGCCTACCGCACTATAAGATTTCCATGAATTTCCCTATCTATTTTTGAACTTCATTTAACCATTTCGTTTTTCCTTTTCCTGATTCTTGAGGAATTGGTGTCCAAGCCTTCGATTGTAGAACTCTGTATATAATACGCTGCGGATGTGCGCTAAGAACAGCAACGTTTCAGACTCTTAATTGCATGCTTGTTGACAGTTGCACTATATAATCACTAAATTTCCTTTCAACGGTCATGCAAGTGGGTGCTCTCACCTAGTAACTGGAAAATGAGGGCCTGGTGGCTGTGCCCGAAAAATGCGCATCGTCCCGGAGCCCAAAAAGATTATTTGAAATGTTCATTATGTAAAGAATCAAAGAACGTTGGTAACTTAATGAACAAACACATTTGTCCACAGTATGTATAATTTTTCAAACATATACAACCACCCATATGGAGTATAATTTTTCAAACTTCTTTCTACAGTTTTGTTCTATGCGCCAAATTCTATCATTTTGACTATGCCCCTTTTTTTAGCACAGTCGCCTGATTATACCTAAACCCTTGGTCCGATATAACTTAGAGCATGTACATTAGATTAGGCAAAAATTGAGTCAAAATTGCCAATGAACGGTGCACATTTTTCCTTTTAACTACCCACATCTCTTTTAATACTACATCAATACTCCTTCCATCCTTTTTTAAGTGTCCTGCTTCGTAATTTCAACTTATTAAAAAGACATCATTATACCTTTCACATCAATTTTTTCCTCCACTTTCCCTACTTACCCATCTTCATTACACTTTTACTCACTTATTTTTTAAAATGGAATATACTTTTAGGGACAAAATAGATAATTCACCAACTTTTACCCACTAACTTTACAAAATGGACAATTATTAAGGGACAGCTCAAAATAGAATACCGGACTATAAATAAGGGACGGAGGGAGTACTATTTATTTTACCTATTTTCTATTAAAATAATACTTTCTTTTTCTTCTTTTCTTTTCACTATTCTTTTTCTTGTTGCAAGAGAGAAAGAGGCTAGAAGAGAGAGAAAATAATATTAAATATATAAATGATGAATAGTTCTAAGGTAAAATTACCTAAGCACTATTGCAAAATTTATTTTACCTAACCTTAAAAGGGGCTATTGCTAACTTAGTGCAATGCTTATTTTGGATTTTTGCTTAAGTAAAATATCTAAGATGCTATTTTACCTAATCTAGTGTACATGCTCCCGTTCCGCTAAAGTTCTTACTATCTCTGTCCCAAAATAAATGGGGAAAATGATGGCCAATGATGTGTTTTAATAATTAATACCTGCCAATGACATTTTCAGTATTAACAAATGTTCTCAGCTTGTCCTTGATGGGTATTAATTATTAAAATAGGATATTAATTATCAAAATACGTCATGGGTCGTCATTTTCCCAAATAAATGTCCTATTCGCAAAACAAGAACTTAAAAATAATACATTTTCTACACACAAAAAAAAATCAACGTCTTCCATAAATTCAAAGAACTCGTCGATATCCAGTAAACTGTTGAAAAAAATTTGAATTTTTCTTTGAGAATTTATATTAATTTTAAGTTTTCGTTTAACAAACCGGATATTTTTTTTTAATTTTTTAATTTATTTTTGGGATGGAGGGGGTATTTTTTAAGTTCTTATTTTTTGCTATACGAGATATGTTATTTTCTCGCAATGTATCACTTTTAATTCAAAAAATAAGTGTAGCCGGATTTGTATGCAAAAAAAACCAAACTTTCATACTTTTTCCGTCCCGGTTTGGTTGTCTCATTTTTAACTTTTTGAGAGCGTTTGACCTCTCAAAGAATTGTTTATAATTTTCAATTCGTAATGTTTTTAATATGTAATATAGATCTTGTTTAATAGATCTCAAATAGTTTTACTATACAAAATTTTCAAAATCATAAAAAATATTATAAAATATAAGATATAAATATATTTTTGAAAGATACAAATTTCAGACAATTGGACAAATAGATTAAGACGGAAAGAGTAATTCATACGTAGATCTGGGCTTTGACCGTCGCATCCGTTCCCTGCTTTCGGTAAAGTAGCCCGGAAAAACGCAGATGCCAAACCACGCGCCAAGCACGTGGTATGCTTTTATTACTGCAGTTCTTTTTGACAACTGTTATAAACAATCCTTTCCAATTTTTATTATTATTTTACTAAATTCTACTTGGAGCGGCCCATTACTTCAATTGCCATATTTTTTCTTTTCTTTTCTTTTTTTTTGATCCGCCATATTTTTTCTTGTTCGCAAATACAAGAAAAAATCTATATAATAAGGAAGAATGGTTTTAATCTTATCTCTTTATAAATCTTAACTATTGATTTGATCCATAAATCCTATGGCTCTCCATCTCTCTCTCAAACAATATCAATTGCACAATTGCTATTAATCAAATCTCACGTTGCGTCGTGCCTTCAGGCACGGGCAAACCCTTTAAAGAAACAAGCAATGAGTTTAACTCATGGTTCTAGCACAAGTGGTTACAAAAGGTGTTTTCAAAAAATTCGCATTTGTTAGTTTTACGTTAAATTTTTGTGGATTATTCGTTCGTCTCAACGAGAGGAAACAGAAAAATAAAAAAAGTTATGGGCCAAATTTAAATTTTTTTAATAAAAACAAAAATCAACCAAAAAGCTAGATTTTTTAACTTTATCAAAAAGAATTGAGTTGGGATCACAACTTTTTACTTTTTCGATTCTTCTCATCGAAATGAAGCAATAATCTGTAAAAGGTAAACGCGAAACTAACAAATGCAAGAACAAGAACAAGCAACGGTTTCAACTATATGATTTCCAAGCAGATAAAAGTCTGAAAAGAAGCATATGTTTCAGAAAATAGCATTATCGTACCATTCCTACTAAAATATTGAACCGAGATCCTCTCATTGTGATGAAATATGATTTTCATGGTTGTTTATGAGACGCAAGACAAGGCTGACTCTGAATTCTTTTGATGATCAAGCCGTTTATTTTATCGGTTTCAATGTATGTATAATCATCCAGACAAAGGTGATCGAACATCGTTATTCGATTAAGCGAAATATAGTTGCTATCTATAATAATCTGGGTCGATTTTGTTCGTAAAAAAAACAAAGAAGTGTTCCAACTAGATCATGATGAGTCTCTCATTATGCTACGTACAAAACCAAAGGCTCAAATCGTTCAACGAGACCATGATGAGTCTCATTTTTTTTCTCCCCCATGAGGGATCGAATGAGAAATCAGTCATTATTACATGTGAAAGATACATGAGAAAGGTAGGTGTGCCTCTCAGTTAATGTGCCAATAGGAACACATTTCACATGGCACAAGGATGGGTTCAACAGTTAACTCACAAGGGTTGCACTTTGTACCCTCTCTCCGGTGTGGTCCATGTGCAATAATGCAATGTGGATAGTGCCTTGCCTGCTTCCCATGCGAAAGCAAGTGATAATTGGGGAAATCGGACTAGTGCTGTGCAGTGAGGTACGCAGTATCGTACTGCGCACATTCGAGCCGTCGGATCGTGCATCCGACGGCTCGAATCTCATCTCGGCAACCAACGATCGAGAGTCGTTCATTGCAGAGATGAGATCCGAACCGTCAAATGAACGATCCGACTGCTTGGAGGTGCGCAACACGGTGCTGCGCACACGACTGTACAACACCATCCCCCAATTCGATAATTGGGCCTTGTTCTCCTTAACATTTTAGGAGTTTTTTTTTGGTCTAATTTGATTTTTTATTTATTTTTTTGCATCTGTTGATTTTGCACATTATTTTTGTGAATTATTGATTTGTCTCGACAAGAGAAATTGAAAACCTCCAAAAAAAATTACTTTTACCTAAATATTTTTGAAAATGTCCAAGATAAAGTCCCCAAAATCTAGGAGAACTAAAAAAAAAAAAAAAAACTTGAGAGAACGAGGCAGACATTTTTGCAGAAGGGAACTTGAGAGTACCAACCCCATGTATTTAGAAAATTTACTTCAATATTTTCAAGAACTTTAAACCTACAAACAATATCCATTCAAGGTGGCCCCCTCTACCTACAACTTTTTGGATGATTTTGTTTCAATAATTTGGGGTAAATGTATAAAACGTACCCAAAATATTTATCCGGTCTACAAAACAATGACTTAAATAAAATACCATTTTCAAGAAATAATTCAAAATGTTTTTATATAAGGGTCTCAACATTTATGTGAGTGTTTTATGCTTAGGTGTGTAAACATGAGTTTGGTTGTAATTCATGTAACCCGTAGGCATGAGTATGAGCGTGAAATCGTTTTTCAAACACATCTCAAACTACTCCCTCCGTCTTAATTTAATAGTTTTTTTTGGAGTTCGTGTCATTTTTCAATCGATTATATCTTTCAATTTATAATGTTTTACGTGATTTTGAAAATATTGCGTTATAGAATTAATCGAGATTTATTAAATAAGATCCATATTCGATATAAAATTTATTACGAATTCAAATATATAACTCATTTTTTAACTGATTAGAATAGAAATAGAAATAATTAAATCCGGAATGGTAATAAAACGAGAGAAACATGACACTATGGAAAATTAAAAGATGCTGCCAAGCAGAGGTGCTTGGCAGCGGTGCCGAGCGCATCTCGGCCGTCCAAAAGTGTTTTGGATGGCCCGGATGTAAAGGTACCGAACGGATTTAAAAAAAAAAAAAAAGAAAAGGAAAAAGATGTTTCGATTCGGGCCGTTGATTCCGAGATGAACGGCCGGATTGGCCGCTCGGCACCCGCTCGGCAGGGGTGCCGCTCGGCAGGATCCCGGGTCCGGAAAATTACGTGAGTAAGCTTTAATTCAACGGCCTTTCCGCAGTCCCCACGATAGATATGACCACAAAAGAAAAGATTGTCTACGCTTTAATTGATAACTACGACATTTTGATTCCATTTCTCATCAATACAAACTTGGGCAATTATTGGGTACTTCCACAGTACCGACATTTTTTGAAAAATAAAAAAATGTCATCACAAAATATGGATCACTCGCTATCTTTCAACCTCCCAATATAAATGATAATATCCTTACCGGATATAATTTTTTTTACTACATAAATGATTGAGAATACCACATGGGCAAATCCAGGAACACTGAATATAATTTTCACAAACTAGGCCCTAAACTCTTGGAGGACATCAAACGATTTCAGTTGCTCGAGCAGCTCTTGACTTGGCTCGTTAAAGCTCGGCTTTTTTAATAATTGAGTCGAAAATGGGCTCAAGTTTTAAGCTCGTTTACTAAACGAGTCAAGCTCAACACTCAAAAACTCGACTTGGCTCGCTTTATAGGCTTGGCTCATTTAATGAAGCTCGCTCAGTAGATCGTTTACACCAAACTGAGCTCGAATCTTAAGCTCAAACACCATAAAACATCATTAAATAAGTCGAACTCAAACATTATAAAACTTGGCTCGGCTCGTTTATCCCAAACCAAATGGTCACAACTAAACATCACAAATGAAGGCCCCAATAAACCCAAACTAGGAAAAGAAAAAAAAAACGAACAGAACCCAATCTAGGCAAAGCGCACCGTTTCCGTGACCAATCCACCCTTATATTATCCCACCTCTCTCACTCAGCCTCCCACTATCCTCACTCTCACTCCCCTCTCTCTCTCTCACTACAGAACCAGAACCCCCCACTCCTCTCTCTCATGGGGTTTCTCCACCCCCTCTCTCTCCTCCTCTCTCTCTACTCCTCCTTCCTCCTCCTCGCCACCCTCTCCGTCTTCTCCGATCAGAGCCCCAAGAAAACATACATATTCCGCGTGGACAGGTTCGCCAAGCCCTCGATCTTCCCAACCCACTACCACTGGTACACCACCGAGTTCCTCGCCGACCCCTCAGCCCTCCTCCACCAGTACGACACCGTCTTCCACGGCTTCTCCGCCTCCCTGACCCCCTCCCAAGCCTCCGCCGCCCTCCGCCACCCCGCCCTCCTCGTCGCCTTCGACGACCGCCGCCGAACCCTCCACACCACCCGCTCCCCCCAGTTCCTCGGCCTCCGAAACCAGCGCGGCCTCTGGTCGGAATCCGACTACGGCTCCGATGTCATCGTCGGGGTCTTTGACACCGGTATCTGGCCCGAGCGGAGGAGCTTTTCGGATTTGAACCTCGGACCGGTGCCGGCCCGGTGGAAGGGGGTTTGCCAGACCGGAGTTAAATTCACGGCGAGGAATTGTAACAAGAAGATCGTCGGGGCGAGGTTCTTCTCCAAAGGGCATGAGGCGGCGGGGGGGTTCGGCGCCGGTGGAGGGATTAATGAAACCGTGGAGTTTTTGTCGCCGAGGGACGCTGATGGGCACGGGACCCACACGGCCTCGACGGCGGCGGGGCGGTACTCGTTTCAGGTGCCCATTGCAGTGTTCAGTTTTTATTACTCCGTCCCAAATTGTTTGCAATTATTCCGAAATTAACAACCACCGAAAGGCCAAAGTCCAATTTTGCTCCTTTATAGTTTAGAGGTGAAGGAAACACTAAGGCTCTGTTTCGGAATCCAAAATAAATTTTTATTTTTAAAAATAATAATTTTAAATTCAAAAATTATTGATTTATTGAAATCTAAAAATATAAAATATGAATTTTGTGTGAAAAATCTCAATAAAATTTTTTATACAATGTAAAAAAAATTAAAAAATTATTATTTATTTATTTTATTTTTGAATTTGAAAATGTCAAATAAGCTGTTTATTTCTTAAGAAAATTTTTAGAACGGAACCTAAGTTAAACACAAAACCAAGCACAAGGGTATTCGTGGAAATTTAAACACTTTTCAACCCAAAAATCTTTTACTAGTCAATAAAAGGGGAATTCTCGTAATGAGCAACTAAATTGGAACGGGAAGAGTATCAATTTGTGGAATTAATTTTATCTTGAATATTAGCACATTCGTTTCACAGTTTAAACACAACTTTTCCTTCCTCAAAACAGAACGAGAACTGTTTCTTTTAGACATAAAAAATAAAAAAGTACGAGAGTGAGAACTTGTTTGTTCAGTGTAACTTCAAAAAAAGGTACACTGTTGTTCTTTAAACCCGCAAGGTGGGCATGTGAAAACAAATAACTATTCTTCATGAGTTTACATGTTGGAATGCTAGGAGTCCAAAACATTTCAAACCGGGATCTTTACTTAAAGATTCTGAAATTAGTTGAGTTGTTTTCAAGCGGGCCCAAACATCCGATTATAAAAAAAATACTTCCCCGTCTCAAAAAGGACGTTGATGTTTGATAGTACTTGTCAATTTCAATTCTTTATGTTTTTTAATATAAATTCCTAAAAATATGCAAAATAATCTTGTTTGATAGTCCTCAGCTGGATCTCAAAATTTTCGAATATCAAAAATTGACACCCTTTTTTTGGGGACGGAGAGAGTAGTAGTTCATTGAAATAAACATGCAAACAGTTCCTCAACAAGATTATTTTCAAAGGGCATACAGATAATGACTCATAATCTCAAGAGAAACTAAAAAGATACCATTGGATCCTCATTTTTGTTGTGCAATTTTTTCCTCATCTTTAGCTACTGAATTTTTTTTCCCTAAGAAATTGTCTTCAATTGGTGTCCAACTTAATGTTAATTTCGGGTTATGTCACTACAGGCGAGTATGTCTGGTTACGCTCCTGGTATAGCGAAAGGCGTTGCGCCGAAAGCTCGATTGGCGGTGTACAAAGTCTGCTGGAAGAACTCGGGATGTTTCGATTCGGATATTTTAGAGGCATTCGACACCGCCGTGAAAGACGGTGTCAACGTCATTTCGATATCGATTGGGGGCGGGGACGGGATTTCTTCCCCTTACTATCTCGACCCGATTGCGATCGGATCTTACGGCGCCGTTTCGAGAGGTGTTTTCGTTTCCTCGTCTGCTGGGAACGACGGGCCCAATGCTATGTCGGTGACGAATTTGGCGCCGTGGCTCACGACGGTGGGGGCGGGGACGATAGACAGGAATTTCCCCGCCGATGTGGTTCTCGGCAACGGACGGAAGCTCTCCGGCGTATCGTTATATGCCGGAGAGCCCTTGAAAGGGAAAATGTACCCGATTGTGTACCCCGGGAAAACAGGGATACTCTCTGCTTCGTTATGTATGGAGAATTCGTTAGACCCGAATATGGTGAAGGGTAAAATAGTCATTTGCGATCGCGGAAGCAATCCGCGCGTCGCAAAAGGAATGGTGGTGAAGAAAGCCGGTGGGGTCGGGATGATTCTGGCCAACGGCGAATCTAACGGCGAAGGACTAGTCGGCGATGCTCATCTTATCCCCACTTGCGCCGTTGGGTCCGACGAAGGTTTGCTCTCATGCTCACCCTCAAGTTTCTTATATTTATACATATTACCCCAATAATTATGGATTCTTCTATACTATGCATCTAATGATCTGCTTACTTCTAGAATTTTTTTGGTGTTGCCTCTCTCTTTCAAAGTCTAGGAACACAAATTTAGACGCAATAGTGTCCGGAACTGTACAATGCATGTTTGTATGTGTGATTTGGACGGCTTGATTGTGTTCGGACTCCAGCCCGCGGATGGTAATATTTTAGATGATAATATGTCAGGTCCATCGATAGCCGAGAAATTTTTTTTGATATGTATAAAAGTGTTTAACATCCATGAGATATGTATAGATTTTCAATTTTTTTTTGGCATTGTTAGCATATTATCTTACGGGCTAAGGTACTCAGGGTGGGTTCCAGAATTTAAAATAAGTCCTTATTTTTTAAGAAGGCAATTTCAAGCTCAAAAATGAGAGGTTTATTGAAATTTAAAAATATGCACTATGGATCTCGTTTGAAAT
Organism: Rhododendron vialii; assembly: GCF_030253575.1. Taxonomy (NCBI): domain Eukaryota; kingdom Viridiplantae; phylum Streptophyta; class Magnoliopsida; order Ericales; family Ericaceae; genus Rhododendron; species Rhododendron vialii. Next base: position 7,398,092 of record NC_080561.1, on the reverse strand, counting down.
ATCTCGTTGAGATTTTTTATACGATGCAATAAAAAATTGAAAAATTATTTTTCATTTATATTATTTTTAAATTTAAAAATGTAAAATAAGCTGCTTATTTTTTAAGAAAATTTCTGGAACGGAGCCAGTGCCCTCAATTTAAAATCCGTGTTCCTATCAGTGCTCTTTCATATTACAGAACACCGTCAATTCTACAATAATGTTAGCTTTTGTTTGAAATATCGATTCAATTTAAAGTACTTATCTTTTATATCTTTTCTTGACTGTACTTACATTAGCCACCCTAACGTCTAGTTTCTGGTTTTGTTTGAAGGTGACCTAATAAAATCATACGTGTCATCATCTGCCATCGCCACGGCGACTATCAATTTCAAAGGCACTGTAATCGGTATCAAACCGGCTCCGGTGGTGGCTTCGTTTTCTGGAAGAGGGCCAAACGGGTTAAACCCGGAGATTTTAAAACCCGACTTGATTGCTCCGGGTGTGAACATTCTAGCTGCGTGGACCGACGCGGTGGGTCCAACCGGGTTGGATTCGGATACCCGGAAAACAGAATTCAACATCCTTTCGGGCACGTCGATGTCGGCCCCCCACGTGAGTGGGGCCGCCGCGTTGCTTAAATCCTTGCACCCGGATTGGACGCCGGCCGCGATTAAGTCGGCGATGATGACGACAGCAAGTGTTACTGATAATCGGTTTAGTTTGATGAGCGATGAGGCAACGGGGAAAGCATCGACTCCGTATGATTACGGGTCTGGGCATTTGAATCTGGGTCTAGCTATGGATCCGGGTCTTGTTTATGATATCACGAATGATGATTACGTGAGCTTTTTGTGCTCAATTGGGTATGGTCCGAAGACAATTCAGGTGATCACGAGAACTCCGGTGAATTGCGCGATGAAAAGGCCGGTGCCGGAGAATCTGAATTATCCTTCCATTGCTGCCTTATTTTCGACCTCAACATCAGGTAAACTGGGACAGGAGTTTTTTATTTATGCTGTCGTCGTTTTGCTATCAATGGATTTGTTATCGTGTGGAAAAAAATAAATTGTTTTCCATTATGTTGATTTGTCACTTAAGGTTTTTTGTCAAAAAATTTCTCTAGATCTTAAATTTGTGGGCATCTAAAAATCAATCCTACAAATTTTTGTTAATTTCCACCGTCCAAAGATTGAATTTTGTTCCCGTCAATGCAGATAAACCCAGCAGCAAGACATTTATCCGGACAGCAACGAACGTGGGTCCATTAAACTCAGTATACACAGCGCGGGTTGAGTCCCCCAAGGGGGTGACCGTGACGGTGAAACCACCGAAGCTCGTGTTCTCGGAGAAGGTGAGGAAACTGATGTACGCGGTGACGGTAACCGTCGATAGCAAGAATCTGGTGCTGGACGACTCAGGTGCCGTGTATGGGTCGCTCGCATGGTTGGATGGAAAGCATGTGGTTCGGAGCCCCATTGTGGTTACCCAAATAAACCCCTTGTGATCTCTCTCTCTCGATCGAGGATCCGGTAGATGGGTAGTTGTTTGATGAGACTGCAGTGTGCTGGTCCGCAGCACCTTGCATAATAAAAAAAAGAAAAAAAAGAAAACTTTGGTGCATGGAGGGTGTCTGTTTGATCTTGAATTACTTTATGTTTTTTGTTTTTGTTTTGTTTTGTTTTTTTGTTTTTTTAAGGTTATAAGATGTATAAAGCATATAGGCTGACTTTAATTAGTGGCTGTATGTGATTAGTGGTTTGAAAAATATATTAGTCATGGTTGAATGGAAGATGGAAAAGTTACCCATAATTAAGGGCATAGATGACTACTATACCTTTTTTTTGAACGGCAAAAGAAATTTTATAATTTTTGAATTTATAGAGGACTACTATACCTAATCTACTACTGAGAATTGCTGAAATGAAGAATATAGGATAAAGTTTGTGCAAACTTTGGTCAAATTTATAAGCTTTTTTTGCCTTTCACTTTATTTCTTTTTCCTTTTTCTTTTAAATATTCAAACATTTCTCTATGCAATGGAGCTTAATGCTGCTAATAAATATGAGATATAGAAATATATTACAGCATCTCCGATCTAATACTCTATTTTTACACACCACCGTTTCTTCATTCGATGGTGTCAACAAGTAGTTTATTTTTTATTGAAGATGTAATTTTGAAGGAAAGCTAACTCCAATCCGATGGTCGATTTCTTTTATCATTTTCGAAAAAATTAAAATTCAATCCAAACCTCAAATGTTCACCACGCTCTCTCCAAAATTCAAATTAGTATTTCTTAAAATTTTTATTGGAAGTAATCATTATTGATCTTATTTTTTTAAAGGTATTGGCCATTGGGAATATATTTTGAGTGGTGCGAAATTTATGAGAAGTAAATGTACAAATACTCATTTACCAAATAAATTGAGATTTTAAAAATATGAATAGTAGAATGGAGAAGATTCTTCACAACTTTTTGATACTCAATGATCCCGGTTGGTTGGAAATGCCCTTAGTGGGGAGACAAGAAAATCCTCAGTTTTGTAACTTTAGTTTAAAATGGAGAAATTTGCGATTAACGCTATGTTTGCCTTTTATCCCCTTTCTTGAACTTCAATGAATGATGCCTTACAATTTGCACCTCAGAAAGTCTACCATATCGCTCTGTTTCACTGCTCCCCTCATTGCAGCGCTCAATTTCACCGTCTATCTCGGCAATAAATAGTCCGGATTTTAGAATAACTGTTTCAGGGAAAAGCTCTTCCCTGAGAGCGGTGGATACTTGAAGCGGCGAATGAGAACGGTGATGGGGGTAGACTTTTTGTTTGCAGCTAGCATACGCTGGAAGAAGATAATTGATTAAACATGTAACAAATCCGACACACACGCAATAATAAGAGACAGTTGGCATTTAAATGATTGTGATTTACACAAAAGAAACTCCTCTAATGATCATTCTCCTGAAATTTGTCAAAAGGGTTAATTTGTGTTGCTTTGTAATAGTCCGCTACGTTTTACCCCTGGAATCGGTCGAAGGATTAGTTTCTGTTGTGCCTTTTCGTATAATTTGCCGTGTTCACTCACCACTCTTCATCTCCGAGAAAAGGACTCGGGATGGAGAGTTACTGTGCACCAGGACCACCAAATAATTCTGCAAAATTGCCGCAACTGATCACGCCGTAGGACAGTGGGATCTAGCTCTACCGTCATCCTAGGTTGGGCTTGCACATTTGATTGTTTGTAAAAAAAAAGCCAGGTCAATCGGATATATAAATTCTCATGAATCACATGATCATAGAACATTCATCTCCAAAAGATTGGCAACTAGTAATTCAGAAATAAGTTGTTATATTAAGCGTTTTTATGGCAATTGATGCCAGATTTTTTTTAACAAGAACTACATAGCCGACAGGCCTAACAAAATGGTGCTTATAAAATTCCAAAATCCGCTGTGAATTGTAAGACAATGACCTCCTGAAGCCCCAGACGAAATACTAGTACGGCTATTCGTCTGAACAATCTAGCGCTAGGTCACATAATACCTGTGCACGAGAGCGTCTTTGAATCACAACTCAAATAACTAAAATTCGTGAGAGTGAAGATTGACAATGCGAGAGCAGTGCAAGAATAGAACTAGGGATGCCCATTTTATTTGTTGCGGTAGTTATTAACAGACCAATTATTATCTTTCCCCCACTGATTGAGAAGAAGTAGGACCCCAAAGATTCAACGAAAAGTCCAAATCTCTGTCATATAGTCCAAAAATTGAATAAAATGAATGGTGAAGGGTTCCCCAAACTTTACCAAGGAAAAACAATTTTGCCTTTTAAGAAGGCAAATTGGCGGGTGATTGGAGAGATGCTTTCATGGAAACAGACCTTATCGAAACAAAGATGCTACATGCACAACGGTTGTGCAAAACATTAAACACAACTAATTTTTATCCGTCCATTGTTGTAATAAATGGTCAAGATTCGTTCAAACTTTTCCTTGAAAGAGTTAAACTTTTCCTTTGAAGATTTTTTTTTAAATTTAGAATGTCCAAACATACCTGAATGATCAAAATTAGTTACACAACACACACAACGATTGTGTGAGTATCATTTGCGTTATCGAAAAGGAAAAAGGCATTGGGCACCAAATACCTGGAACCCACCATTCTCCCTCGGGAAAATCTCACCGGAATTAGAGACACATGCATGGTCCGGACATTAATGGATGAGAGAGCCACTTTCCCCTCGTGGGGCCAGCTCGATAGAGCCAGCTCAACAGAGATACATTACTCCCTCCGTCCCTTATTTAGAGTTCAGTATTTTATTTTGGACTGTTTCTTAATAAGTGTTCATTTTATAAAGTTCGTGGGTAAAAGTTAGTGCATTGTCTATTTTGTCCCTTGAAGCAGATTCCATTTTGAAAAGTTAGTGAGTAAAAGTGTAATGATGATAAAAGTAGAGAAAAAAGTTGATGTAAAAGGTATAATAATGATGTCTTTTTAATAAGTTGAAGTTACGAAACAAGACATTTAAAAAGGAACGGAGAGAGTAATTTTTATCGGAACGCATTCTTATTACTATCACAAAGTTTTTGTTTTTCAATATATTACATTCGCATATTGAAACTAGGTTTTTCGCCGTCGTGGAAGTACGAAGATTTCGTGCTCGTGGAATCTATTAAAAAGGAGATTTTCCGAAAATATTGCATACAATGCACAATCTCCAATCACTGATCATTTTTGTGACAATTGCCTTATTAACGTCTATTTAGTTTCAATTCGGGCACGAATACCCTCAGGATACCTTTTGTTCAATTTCTACATTCACGTAGCAATTCAAATTACAATAATATCACAAAATAAATATTCAGCCAAACAATTAATTACTACATTTAAAATTAAGTCTATTTCTCAGATTTAGAATTTATAAAACATTTTCACTATTTATCTATTTAACTACTATATTCTTATTCATAGATTTTAGAAACTAATTTTTATTCGAAAGTGCATATTACTAAATTTAGCATTTTCTTAATTTTATTTTTTTAACAAAAAATACAATAAATGTTTAATATTAAATCTTTATAATGAGTAATTTGGTCTAATCAATATTTATTAGGGTTAAATATTAACTAATATATAATCTAAAATAAATCTAATTAACTATACAATGAAATGAATAAAAATAAATTGTATATGAACAAATACTTGTGTTAATCCTCATATTTTTAAATAGATACTTTCTACAAATTTCATTGGTAAACATGTTTTTCTTTTTATAAAAAGTTCCTTCTACGTTTCTTAATGCTATTTACTAATTAAAACCCCCCTTTTGTTTTTATATCATTTATTGATTCAATAAACCTGCACTTGTCCTCTTGCACACAATTCAACCACTTATCTCCGCCAGTGATTCACCATAATCTCACGAATAATCAGCAATCTACGTATAAAAACATTTTCAGGCCTTACCACTGATTTTCTATCACAAACAGGACTAAATATTAATGAAAACAAGACTAACTAATAATTAATTAAATTCTGAAATTAAAAACAGGTTACCATCTTCAACAGGAATTAAGTTTTTGTCCAAACTCCATTAAAATACAAATTGAGTTACGGGTTTCCGGAAAACTACCTCAAATACGACTCTAAGTCCGGGTAAGTGTTGCACGGTGTCTCTAGTTCGCTGTGGTGGTTTCGAAAACTTGAGGCGGTGTCCGGCGGAGCTTTGACGGGGCCCGCGGCGGCCGCGTAGGCATGAAACCCACTGTTTTTTTTTTTTAGACCACCGGGTTGGAAACGGGTGGTGGTGAACGGAGGGGAGGGAGGTGGCTGCCGTGAGAGGTGGTGGTGATGGCAGGAGGTCGGGCCGAGGAGTGGCCGGCCGAGGTGGGGGCTCGGTGGGTCGGGCTCACGGCGGTGGATGGAGAACGTGGCCGGAGGAGGTGGAGGAGGTGACTGGTGGTGCGGGGTGGAAGGAGCCGAAAACACCCCCAGCAGAACCACGGTTTAACGAAAACACCCCGCAGATTGAAAAGACCAAATTACCCATCATCACAAACCTGGCCAACTCCAATCCAGGGGCTTAATTGGAAAAATTGGACAAAAATGGCCAAACCCTTTTAACGTTCTTTTATTAACAGGTTAGATAATTCAAGTCTAATGCGGTTAAAAGTATCCCAATCATTTTATTTTTTAAACTACTTCAACTGTTGGGTGCTTATTTTTTACTCTTATTTATGAAAGAAATTGAGAAATGAGAGCGTAAAATAACCGATTTTTTTTATCTAGTAAACCAAAATTATTATTAGTATAAGTCTACATATGAATAATTATCAATAATATTCAAAATCAGGTATATATGAAATGAAAATTTTAATCTCGGGGAGCCGGAGCCGAGGCTCCTGGGCCCCAACATAGCTGCGCCACTGTGGAGAGCTTAGTCCGATAGGTTGGTTGGTGAGTTTGCTCTCCACACAATTGACCAAAGTTTGATTCTTGAAGTCAGACCGTAAAAAAGTATTTTCTTGTAAATTTCCTAATCCCGACGTGAATGGTCTGTCTTTGACTGGACTGAAAATGAAAATAGTTAAGGTGCACGTAAGCTGACCGAAAATCCTGTCCATTAAAAAAATAGATGAGAGAGGACAATAACATCTCACCTGAAGTTCACACAAATTCGCCCCAGAAAAGACGATAGTGCACACGAATCCCATGTCATGTATTATTCATATTGTTTTGAGGGACCTTATTAAAAAGTAGCTCTTATTGTAAGTGCTTACTTAATTTAATCTTCAAATGTTTTATTCAGAACTTCAAATTCGAATTCTCAAAAATGCTGAATGAAACATTGAAAGATTAGATTAAGCACTTATAATTATCCGTTTAAGCTAATTTTTACTAGGATCCTCCGAAAGTACCTTCAAAATCAATAAATGGACCGGATCGTTTGTATGGGATCCGAAATAGGTCCCACAAAGCCATAGGTGCACAGATGTCCTGTACTACACTATAGTACTTTTGCAAATTACATTTAAAGTATCTTATTCACCTACTTTCCATTAATCAAGATCTTTGTTGGGTTCATTTATAATTTATACTATTAATTAAACAGGATCTTCATTAAAATTCTCTCTCGGAGGACAGTAACCATAGTACACTTTGATTAATTTATTTGTTACGTAATTTTAATCTGGAGATAGATGATTTGTGGGTACAGGGGCTAGAGAGTGGACCCCATGAGAGCAAAACCACTGAAATCAGGTGGGGTTTTGACTAATCACGATCTTACCTAAAAGCAAATCTGATACCCGGAATTTATGTTCGAGAGACAAATTTGTTATTTAATCCCATATATATAAAATGTTTTTTTTTTACAACTTTGTACATATTTAATTCCCATAACTTCAGGTTTTAGAGCAGCCTAATTACAATCTTACCCATCTAAGAGAGTGGCAACTTGGATAATGTTCCTCGAGCATTGCTTGGGCTGTGTGGTGCAGAGCCGTTGCGGAGAAATCAATTTGGCTTGTTTACAGTCCAGTTTTGGACTGCAGTTGTGCAGTCCAAGTGATTGCAGCTGTCGGATGAAGTTTTTAAGGGTTCAGATTTGTTTTCAATTTATGACCGATAATAAACGATTATGATCGGTAATAAATTCAACAAATTTAAATCATTAATTTTTAAGATGAACGGTTCAGATAGAACCGCACGCTCTTCTCTGAGTCAACTGCAGTAAAACTGGGTTCATCTCTCATTATGTTGCAAGTATATATATTTTTTGGACAGGGGACTACTGTCGAGCGGCATCCCTACAAAGTGGTGCCAAGCGGCCGATGCAGCTATTCATCTCCGGCTCAAATTGAATTTGAGCTCATACAAATCTGAGCCGTCGATTGTCGAGATGAATGGGTTGGATTGGTCGCTTTGCACCCTCTTTGCGGGAGGGTGCTTGGTAGCCTCCCCATTCTGGATTTCACCTTGCAGCTCATATTTGACAAGACCTAAAGCAAAATTTAATAGCGGCATTTTCTTGAGTTTTTATTATTCGTTGATGACAATATATACATATATTTATGATTTTTTAAAGGGAACACATATATATATATATATATATATACACACACACACACACCACAGATCCAGTGAGGGATCCCTTACCAGTCTACCGTGCGGACCTCCCTTTTCCCGATCGAATTGTGACGATCCGAGCCGCTCAATGTGTTCAGAACGTGATTTTAAGGGTTCTCGCGAAGAATCAGCAAAAAAAAATGATCGGGAAGGGCTTGATCCGAGTAGTTTTTTCTGAACCGTTCAATAAAAAATTGCTCGGATCAAGCCCTTCCCGATCATTTTTTTTGCTAGTTTCTTGAGTGGACCCTTAAAATCACGTTCTGATCACTTTGAGCGGCTCGGATCGTCCCAATTCGATCGAAAAATGGGAGTCCCGCACGGTAAGCCCGTGCGGGATCCCTTAAGGGAACCGGACTATATATATATATATATAAAACCCAATGAAAATTTCTAAGTTTGGTGCCTGTATTTGTACAAAGTGATTTGTCCCTAACTTCTCAGCAAGCAGAGTTTTTTTTTTTTTTCCCTAGGCTTTACAAACAAGAATATTTTGCTTCTAGGCCTCTAGAGGCCTAATTAATATTATGTAAGCACAAGAAGATCTCCATAGTTTTGGCCTTAGACAAATGCAAAATATTTGGGCTGTCACTGTCTTCAAGAACATAATAAAAGACTTGAGATATGAAGCCGTGTTGTTTGAAGCTAAAGGTGTCAAACGAGTCGGGTTGGCACGGCACAGACAAAACACGTTTAAATGTGGCATGACACAGACACGATTTTAGATAGACATGACACGAAAATGGGCCGGGCACGGCACAATACGATTTTATGACAGGCACGACACGACAAGATTCTAGATGAGCATGACACGAGCACAACACGGGCATGATTAAAAAATGGTACGGAGCTAAGCGAGTTAGACCGGCGCGGCACGATCCCTTTGACACCTCTATTTGAAGCTTTAACACGTACATGATTCACAGAAATCGCAGGGGTTGAATAGGTTACCTTCTCTCCATCAACAGAAGGGGGTGAAAAAAACAAAATATTGGAAGGCATGGGACAAAGTTATGGTTAATGCATCCAAATGAGTCGACGGTGGACAAATTAGTTTAATGGAGAGGGGTCCATGCAGGGGCGGACCCACTTGGGGCACATGCCCTTTAAATTTTTTTTTTCCGATTTTGTATATATATATATATATATATATATATATATAGAGTTAGGTTCCGGTGAGGGATCCCTTATTTTATTAAAATGTGGGACTCCCCTTCCCAATTGAATTTCGATGATCCGAATCGCTCAAAGTGATCAGAACGTGATTTTAAGGGTCCCTGGGAGAAATCAGCAAAAAAAATGTCCGGGAAGGGCTTCATCCGAGCAGTTTTCATTGAACGGTTCAAAAAAAACTGCTCGGATGACGCCCTTTCTGGTCATTTTTTTTGCTGATTTCTCACGGGGACCCTTAAAATTACGTTCTGCACACATTGAACGGTTCAAATTTTCAAAATTTGATTGAAAAATAAAAGTCCATCATTTTAACAAAATGAGAGATCCCTCACTTGAAAATTCCTCTATATGAGTGTGTGTGTGTATATATATATAAATATATTATTTATGTCTAATGCATGTAAATAGTTATCTATTGGTACAGTGGTAAGGTGCTCTTTTTGTAAACAAGAGTTTGTGGTTTCAAGTCTACCCCCACACTCTCGTTCAGGATTATTTTGCCTTTTTCCCAAAAGGCAATAGAAAATAATAATGCGTACCTTATTTTTTTATACTGTTCTTGGGTTTGAGTCTATCCCACATTGCATTTGTATAATTTTGGTCTCCAAAACTATAATCGTAGAGTTAGTAATAGAAAAATAGATAATGAACATGTGATAATGTTGTTTTAACGCATATAGTCGAGGCACGCAAGTGTGCCCAAGTAGCTAGTTATTAAAATACATATATACTTTAAAATTGTTAATTTATCATGAATGCCAAAATTATTTTGGAGTAAATGTGTTTAACTATAGCTCGTATGTTACGGTTACAAAAAAAAATTAATGCCCCCACTATGTTAAATTCTCGGGTCTGCCGAGTCCATGGATGATGATATGAGAACCAAACTGTCTACGATGGCCCATGCATATACAATAAAGTTTTTCAGAGAATGCATGATTGCATGGTCCATTCCAGCGCCTAGTAGGATATAATCATAGGCAGCAAAAGCACGGGATGCTGCAAAGCAGCTTCTGCAGACCGCTGCAGGGCGCATTCGGACCGTCCAAAAGTATTTTCATCGGTCTGGATTAAAAACAAATTCTTCCTGAAAAAAGTTTACTCTTCCTTGAAAGAGTTTGTTTTCAATCCGGACCATTGACCATTGTCTATTGAGATGGACGGTCCGAATACACACTGTAGGACGCTCTACAGAGATCGCTGCTTTACAGCATGCCCGGGTCACATCGATTGATCGTTTATGGTCCTTGTCTTTTTGTTGTTTTAGAAGGAAACTAGTAAATCATAAGCATCAATCGCGTTATCAAAGTTAAAGAACAGGAAATTTTGTGTCTTGATCCCAATACTAAACTGGATCTACAAAACCGGATGGTGACACTTAGGAGACTCTCTCCGTAGAGTTGATCCCAAGCTAAAACTTGTATTGCGGTCACTTTAGGCCTTCATTTTTATTTAAATTTTAGGGGTCCTTCCTAGATTTTTACCCCTTATAATAGTCCAGTAAAAAAACCTCATTTTGGATTTTCACTATAAGTCCATGAAAAATCAGAACCGACTCTATCTGTGAGATTGCTCAAGAAGTTTAACTTCCCGCGAAAGGCAAGAATTTTTAGGTGACCGCATGATCTTTTCTTCCAAGGAACGAACAAATGCAGCTCATATTTGTATGATCAACCTACGGAGGTTTTCATACTGCATGTGGTGACGCTTCAATAAATTTTTCTGCTAAGAAAAGTAGAACGACCGTCTAGTAATTGGTTCTCTATGAGGTTTCCCTCAGAACAGCTAATGCCTGTGTGTGAATTCTATCGGGTAAAGTCAATTATTAAGGCATCAGGACGCAGCGCCATCGACCTATTCTCCACTTTAAAGATGTAGTACGGTGCGACTACTCCGTTGAGCCATGCCAATCAAGCGCTCCAAGTAGGCTATTTTTGGTAAGAAGAACTTGCGATTCCGGAAACGAATGTGATTATGCAATAGTTTTGAGAAGTTTTGAATAGATATTATCGAAAAGTTCACGTTATCGTGTCATGTCTTGCCTAGCCGGTTTCAACTATTATACCATGTGTAGTCCGATGACAAGCTCATGTCGCCACCCCAAATATTGCGTGGCTATGATGGCTTTGGAACCACAGAAGAATTTTTCCGCGTGGATATGGCCGGGCCTTACCCAATGACAGAGGCGAATATTGATTCTAAGCCTGGCCCATCGAAAATAGGACCTGGATAAATAACAGGGGTTGTTTTCGGTAAGTAATAATTTAAGGATCACTTATTATTATTGAAAAATGTCAAGATATTTCCATTAACCAATAAGTTGATAATTTTCAAGGTTGTAGAGAGAGAGAGTTGTAAAATGTCAAGTTGTTTTCACTAACCATAAGTTGTAGTAGATGGGATGCAAATACTGTTGCTTAATGTGAACCACTTTTGAAAATGTAATTTAGTAGTAGCCCAAAATTGTTAGTAGAAACATGACCTAAATCAAGAAAGATCGAGCCCACGCCTGCAGCCCATGAGTTATTTATCACCAACTTAGGCGAAGTTTCTACCATAACTTTTTTTGCCGCAGGTTAATGGCAATAATCAAGTTGTTTCCGTTAAATGGTATTTTTGTTTATGTGTGCAACGAGAATGACCTGCATAGAAATCCGTGAAAAATTGAATTTTAGTTTGTTTAATAAATTTAGCTTTCGTGGAAACCAGCAACACAGATCCGAAGGGCCACGGCCCATCTAATTTGGGCCCATCTAGTTTATTAGGCTGATCAATGTATACGTATACTGTCGACTTTAGCGACAGCCCATCAAACGAATCTGGCTCAAATCCTTTGAAAGCCATTTTTCCCTCCTGCCTAGGCTTTGTTTGGCTTGATGATTTATAGAGAAAGACGCAAGTCGACTTTTCAGGTTCATCACACACAGAAAACATATTGAATAAGTCTTCTTACCTTTCCTTTTTCTGCACAAATTTAAGATCCAAACACAGCCCAAGTTCATTTCTTCTAATGATCATAATAAAGCTAATGGTAGAGCAAGCTCCTATCGCGAGCAATCTAGGTAGGCTTCGAACCCTGCCTCCCTCATACCACTTTGCAATCTAGCTGAATTTGGTTATCAACGAATTGAGCAAGACGTGGATAGGCGCTAGACATTTAGCGCCTATCCTTGTTGATGGTGTGAAGTGAGCGATAGGCTCGGCATAGTCGCTAGACATTTAGTTTTGTCTCTTTGTGTTTCCTGTGTTTCTTTTGTTTATGGGTTTGGTTGTGGTTCTTTATCATTGTATCCGGATGGAAATCTCTGTAAGTGCCGGAAGGTTTCATAAATGCAATGTGCTTTGGATTAAAAAAAATGAGTTGAATAAGCAGCCAAATTGAATTTCAGTGGGATGGACAATCATCTCGTAGCTACTAGCTAGTGATGAAGCCTCGAATTCTTTTATACTCCGTATATAAATCTCATTCTTGAAAGTCAATTTTGATCTACCTTACTGATCCCTTGGTGCTACAATTTACTTTAAATCTCATTCTTGGTGTGCATACTTCGCTTTGTCAACGGCGAAAAATTGAGAGATTTAGGAGTTACCTGTTCAGTCTTTCCTACCATGTTCAGTTAGTATAGGAGCCTCATTTTTCCTATTTCTTTTAACATTACTTTCGTATCTTTGTTTCTTTTATAGGTACTAATGAAATTACGATTTCCAGGACATCAGTCCACCCATCGGTCAAGGCCACAAACCGGTGGCTATCGAGCATTTAGTAGTAAGCTTAAGAGCCTTAGAGGATACTAGAGGTCGAAGCAAACTGACAGTGGCATTTGATTTAGGACAAATTTTGGCAACTACCCAGATGCTTCAGTGATGACGAGAACTAACTGATACTTTTGCAAAGAGAAAAGAATACATTTGATTGCATAACTCAAGTGATTCCAAGAATAACATAACAAGCTAGGTTAAATAGAAAAGAAACCCTAATTAAACCCTCATTAACGTTATGACTAAACTACCTTGGAAATAATAGAACAATTACAAACTACCTTGTTAATTCTCCTGGTAGTGTTGGGATTCTTGTTATGATTTATGGCACCCTGTTGTTGCCAATAGGTGTTTGTGGCTCCATTGCGGCTGAAATCAAACCATCATCAATGTTAATTCACTCTGAGACCTACAAAAGAACTAAATATAATTGAAAAATAGTATTAATGTATTCAATATTTTTCAACGTATTTGTTACCGTAATCTGGATATGCTCTCAAATAAAGCTATCGCTTGGTTGAGAGTTCCGTTGCTTGAGTAGGCCAGTGATATTCGCTAAGCTATTTTTCTGTTTGTATATATAGGCGCAGAGTTTGTTAGCGTTCTAACAAGATCTTGTGCGAAATCCAGCAATGAACTACTTGTGTTTTCAGTGTGTACTCGAAGTAATCGATGACTGACAGAGTGGTAAACACATTTCATTCAGGTGCGTTGACTGATCTCCTAGATTTTTGGACTGATGTATCACTTATAGGCAGAACATCATTTCAAAGTGAGGTGTCCGCTGGGATTTGTATAACAGTTGGCATTTGGCTTTTGATGCGTCCCTGGGTTTGCTACCAACGCTGTGCCGGCGAACAATACTAAGCCTATAGGGGTGTCCTTGTTTTTGTGCAGTGCCGTGGTATGGATGTGGTTTTGGGTGGTTCTATTGCTTAGCCAGTGTTTGTAGAGTTGGTTGGTTTGTTGAATGTGTCATAGAGTGCTTTGGCGATTTATTGGCGTTACCCTTTGCAAGTCTGTACCTCGTAGCTGCAAGAATCTGCGATATGTTGCAGACAAGGACCGTCATGCTTGTGTTTCGCACTTGCTGTGGAATATCCACAGTTTGTGTTCTCAGTTGGAATTGGCTGACTGGTTATGCTTCGATCTCTTAAATCCAAACTACGGCAACTTGACATACCACAGGTGCACTTCCAGTTTGATTGTCCACCATAAGTTAAGAAATACCTTCCCATTCATTCAACGGCATTACTTGTTCGATCCATTGCTCCAAACAAATTACTTAGTGAGCACAAGCCGACGTGCAGCACGTCGTAAATAACACTAGTATACAAAGAACAGAATATTCTACCGACAGATACATTGCTAACCCTTGGGAGTGCTATACAAGTATTGAATGAAACTTAGAACCATGTTTAATACCACAATGCACATAGACAATTTCATACAAAGCTCAATTTGCACATCATTCCTCATCTGAGAATACTGGAATCAAGAGAAGTCAATGTCTTACAATTTTTTTTTATAACCAAGTGTTCTGATCATATTCACAAGTTTAATTAGCACCAAGTTATTTGGGGCTAGCTGTTCACCTTTGGTGGAATCATCACATTGATATGAGATGGAACATCATTTGTTGAACAAAATCATCATTTTAGCTCTCCACCTCTGATGGAATGAGATGGAACATTATTGCTCACAACCTAGTCCTTTCTCAACTGTAGCCACTGAGAGAAAGTGGGATTTCCATTTCCCTATCTTCACTCACCTTTAATTTCTTATCCAGATCGCTAAGATCAATTTGAATTATCTGAAATTGGGCAAAAGAGGGAAAGCTATGTCCAAAGAACAGGAACATAGTACTGCTTGTACTTAAATTGAGGTGTGATGTGACATAAATTGTACATATTCATTATATACGAAGAGAGAATTTGTGGCTGGCTATTTGCCTATGTCTAACCTCTATTAATTTTGAGTGGCAGACTACTTCTAGCTTCTTGCATTAATTTTTAAATAAGATGCTTTAAAAACCCAAGAAAAGTACTCAGAAAAATACTTGGAAGACAAATTGGATTTACTGAATGTCCGCTATTTGACCAAACAGCATTTTTGGTATTTCGCACTTGGTTTTTATTTTTATTTTTTATTACTCCGTATTATTCAAGACAAGTCATTTTCTAACTAAATGGTATTTTAATTAGTGAAAATAACATGTCTATTGTCATTAGTCCTAAGATAAAATATATATATATATACCGGAAAAGTGAACAAAGTATGGAATGGAATATGGAATACTTACTACACCGGTAATTAATGAATCTGATTCTCGTATTTTGTCATTTTAGGTTTTTTCTGGCCATGTAACATTGCTATTTGGCACTCCTTATAGTTATTTATTTGGATACTTCTTTCTCTTTTACTTTAGTCCCCTCAATTTTCTTATACTTCAACAGATAACGAAATCTAGAACTCAAAGGGCTACAATCAAAATTACTTTCCTCTGCATCACAAAACCATTAATCTTTTGCAACTAAGCAAGCACAGTCTGCATAAACAAATCATAGTGGAAATGGAACTTCAAGTTTCAGATACTCCTACATTTTATTTCTTGAAATGACATATGTTTCCTATTGTAGTATCAATATTTTCCTTGGCATCCTCTTTTCCATCAATAACTAGTCTTGAAAGGCTTATAAGTTTTCAAATCCAGTAGAACGCCGGCGACTGAGCCAACCGCGGCGGCTAGAGACACAATCAGGCAAGTGAAGCTTAGTATTTGAAGCGCGATCCACCTGGTTGACCACGATTTTATCTTCTTCTGAGAGATGTACATTTCAACGGGGAAGTAGACCGTTAGTGGCCAAAACCCAAAGGCTCCAAGTATTCCAACCACGTCGTTGAAGAAAGGCATGAGCATTGCTATGACTGTCGTCACCACCACAAACACGGTCCTCCATGTTACCCGGAAGAAGTTGAGCTGGTAAATGCCGCACAAAGGGATAGGGATGTCGTATTCAGCCGTTACAAAGTCGCTTTTGGACCATCTTTTCGCGCTCCATTTTTCTACGAATGCATATAGAGGTTGGCAATAAACCTGCATTTTCGATCCCGTTTTGCAAACAATCATGTGATTAACAAAGCATGGAATATAGCGGTCTGATAACTATCATTGGATAGGGATGTGCTTATACCTGGTATGCACCAACAAGGTGGATAACAATTGCAAGATTGGCAATGTCGAGTAGCCAATATGGATTATAGAATCCGAAACCAGTGAGGAGATTTCCAGGAGAATAATCTCCAAAGGCAGCATAACCCATGCACCCACACAGTAAATAGAACACTGTTGTAACACTTATGCTCAGTACAGTTGCCTTCTTCATTGTCTTGTACTCTGCCGGAGGAGATTTTACGGTATCCTGTATACGCAACGAATATCGACTTTTTTAGAACAGCTCGGAGTCAAATAGCAATCATACGGAATTTTTTGGTGCATCGATTTTGGATTCAGAATATAGGAACTACGATTTTCCCCAACATTTGGTGAATTTTCGTTAATACGTTTTGGTCGAAAATTTTGCCATAGTTCGTTTCATGTCAGTGTAAAAATCTAAAAAAGAATGTGTTAAGAATACAACCTATAAAAAGGATAATACAATTCCACGTTGCTTGAGTAATGGGTGATCACTTAACATAATGTTGGGACATCTCCACCTAATAGTTTAAGCTTTTGAATTGGATATAAAGTTTTCACATGTATGATCTCAATGGCAAAAATTTTACGATAGACACAAAATAGGCTAAAAGGACAAGGCCAATTTTTGTGGGACCTATTTATGTGTTTAGTCAACATCTTTTAACTTTTGGTCAAAATTTCTTACTTTTCCTATTCCTTTGTACGAGACAAATCAAATTATATGATAAACTTGTGACCAGTTGGAAAAAGACTTAAACGACACAAATAGGAAAAGTTGGGCCAAATGGCTTCCAAATTGAACTTGTTTTTAAGTGTTTGTTACCTGTATTTCTAAGAGGATGATGGAATAAGAATATGCAAAGGCAATAGCACCAAGAGCTTGAAGGCTCCTCCAAAGCTTCTGCATAGCTGTTACTGTCCCTGCTTTTGTTAGTGTCCCTGTGCTGATACCCATCAGGCTTCCTTTGATAATCCCATTTTCTACAAGAAGAATGTTGAAAAATGTTATGGTTACTCAGTACCAACTCTCGCCGGGTCATGCTAATTCCATATGAATCAGTACCGAGTCGCATGTGCCCATCATTCCAGCAATGGCACCGAAGATGAAATGCTACTACATATGGATACGAAATGATTTTACGAATTTAAAGATGGGAAAAAAAGAGTGTGTTACTTTTTTCTTGGGAAGCGTTCCTTGCGCTTACCGGCAACTTTGGCGATACCAAGTGAGAGACCAACTGTAGAGTATGTGAAAGACATAACAGCTGCAACTATCGACAGCCACCACACTTGGTCGAAATCCGGGATCTGGGAAAATATAATCTCCGTGATTCCGAAAGTTATCATGTACCCATTGCTCGACATGTGGCACGGATCTTTTCCTTCGCTTTTATGGAAACAGTTTGATCTTTTTATCGCCCTGAATTACGAAAGGATCAAATATACGACTATGTCTTTCGCCACTTCAGTTGTGCGATCTACGATAATTTCGCAAGATACTAACATTCGCCAATCAAAAAAACAATACTCACATCATGCTGACTGATGCTGCAATTGTGTAACCAATTGCTGTGCCAAACAAATTCAAGTACTGGATCGCACCGCATACCGCAACCTTTCTACCACCTGAAATTCCAATGGACCATATTTTAGAACTTTTGATTCGTGGGGTCAAAAATTAAAAACATTGTGCGATTCGTTTGTCCTATTACCTAATCGAAAGAAACAAATTAGATTAATAAGTAAATTGGAAAGAAGATATATATTATTCAATAAACATAGCTTTGCTTTACAACTGACCCCTACTACTAATACGCCAAAGTAAGAAGTTTATAAAACAAGAAATAACCTATATCTCTTCGGGTCTCAACCATTTTTTGAGCAAGGTCGCCGATCCCTTTCAAATTGAAAAATTCGCCACTAAACGCATATCCATATATCTCCTGGAAAAATAATACTACTTTCTATAATGACTATTTTTGTATGTTATTTTGTTGGATGATACTATGGTGTCCCCGGTCATTTTGGGGACACCGTAATTTTTAGCCACCTTGCTGCTTCCAATTAAAAAAAAGAAGAAGAAGAAAGGAACAGGCTATACTTTATGAAACAAGAAATTTAAAGTGGGGTCAAATAAGGATATTCTGGGTGTAAGATATAAATATCCCGGATGAAAATTGGAAGCTAGTGGTTTTTTTTTTTTTTTTGGCAGCATGGTAACAATCTTTCATTAACATTAAAAAGGATGATTATCGATTCACAGATGATCTAATAATCAATCAAGAGGTCTACCTTTCCAAGTACAAATATCAAAACCTCACGAACCGAAGTCGCTAATCTACAGATAAAGGAAACTCACAAACCTAAACCGGTCAACTTTGCGGCGAACATCTTAAACTACTGTAGAACAAGACCAAGCGCGGATGGCGAGTGAGGTTCACTGACCCCATTTGTCTCTCACCCTAATCCAACCAATACCCATTTCCAACATTTGAAACGCAGTCAAATGAAATACCTGGCATGGACTACCTGGGTTTAGTCCAGTCCAGAGCAAATTAGTACTGCTTTCAAACATCCCCGGGTGCCTGAAATAGCTCTTGAAAATAAAAAAAACCAAATACTATCAAGTCAGGTAAACTATACCCAACCCGGCCCGGAGAACGGTCGCAAATCACGTATTGTCCGGGCGTAAGTGTGGGTACCGGGTTGCCAACGTTATGTATACAATTCACGCAGGCAGAATACTACACAAAAATCACAACAGCGCGCATAAAAATTCTACCATTAATCCGGATTTCTGTGTTATAAAATCAGGGAAAAAATGGTGTTGAAAATTTGTACCTAAGTTAGCCTTGACTGCATCCATGTAGGTGTAGTTTCTGGGTCCAGTGACAGGGTCCCCTGTTCTATAGCACTGTGACAAAAGACTCGAAGTATAAAGAATGACAATCGCAAAGAGCATCATGACTGCGGGTCCTGCGACCCACCCGAGCTGCGCGATTGCCCATGCCAACGAAAGAACGCCCGACCCGATAACAGCAGTGATAATATGGGATGTTGCAGTCCAAAAAGTTCCTGCATCACAATCACGCACAATATTTGTCAAGTAGAGAAGCAAGTTATTCGATAACCTGTTCGCTCCTGATGCCCTTGGGCCAAAATAGTACGAATCAAGTTGCTTGGTTTGTTTTTGAAAACGATTTGTTATGTAAAGAGAAGCAAAAGCTTTCACTTTTATTCGATGAATTGAAATTTCTAAGTTGAAGAGTCAACCTGGTGGATCAATTTAACTCTATAAACTTACATGCAATTACTTTGATTTCCAAAAAAAAAAAAAACCCTTCTCGGAGGGTAAATAAGTCTCAAGTTTGACGGTCCTTCTATATTAGGTCGTCGATAGGCTAAGAAAAAAGACAAAACAACACACGCTCCAATGTATCATTTACGTTTTTCAATACACTTTCACACACTCGTGCATTTGTCACACATTTCAATACACTTTTTCAACCTTAATAACAGGCTAATGGATTTTTTTTATACATTTTCTTATTTTTAATTGGTAAGTTCTATCTTTGAGCTGAATCGTGCATACATACATGCGGTCCAAGCTTAATTTGGACTTGACGAGAATATTTCGAATTTGCTCAGGGACTCAAATGGTTCGGATTTGCTTAGAGATTCTTACCGGTCCGGTCCAAATTAAGTACAACTCCAAGACTAATAAATTAAGATCTTTTTTCACATATATACTACTATAGAAGGTGTATATATACGTACCAGTTCTCTTCAAGCGGCCATCATCATCAAAGCACTTGGAATAGTTGGAAAGAGGGTTCATTGCTTCAGTCTCACTTTGGGCTTTTGGTTGGATTTCCACTTGCATGTAGTGCCTTATGTCTTGCCTTTCTTCAAACTGACATAATAATAATAATAAAACACAATTTAATTACCCAGGAAAAAAGAGAGAGAGAGAATTAAGATATATTAACATCCATACTTAATTTGGAAGGAATATGTGTTTCATGATCAATGAAATCATTAAAATGAAATGATTTTGGCAGAAAAGAGAGTATTTATTGATTTTCAAGGGTGAAAAATGTTTCCCCGATCAGTACTACTACTGCCATCGCAATACCGTGCACTATGATCAGTAACCACAACCGCCGTCCATCACTACTGCAATAGTCACGCACCGTTTTCTCAATCCGTTCTAGTACCATCCCAACACAACACCACTATGGGTCAATCACCTCACGGTCCTCACCATATCGACCACTCTGCCACCCACCCACCACCAACACCACTACTACTAACAACCCCCTCCCCCCTCACTACCGACTCGGGGACCTGTAGTGCAGGGTCCCCAATTTCCATCCCACCACCACTATTGAACACCCAACCACAACGACCTCTTTACACCCCACCACCACCACTACTATAGCCCCCTGGCACTAGCACTATTTTAGCTAAGCAACTACTCCGTACACATCAAGAAAATATTTCGAGTTATAAAAAAAAAAAAAAAATTTCCAAGAATTTTTTTTCTTTCCAAAACAAAACGGAGACCGGAGTGTAATGGTGAAGGTGGTCTTACAGCGGCATGATTCATTCTCGGTGGAAGAGTTCTGCTCCTTGGTAACATGGTTACAAACTGGCAGGAAAATGCTCTACCACAGGAGAGAGAGAGAGAGAGAGAGAGAGAGAGAGAGAGAGAGAGAGAGAGAGAGAGAGAGAGAGGTGATGGATGTATGCCTCAACTAAATGAGCAATGGGCTTTATAGAGTTGATAATCCTGATCACCGTAGAGCAGAGGGAAAGAAGGTATAGTGTGTAATTGAACATATGTTTCATGAACAATCTTTTAACTATACCATAGTGCCAAATTAGTTAATTCAACACACGTCCACTTTCTTAATTCTTTGGTCCTTACTAAGACATTTTTAAACCAATACAACTATTTGCAAGATAATTATGGTTGTCTAATAAGTTGGGACAACCATTAAGAAGGCAAATTAAATTATTTGTTTAGAACTCCAGCCAATATATTGGTGCTACTGGAAGATTTGTTCGTTTGTTAATTTCAAGGTCTCGAAATTAATTGAAGTGTACGAAAACTGACCCGGTATGCAAAAAACAAAAATTACTTTTATAGTTTTGAGTGACCAAATTTGGACATTATATGCATGTGGGTATCATGGATCCTATGACCTTGCATTGACAAGCCACATAAGAATGTCAATGCCACACAAGAATGTCAATGTGTCATGTAGGTAGGTACACAGAAAATATTGTACTCCGAAGAGGTAAATCAATCAACAGTACAAATTCACTTCAGACGATAAATTAACGGTACAGATTCACTTTTTGGATTATTTGGGATACATTTTATGTGTACTTAGAATTATTGGTCATGTAAGGTGCTACATCAGATAATATAAAGACGCAATACCCAAATGAAATTAGTACTCTTTCGCAAAACAACAACATAAGAGGAACAAGAAAAGGAGTCTTAGCTAGCAATAATAAAATCAAACCTATGCAACACTTTAAGCGCCTCATCTAATATTTGAAACCTTTCGGGTGCTATCAACTCCGTTACAACCAGTCGATATGGAGCTTTGCTTCAGTTTTAATTGGGCTTCCAGCAAGTGGGTGGTAGGATTGACCCTAAAGAGTAGTCAAGATATGCGTAAGCTTGTCCGAACACTTGAGTTATAAAAAAAAAGCGTGTCAATGCGTCATGTAACTACCTTTTCTTGTACATCGTTTTCCTTTCTTTGTTGGTAGTAGGTCCATACATCCACACCAAATTAAAGTCTCTCTTTCTCTATGGTGGTATTAGGTTCTTACATCATCAAGATGACAATAATTTATTTCCCACTTTGTGGCCGTCCATAACTACTGTTTTACAAACACATAATTGACTTCAAGTCATACGAGGGAAGAATCGAGGACGTACCCCAATTGACTTCAAGTCTTGGGGGAGAATGATGTCCATATATGGTTGTTCCTATCTCGTCCGCACAACAAAAGATCACGGGTAAAAATTGCGATATTTTTGCCTTTTTTTGATATAGCGACTTTATTCTAGCCGAGGAGCCGATGATATCCTTTCCTAGTCGCAAGTGGTATATTCAATTGACAATATAGTAACAAGATCTCAAAAACACACACGAAAGAAACTCTGCAATTATGTTTATCTTAAATCAAATCCTGTGAATGGTTGCAACCTAGCTTATTTCTCGTAAAAAACAATCTTAATTAGGTACTTTTTATCATAGCACGAGTACTTAAAGAATAAACAAGAAACAATAATCGAACAAAAAAAAAAAGACAATTTAAGTTGGGATCAACTAAAAACTTTGAGCAGAAGCTCTCGTTGGCAGCTTCTATCTGCTAGATTTGCGTGGAGGGAATACCACAGTATATACCAAGGTAACGCTCTCCCTACTCCTTTCTTGGGCTCTCACATTATTAATGAAGTTCGTGCATGCCTTTGCCCTTGGAGAGGCCCTCAAGCGTACTGATGAGAATCATTAATTGCTAGCTGATGTTTGGGGCTTAGGGCATGCTTGGATGGAGTCAAAAGGAGAGGAAAAAAATAAGAGGAGGTACATGGAGAGGGGTCCACTCCTTTTCCCTTGCTTGGCATTCCAATTTCTTCCCCTATTATTTTTAACCCTCTCTTCGTTTTTACCAGTTTGATGGATTGTCCGGGATTAATTTTGGGCTCCTCTTGAGGTCCCCAAAAATAATCTGGCTATGGAGGGGTATTTTGTGGACAAAAATATCCCTCGTTATCGCCTTCCCCGTCCACCATTCAACCAACTTCTACTCTTCATTCTATCCAAAATCATAAGATCTTCGCACCGATTCAAATAAATTGAAAATTAGAACACTTAATTTTTAACTATATTTTTTAATATATAAACATTGTAAAAAAATAAGTGTTCCAATTTTTAATCCGTTTGAACCGATGCAAAGATCTTAGTTTTCTGATCATTTTATCCTAAATAGTCATAATTAAATTTTGACTCTATGACTCTCGTTGGTTAGCTCTAAAAGATGTTTGAGTCTACGACCTTCTTAGGGCTAATCAACGAGAGTCCTAGAGTTAAAATTTAATTATGATCATTTAGGATAAAATGATCACAAAATTAAAATCTTTCCACCTGTTCAAACGGATTGAAATTTAGAATTCTTAATTTTTTAACCATATTTTTTAATATATAAACTGTTTAAAGAGGTTGAAAAATTTAGTATTCCAAATTTCAATCCGTTTGAACCGGTAGAAAGATTTTAGTTTTTTGATTATTTTATCCTAAATGGTCATAATTAAATTTTGACTCTATGGCTCTCGTTGATTAGCCCTAAGAGATATTTGATTCTACGACTTTCTTAGGGCTAACCAACGAGAGCCTTAGAGTCAAAATTTAATTATGACCATTTAGGATAAAATGATCAGAAAACTAAAATCTTTCCATCGGTTCAAACATATTGAAATTTGGAACACTTAATTTTTTTTAAAAAACCAAATTTTATAAAAAAAAATTGTTTAATAATAATACTAAATTCGTTAATTTGTTAGTAGAAATAAATATTACGACTTAAATTGTGAAAGAATAATTAAATTTGCAATTACATATAAAACGTAATACATAAATTAATTTAAGGACTGCACAAGGACAAAAGGGTCATTTGATAGGCCGAGCAAACAAAAAAAGGGTCATTTGATAGCTTTTTATATCATCCATCATTCCTTATACCCCTATTAATCCTCCATCCAAACCAAGTATTATTTAATTCCCCTTCTCTTATACCTCATCCAAACAACCTACTATTTAATCACCCTATATAAATATCACATCAATGTGGGTCACCCTTTATTAACTAATACCCCCTACTATCTTATCCCCTTATTAACTAATACCCCCAATTTTTTCCCCACATCCAAATGGGCCCTTAAGCCCTAGGATTTTCAATTCCTAGCTGGCTGTATGTTTCAATTTCTAGCTGCCTGTATGTCTAGCTTCTTCATTTTCTGTTAGCAGGTGTTTAGGCTTCCTTTCTTGTTGATTTCCCTGTTAAGGCCCCTTATTGGTAGTCGTTTCAGAGTCTGTATTGAAAAACTATGCATGTATATTCTGTTAGTTTGCTCTTGGTTAATTTACCCCCAAAAAAAAATTTGGTCGGTTGATGAGAAACGTGCATCTTGGATCCAGAAACGCGTCTCGTTTGTTCGGCTGTTCAACCCATTAATAAATTTGGGGCAATTCGGTCAAAAATTGAGATGATAATATTTTGATTCCTAGTATTTTGGCAGGATGGGACAGAGGGGAGCCAATATACCTAACTTGAAAGATGTTTCAACCAATAACCTGGGGGGTTTGACTAAGCGGGAATGAGAAAGCAACTATAGTTTTGCTGTCACGACCTGTTCTAACTGACTTGCTTAACTCTTAGTTTAACCACGTGGCTCAAAAAGTTAACCTCAAGTTATACAGTAATTGCTCGTGATTCATTATACCCAAATTATATAATAGTTGCTCGCAATTCATTATATACCATATCAACTTCCATTACCAAGTCGATGTGGGATTCCATCCCAAGCGGGTTCTCACACTTGCTTTCCAGGAGGTCGCAAGTTCAAATCTCACGAAGACCAAACAATATTCCAAATCTGGGGGCCACCAAAGGTTTGCCCGCCCCTTAATTTAACAGTCCTGAAATAAGTCGAAGTGCACGCAAGCTGGCCCTAACATCTAGTTATCCAAAAATGGAAAAAATAAAAAAAAACCTACTTTGCCCCCATTTTGTGTGGGTGGTTAAGGTTTTTACTTCATGTTATCTCCTTGATCAAGGTAATTTACCAAAAATATTCTTAACTTTTTCACTAAGATTCTTTTTCTTACGAAAAAATCCAAAATAGATTCTTTTACCAAATTAAAACAGACAGGAATGTACTTGTTTCTTTACTTTACTTTGCTAGTATCTTTTTTCCAATAATAATTTTACTGCACCAAAATTCTTGTCAACTAAAAGTAGCCTTAGTGAAAAAATTATATTCAATATTGTTCTTGATTCCTGACTTCTTAATTATAATAATTAATTTAAAAATTAGTCATAGGTCTTATATGAACTTCATAAACTCATAAGTCCACCTATTAATTTTGTAAGGTCTTAAGTTCATTTTAGGGTATCCTAGAGTAGGGTATGGTATCCTAAAGTTTAGGCACTTTTATAAGATTTTAGGGTGTATTTTTTTATTATAGGGTAGGGTACCCAAGGGTAGGGTAGATTACCCTAGCATAGGGTACTCTAGGGTTTATGCACTTTTATAGGGTTTTAGGGTGCACTTTCCTATTATAGGGTTTTAGTGATTTAAGCACTTTCATAGAGTTTAGGGTTTTAGGCACTTTTATAGGATACCTTAGGGTTTAGGTTGTGTGGACTTGTGGCTTTACGAAACTATTAAGTAGACTTGTGGGCTTATGAAATGTCTATATATATAGTGGACTTATCACAAAATCTCCCTAATTAATTTCTGCATAGATTACGAGGGTATTATAGTAAAGTTGCCCCCCTCTTCAAATCAACGAATGAACAACTCGGATGGGTCTGATCAAAAAAAAAAAAAAACAACTCGGATGGGAATGAATTGATGTGAAGTAAAGGTCTCTCTAGCTTCTTCTCATTGAGGTACACTTGCCCCAAATTAACAAGTAAATGCTTGCTGACTCACTCCATCACCACAATCTGAACGCACCCAAAAGCGGAATGGAAATGTTGCCAAGCACCCAAAAACTCAAATCATTCCCTCATCGGGATATTATCACTCCTATACCTTCCGCTTCTGTACTTGATTTTTTTGCTCGGAACCTTCCATACTTGGATTGTTATTTGTATAATAATTCATATTCAGGCTAACTTACGCACAATTCATCAAAGATGAGACACTAGTTTCACTGTCCACTATCGAGATGCAGGATTGAAGGCGGAGCAAAGCCCCGTGTATGTAGATTGGCTTCATAATAATTGATAGTGCCCATGAGATTTCGATGGGAGAGACCAAGGATATCCGAAATATGACACATTTTTGAATGACAAAGAATCTGAGAACCGGAAGTCACTGCTGCCGACCAATATATACGTGGGTTTAAGAATACAGCTTTGGGTGAAGCTATATAATGGGAAGCCACTGGAGAGGAGCTCGGGCTCCCTTCAATCTCTTGAATTGTTTGGGTCTACCCCATCGAAAAAGAGGGGGGACTCTTCAGGCCTGCCAAATTTGGTTACTATCTAGTGCTCTGGAATTAGGCACTAGCCAAGTCACATAATTCACAGATCAAAGAAATTCACATAATTCGATTGTTTCGCGGGAGTACGAATGTGAAAGCGTCTTTGCATGAAGCATATCCTAAATTACTAAAATTCGCAATAGCGATAATCAATACATTGTGCGAGAATTTTAAGCGGGAGGCGTAGCCGTGTAGAGAACTTTGATAGATTATGCATGCGACTAAGCGCACACCCCTTGGTTCAATTGGCAATTTGGCATCCACTAGCTTGTTCCTCGTTTGCATTCATGGTGTTTTGCCGACAAGCAAAGTTAAGTGGATACTGTGATCATTATTCCACCTTCCAAACATGTGTTGCACATGGGTACGACGCTGACTACCCTTCAAAGTGGGAAATTTAACGCTTTTTTTATTTTATTTTTTATGATCCTATTTTTATTTTAACCCATTTGGGAAACTGCATTTAACAACTGTGAGATTGTGGATTTAATTTCCATGAAAATGTAAGTTAGTACATCTTTTTGTGATCAATTGTGGTGGGATAATATTGGGGTAATAACATGACTACTTATTGGTTCTTCTAAGGTACAATTAGAAGTTGCCTAAAGGTTTGTGAGGCGGCAGCGATCGTCGGTTCTTTTCTAGCTGGCTGCTTTGGTGTTGGTTGGCGGTGTTGCGTCTGGGTTGGCCGTGGGGTGTGGCGGGGGTGACTGTGCCGTGGTTCGGCATTGGGACGCAGCGGCTGTGTTGGATAAGGTTGGGTGGGGTTAGGGTGTTTTGAGCTTCGCCTATGATCTAGGTTTTTAGACCATTTAGGTGTTTGAGGTTAATTGTTTGGATTTATCCTTTATATCTGGGCTTGTGTTTGGGCTGCGCCTTTGGGTGTTTCCTTAATTGGCACCTTGCCAATCAAGGGATTAGATCTCGGACTGGGCATTCTTTTGCTGACTCCTTGACTTTTTAGTTTTTGTAACAACTTCAAAAATTAATAAAATTTCTTCTGCTGTTAAAAAAATAAAAACAATTAGATGTTGCCTGGATAGTACTCCTCCACTAACAAGTTATCCCCGTACACACAATGTGAGATTTGAGGGCCCAGTGGTCAAAGTCAAAGGCTTAAGAGCTTACTGCTTTCTGAGGTCTTTCGTTCGAAATCTTTTAAGTGCTGTCAACTTCTTAATTTTGGGTCATTGGAAGTTTGTCGGGTCGTGAATGCATGCATGTTGGCCCGGACAGCTGGTCATCAAAACTTTAAAACCACACACAATGTGAGACATTAATCCTTTGTCTTCCAAATTTCCAATAACTCTCAATGAAAGTGATTGTCGATGTCCAACTCGCAAATTTTGTTGCCGCGTGATTAATTCCGAGTGCCGCGACAAAATAACTACTCCGTAATATATGGTACACTGAAGCATTGAATTACCACTCGGGCAACATAGTACAAAATTTTAAAAGGGAAAATGACGGCAAAGACGTGTTTAGATAATTAATACCCGCCAAGAACAAGCTAAGAACATTTGTTAATACTGAAAATGTCCTTGGCGGGTATTAATTATCCAAATACGTCCTGAGCCGTCATTTTCCAATTTTAAAAAACTATAGCATTCAATAATCGATGTCATAATTAGTTGTAAACCCTAGTTTGGATTGAAAAGTTATCCAATTTATTTTTGTCTTTATTTGAATTTTTTTTGCATTTGTTTATTTTGCGTCAAACTTTTGACGAAAGGAATCGGAAAAGTAAAAAATTTTGATCGAAACTCGTAATTTTTTTGAATAAAGACGAAAATAAGTCAAAAAGACAACTTTTTTTTTACTTATTTGTGTCTTTTTTTTAAAAAAAGTATGAGTTTCGATCAAGATTTTATGCTTTTTCAATTCCTCTCGCCGAGACGAATCAATAAGTCATAAAAGATTAACGCAAAACTAAAAAATGTGAATTTTTTTCAAATAAAGACGAAAAATAAGTTACTATTCCACTTTTCAATCCAAATCTTAGTGAAAGTTCAATCCAAATTTTGTGCATGAAGTGTATATGGTGTCTACCATGAAATATCACTCCACTTGCTACCCTATCTATATTAATAAGGATATAATAGAACATCGAATAAAGAATGATTATCAATAATCTATTTTTAATACTTATAGTTTGTGGAGGAAATCATTTGTTTGATGAAATGAAACACCACCCAAAACTAACTAGGGACAACTAACTAACGACAAGGGTTTACCTCAGTAGTAGTGAAGGCATGAGACTTAGAGGTTTGTTTTCTTTTAAGATTTCTAGTTCGAAACTTCTTAAGTGTTATTAATTCTTTTGGAAGCACTGGGCCATTTCGTACGAAGCTTTGCTTCGGCTTTAATTGGGTTATCCGCAATTGAACGGTGGAATTTGGCCGCAAGATAAGTCAAGAAACTAGCTCGCTCACCTGAGTTACAAATACACTAATAAATAAAGACACCACCCAAAACTTGCCCAGTAATTGTAGGGTTGAAATGTAATCATTAAGGCTACATTCTTTTAAACTTTAACTTAAAATAAGTTGATTTGTCATTATTTGAATTTTTTTCGTATTTGTTAATTTTACGCCAAACTTTTGGATTATTAATTCGTCTCGACGAGAGGAATCGAAAAAATAAAAAAATTTGTACTTTTACTCAAGTATTTTGGAAAAGTAACCACTTTTTAGCAAAAAAATGTGAAATAAGTGGTTATTTTCCAAAACATTTGGGTAAAAGTACAAATATTTTACTTTTTCGATTTCTCTCGAATCAATAATTTACAAAAATTTAGCGTAAAACTAACAAATACAGAAAAAAATTCAAATAATAACAAACCAACTCATTTTTAAATTAAGTGCAAAAAAATGCGCGGGAAAATGACGGCTAAGGACGTGTTTTGATAATTAATACCCGTCAAGGACATGCTGAGAATATTTGTTAATGCTGAAAATGTTCTTAGCGGATATTAATTATCAAAATACGTCATGGATCGTCATTTTCCCAAAAAAGGCGGCCTAAGTTTTGTCCCCTCTCTCTCGTTAAACACAAGAAGCGAAAAGGACCGGTCCACTGGGCCTTGGTGTCGACACCACTCAAAAGGTTGGGCCCGCCATGCACCCGTCCCAAACTTGGATAATAACCTATCAAAATACCCTAAAGTTGAGTGTCACTTCTATGCCACTAAAATATCCCCACTTTTGTGAATTATACTATAAGTAGTGAATGTTCTCGTCTCGTACCAATGATTATATTCTAAATTAAAATCAGTGATACTCGAGAGCTCGATGAAGATCCTTTTTAGTTGTGTGGTATCTTTATGCCGGACATATCACGCGTTGATTCGGAGAAATGCACTGATTCAGGGTGTGATGTATTCGAAGCTAATGGGGACGAAAGAGGGGAAATCCGAGCCCGTGCCATCGCAAGAGGATACATTCACGGGCGTAGTTTGGAGGCCCGTGAGAAATGGTTCTAGCCCATTGGAGCCCAAAAGAATGTACTGAGAAATGGTTCCAGCCCAACAGACTCTCTGGCCCATTCAATCTTTTAAGAAGCCCAGAATCTTTTACAGTTTTGTTAACAGAGACAATAACCCAGAAAAATAAAATCTAAGCCGAGTCCATTGCCCGAGAAAGTTTTCAGTGCCGGATGGGCACAGCTACGTGGTGCCTGTGCACACATCTTGGCCGTCTAAACATATTTTAGACGGCTCAGATTTGTTTGGGTTTGAGGAAGTGTTTTGGAAATTTCGTAATAAAAAAATTACCCAAACAAATCTGGACCGTCCAAACGTGTGCACGGGCAGCACATAGCCGTGCCCACCCGACACTGAAAATTTTCTCGCATTGCCCATCTAATGGAGGGAATTTAATCCTATCTCCTCTTTCACCCAAAAACAATGCCAAAAATTGTAACAATTGTACTTAATTTGTATTGCAATCTTTCCAAAAAATTTATTTCAATTTAATCATTAAATGTTACTTTAAAATACGACAAAATACGCAAGAATATAGAAAAGTGATTTAAGACTCCTTGTTTTGCTATGTTCTTCACTAGGGGTAGGGGTGTTAAAAAAAACTGCCAGTTTTTTGTCAGTTTTTACCCGATTTCGGTTTCGAAACAAGGAAAAATTTAATTTTCGGTTCGGTCTCGGGTGGCTCCCTGACTGTACCAACACCACTCCGAACCGGACCAAACTTAACTTTGATCGGGATTGTTCCTGAAAATATTTACCCCCAACCGAATCAGTCTTCGAAACTTTTACCCTGAACCGAACGAATCCGAACCGAAATCACCCCTTAAATCTCCACCTTAACAACAGCCAAATAGCTTTCGTCTGCATTGAGATTTTGAAATGAAAAGAATCTGTTTTCAGAGTCGTAAATATTTTCGAAAACCCAAGAATCGGAAACAGAAAAAGAAAAAGAAAACGAGTAAAGCATCTCCAACCCTTACCCCCCTTTTTTAAACACAGAATCAAAATTCCGAGTTACATCCTTTAAATTTCCCTCCAAACAATGCTACGCAGATAACTTTAATACACAACTCTAGATACAACCGTGTCCGGAACCGTTCGATGCACATGGATCCACATGCAACGAACGATTCAAAACACAACTGTGTTTTGAAGTTATGCGAGTAGATTTTCTGTTTCACTCCAGTCCTCAACTCAAATCCATATCAAATTGAAATTCTCTCATATTTTTAACCAAATCACTACAGACTCAAATTTTTGAATGTCATTTTCTCCCTCTTAAA
This sequence comes from Rhododendron vialii, assembly GCF_030253575.1. NCBI lineage: Eukaryota > Viridiplantae > Streptophyta > Magnoliopsida > Ericales > Ericaceae > Rhododendron > Rhododendron vialii. The sequence continues at coordinate 7,366,792 of NC_080561.1, read as the reverse complement.
TTTACAACTATGTTATTAATTAAACTTTTGCTCAAATCTATGTTTAGACTTCAACTTTGCTATGAAACTTTCACTAAAATTGAGTAAGGGCCGGAGATGCTAACCAAACTGCTGCTTAACCGAACTATATTATATAATGTGGATCGGTGTGATGAATGTAGGGCTTAGGGTTTCGAATTGTGCCTAGAACACCAATCTCACCGTCCACTAGCGGGGAGACAAATTGAAGCAGGAGCTGCAGGAGCAAAACTACAATAAACTGACCACATAAGAGACATAGTTTATAGCACTTGGAAGGTTTCAAACCTGAGACTTTAAGAAGAAGCAAACCCCTATGTCCATATCCTTGATCACCAGGCCAACCCCTCAGTGATATCCATTGTTATCTTTGCTCTTCATTACCTCTGTAGTGCTTGAGTTATTAGCTTGTTCAAGTATTAAAAATATGAGTTGAATCCTTCGTGGAAGGGCTTGCAGGTGGTATTGGTACATGGCAGGGGTCTAGCTACAGGAACTGTATTGTTTGGTGGTGTTTTTGCAAATGTGGCCAGTTATAGATTGTAGCCCAATCCATTTGACAATGCTTGTGTTGGACAAGGGACCAGGGGCCAGGGGCGGAACAGCAGAGGCTATTGAGGTGTTTTATGAATACATGCAGGGTCAATTGTGTCAAAATCTTATAAAATTGATACTAATATACGTCATTTCTTAATCTCAGTGGGGTCGAGTGACCTTACTATACTCTTCCTCCCTCCGCCCTTGCCGGTGTCCAAGGGTATGAGATATGCGTCTGGCGTGTGTAGATGAACACAATTGCACATCACCCGACAAGTATAACATGTACCTGAGTTTACTTTATAACTGACCGTGTCGTACCGTGTCAAAAATATATTTATAAAACCTTGGAGTTAACTACTACTCCGTAGAACAGTGGTTAAGACCGAGTGTCGAATCCGCAGGGACAGTATGGCTAAGTTACTATAATTTCAATTAACTTTTAGATTAATTCCGAAAGAAAAGATTGAATTGTTTGATTTGAGAAAACTGAATAGGGTAAAAGAACAACTAATTAATTGATTGAAAACTGGTGGAGGAAGGATCTAGGGTTTCGAATCCACCCTGACCGCGTAACAACGATATGCATAGGTTAGGTTTAACATTCGAATCATTAAAAGACTATCGTTAGAGCTTGCAATCCCTTTCGATAATCGTCAAGAAAATAATCGGGTTGTTAAAAGGCATAGACTATCCCATAGCACAGACCGTCTCTTAATAGAGCAGTTTGACCACCTAACGGCACGATCCGTCTTACGAGCATAATCTATCTCAGAACTCTAACCACAATCAATGAACACCATTGTTTAACTCCGTATTTGAAAACCGCGGATACAGATTGAAAGCATTAAAATCATTCCATAAAACTGAAACGAGTTCTAGTTAAACAATCGATCCGAATATTAAAATCTAAACCTATACATATACAAAGTTACTTGAATCGGTGCTTCATCTTCCCCTAGATAATGGAGTTAGCCAGCCATGGAAGCCGGAGCCCTGATTTATGCGCAGCCCTGTTCGGAATAATTCTTGACACCCGTGATAGCTTGGGTATCCTCCTTTCATACCCTACACTGACCGACTTTCCCATAAGGAATGAAGAATCCTTTCCTCTGGCCTAACTCTCGGTCAATATTTCTAATACCATGATGCTTGGGCCCACCAGATAGTATTGTTTCTTGGCATAACAATTCTACCAATAATAATTTCACTTCTAAGCCCTCGTGGATAACAGGAGCAAAATTCATAAGCCCAATTCTATTGCTATTTTATTTTCTCCACCAAATATGCTAGCCAATCTTCGCGGCAACATTCCGTAATCTATCTCAATTTGCACATTTTTGCACCCATCGGTCTTTAGGGCCTACAAACACCACAAAATGCTAAAATATATCAAGTAACAATGTAAATAGACCGACAAAACGTAAATTAAGCGAATTAAATGGGTGTTTTTCAGCACCTATCAATAACTTGGCATGTAACACTCATATGTTGCATGAAATCCTCTATTTCGGTTTTGAGAAATGTCTAGCAGCAAATCCGTTGAAACGAACATCTTCGGGTAGAAATACTAGTTCATATGTCTGCCTAAAAAGGTTGGACTGCTGCAGCAGAATACCGATCCAACCATGAGAACAGCCCAGTCAAGTGGCTTAAAGATTGACTGCCTCAAATGATGCCAACTTTAAGATTTGAAGTACACATCACTATGAGATGTGGCTGATGACAATTTACCATTCTCGAAACATTGAGCTCACAGTCACTGATTAATATCGTGGTTGCCTGCTGCCATGCTTTTGCACTGGTAAACCCGTTGCATGGACAGTAAGTCATTTCTCATGCTAGGCTTTGCTTGCAATTATGACAGCAGGGTAACGAAAAACTCGTAGGTTGGTCATTTGTCATTGGAAAAAAAGAATAGTGGGTTGATTGATGTTTGATATTTTAACAGGGAACTGTCACGCTTGATTCAAGCTAATTGGTTAATTTCTTTTTATCTCAAGAAAGGTGTTCAATCGATAGTTTATTCTCCTAAACTTAGAGTTGTTAAAATGGGGGACAGCACCGGAGTTGTTTTGCTGACATAAGATCATGGCCCAAGGCAAGCTTGAAAAAGCGAAAATTGATGCAACTGTGGGAGAGATTGAAGCAGAGAAAGAAGCTGGCCAGGCCGCTAAGAAGGCCGTTTCAAACGAAGAAGCCAAGTTCAGCTCTGGTATTTTACTTCATCATGCTATTTTAGTTCTGGTTTTGATGATTTCTTTGTGTGAGTCATGACATTGGTAATTTGCTCCAACTGCTTAGCATTTGCACAAGCTCATTCTAGAACCCACTTTTCCCCGGAATTAGGGATGCTGCCAAGTGCCCCCTGCAAAGCGGGTGCAGAGCGGCTAATCCAGCCGTTCATCTCAGCAATCGATGTCTCAGATTTGTATGCGCTCAGATTTGTATGGCACCGTTTTAGAGGGATGCCGCTCAGCAGCATCCCCCTGTCCTCCCCTTCCCCTTAGTCGCATGCCCAATTCTTATGCTTTTAACTTTCTCCTCTGTGTTTTGGTATGTAAATCCAACCACGTAAAAGTGGGGGAAAAAGGAAACACCTGGACGATAGAAAATTGGGTGAAGTTGGAGGTTTCTTGTAAAACAGAATTTGTGGTTCAGAATTCAAAGGTCAGAAGTCAGAAAAGAATCCATTTTTTGATTTCTTCTCATTTGGAAACTTGGAAGTTGTTTAAAGAGTGTCATTATCCAAATCATCTAACCTAATGTTGGGTGCCAGTCCATTCTGTATTACTCTACCATGTGCACGGCTGGAGTAAGAACATCATTTTCGGGCCCTTTTTCTAGTTGCCACAAGGAAAATGCATGGAATTGAACCGAAGAATCGCTTTTCTGGGGTCCTCTCGAAAGAGGAGCGAGAGAAATTCGGTACCGACCTTTCGAATCCACATCAAAATCTAATCACCTATAATTGATCTATTCCAATTGAAAACCAATCTAGACGTTTCAGTTCATGTGACTGGGCTCAATCCCCTTCACATCCCCTTCCCCTAGCTCTCAAAATAACAACTCCACGCGTCCTGCTTGTTCTTATTCTTACCACTAACTCTTCTATTTTCTTGTTTGATTGAAACTCGGCCCAAAGTTCTGAATACCAAATACTCGCCCAGACACCCGAGTTATCAAAAAAAAAGTTCTAAACATTAAATACTAAACATATTGCGATTGTCTAGCAACTTCAACATGTTTTTTGTTTATCTTTCTTCTGTCAAGAGAGGTGTCCTAGTTGCACACAATGAAGCTATATCATCTTTCCTCTAGCAAGTACTGCACAAATGCTACAAGTGAGAGAGGTTATTAACTTGTGCTGGCCTATGTTTAGATTGACTTTGGGTGTTTGTGTCTAGGCATTGGATTCATCTGATTCAACATGTCAAAGGACACGTACGGGACACGACAAAAATATTTTCATCTCTCTTGATGCATGTGTTTACCTTCTTGACTTTTCGGCACAATTGTTGAAACACTGCATTTTTTTTTTTCCTTGAATCAAGCCCACCCCCTACCAAAGATGAATGCAGTGTGTCGAGCATTATTGATTTAGGAACTATTGTGAGTAAGCATGTTTCTAGGACCTTGTATTCGAGTATTAATTAAAAACCTTTTGAGCTAAGAGTTGGTAGCAGGTGTGATACATAAAGTCAAAATGAGAAAATGAAATGCTTTGACGTACTCTGTCTCTTTCCTAGATCGGTGAATTTTACACTACATGGAGCCTGGACTTTCGGTTGGGTAGTCTTTATCTGTTTTAGATTTCCATATCTATCTGGGTTTAATCCTAGATTTGGAAAACAGCTAAATCTTGGCTCCGAACATATATGTATCACCTTGTTTGGTTTGCATTTTTTAAAGTTAATTTTGATGTAATGAGTGGGGAGAGATAGAGAGAAAAATGTATTAAAAACGTGTAGAAAGAAAAAATGAGATGATTTGAGTTGTGAACCAAACAAGGTGATAATCTCTCATTTAGGCCCGTGGTGTTGACAACTGTAAAAGATAGAGGTGTTAAAACAAACCGCCGAACCCCGACTCGATTTTTGGTCAGTTTTTATCCGGTTTCGGTTCTGGAACATGAAAAAAAATAATTTTCGGTTTGGTCTCAAGTGACTGGAATTTTAAGTGAACCGAACCGAGATTAAATGGACCGACTAGGACCGAACTGAACCGACTATATAAACCGAGGGTTTTTATATATTTTACATTAATCTGGTCCATTCATCAATTTGTTTTTTATCTAGATCATCCATTCATCTATTTGGGCCATTTGGCCCACTATCAAGGTTTATATTTGGCTCAACTAAGGCCCATTTTGGGTAGACCGAAATCCCTGAAATCCTGACTGTATCAACTCCTCCTCACCGAACAGAATTGGTCTTCAAAACTTTTATCCCGAACCGAAATCACCCCTAGTAAAAGACTTTACAAAAATGGTATACTGAAAGGGAAAAGTTATCAGAAAGTCTGCCTCCACCGCTTAACATTTACCGCTCTCAATATCACCGTTCAAAAGTGTTTTGAACGGTCTGGATTTTTAAAAAGTTTTTCAGAGAAGAGTTAAAAATATCTGGATTATTAATTGCCAAGACGGACGGTAAGATGTTAAGCAGTGATGTAGTCTTGCTGGTTATCTACTTACAAGGTCTTTAAACCTATTAGTATGAACAGAAAATGTTATACACTTCTGTTGGAAAATCGGCCAAATCACAACACACACAACTAGCGAAAAGAATGCGAGCAGCCAAGATTTTTACATGGTTTGGATGCAAACATAGTTGGGATGTTTTCTCCTTGTTGTGATGCCGTTCTCACGTGTTTCCCTTTAATTTTTGTAATTCTCTATTCAAAGATTAATGAAAATCTTTTTCGCCTTTCAAAAAAAAAAAAAAATTTTACGTGATTTTCTAACTATGCAGTTGTGTACATACACGACTCGCACCGGTTATCATAATTTGTATCAAATGAAGAATGGAAGGCTTCGCAAAACCAATAACTTTCCAAATCTTGCCGTGTGCGGGAGTCTAGAGTTGTAGAAATATACAATCAGAATGCAAGAATTAATTCGTGTCTGGCATCATAAAATTTGTTGGGTAGTCCATTTCGTCAAAGATTTTTTTAACCTTTTAGGATTATGCAATTCAAGAACATTACTGGCGAAATGGAGGACATCTTTGTGCATGGTGAAGGCAGTTTTTTTTTTTTTTTTTATCGGCGAAAAAGATTTTATTAATCTTTGAGAAGGAATATAAAGATTAAATGAATCTCAAGTACGCCAACAAAAAATCACCCGAGAACCAAATCAAAAAAGGACGGCAAGAAACCAACCAAAAATACCACAAGTAAAAGCGAAAACCTCACACCCGTTAGTGGTGAAGGCAGTTGGTGGGTGGTGCATCATCCATTTGTGTGATGATTAGGATAGATGGGTCAATCACGTGTTCAACTCTCAACAACTTACCATTTCTTTATTTGGTGAAATTAGATCACCAATGGTTAAGTATTATTTATTGCTTAATCTACTCCAAAAAAGGTGTCAACTTCACGTGACATTACATTACATGCCTAGGTCACTTTTTGATTCATGCATCATTCACATACCAAACAACTAGTAGGCAAAAAGCATTGAACTGCTCAAGAACCCCTTATAAAATTCATCTCATAACAAAGATAATACACCTACTAACCGGCTGGTCCAGTGGTTTAGGCCTGTGACTTAAAGGTTTGCACAAATTTAATAGGTCTCAAGTTCAATTCTCCGTGACAGCAACTCTCTTATGGCCACCACCTCACCCCAACACGTAAGTGCGTGAAAAAATTGCGGAAGAGACAGTAGGGATTAGTTCAAGATCACGAATTAGTTCGGGACATCCTACATTACCCGAAAAAGAAAACATAATATGCATACCAAGTATATAATATGGACAATTTTACTTGCCAAAATGTATGTTAACTTAACAGGTGGTTGAGCGGCCCTTAGTATGCTGATGTTTTAATGTAGTTATATAGGAAAAGATAATGCTAGAAGATGGGGGGGAGGTGGGCTTATTAGGGGGGGAATTTGGTACAAATTAAATAGTGACAAATGTGCAGGGGGTTGCTCTGACCCTCCACCCGTCCAGTTTGATAGTTTAAAAATGTTCATTCGTAGACTTTCACTGAAAAGATCACTCACACCAAATATCAGATTGGTCAAATATCGATAAACGTGTACAAAATCTATTTGTTCATGTAGCTATCGATGTCCGTTTAATTTAACTTTTGGTAGTAATAGTTTTCTCCGCGGGTTCTATTAAATGGATGGTTACTAGTAGTATTATTTTTGTAGACCTAAAATGGGCTCATAAACGGATACATTGATGCAACGGGAGGGTAAAGAAATTGGGGAGAAGGGGACGACACTGCAAGCTGTTGTGTGTCGTCCGTACTAGACGCATTTAACAACCTTGTTAAAAGCATCAAGTTCTACAAAGCGAATGATTCGAATCATATTTTTTAGCTCGGGACGAGGCCTGTATGACCGGCTCAGCAGGCACCCCGCGCTTGTTCAGAAATTTGGAGGGGAGCTTCCACCTAGGTTAGTAGTGAGGGGTAAAAAAAGAGAAAAGAGCCCCTTCAAATTAATTTAATTTCCTTGCATTAATTAGGGAGGATGAGTCATGTTAATTGAGTTTAGGGAAAAAGACAGGTGGTTGACCAGACCAGAGTAGTTGGGGTGCTTCCTCTTTCCTTGATCCATCTCTCTCAAAAGGAGACCACCACCAAATTAAAACCTTCTATCACCCTCTATTTTGTATGCATACAATTGTACTTGTACACATCATTTTTCATAGTAGTATAGGATATAGAATTGCAGCCATCCTACGTTCATCCCTCCATCTTCACCCCTCTTTTCCACCGTTTCATGTTGTGGGACTCACTCCAGACCCCATAAAAATACGGAAAAAAATTCACATATTTAAAATAATTTTTTATAGAGCCCTGTAAAAAATCAGCTCAATCGCATAGTAATAGGTATGTTTTTTGAATTCGTGCAACAAAACTGCTCAACTGCGCCCCTACGTACAGCGAAACTGCACAAGCTGCAAGGGGATAAACTATATGACAATTTTCACATTTTACTTTGGCGGATTGACACTCTATTTACTTGTTTATTAGTACAATTTTTTGTTAGGGGTTCGTTCTTCACCAAAATTAGAATCATGTATTTGTTGTGCCGAAAACGAAATTGAGAATATAACAAATCAACAAGCGATAAATAAGAACACAAAGATATATATGGTTCCACTCAAGCACAAAGCAATAACTACTCCACGGGGAAACGAGCAAGATGATTCACTATAAACGGGAGGAGAAACAAAGAGCTGGCTATACCCATAGCTCTCAATGAAGCACCAAACAGATATTTAGGGACGAATCTCTGATGGAATCCAAAAAGAAGACACAAATCATTGGTGGAATCCTAAGAGATGAACAAAATACTAATATCTAAGCCCTTGAATAAAAGAACCATAACCCTAACAAGTCCCAAGACCCCTATTTATAATAGGGGACCAAAAACCGGAACAGAATAACAAACACACAAAAAAAGATATCCGCTGGTCCGGACCACCGTGACTCTAGTCCGGACCAGAAAATCAGAAGAATGTCTTTCTCGCACAAAACTATCTCGCTGGACCGGACCATCTTGACTCTAGTCCGAACCAGAAAACCAGAATGCTCCAAAACTTGGTTTCAGCTGCTACTCTCGCGACAAATTCAAGGCAAAACTCCACAGTATTCGTAGGAAGCAAAATATTGCCCTTCTGGTAATCTTGGAAATAAGCACACAGTACTCAGTTGAACATGGGAGTTGATTTTCAAACTCTTATTTTATCAACTTGTATTCCCTTCTTTCTTTGTTAATTTCTCCATTCATGTAACACTACAAAGCTAATCTTTAATCTATTGACTAATGAGAGATCTTAGTATTAGACTTAACCCACATCACTCATCTAAGTCACCCAAGTTTGGTTAATAAAATCTAGAGGCTACTCCATTTATTGTCAATTAATTTTAGGTTGAAACCCTCCAAGAAATCTAACATGGTATCAGAGTTAAGTCTTGAGTGACATTACCTCTTGTGGGAAAGTCTCTGTCGCCCGAGTCAATTGCTCAGCTCTTGATCCCTGGTCTGTCGGGGAGAGTGTTAGACTTGTCCCACATCGCTCATCTAAGCCATCCAAGTTTAGTTAATAAAATCTAGAGGCTATTTTATTTATTACCAATTGATTTTAGGTTGGAACCCTCCAAAAAAATCTACCATGGTAGTTTATAAAAGGAGAGTACAAAAATTTATTTCTTCTAAAAATTTGGATGTTGGTGATCTTATTTGGTGGTCTCTATTGACTATTGAGGAATCTTTAAAGTGTTCCATTTTGAACTAAGTAAGAAATTCAATGATTAAGTACTTCAGTGATTCTAAATTCATGGTGATACTGATATTTGGTGAAGAAATCCACACTTCCATACCAACTACGCAAAAGCTCCCAAATGCATCAAGCCAAAAAGAATGTGTTTCTAGAAGGATGGATGTATAGAGAGAGAAGCTATCATTTGTTTATTTTCTCTCTCTATTCATCTTATTTTGCTTTGGACATGATTTTAAAAAAATGCAACCTAATTTGATATGTAGTAGTATATACACTTTTATTGAATATGTGAAGTTAGTGGTGATCAAAGAATGTGCGGTTTTGGTTAAGTGGGCATGAGAAAGCTAATAATTAAGTGTTTGCTTTTTCATAAAGTCACGTGTTCGAATCCCATGAAAGGTCAACATCCTAAATTTGGAGAAAAGTGAGGTTTAGTTGTTTGGTTTGGATGATTGTTGGAATTCAAAAATTATTGCATTAAATTCTTTTTAGATTTTTTGCAATTTCTTATTAGGAATTTGTTATATTTACAAAAGTCTTGAAAAAATTTAGGGCGGGGCAGGGATGGAGGTCAGAGGTGATTCCCTATTCGGGGAATGGGGCGGGGATGGAGGCAGATACGCAGTTCGAGGATTGGGGACAGGGATCGTCAAATTCGTCCCAAATGCACCTCGTTGCCATTTCTCTAGAGAAAGAGCAGGAAGTATTCATCTTTCCTTTATTTTCTATAGGTTCCAAACAAAGCCTTAGGTGTTGAAAGAAATGGAAAAATAAATCAAGGGAAAAGAGGAGGAAGTATTTTTCTTTGTTCTCTTGCCCTTTTCTTTAAAATTTTATTCCTCTATTTTCTCTAATCATTTTCTATAACTTTAAACAAGAAAAAGTTGTCTATCTAATTTCAAAGCAATAAACAAACAAAAAAAAGTAGTTTCATTTCTCTTGCTTAATTACAAATGGGTTGTGTCCCATCTGCGCTTATTGTTATATCTGGGTTTGTAGGTCTTTAGGTGTTGGGTTGTGCTTTATATTGATATATCTAGGCATTTAAGCCTATTGGGGTATTTCCTCGATTGGCATCCTGTCAATCAAGGGATTGGGTCTCGGATGAGCACTTGTTGTCTTTTTCCTTGCTCCCTTTGGTCTTTGTTATCTTTCAAAGATTAATAAAATTATTTTTTGCTGTTCAAAAAAAATTATGGGAGAAGTTGATAGAGAAAGGAATTTAATAATCTAGAACAAAGTTTGATTTGGATTTCTCGTTCTAAAAGGGTACAAAGATTAAACGAATCTCGGGTACGCCGGCAAAAAAGCCACCCAAAAACCAAATAAAAAAAGACGGTAAGAAGCCAACCAAAAACACCACAAGCAAAGCGAAAAAATTAAGAACGCCTTCAAATTAATTTAATTTCCTGGCATTAATTAGGGAGGATGAGTCATGTTAATTAAGTTTAGGGAAAAAGACAGGTGGTTGACCAGAGTAGTTGGAGTACTTCCTCTTTCCTTGATCCATCTCTCTCAAAAGGAGACCACCACCAAATTAAACCCTTCTATCATCCTCTATTTTGTTTGCATACAATTGTATTTGTCGAAAAAATTAACTGCATTTTTTGGTTGGTCAAAAAAATTATATTTGTACACATCACCCACATTATTCGGAGAGGGAAACCCCATCCCAAATTTAAAAAAAAAAAAAAAAAAACCAATCATTTTTCATAGTATATAGGATATAAAATTGCAGCCATGCTACGTTCATCCCTCCATTTTCACCCCTCTTTTACACCATTCTATGTGGGACTCTCTCCGGACCCCATAAGAAAAAAAACCACATATTTAAAATATCTTTTTATGAGGTCATGTAAAAAATCAGCTCAATCGCATATCGGTAGGTATGTTTTCTGAATTCGTACGGCAAAACTACTCAACTATTCAGTTTCGCCCCTATGTACGGTGAAATTGCACAAGCTGCAAAGGGATAAACTATATGAGAATTTTTCACATTTTACGTTGGCGGATTGACACTCTATTTACTTGTTTTTTAGTACAATTTTTTGTTAGGGGTTCGTTCTTCACCAAAATTAGAATCATGTATTTGTTGTGCCGAAAATAAAATTGAGAATATAACAAATCAACAAGCGATAAATAAGAACACAAAGATATATATGGTTCCGCTCAAGCACAAAGTAGGAACGTACTCCATGGGAAAACGAGCAAGAGGATTCACTATAAATGGGGAGAGAAACAAAGAGCCAGTTATATTCGTAACTCTCAATGAAGCACCAAACAGATATCAATGGACGAATATCTGGTGAAACCCAAAAGGAAGACACAAATCCTTAGTGGAACCCTAAGAAATGAACAAACTCTAATATCTAAGCCTTTGAACAAAAGAACCATAATCCTAGCAGCTCCCAAGACCCCTATTTATAATAGAGGACCAAAAAACCGGAACAAAATAACAAACACGCAAAAAAAAGATGTCCGCTGGTCCGGACCACCATGACTCTAGTCCCGACTAGAAAATCAGAATGTCTTTCTCGCACAAAACTGTCTCGCTATTCCAGACCATCTTGACTCTGGTTCGGACCAAAAAACCAGAATGCTCCAAAACTTGGTTTCTACTACTTTCACGGCAAATTCAAGGCAAAACTCCACAGTATTCGTAGGAAGCAAAATATTGCCCTTCTGGTAATCTTGGAAATAAGCACACAGTAATCTTATTTGGTGGTCTCTATTGACTATTGAGGAGTCTTTAAAGTGTTCCATTTTGAACTAAGTAAGAAATTCAATGATTAAGTACTTCAGTGATTTTAAATTCATGGTGATACTGATATTTGGTGAAGAAATCCACACTTCCATACCAACTACGCAAAAGCTCCCAAATGCATCGAGCCAAAAAGAATGTGTTTCTAGAAGGATGGATATAGAGAGAGAGAAGCTATCATTTGTTTATTTTGTCTCTCTATTCATCTTATTTTGCTTTAGACATGATTTTAAAAAAATGCAACCTAATTTGATATATAGTAGTATATACACTTTTATTAAATATGTGAAGTTAGTGGTGTATCAAAGTATGTGCGGTTTTGGCTAAGTGGGCATGAGAAAGCTAATAATTAAGTGTTTGCTTTTTCATGAAGTCACATGTTCGAATCCCATGAAAGGCAAACATCCTAAATTTGGGGAAAAGTGAGGTTTAGTTGTTTCGTTTGGAAGATTGTTGGAATTCAAAAATTATTGCATTAAATTCTTTTTAGATTTTTTGCAATTTCTTATTAGGAATTTGTTATATTTACGAAAGTCTTGAAAAAATTTAGGGCGGGGCCGGGATGGAGGACGGAGGTGATTCCCTGTTCGGGGAATGGAGCAGGGATGGAGGCGGATATGAAGTTCGAGGATTGGGGACGGGGATCGTCAAATCTATCCCAGAGTTGCCATTCCTACAGGGCAAGAGCAGGAAGTATTCACCTTTCCTTTCCTTTATTATCTATAGGAAGTATTCACCTTTCCTTTCGTTTGTTTCAAAGAGAAGGTACGGTCGTAGGGTTCATAACACTTGCAATCAGTTCGGAGTTCTCTGCTCCGTTTAGTATTCTTAAAAACATGCAACTTTAGAGAGAAAAAGATACCCCGAAAGATGTGAACCTTTATGGTCGCTATTTACCCATGTGTGGCAGAGAATGAGTTTTAAACCCTCATTCCCCCATTCACCTGGGCTCCGAGGATGCCTAAGTTCGTCTCACAGATGTTCTTAATTAACCTAAAATTGCCCTTTCAATTTTTATGTCAGAAAACAAGAGTAGAACATGTCCAACCTGGTCACGGTGTGCTAATCACCCCACGACCCTACCTATAGGACTACTCACCCGTTCTCAAGCAAAAAATGTTACAAATCCTAATTTGAAACATGCTTCAATTACTGGAGAAGGAAAATAAGCAAGAGAGATTAACTAAACGAAGAACCACGAACAACTTTAATAAAGAACAAAACTTAATACGAGTTACCGAAAGGTGTATTCTTAAACAAAATTTTAAAAACTTCGAAGGAAAAGAGCTCTGAAAGAAACAACATAACGTAGTCTACAGCTGCGAAAAGAAAATCGGAACCCTAAAAACTAAGTTCGGGAATGCATTTATATTAATCCCCCGAAGTCAAAAATTAAAATAACAAATTTTCCCCCGCTATGGTGACTGGTAGCGCTACATCAAATATGTAGCGCTACGCGTTGCTCTAGTGCGCTGGTGATGCTAATTGTAGGGCTACACTTCTGAGTTGTAGTCCTACCGCGCACCTACGTTAGGGGGTTTTCACAGCCTTGCATGCATCTTTGGCACCTGACGTCTCCATCTTGTCACCCGATGCCTCACGCCTTTGCCTTGACTTCTCAAAGCGATGTCCAACACGGCCTCAAGGTCTCGCAATCCTAACTTGGCGCAAAAAAACCGCCTTCTTTCCTGCGAAATTAACAAAAGCACGGCATCAAGCAAAAAAAGAGATAAAACGCGCCTCTAACGCGCTAATTTGCCCTACTTAAATGCTTATATCTATGATATTGCACGCCTATCAATTTGTTTATTTTGTCTCTCTATTCGTCTTATTTTGCTTTAGACATGATTTTAAAAAAATGCAACCTAATTTGATATATAGTAATATATACACTTTTATTAAATATGTGAAGTTAGTGGTGTATCAAAGTATGTGCGGTTTTGGCTAAGTGGGCATGAGAAAGCTAATAATAAAAAAATTTGCTTTTTCATGAAGTCGCATATTCAAATCCCACGAAGGGCAAACATCCTAAATTTGGGAAAAAGTGAGGTTAGTTGTTTGGTTTGGATGATTATAGGAATTCAAAAATTATTGCATTAAATTCTTTTTAGATTTTTGCAATTTCTTGCTAGGAATTTGTTATATTTACGAAAGTTATACTTTATATTTTTTGGAAAATGATAATGCCAAAACTATGTTTGTTAATGTCAAACTCTAGTGCACAAAAGGCTAATACCATGTGCAATGTACAAGACTTTTTTGCATTTGAGTTTTGACACCAACAAAAACAATTTTGGCATTATCATTATCCTATTTTTATTGTTTTCTTGAAAAAAATTTAGGGCAGGGCAAAGATGGAGGGCGGAGGTGATTCCCTACTCGGGGAACGGGGCAGGGATGGAGGCAGATATGAGGTTCGGGGATTGGGGACGGGGATCGCCAAATCCGTCGCAGATGCACATCGTTGCCATTTCTACAGGGAAAGAGCAGGAAGTATTCACTTTTCTTTTCCTTTCCTTCCTTTTCTATTGGTTCCAAACAAAGCCTTGGGTGTTGAAAGAAAAGGAAAAATGAATCAAGGGAAAAGAGGAGGAAGTATTTTTCTTTGCTCTCTTGCCCTTTTCTTTAAAATTTTATTCTTCTATTTTCTCTAAATCAATTTCTATAACTTTAAACAAGAAAAAGTTGTTTATCTAATTTCAAAGCAATAAACCAAAAAAAAAAAAAAATGCAGTTTCATTTCTCTTGCTTACAAATGGAAATGTATAACCATTATAACTAACTCCCTTAATTACTTTCTTTAATAACTGTGTTCGTTTTGGGTCTCTAAATCTAATCATTCTCTCTGTTGCACAGCTGTCAAATAGTTTTGTCTTCAATTCTTACGGTCATATTTTTATCTATCTCTCTCCGCTTATTATTTTAAATTTTTTCTCAAAATCTAAACCAAACAAAGAAACAGTCCTAAATAATTGGTCTAGAATCCACCCTTGAGTTATCTTTCACGAAGTGCTTAACTCTGTGTGCGAGAGAGAGAGAGAGAGAGAGAGAGAGAGAGAGAGTCTACCCTTGAGTTATCTTTCACGAAGTGCTTAACTCTGTGAGAGAGAGAGAGAGAGAGAGAGAGGACCCAGGGCAATAAGGGAGCACATGATGCTACGTCGGGCGGCTGGCAACTACCGCCCAAAAAGGGCAGAAGTTGGTAGCTTGTGGGATACCGACGTCGCCAACCCCCACTCATTTGCCCCTTCATCTCTTCCCTATTTACAAACTCTACCACGGTACCACCCTTATGAAGAAACTCAGGTGTCCGGACTAAATTACGTGCATCTCAATTAATTCTGGAAACTCAATTTCATCACCCACTTGCGGTGGAGCCCTATTAAGTCTAGAGCAAAGCTCCAAATAAAGCGTTAATGATATACGTACTGACCATACATATACATGAAAAAAGGGTGTTTAGATCAATCATCATACACACATCGGATGTCGTAGATTCCCGTGAGAGCCCCTCGGTTTTTTTTTAAAAAATTTTTGGACGGCTCGGATCGGCCGTCCGGTGGCCGGAGACGGCCCGGCGCGGCCGATCGGTACGGTTTTCCTATAAATCTGTCGGTACACATAGCATGACTCCAAATAAAGTGGTCCTAAAAGAGTTGAAATTTACGTATCATGGATTTTACCTACTGAGAGTCGTCGAAATTTTTAGATCATGGTTTTTTTATTAGTATTCATGAAAATCAAATTAATCGAAATTTATAAGTATTTGGTCGAATAACACTTGTTAGCACATAAATAAATGGTTTGAGTTTCATAGTGGTCGAGTAACTTGATTTTTTGCTTGAATAAATAACATATCGCTACTTTTAAAATGAACTGTTTTGAATTATCAAATAAGATCGTGGTATGTCAAATAAAACCAAATAAAAAAAATTATCACCTGAAAGGATTATTTCTCCCTTCCCAATTCAAGATTCTTTTGCCCTTTCCCAAAACCTTTTTTCCCTCTTCTGCGGCAAATCACTCCATACTTATCTTCTATTCACAATGTCCAAAACCAATCTGTCTTCTTTATAACTTCATCCACCACATTTGGGGGTGGAATAAGTTAATAATTGGGGAAATTCGAAATAAGTTTAATAATCATAGGCTAAATCAGTGGGCAAACACAACCGTCAAACTGTGAATTCAGTCCAAACCAATCCAAAATAAATAGTTTGGTTTGGTATTTTAGTAATGTGGTTTGGTCTCAATTAAAAAAAATAAAAATCATGTTAAATAGTTTGGTCTGTCAATTTATGTTAACGGCTTCGATTCCAAATCGATCTGAACCATACATATGTATATAGCATTTGAAATCATCTCTCTCTCTCTCTCTCTCTCTCTCTCTCTCTCTCTCTCTCTCTCTCTCTCTCTCTCGTCCTAAAGAAGTTGCCGCCCCACATCTCCTCTGTAACGACCCTGATTTTTGGTAAATAAAAATTTCGTTAAATATTTAAATTTTATCTTAATTACTTGGATTTGCTACTAAAAATTTCTTTTTAATTTTTATAATCCGTCATAATTAGATTTGAAACTTATAAAATTATATCTTTCACGCCGAGCAATCTAGTCATTTTCTAAAGACAAGTATGCTTGTAGAAGCATTCGTATTTTTTTTCTAGTGAGTTAAAATAAAATCTTTAAATTATAATTCTTGGCTAGAAATCCTACTTGGCAAGTAGAATTAGTTTCCAACCAATTCGTTAGAAAACCTTAATTACCGTTTCAATCTAGTTACAATTTCCTAATCCTAGATGGACCTTTTTGACCGTCTTTGAGCCTTTTGAACCCCCGAACCCTAATTGAACCATTAGACTATAGGAGTAATCATTTTATTCCTATGTTTAGTCATTTCACTTTACCTAGCATCATTACTTACCCTACCTATTGGATAATAAAGGCAAGGGAAAACTTTAACCTTTGGTCCATAAATGTTAGGGAAAATATTATCCCTTGGACAATAGATTTCCATGACTAGTCATATCAAATTATTACCAATATCCCTTTAC
Source organism: Rhododendron vialii (assembly GCF_030253575.1). Taxonomy (NCBI): domain Eukaryota; kingdom Viridiplantae; phylum Streptophyta; class Magnoliopsida; order Ericales; family Ericaceae; genus Rhododendron; species Rhododendron vialii. The sequence continues at coordinate 7,349,960 of NC_080561.1, read as the reverse complement.
CCCTTGGTCCATAATTGTTAGGGGAATTTTTGTCCCTTGGTTATTAGACCTTTGACTTGCCTAAATGCATGACAAGACAAGTCATACAAGAATCCCATCATTTTGCTTCCAAAAGAAGCAACCTTAGACTTGCCATAATGAGAACCTAGATTTGACTAGTCATTCAAGCTCATACTTACCTTCTTTAACCAATGGTTAATAAATGCTAGGAGAATTTTTGACCATTGGTTAATAGCAATTAAGTTGCCAATGAAGCCTTGATTTGACAATACAAAATCATGGGCTAAGGAATCTCATCATTTTGCTTCCAAGGAAGCAAGGCTAGCTTTGCCATGCATGCACACCTATGTTCTAGTCTTAAAATCCTAGACTTACTTTCTTAGATTTTCTTGGATGTATATAGATACAAGTGAGAGAGAGAGAGAGAGAGAGAGAGAGAGAAAGGCCGGATGGAGAGAGTGGGGTGGAGTGTGTGCATGAGTATTGATTACTTACACAAGCAACATTTATAGCCTTAAGCCTATTTTTTTGACTACATGCCAACCCATTCTAGTCTTCCAAAGTACAAAGCTAGGCCATGATTATATTCCTTCTTGCAAGCAACCTCCCCATAGACTTGACAAGTCCAAAACCCTTCATGATGACCTAAGATTTGGCCTACAAATGGAAGTGACAAGTCATGGAAGACTTGGCATGCTTTCAAGCTTGATTGGACATGACAATGGAGCAAATCCATGGGGAAAAGAGAGGAGAGGGGGGGGGGCCGGCCATATGGAGGAGGGAGGGAGCCAAGACTTGTGCCTATAAATAGCAAGCTCACTTCAAGTTCAACTCACCCCTTCACTCCCTTGCTTACATTCCTCTCCAAACACCATTTCCAGTTCCAGTCAGCTTACTGCCCTCCACGAATCTCTATTTTTCTCCTGCTTAAAGTAGTTTTTAGAACCAACTCCCTTCGAGAAAGTTGTAGAGCACTTCGAAACCTTCAAGTTAGACCCAAGAACCATCCAAATCGATGAAGAAATGACAAAGATATCGGCATCCGAAGTTCAGTAAAAATCTCGGATTTCTATTTCCTGACAGCATACTGTCTCTGCCTTTATCACCATTTTTCTCCTACCTAAAGTAGTTTCTAGGATCAACTTCCTTCACGAAAGTCGTAGAGAACTTCGAGAGCTTCAACTTCGACCCAAGAACGATCGTATTCGGCCAAATATTGACCAAGTTACTGCCGTCCAAAGTTCGGTCCAGATTTGCAAGTTCACCGCCCGTAGAAAATCTTCCAACTAGCTTATTCGGCCCCGACTAAGTTTCGGATCAAGGTAGATAAATCTCTACTCATTTTCCCTAGTATAACTTTAGTTATTTTGCTTATGATAAGGCAAGTTAAAGTATTAGGAATAAATAGCAAGCTTGTTTTACAAAATCTTGAAATGACATTACGATCATGTAGATTTTCTCTACTCACTTCCCTAAGTATACGTAGAACCCTAATCCAATAACTCTACGTATAGTATAAAATCTACGTTAGAGAGTAGCATGTTCTTGATTCAAAGTATCAATATCGTAGATAAGATTATCTATTGTTTGGTTTCAAGTAAATAAGCTTATCGTTTAAAATGCATGATTGTCAATAAGTTTATCTCACTAATGGAGGTATGAACATGTTGGATAAATGACTTTGTCTTAAATAAACATATGTTGTATTGAATTTCTCAAAAAGTAAGATATAACGATTTTCGAAAGATAAGATTTTAACGCTTGATTTGAAGTATTCATATTTTGATCTTTTCGAGCATGCTTAGCAATATAGAATTGGATGATCTTGTAGATTACAATGAATGATTTATGGTTGCGTATGTGAAAAGTCCTACCGCGGAGTCTATGCATGAGAACGAGACACGGAAATCGAGAAAATAGAAACATGACACCTAGGGTGTGGTTAACAAGAAAAATGTGTTTCGAAGGAGGAAATATTTTTGAAACTACATAATGACCGATTTTGATGGCATTATGTGAGATGTGTGCGTGAATGTGTGCCAATGGGAACCCGGGACGGCGGAACCATTGTGAGGATACTCGGGAACCCGGAACGGCGGAACCGAGGTTGGGTGTGTGGCTTGGTTATCCGCGGAGAGGAGCCAATGCAAATGTGTGCCAATGGGAACCCGGTGCGGCGGAACCATTGTGAGGATACTCGGGAACCCGGAACGGCGGAACCGAGGTTGGGTGTGTTAAAAACGGATTTTGAAAATGTTGATTTGGTGATGAAAAGTGAAAATGGAGACACGGTCTACGATGAGTTGCGTAGGAGAAACACAGAAAAAACATGGACACCAACGATACTTGAATAGTGAATGTGGATGTGTGATTGTTACTATTCGTCGTATATGATTTACTGTTTGTAAGTTATGAGTTAGTGGGTAGGGTTTACTCTATTGAGCGTTGTAGCTCACGGTGTTGCCTTTTTGGTGACCCTGACATATTATATGGGTGGCGACGCCGGTATAATGTGTCAGATTTCTTAGATGAACAGGATAAGATGTACACCGTGGAAGCTTTTGGAGCAGAGGAGCTTGCTAGGATGGAAGAGCAAGCAGAGTAGTATTAGGAACCCTAGTTTCGTTCCTTGTTGAATAAATGTACCTTTTCCTTATGATGTATTTATGATGTAATAATGAGCCAGACTCTCTTTATTATATAATAAATGCCTCATTTAAACGTACCCAAAATTGGGGGCGTTACATCCTCCTTCCCCTCCCCCAAGGGTTTTACGCCCTAATAGGTGAAGGGAGGGGAGAGATTTCTCCCCCTCGTGGAGTTTTTCCATCTCCCCATCTTAGATCTCGAAAAAAATTTCTCCTTCCCCATTCACACCTATCCTCCTCGCCAAACCATCATTTGCCGCCCCTCCTCCACCTGTTCCACCGTGCAATCCGACGACTTTTGGAGATAGTGCCTTGCAAATCATGGTCGCCGGAGGCGTCCTCCTTGTCGGAGTGGGAGATCAAGGTTGGAGGATGAAGTCTGCTCCGGTATGGCAGACTCCGTCTGGTTCCATTACCGATTTTTTTCTCTTTTTTGTTCTTTCTTTGGTGTCACCATGTGAGATTTCTCCCTGTTTGTGGGGCTTCTATCACCCCTGTGTGGGTGTTTTTGTTTGTTTTCTGCAATGCTCCGACTGTTTGGAGCGATGGATTTAGTTGAAGTTGGTTATAATCTTGGAACTGAGTCCCCTACTGTTTGGATTCTTGATCTCTTATTTAAGGATGAAGTTTTCTCTTAATGTATTATTTCTTGGATCTATAATATCATCTATTATCGTTTTGGCCAAAAAAAAACCTATTCCTATAATTTCAATGCACTAAACATACACGGCTTGGACTTAGTCAATTGATTTTTCAAATTTTTTGCTCGATAACAAATTTTCTGATCTAATACTTTATTCCATAGCCCTATTCCTTCACTAATAATTTATATTCTACTCTTATTCAGTTGGTTAATGTTAGTGAGTTTTTGTGATATTAATAGAACTAATTTTGATATAAGTTTTGGATTAAAAAATTTTCGTCAAGAAGTTTTGGATTAATTATCTATGCAATTTTAAGTACTTTAAATAATTTATGGCGATAATATCTCAATTTCAAGAGAGCCGTGGTTCAAAACCGAAATCAAACCGTATTTTGATGGTTTGAATTGGCTCGGTTTAATGAATTTTATGGGTCGGTTGGGTTCTCCAAATTCATAAGCTAGTGATTTGTACAATAAAATCAGACCAATCCGGTCCATGCTCACCCCAAACTAAATCCTTAGCTTTTGAAAAATTTTGCAGGCCAGCTTGCAAAAAGCCCCTTGGAAGTCCCCTAAAGAATTGGCCAGTTTTTGTCCTCCATGAAGCCGCATGTTTGAATTCTACAAATGCCATACATTCCAGACCTCGTAATCACTAGAGGGTACGGCCAGTCGTGTTGTACGCAAGCTTGCTCGAATATCCGGTTATAAAAGAACTATGAAAGTATGGGTAAAATCAAATTTGGAAGAAATTACGCCCATTCGTTGCCAATTAGCTTTGTATTCCCTACATTTTCATTCACATCAATCTGAGTAGATTCTCATTAATATTTTCTTCACATTTGTCAAGATTTCTCAATTATTAAACCTTGCTACTGCTTACTGTATCTTATTTGGCCAAGAAATTAGATCTAGAAGGGTACCTAGTAGGCCCACTACCGGAGGTCATGCATGTGATGTTGGTAGGAGTTGGTGCGTGGATCAATTAGTACAACAATAATCACCATATTGATAAAGCTAGAGAGAAGCAATAATAAGTTACTATAATATTCATAAGCTTTTGATAAATCGATTGTCCGGGTCAAGCTACACGCACCTCGACCAATTTCGGGGTCTCAAACTCACCATTCACTAGCATGAAGCCCAAATAGGTTAATAACACCTGAAAGACTTCGAACCAGAGATTTTAAAAAGCAACAAAATTTTATGTCTCAAGCCTTGAGCACCCAGCCAGATAATATTCTCCTTTGAGAGTGAGAAAGGGAGGGAATTGGGTACATAATATCTTGTGGAAGCTTCTAATGTCTCTACCTAACTCCTTTGAAAAAGGAGGAAAAAACAATAAAGGATGAAATTATGAAAAAGTGACCCCTTTTTTCCATATATGAAGGGCCTTTGTTTTTGGGTTGTACCAAATCAGCTAACCTTTCTTGTGTCCTTTTGCCTAAAATCATCCATGCCTTAGATTGCGTTATCCTGGTTTGTTTTCTATGGTTTTTTTTTTATTTTTTACACCCTTTTTTAGAGATATTATTCATCGGTGAAGGAATGTGACACTTAGGCTCCGTTCTCCTGAGGTTTTTACTTTTTAAGTATTAATTTTTTATTTTATGAGACAAATCATTCTCTACTAATACATTATCTTTAATTTAAGAAATAAGTACTTATTTGAATTAGCGGAACTTATATAACACACATAAAAACCGAACCGAACCGAACCGAACCATACTTATCCCGATAGAAGTCGACTAACCCAACACATTTTCTACAACTTACAATTTAGCAGAAAAAACTTGACGTTTAATGGACTACAAGAAATAGTACATACCTTTAACGCTTAGCGGGAACGCTCCCTAAGAACAGCTTTTGCCATATCCATGCTACTATACTAGAATGATTTCAAGAAGTGGCTAAGAGGTAGGTAACACCTCACCAAATTAATGTTATTTTTCACAAGATGTTCTTATGAGGTATAGTACAAATTAGATGGAACCAGACCAGAGAGAGTGAATGTGGGGTCAAGGGCACCTAATAAAAGTGGTGGCTCTGGTCGGACCCTCAAGGGACATAATTGCCTTGAATAAATTCCGGTGGTTATTCAAATTCCGGTGGTTCGGCATTTCAATTGATGGTGGGTCTGACCCCTGGTTCCAAATCCATATCAAAAGTCCAGTCCAAGTCTCAGTGCAGCTACTATTGTTTGCACTTTCACAGGGGAATTTGAAATGAAGAGAGTCAGACGTTTGAAGCAAATTTGAATATAGTTTGGAGCCTATTATTTGAAAGGACGTACACTGGGTTTTCTCCAATCCTCAAAAAGAGACGTCGAGTTTTCTTTCCCATCGCTGGTTGGTCTACTTTCTATTACACATCAATGATCTGAGCATCTTATTTTGTAGAACCCACGAAGAGTAGTATGTTAGTGAAGAACAAAGCGATTGAACGTCGATAGTCATGATGTGATTAGATCACGCTTGTCTTTATGTTGACAAATGTGATCTAATCCTGCAACTATCAATGTCTGATTCAAATTCTTGTCAATTAGATCCCGATTCAAATGTCATGCAAAATCTAAACTCAATTTTCACCAAATATAATACAAAAATGATAAGATTCATGAAAGTAAATGAATGGTCCAGATACACTGTGATCTGGATGTCATGGATTGTACCAATCCTCAATATAATACACGTACAATGAAAACAACAAGAGGACTTGTGATTAATGGGTTACTTTATTGGCCAGGTCCTCACATGGTCACCTTTTCTTTTTGCTCTCTGAAATTCTGCAATCTATTTTTTTCTTTTTAACCGTGATAAGAGAAATTTTATTAATCCTTAAAAAAAAAAAAATGGTTTACAGAAATTAGAAGAACCGGAGACAAGAGATAACATCACAACATGAAACTAGCATCCCAACAAATGGGACCCACACTCTCCACCAATCATATATATGTCGCCCATAACCCAAAAAACAAGATCAGCAAGAGGCCAACCGAAAACACCCCAACCCCAATCATACCTTCCAAAGGCAGCCAACTAAAACCCAATGCCTCTGCCCCCATTAATTTTTAGTATCCTTCCCTCCTCAGCCAACTAACTCGGCTCTATACTGCTCTTCATCAATTTCCTCCAAATTATCTACGATTTGATAATCTCAAACCAATTCCAACTATTGATCGAACACGCTTAATTCCTATTGAGGCATATAGTTTTTAAAACTTTCGATGTACCCTTTATTGAGTTTTAATAATTTTTGTTGCTTATAAAAAAAAAGGCTTAATTATGTACGAGATTCAGGAAATGTCAGATAACCAAACTAAGGTTAGCCTAGGGTATTCTAACGGTTTAAGGTTGACTTAAGGTGGGTACTGAAATCTCCACCAGGGAGGATCACATGCACGGGTGCCAGGGATCATGTGCCCCTTGGATTTCTGACTGTTACACTTAGATCCCTATAAAATTATAAATTCGTGATTTTTTAATCTCTTCTTGAAAAATTACACTAATTCCCTTGACAGTTGCAAATTATCAAACCATCTACTCTCATAAGTCTCGAAAATGATAAAAGTAGACCCTGAATTAAATTGCCTCGCGATCTTTTTCTCTCTAAAATCACCTATCCTCTTTCTTGTGGATATGTAGGAATTCCTTTCTTTTTTGGGGGGGTTTTCTCACATGATTTTGTAATTAGGCTTTCACACGCTCCATTTCCATGTGAAATAAAAGTTAGCTTAGTTGCGAAAGAAAAAATTCAAGGTCATAACTGATAAGTGCCCATGATTCGTTGTCAAATTTTTTGAATCCGTCACTGATATCAACTGTAATAGAAAAACACAGATGCTTTTGCCTCGCCTAGTTCACGGGTAAATGTCCCGGGTCCCGCGCGTGTTTATCAGGTGGGTCCAAATAGCCCTGTTTGAAACGGGTGGGGCTCCTTTTCTCATGGCTTTTAGTTGGTTAGGTAGATATTGGTAATTCAATAATTGCTAGGTTGGTAGAGACAGGGTACTTCGGACAGTTGCAAGTTTATTGTCAAATTTTATTAAATATACTTTTTGTGGTTCTTATATTACTATTTGTATAAAAGTACTTATATTTATTTGTATATATTATGTATCTATGATGAGATCATGAGAAGATATAGGTTACCAACCTCTTCCTCTTGCTTCTTTCTCATCCTCTCACAGCTTATCCATGTTCTATGGAAAATCTCTTCTTCTCTTTTTCAAATTTTTTTTTTTTTGTAATGCAAGGTATCCGGATCGTGCTAGCTTGCGTGCACCACATATTTATCTCTAGAGCCCTTCTCACAACCATTTCACATGGTTACGCGTGGGGGTAAGGTGACCGCAAAAGTTACTAGCAAGGAGAACCAACCATGAGACTTCAGGAATGAACAAACTTATCCTCTAAGTTTCAAGTCAAAACCACCAAACCGATCCCTAGGGATTAAAAATCTTTTTTTTTCCCCTCCTAAAGCAGGCAAATCAATCAAGAATCACATACATGATAATAAAAAGTAATGAGGGAAAAAAATAGTAATGGGGGAAATATTGTGGAAGTGAGGCCTCTTGAAGTTCTTTAAAGTCACATGAATCAAGCCACATGCATCCAAAATTCATCTTGCCTTTGGCACCTCTAACAAATATAGATAGAGGAAAAGCAGCAGGAAAGCAGGTCCATGGTTTCGTTTAGTCGTTGAGAATGTATTATGGTAAATGAATTAATTTCAAAAAAAATGAAGTTAGATGAAGTATAGTAAAGAAAAATTGACAAGGAAAGTATATCCAGCGAAAAAAGTTAAAATAGTGGATCCCACCATTTCTCATCCCGATGGGAACATTGTTTTTTCCATTATTTCTCATCTTTCCATGCGGCTGAACGAGGAGGCTATGAATTCGAATGGACGGAGCAGGATTATAACACCATGTAATAATCTTAGTCACTAATGCTAAAACATCAGCCGAGCGAAAAAAAAAAAAAAATTTCTGTAAAAGTTCACAAAATAGCGGATGAAAGGTAGCGCTTATAGTTACCCCATCCGAAAGGTAGGACAATCAAGACATCGGTAGGTTCTCTGTCCCGCGGAGATGGAGCAAAGGAAGTCTTGGGAGTTCAAGAAAACATGACGACAAGACGAGCCGCTTATCGATACAGTAAGTGTAACGTAAAAGTGGACAAGTGAAGTGATGTGTTTAACTGAGGCATCATGACGGACGCGTAGACATGATCCTTATTCCTACGTGACCCGATCATTTCGATTAGGCACACTGCCGTCCATGTCGATTGTCTGTTTTGATTGGGGCTCACAGCAACTAGAACCAATGAAGTGCTATCAAACACTCCAAAAAAAAATTCAACAGAGCCGTTATTTTACCTTGCATCGTCTTTTTTTTATCACGAAATTCATAAACACCACAAAAATTCGAAAATGGGGTGCATACTAAATACTTTCCCTGCGATATAATACAAATTAAGCAAGAGAAAATTAGAGAGATTTTTGACATAATACAAATCTCTTACTCATTTCCCTCTGTGCCACATAATTAATTAACTCAAAAACAAATCCAGACCCTTCATTTCATCTCCAAGCTTCTATAATCCAACACACCACTTTTCAACCCTAGAAAGTCATAACCAATATTGCCCCTACTACTAGCATTATTACTAGTGCCAATATTCCCGCAACTGCACTCTTTACTCTTCTGTATTCCCAAACTGCATGAAAAACAAAGGCCGGTAGCACTATTACCATTCAACGGTTCAGATTGGTTTTGGTAAGGAAGACTAATTCTCAGTTCAAGATTGATCAAGTTCTTCTCGATATCTTCTTTGCTGTTAAAACCAACAGCATTGCTGATAATGACTTTTTTCTCTTCTTTTTCTTCTTCTTGATCTTCTCCTTCTTCTTTGACGGTTGGAGTTGCAAATGACAGGGTTTTGACCTCGGTTGCGGCGGCAGCCGGCTCGTTGATCGGCCGGTGAGTCGCCGGATCGATGCCCCGGTTCATCAGCTTTCTTCGAATGTGGGTGTTCCAGTAGTTCTTTATCTCGTTGTCTGTTCTTCCCGGCAATCGCCCGGCTATAAGAGACCATCTGGCAAAAATGACAACCCATTAAGAATTAATTAGAAACTCGTTGGTTTAGAAAAATAGCTTTGAGAAGCCATTTAATCAAAGATATTCGTTCGGTTGTCGTTATCAGAAATAAGTTTTGTAAAAACAACTTTTGGAAACTTGTTTGGTTAACGGTTTCCGAAAGTTGTATTCTCACAAGTTTCCAAAAAGAACAAATTTTTCTTTAAAAAAAATGATGAGATCTAAAAGTAATTTTCTGAAAAAAGAACACATATTTTGGAAATCACTAATAGGGTTTTCCAAATCATCGAGAAAAAAAATGTCCAAACAAAATGAAGAGATGTAAAAATAATGAAATTTTTAGTTCCTCGTGATATAACCCTATTCGGTTTAGATTTTGAAGTCGAGAGAGAGATAAATTCATTGGAGACCGTGTCCATGAATTTTGAGACCTCAAAATCAACGAGGCCGGATTTCTAAAAGTTATCTCCTCGCAATTTTCTCGGAAAAAAGGATATTTTTAGGAAAACTTTAAAAGGATATTTCAAATCACCGAAAAGCTTTATTCTCTCTAAATAATCTTAGGATGAGTAAAATTGACGAACTTTGAATTAGTACTTAAAAAATCACTCACCAAAACAAAAGGCAAAACTGATTTTCACAAGTTCTACCAAACGTGAGATGAGGAGGAGAGACAGATTAGGTTCTTGCGAGCTCTAGAAGTAGGAGGATTTTGGTTCTTTCGAGACTATCTCAATGCGGGGCTTTCTTCTGTTGTATTACTACAGGGTTTTTTATGATCGTAATGGTATGGAAACTTTTTTTTCCCGATTAAAAAAAAAAAAAAAGTTCAACCAAACATGGTTCATCATCAAGTTAACAAAAGCAGTTCCCCAAACAAGTCTTGATCAAAAAACATAAAAGAAAACAGTTTTTTGCCATATATATGGGGGGGCTTACTTGTTGCCAAGAAGGCTATGGAGTTTGATGATGAGCTCATCTTCTTCCTCAGTAAAGTTTCCTCTTTTCAGGTCGGGCCTCAGGTAATTGATCCACCGGAGGCGGCAGCTCTTCCCGCAGCGGAGGAGCCCGGCGGCCTTCGGCAGCGACCGCCAGCACCCCTCGCCGTGGGCCCTGATGTAAGCTATGAGCCGATCATCCTCTTCTTTGGTCCATGCCCCTTTGTTTGTGTGGGCTTTCTCACAACAAGGTGACCTTCCCATAGTTTGGGCTAACAGAAAAGATTTGCTCAAATGAACAAAATTGGTAAATATTATTTCCTTTTCTTCCTCTAGTCCCCTTCTTCTTTCTTCTTTCTTCTTTCTTTTGTATTTTGATGATGGGGGTTCTTGAGAATGAAGGCCGGCCCTTTTGAGGTCTTGGGGGTTGGGGTTTTATAGGCTTTTGACTTGAGAAATCTAGAGAGAGAGAGAGTGAATTACCTAATTGCTTCTAGATGTGAGTTGGTGAGACAGGTTTGAGGGAGAGTGGATGGTGGCCTCATATTTAATGTGAACAGAGATAAAATAAAGCGAATTTTTATATAATCGGCTGTCCGGACCAAATACGGAATTTAAGCATAATGAAAGTGTTTATTGCAGCTTAAATGCAGTGTTTTACGACTTTTTTTTGCCTCGGTGATTTTAGCGTATAAGCCTTGTACAACTTTAAATAAATAATTTCTATCAAGTCTTTTTTCGGTCATTTTTTAAATTTCCATAATAAGTCCAGCTGCAATAAAAACCGCAAAATATTTGAAAAGGGGATTGTTATAAACTATTGGGTAACCTTTAGGTAGGTGTAAAGTAAGGTGAATATTAAAGTATGGGAAGACAAATTGAGGGGGGTGTGATCTCCCTCCCTTTCTTGTGCCTATAAACATCTGACCAAACTTTAGATTAATTATTCAGTCACCCCCTCAAAATCCTCCCCAACTCAATGAAGAAACAAAGTACCAGAATTCATTAAGCATCTTATTGTCTTATGTGGTTGGAACTAACATCCATTAGTGTTAGTTATATATGCAATGATTAATTACCATAATACTCCAATTATTAATCTAATTAACACCTGCTAATCCGCTAAGGCTTTTTTTTAAGTATTTATTTCTCTTTTTACGAGACAGATCATTCTCTCACGATATATCACCTTTAATTCGAAAAATAAGTACTTAATTTAAGCTAATGGAACACATCCTAAATGGGTTTATTATGCTATTAATGATAGCGATTATCGAGATCTCTTGAATATTTTTTGTGACCTGGATTAACTCCCCCCGAGCCTCATAATTACTTAAGTGGACATAGGAGGTCAATGCAACTAAGTTTTCATGCGGTTGGAACTAACATTCATATAGTGTTAATTTATGCTAAGATCAACATATAATAGTAATTTTTTTAATTAGCACCTGATATTTTGCTGTTAATGATTGAGATTTTCGAGATCTTAAACAATATTGCTTGTGACCAGGATATGTTAACTTACCGACCCTCAAAATTATTTAATGTGGACACGAAAGTTTCGTCACAACTCAATCTTCTCATTTGCTCTTCGTAGCGATATTAATATTATTTTCAACGACATATTGTCATCACCCAGTAAATAACAAAGTAATTGTCAGGTCTAACTCTCAAATACCCCAAAGGAGCTCCACTAAAATATTAATCTCAACATTGGAAGGTGAAAATAAAGTGAACCTCGCGTTGAAAAAAGTTCTTGGATTCATGGTCTAATTAGGGAAATACAAAAAAAAAAAAAAAAAAAAGTAAATTATATTTTATTTTATTTTAGGTAGTTTGTTGGAGTGGGCATTTGACAACGAAATTTGAAGTGGGCTTGTCTATTCTTGTGCATAACATAGGGGATGGGATGGTAGGTAGTTGTGGTCCTTTATCCTATTGGTGGAGCTCTATCATGCATGAGAGAGAGAGAGAGAGAGAGAGAGAGAGAGAGAGAGATGTAGATAGAGAGAGAGAGAGAGAGAGAGGGAGGGTTTCTAGAAGACTTGGAGGTTGAGTTCATGGCAGGACTGATGAAGGAAAATGAGAAAGAATTTGGGGTGGAAATTAGTAGTAATTGTGGTTGTGTGGCTTTTGGTTCACCTTCCACTTTATTTTTTTGTTCCTTCCCAGATCTTATGGTACAAGTTTAGGCAACAAAAGGACACGTACAGTTAGGAAAAGCAGGTTTAAGATTCTCTCTCTCTAGATATACAAAATATTGATCACAAAATCACTACCATAAAATTTAATTAAGGACCTAGAAAAATGCTCATAATCTCCAAATGTTGGATCAGGTATTTAAATGAATCAGAACCATGCAAGACAATAAAAAATTTAGGTTTTTTTCGCCGTTCGGAAAAAAAAAATCCGGATCCTACAAAATTGTCAATTATGTTTTGAGAGAAATCGTGTGCAAAAATACGTTACAGATGTGTTTGTAACCGTCCAATGCATGTGAAATCCTCATTAACTAATAAATTTCGTGTGCATCAAATTATTCTTGGTACATCTCTATACGGACGTGTGTTCGTAAGCCTATATATGTCATTCTTTTGCTAGAATTAAGGGATCATTTTGTTGCTATATCCTCCTAATATGCACGTCTTATTTGTTCTTTAATGAAACTCTTCGCTTCCGCGATCAATTCTCATTCTATGCCTTTTCTTCTCAATCGTGGCTCTCACAAACTTTAGTACCGCCAACTATTTTCGAAAAATATTTTTCCACTCTCGCGATCCCGCTTTACTTCATGCACACACACGTTTATAATGTGATGACTTATGCCACCACCACACATGATCTCTCTCCCTCCAAAACCAAATTTCTGATAAACTTAACTTTTGTTATGCCTAATCCTACAAGATCATCGGACAGTTCATCACCCCCTTTTTAACTCTTATAACCATCTACTTGCTTTAGAGAGAGAGAGAGAATGAGAGAGGAGAGAGGAGAGAGAGAGAGAAAGGGATTTGAGAGAGAGAGAGAGAGAGAAAGGGATGCCCATAGCCCACTAGTTCTAATATTTCATGAGTGCATTTTTACCTACCTCTTCACCTTTTCCCACTGTCCTGGTCCAAAACTGGCCCCCACCTTGATGTTGAACCCTGGCACGGTTTATGATCCCACCCCATACATTTAAGGGGTCAGCTTTATCCATTACTGGCTTTCGAAAATGAAAAATTCTAAAATCAGTCTAATAGACTGGCAATAATAAGTATATAAATATATATTAAAGGGTATAAAAATTTTACAGAAATACATATTTTTGTCTTTTAATGTACTTGTCGTCAGTTCAGTGGGTTAACACTAGCAAGACCGTTCAAAAATCTATCTAAAATCCACACACACAAATAAATAAATACAAATAAATAAGACCCACAGACAATTAATGTGAAATGACTTGGAAAAATTTGATTGGTTTTTGGGTCCAGAAGTACTCCACCTTCCTATCTTCTTCTTCTTTTTTATCCGACTCCACCTTCCTATCGAATTGCATTCATTGCAAAATCACAGTTAGGTGGAGTAGTGGTTGTATATATGTCCTCTATCCCAAACGGCCAAACCCAACCCAAACAAATGTGATACACGAACACATGGGGATCATATGACAAGATAAGAGTCGGCCCAAAATTTGATTGCCAAATTTTAATTTGGCAGACAGTGGTGCCATTCCGCTTTCTCTCCTTAAAAAATAAGTACTTATTTGTAATTTTTAATTTTAAAAATAATAGGCTTAGTGAAATCAAAAAATGTGTAATATAGGTCTTGTTAAATAGATTATCGAGATCTATCAAACCTTGCAAAAAAAATTGAAAAATTATTTTCGTAAGCCTATTATTTTTAAGCTTGAAAATAAGTTCTTATTTTTTAAATACTTATTTGAGAATATGAACACAGGTGTCTTGAATTATTAGTCCTTTGCCAAAGGGTTCGTAGCCCAATAGTATTTCCTGGTCCGTCCTTCCTTCCTAGGAAGCCAGGTTCGAGCCTGTCATCTTGGGCGTTTGTGGTTCAAGGTTATGGACTATCTATGAACCTCCTGTAGACTAACTTACTAACTCTCCCCTAACCCCCGCTGATGTATTAGTGGCGGCTCTAGAAATTTGTAGCAGGGTGTTTAGAAATTACCTTAATTATACTGGTTGATCTATTAACCAACAATATATGTACAAAACCTGGTCTTTCTCTTGTGGAAGGCTAAGATTCGAGCCTGTCGTGGACATTTAAGGCTACTTAGGCTAGGGTTCGAGCGCGTCTTAAGCTTACTAACTCCTCTCTATTCCGTTGATGTATACCGCTTGGCAAGAGAAAAAAGAATTATTGTCCTTTCTTTATCCGGCCATCAACAATTTCCGTCTCGAGCCTCACTTATATCTCTTTCCCAAGACCAACTAGGGTCATAGATTCTTAAATGCAGGACCATATTCTATTAATCTCACCATCAAGTATTTCATTCAATGGGTAAGTACTTGAATTTTTTCGCTTAAGGGTTGAATTCTTCTTTTCATAATCACTTAGTGGAGTTAAATTTACTCTTTATTACTTAGGGAATTGATATTTATACTCCCTTTTTTGTTATCCACACTTTTTTTTTTTTTTTAGTGTTCAAAGTGTGTGTATTTTTTTGCTAAAAGGCAAAAAAAAAAGTGTGTGAATAACGATTCCCTAGTACTTATTTATTAGTAACACGTGGTGCTACTTTAACTCGGCCCAAATAGTAGTAATGGAGTCCCTTGTAGATGAGTCCAACTATGGATACACCATTTGGTGTACACCAAATTGCGTGAGACTCATTTCGAGATCGTATATTAATGATCAGAGCCATTCAATTTGTCTAAAAATTATTACAAGGCTCCTTACAAAAAAATCAGATCCTTCAGATATTGGTAAAGGCTTGATCAATCCATTCAATTTTTGTCCCTGTGAATTCAAAGACGAAAACCAGTATTCGAATGAGCTGATTTTTTACAAGGGGTCTTAAAAATATGTTTTAAAAAATTTGAACGACTCCGATCATTTGTATGGGATCCCGAGATGGGTCTCGTATAATCTGGTGTACCTATAGTTTTGTGGTTAATATTCTAAAGCAAATCTTGAGCTATTATCTAAACTTCATTTTCACAATTAATGTCGTATTCTCTCAAAGTCGGTTGGTTGATTGATTGGCATATAATTCTAACACCAACGAATTGTTTATCAAAAATGGGAAATAATTAACTACTATTTCAAAAGACTTCAAGTTCCATTATACAAGCTCACAGTCAAAAGCAGCCAAAGATGTCAACAAGATTATATGTAGCTTATTGAGGAACTATGGCTCGTTGGGTTAGGCAAGATTAGCCAACTCAAGCCACCTGTGGATATCATGTGCCTAGGTTTTGAACTAGACTGGTGTGGGTTGGTCCTAAAAATGAAAATGAAAAAAACGTTTATGTTACGTACCTGCCTCTATTTTTTTTTTGATAACTCAGGTATCCGGGTCACATTAAAGCCGGAGCACAGCTTCGTATGAACTAGCCCCAAATAAATTGATAACACCTGACCAAATCAATCCAATAGGGTTTACCTAAATCTAATATTTTCTGTCCTCCCACCTCCATGTGAAGAACTCTGAACCTCAATCCAAAAACAAGTACAACTAACCCACATGGTAGATATAGCTTCAATAACTAAAGAAAACTTTCAAAATGGTGGGTTAATTACTTTCTACAGAAAAACTAATTTAGGGAGAGTTCCGTATATAAGTTTTTACGGAGGTCAATCAGGAGTGTCCAAAAGTATTTTCGACGATTGGGATTAAAAATCAATTTTGACCGGTAGAAGATATTTTTTACCGGTCAAAATTTAAAAATATATCTCAACCATTGATTGCTGAAACGGACGGCTGCGATTACACGGTTCCGTGAATAACTTATTCACAACTCCTCCGTGAATAAGTTATTCTACTTTCTATCCGTGTGTTTTGTCAAGGAGGAATTTGTCCAGTGCCGGGCAAAATGTCCGCTGCTTCACCTCCCATAGAGCAATGCTGGCTTGATGAGCAGGGACGAGGAAGCGGGAGGACGAAAACCCTAATCTCTTTCTTGTCCTTCTACTTGAGAGACAAAGAGATGCACTTTTTTGGTGTGTGTGAGAAACCCAACGGTTACAGAAAAATGGTCAAAATCGCCTGTTGGCAATGCAGAATGAAGAGCGGTAAAAAAAAAAAAAAAAAACTGACCAACGCAAGGCATTAGCGAAGCAAAATTCTCATACGAGGGCACGTTGGACCCACCAGTAGACATTACGAAGCAAAATTCTCATCGAAATCTCAATCGTACCAAAAACAACACCAATTATAGCCAAAACTTCATTAAACCTGTAATAGATTTCACTAAGAAGCTTTCCAGAGGAATGCAACGGAAAACTCATAACAAGTATGTTTTAGTTGCCTCAGTGTACTTGAGGCCTGCAGTGTTATTATTGTGACCGCAACCAAAACGAGATCAATTATTCACCCTTTTTTCCCCTAGTACAAGATACGGAGAACTTCAGTACATGGATTTTAGAAACCTTATTTACTTCATCCTTGTTCGAACTTCGTATAAGTATGTGAGGACCACCACGGCTGCAGCAACGGCAACACCAACAGCGCTTTGTGCCAATACGGCACTATCCTTCACCACTGGCTTGGAACCAGAGGAACCAGGTACGAACCCTAATTCTGAGAGTTTCTTGTGTGATACTGCATAATCTTTAAAGAATGCATCCTCATCCTGCCATGTGCCAAATACCAAACATGAACCAAGGGAAAATGAACATGTAATACAGGGTGGAAAGATAATGGTAAAGGGCGCAAGTGAAGTAAAAGATGAAACTAGATGGGAAATTTAAAAATTTTAGCCAGCACCCAAGCACGCTCTATTCACCTAACAGATTGTATTGTGCAATTATGACGACATCCAAATAGCTCAGGAAAGTGGCATACATTTTTTTTTTTTTTTTGGGAATATCCTGGCATCATCACTAGCATAACTGCATAAGGAGGCCCTTGACAAAGTGAAACGGAGAGAAAAATGATAACCGTAGGCAACCCGAATTTGGGGTCCAGGACACCATGCTTAGTTTAGTTTAGTTTGGTTATGTTTATTTTGGTTTGGTATCTAAACGACTCAGCCAGAAATTATACCCTATTTTAGGTTGTGAAATAACAACGATGCTGCCAAGAACAAGATACCAGACTTG
This sequence comes from Rhododendron vialii, assembly GCF_030253575.1. Classification (NCBI taxonomy): domain Eukaryota; kingdom Viridiplantae; phylum Streptophyta; class Magnoliopsida; order Ericales; family Ericaceae; genus Rhododendron; species Rhododendron vialii. Next base: position 7,332,365 of record NC_080561.1, on the reverse strand, counting down.
TCATGGAAGGAAAACGTGGTTGCTAGTTGCTGATCAGGTTTTGGTAGCTGTAGACTGGATTGGTGGATCCTGTCATATTAAATTCAAGTTTCAGGCTAGGAAAGAAACAAAAAGTGCATAAAAACAATCCTAGGATACATTTGGGGCAGCCCATGTTATTTATCAAGATCTTTCTGTAGTCCCTTCCAGACGAACAGAAAGTCAGTCCAGCTGCAACAATCCCAACCCCAACCAATTAATTTACATCAAAGAGAAGCCTAACTTCCAATCCAATAGCTTGTCTTTCCATAATATAACCTTCCTTTCTAGACAAGTATCTTTCCTCAAATAAAATTTAAGTTCCAATTAGGTAAAGCAAAAAAGAAAATGCTACTAGAGCTTAGTCTCGTTCATCAATCGTCAAATCAGGGATGTATCCTAACCTGCCTAAGTGATGGTCTTTAAATTTGGATGCCAAACTGGTGCATCCAAAAAGAGAAAAAGAAAAATAAGTTCACAGCAAACCAGTACATTGCAGGAATTTTGGTGGGGTCTAGACTCTAGAGGTTGGATATTGACATCTCTTCATCTTTTATGAACCAATTTCAGATTCAAGTGACCCGTAAAATCCCAATGAGCCAAGGCTATGTATCAAAGTAAACTGGAACTAAACCAGTACATGCCCCTTCATGCGACATCCAAATAAGGAGGCCCTTGATAAACAGAATAGAGAAAAAAGATTCATGTAGCTGATCGTAATTGATTGGAGCATAAGCTAGGTTTGGTTTGGTATCCAAATGACGTGGCCTGAATGAGTACCCTATTTTAGGTATCCAAGATGCTCCATGTAGGAACCAGACACCAGAATTGGCATGGAAGGCAATGTGGTTGCTTGTAACTGGTTAGGTTTGCATAGCTTTAGATCGGGTCATATCATGTTAGAAAGAACGCATAAGCGGTCCTTAGATCTTTCCATTGTCCCTTTCAAGCGATGGGAAAGTTAGCCCAGATGAACAGTCCCAAAACCAATAATATATATCAACCATAGACCAAACAGCCAGACCAATTAGTTATCCCCCCACGTATAAAAAAAAATTTCAAAAAGTATCTTACCACGTATAACAATCAAATTCCAACTTGGTAAGCAGCAAAGAAGATGGTAACACAATTTTGTTCGTGAATCGTCAAATCAGGGATTATTCAAACCAGAATGACTGAGAGTCACAAAATTTGGCTGCCGAAACTGGTCCATCCAAAAAGGCGAAAAAGTTAAATAAGGTCACTGCAAACCAGCACAGAGCTTGTGTTTTGGTGGGGTCTATATAGTGGATATTGACATCTCTTGGTCCTAGATGAACCATGTTCAGATTCAAGCGACCTGTAAAATCCCTGACCAGAGGCTAAGTATCACAGTACACGCTGACCTAAACCAGTATGTGCCACTCAATATGTCTCTAGTTTCATGAGTGAAATCAACATCATGAAAAATATAAACGTGTATTAATAGATGGAAAAATTAGATAGCATCACAGATGATTATAGATGACATTGCATTATTGGTCCATTGCTTCAAATAATCTAACATTACCTTCGCATACAGCTCGACATAACGGCGGAACTCGAGACCATCCAATAATGCATTGTCTGTTGGGAGTTTCAATAGCCCCTCTGATTCTCCTTTCAGCAACTCCCTGTTTTAAATACTCTATTGTAAAATGGACTACAGGAACACAGAACCTTCTTTCCCGAAATAAGACAAAAAAAAACATCAGAATTGGGAAACAACATCCATAAGTCTTACACAAAATACGAATTATCGAACTTCAAAGGCTCCTTAGTCCAGGGGCCATCAAAACCTGATCTCTCTGGATGCGCCCTTCCCTTAATCAAAACAGCAACCAGAAGAAATGAAAACAAACTACATGGATAAGCAATTATGTTGCTTCTGAGAGCAGAAAGCGCAGTGAGTTTGCTCATGAAAACCAGTCCTGTATTTCCAGAATAGCAACAAACAATACCATGTATTTCTTTCATGTGATAGGGAACAAAGGAATTCAAATGTCAAGAGATGGTTTTGCTATATTTCTACAAGCCAAGAAAAGATTACCAAAGTGTGTCCCCCTGACAGTGCCACAATATCTTTGTCAGATAAACCCATCCGATAGAATATGTCCCTTAGATGTGTCACCCCTACATCAACATTCACAAGTGATTATGCAAGAATCAACTTCTTTAGAGAGCAACTTGAAAATTCATAAACATGAAGCAGCAACTGTGTAGGTAACCACATAATGATGCATGAACACAACTTTCCAAATGCTTTACATGGTTTCAAATAAAAGGACAACAACAAAAAATGAGGTAGGTGCGGCTATGGAGTCGTGTAAGGAAGCGATTGCCTAAGAAAGCACGTTTTACTTGGCATAGTATAATGATACGATTACTGCACATGAAAAGGCCCAGCCGAAGCCCTATTTGTATAACAAGATCAGATTTATATTAATGCATACACCAATGTCTATCTTGGGCAACATGACTTTTCCTCTAATTCCTTTTCCTTAATTGGTTTTTTCATGGACCACGTCGCTATTACTTACCGAGAGAGAGAGAGAGAGAGAGAGAGAGAGAGACTGAATGAAAGAGGAATAGTCGCTCGTAGATGTGAATTGAGAAAGCAAGTCCGCATTTTTTTGAATTAGGAATCCATTGTAATTGACCTTACAAGAAATCTAAATCCCCCCATCTCCACAGGGAAATGCTCAAGCATATGCATATTTTGAGTAGAAATTGAAAGATTCAATGACAAAACGAAGAAAAACCAAGCTTGACAGTTTAATAGTCCAAAAGTGTTCCTGAAAAATAGACTAAACAATCTGACACTAGCTTAGTAGCATTTGAAGACCTTTAGTAGCATTTGGTAGTCGCCCTTCCTTGGGAGAAATCTTTGAATCCTACAATAAAGCAAAACAAGTTCACCCATGAATTATCAAATCTCAAGCTAGTTCCAATACAAATTACATGTTAACATACCTTTCTTCCAGGAACAAAGTCAACGGTTGGACCCCCAGTGACCTCGACCGCAACAACACCAGCAAGCTAAAGGGAAAAAAGATTACGTCGTCAGTAAGTCACTCTTCACCGAAAAGTATAGCTCACAAAGAGTACACAAAAGGGTCCGTACAACTACCAATGCCATTAATCATTTCTTTTTCTTGGATGATAAGCTATTGATAAACCATATGCTAAAGCTTCAATAGTCTTGGAACAATAGTGCTTTCATCCAAGCAATAAAGGTGGAAGAGAAACTTTAAAGCCATAAAGCGGCATGGATTGACATTTTAAACATGAATAACTTAAAGAGCATTTTTACTGGAGATTTAGTGTTTCGACATTTGTTACATTATCAAGTAAAATCGATTCTCTTGCGGCCGACTGTTTTAGAGTATTTATGTTCTTTTCTAATAATAGAATTCCTAGAAAGTAATTCTTTTGCTCACGAACATGCTCATCCCTGTTTCCAATCCATTTCTTGTCGATTTTTCTAAAGAGTTTTCTAGCTTTTCTCTGACATAAGGATTTTTGCAATTTCTATTTTTCAAGAATACGTGTATGGGAGCACTCAACAGACAATACATGTTAACAACATAGTTTCATGAGCTGTCCTACAGACTCTTACTGTACAATAAGCTTCTTAACAACCAAAAAAAAGGGGAGAGAGAGAGAGAGAGAGAGAGAGAGAGAGAGAGAGTCAACAAATCAAAACTTGATGGTAGAAGGGACTGTTTTACATTTACGATAACATCAATTGTTAGAAGGAAATATATTCATGCATCAAAAGCTATATTAACCGCGATCAATGTATGAAGAAAGGCATCCTCCGGTTTTGTTAACCACTCAACTCCACAAGGTAACAACATATCTAAGACGCAGGCACACAAAATCATTCAATCTCCAATCATCACCTGGTAAAGGTCCGCATATGTAATCTTTGGATGTTTAGACTTTATTTCTTCTGCCATCATAAAGAAAAAATTAGTTAACTTTATTCATGATGGAGAATTAAAAAGGATACAAAGGAAAAATAAGGCAAACTTGTGAATTCTGGAGATGCAGTGTTGCATTGCTCTTTGTGAGTAGTTCATGACAAACTTCATAAAATAACGCAAAATCAACAAATATGAATGTCTCGGCTACCCTATAGGAGATATCTCTCCAAAAGAATTCATTTATCTAACCAATCAAATCTCTTTACACTTTAATGATGCATGAGTCTTCAACAATATCTATATGACTAACATCCGAGTCTCACATTCTCCCACCGCACTTCCCAAATAAAAATGAAAAGTAGAATAAAAAAGTCAATAGATGAATAGCACAGAAGAAAAATGAGAAACCTAGATTTTTGCAAATAGCACATTTAAGACCAAGTGTGATGAAATCTAGGGTCAGTTTGTTCTCAGTACAACATTTCCATAGATAACATGCTGTTGCAGGATTTAGCGGGGGTATAATAAGTGGATTTTATTTTAACTTGACTCACAGGATCCATGTTAAGGTTGTAGTATGGGACAAGTTATGTCCATAGCTCTCATATGTGATCAATACTAAGCCGAGGATATTCTTAGCTTAAATTGACGAGACTTACCATATGTAATTTTAAAGGTAATGTGTACAATTTCCTTCAACTATTTTTCTTAAGCGATGCTTATGAACCCCACTCTCCTCTTACTTAAATCATACAACAGCCATAGAACTACACTACCACAGAGGTATATAGGAACTAAAGCTACTTTTCTCCTAAATTATATATGCATTCTATAGCTTCAAATTTCTCATATTCGCAGCACCAAAACTCTCAAGGGTAACCAAAACAAACCAAGTCTTCAATCCTGTGGTGAAGACAAGATTATTTATGAGGTGTCCGTGACCGTGGAAGTCAACACAGACCTCGGACTTGGTCCGAGGTTGTCAACATGCCCGGGCCACTAATATGGTCAGCAAGCCGGGGATCGTTGACCTTGGACTCGGTTAACGTCCAAGGCTGTCCAAATACCCATGATGTCTAAAGTGCACGGCCGAGGAGCACACCCGTTCAGCGAAAGGTCTGCCTTCATCTCAATTGACAAAATACCGAGAGCAATGTGCACTTATGTCTCCAGAATGAGTGACCACTGTCCTGTCAGCAGAAAAAAGAGTGGGGACAGGCAAGTAGCCGCATGGGCAGGTCTATAGTTGTTAAGTGCGAGAGGTGCACCAAGGTGCAAAGTTTTGTTGGGGTCTAGGCACAGGCTTATTGAAGTGAGGCGCACTTAGGCAAGAAAAGAAGCCATGTCCACTATTTCTAAATAACTTCTTATGTATACTGTATGTTTATTTATGCAAAACCAAGAACTTATCTGAGGTCAGCTTCTCTCACCCCAATCATCTTTTTACTTGTCAAAAAAAATGCAAAAACCAAGAACTAATTAATGTATTACTCCCAGTCGACAGAACATGTGTGTATATATAAGTCAATCGAAGAAGAGAGAGAGTCAATTTCGCCGAAGAGGACGAATACCTTGCACTCTGGGACTTTGGGTCAATCTCGCAGCCTCACAGGTAAGAGAGATTCGATTGCCCTAGGTAGGTCTTCAATGGAGTTCTCAGACACTTCCATCTGAGATACTGCTCTTCAAAGAGACAAGTTCCTCTTGTGCTCTGCGCCTAGGCTAGAGGTGCACACCTCCTCGAAGTCGCCTCGCCTCAACATGGGTAAGGCGCACTAGGTGAGCATCGACGCGCCTTGGAGCGCCTTTGACAACTATGGGCGTATCAGAGCCGTATGCAGAGATTTCGTAGAAAGGATTCTAATGATGGCACCTAACCATGGTTAAAGGAATGGAAAACCGGGGTACGTGGTCAAACTACACCTATAAATATCAGAAGGATGCACACAATTGAGGTCTCTGAAATCACATACTTAGAGCCATTAAATTCACAGACTAGCCTTCCTAGTCCACAATTTGCCCTAGAGCGGAAAGTGACTTGACTGTCAGAAGACATGTCCAGGTGTCAACACCCATCGGAGTGCTGCTAACGACCTTTTGCTTTTTAGAGTCAACTGGTCAACAAGAAGGTTTTCATCTTATAATCAAGAGCTCAAAGGGCAATTCCCATCACAAATAGGGAGTACTAAACCCAACCTCCACAGGTCCCAAGCAATTTGGCTCCACTATACATGAATTGTTCCCTCCATTAAGCTCTGGCGAGGAACATCCACGAAACCTAAGTTTTTTCAAACTACCACCTCTAAAGTCATTTTTGGTTATTCCTCCTCTTAGTACTACCATCTACCATAACCATTAAAGAAGGAAGATCCAAAATATTGGCAAAGAAAGAATAATTGTCATTAGCCATTGTAACAAACCTACTAATCGAAGTTATGCACTTAAGCTACCAGATATCAATCACAACACATGGAGTCCTCCTCCATATCAAATAACACACTCAAGTAGCAAATATTTTAGGTTTTATATCCTCAAAGGACAACAAAATCCATAATAGTGAAATGTATCATGTCAAAATATAAGTTTCCCAATAACAAACACAAAATCCATACAATCTAATAAAGCAGAATTACCACAGAAGTCAATTGCGATCTTCAACCCATTGTTTGAGCCATGAGAATACTCTTCCTCCATCCTAATCGAGCCGTTAGGGCCTCCAGTCTTTGTGTTCACATCATAAGTCCCAGCATCGTGCCACCTACACACCATAGAATAAAAAGTAGAACATCATCTCATAGTTTCTCGACAACCACACGAATCTTTATATAGTTAGAGCATCTCCGGCCTTTACCCTTTTTTCCACTTCAACTCAGAATTTGAGTAAAAACACGTTAAAACCAACTCCACTCCTTGACTTGAACTTATATCAAAGTGAGTTTTACTCAAAATCAAGTGAGATTCAAATCCTCACTCAAATTTTTTAAGGCTATTATGTGCCTCTCAAAGCTTTTACTCAAATTTATGCTTAGACTTGGATTTGTCTATTGGAATACTTCATAGCAAATGAAGCTTTTTTTCCAAAAAAATCGACTCAAATTAAGTACAAGTAAAGGCCGGATATGCCTTGTATGCTCAGTCACATAAGCCTTCATCAGGCACTTCTCTTCCGGTCTCAATCATCGCGCTTGCGAATTTTAGTATTCGGATATTTCTAAACCGCACTTTCACGCTTGCTCTCGCGCTTCTGCTCATGCACTCACATTATGTGACTTAGGTTATACCTACAGACAGATAGATAGATATGTAGAGAGAGAGAGAGAGAGAGAGAGAGAGAGAGAGAGAGTACGCCAAGCGAAGCATGATGGGGGCGCAGTGCTTGTAGGAGATGAGAGCGCGGAGATCGCGACGAGCCTTGTCGATTTGCTTCAGGTACTCGGTGTCGACGACTGGCATCGCCATCGGAGAAGAAAAACGGTTTTGAGTTTTGACTGGATTGAGGGAGAGCCTCAGAAAATGGGAAGCGATTGGCTCTTAAACCGATAAAACCAAGAGCGAGTTATTGAAGGCGGACGTTGGTCTGGGAGAGGCCGACGAGGAACCAAGCTCCCGTACGGTTCGTCTATCTTCCGGTTTGGTCCAATTTTTTTTCCATTGTTATTATGGGCCCATTTTAAGACGACCAGAGTCCTTCATATATTGTTTTGTTATTATTACTCCTCTTCCGGAGGCGAAAACTATGAGTTTTCCACCGCTATAATTTTGGGCTCTATGGTGCGTTAATTGTTGATTTGAACCGTTCATTTTGTAGGATCCGTATAGTAGTATTCTCGTTCAAAAAATTATCTTCACCGAATCTCGACTGGTGTATTATTTTTAAATTTTGATTTATAAAATGGATGGTCATGGACAATTTATCTTGACGGGATTGGACCGTTTATTTTATAAACTAAAATTCACTTTTTGATTGATCTATCTATATTCAATCACGCTGATTTTTTGGTGAATATAATACACCATGAGCCTTATAAAATAAACAGTTCAGATTATAAGTTTATAACAATAAGCGCATAGTGACGTCCACAATGGACAGCGATGTAAAACCCACCGTTTTCACCGCCGACAGAAAGAATTTAACCTCTACAGATTATCCTTGTATAGATGCCTTGTGGAGAAGTATGTCCATTCAAAAAATTAATTCCGACATTTTTACTTTATTTGGAACACGTGGAAGGAAAACGAAAGAAGAGAAAGTTTAAAATTTCTCCTCCTTTGATTTGAGGAAAAAAAAAAGAGAGAAAAATGATAAATTAGGGTTCTAAGAATACATTTTCCCCTTTATTTTTTCTCATTTTCCTTCTTAATTATTTTCTCTTATCTTCCCTCACTTTTCATAAGTTCCAAACAGAGCATAAAATTATTTTAACCATTCATATTTTGCAGTAGGCAAAATAATGGTGCATGTTCGGAAAATTATAACTATCGATATCCAATCAAATTATTTTGTGCAAAGGCGTGCTTTGCTATAACTTCCCTATTAACGGTTTGTGATCACCGCTATAAATTTAGTAGAGCCGATTGTAACTCAAAACTAGACCAGTCTTGGGATAAGCTTGATGAAAGGTAGCTTGACCGATACGTCGATCAGGTCAATGTCGCTTCCACACGGTCTTGTTTAACCAGCGACGACAGAAACTATTACGCGTCGGAAGATATTGGAGGGATAAAGAGCATCTCAATTGATCTTACGTTCAATCTTTGTTGCTTGAAACGACGAAGTGAACTAAACCCAGAACCTAAAATAAGTAAATTAGAACTTCTAAACCATGGCGAATTGATCATGAGCAACTGCAAATGTACTCCGCAAATTTCTGGGGTGATCTGGCAAGAATACGAAATTACAGGGCAAGAATACAAAGTTACAGGGCAACGTTTATACTTTTGAAGCTATTATTAATGTACACAAACAACAAGCACACAACATGAAACAATCATCATAATAGCTCTCTCTCTCTCTCTCTCTCTCTCTCTCTCTCTCTCTCTCTCTCTCTCTCTCTGCATATGTCTATCCCAATCGCCAAGCGACACTCCAGAAAAACGAAAACAATGCATAGGGTTAAGAAGAAGTCCTCCATTGCAGTTCAATTTGGATCCGTCCGTTCTTTGAATCTATGAGATGGTACTTCTCGTTGATCCTTTTGTTGTTAACAACATCTGACAGATTGATATCCACATAGCCCAAACTTTCCTGGTCCGGGAGAGAGAATGTATATGAGTTAATCAGTCAAACCAATGCAGGAAAATACTACATAATAACTTGATATGGACTCGTAAAATTTTCCATGCGGATATAATGGGGTATCCTTTTAAGGTGGAGGACACTGTCATTGCACCAGTTCTTGGAAACAACCATGCCTACCAACCACCAAAGAAACACAAAGCGTAGTTTAACCTTCAGGTCATCCGTCATCCATCGAGTACATCATTGGGAAAACCAGATCAGATTTCCTTTCTTCACAACTTCACAAAATTCTAGAGCATGGACCTTTCAATTTGTGGACATGAATATTATGTTAGGAAAAAACATGTCAACCTACGTGTCAATCTGCCCAGTACGTATCATGGTAGAGTATATCCGCGAAAATAGTTCCACAAGATGTGTGACATAACCAAAAGGCGTAATGCAGAAAAGAAAAGGTTAGAACTTTGCTCAGCAAGTGAAGTCAATTCCTGAAATAAAGAAAATCGACTTCTTCTGGAATAGTTCCTAAACACCAGTAATGTGCAGAGTCATTCAGTTTGTTCCCTACACAACAACGCAAAGCTTGTTATCCCAGAAATTTGCCCCCCTCTAATAAAATAGATCTTTCCGTACTTCACCCAAATTTCATGATAATTTCAAGCAATGAAGCAAGATGAGGTGTCAAAATGTGCTCCACGAATTCTCACATAGCTATCACTTCCAAGAGCACTTGCATACTCTCACTTTCGTTTCTCTACAGCTAAAGATTTGTTTGTACAAGTATATTGCAAGTACAGTAGATGGAGGAAAAGAATGCAATCTGTACCTTGGGATGTAATAAGCCAATCTTTGAAGAAACACTTTGTACTTCCGCATGAAGCTTATCATTAGTGGGAGGCTCATCAAGCATGAAATGAAATTCTTCCTCCCATCTTGGATCTCTATTCTTCTTTACATACTGTTCAAATGAAAGATGAGAAGTGAGAATCTTGTGAGGGCCACATTAACGGCATCTAACGTTACCCAATCCCTTATCAACATAACTAGTCCATCATTTCGATGGAACTCAAGGCATGCAGATTAAATCCCTTATCAACATAACTAGTCCCTTATTTCAAGTTAAATCACTCAACATAAGAGCAAATCACCCAAGGCATGCAATTCAAAGATTGTTCAATCTGCAACTCTTGTATACTAAATTGGATGTAATTACAGCGTTCAAAAAAAAAAAGGATGTAATTGAAAAAGGAGGCAACAAAAGTTTCACAAGTTGTCCAGAAAGAAGAATTGAATAAACTATTCTACCAGTGTAATTGTAGAGTTCATTTTCTTTTCTTTCTTCCTTTTTTTTGTTTTTTCTTAATATAATACTTTTGAGTTATTTTATTATCAATAGAAAGATTGATTGCCTTGTAATTTTTGAAAAGATGAGGGGTATTATGTGACTTGGGACTTTCAAACAGGAAAGAAAACACAAAATTGGACAGAATCTAGTTATCCAAGATACCTTAGTTTTTTTCTCTTCTCCTCTAAAAAGGATGCGTACATACGGATTGGTGTGATGCTTTCCTTCGACATCTTGTGCTTCATGAACTATAACCACAAGCATGCCTCCACTAGCAGGTGTCCCTTCTGGAGCCTTTTCAACAGTACCTGACTCATCGAACTCTTTTGGAATATCCTCTTCCTTGAAAGGTTTGTATGTCAATTCCACGACCAGCTTTCCACGTGACTTTTCATTTTGGACATCATTGGGATCCATATTCTTCAAGAGATCAAGAGTCACAACTTTTGGCTCATCTGGGGGAAGTTCTTTCAAAGGGACAACATTCATACCCATTTTGTCATGCTTGCCAACCTAGAATGAGGGATAAACAGCTTGAGAGAGCATCAAAAGGGGAAAAAAATAAACTTTTCTTCATACTTTTTACTAAAACACGCACAAAAAAATAAAATAAAAAACCTCAAAAAGTTTGTGCAATTTCTGACTCAAATTCTATGTACATACCTGCTCCCAATCAAAAACTTGAAGTTCTAAAGCTTGGGTTTCTGGATCTTTAACAACCAGATTAAATTCCTCGTTCCATTCAGGGTTCAGATTCCTCTGCTTCACCTTAGTTTTCTTTGATGCAAGCTTATCCTCGGTGAGCTTTACTTTTACATAAGGGTCTGATGCACCCAGCAGATCTTTCTTTCTAAGATTCATAGCCTTCAGAACCTTCACATGGAGAATTCCTACAGGCCTCTTCATGGCTCTGCAAATTCAAAGCGATTATCACGTTGAAAAACATTATGTCTGACATCCACATCGATGAGTAAAAATATGAATGTTTGAAAAGGAACTCACTTTGTTGGATCCATGATTGGTACTTCAAGGGTTCTTGGCCACAGATACATGCTGGCAACCTGGTCTTTGATAAGCTCCTGCAGACATAAAGCTGTTTAGGATTTTTTTAAACTCTGAAGAATTGAATGCAGATAAACTCAGAGTAGAAAAGGACAACGTTTCCCTCTGAAGGCAATAAAAGGAGTATTACAATCTCCCCTTAATTCTCAGAGCAGGTAAAAAAATGTCACCATCGGTAGGCTGCTGGGCATGTGGGATAAAAAGAATCTCCATTTTTAGCATCAAAATAACAAATTTCTAAACCAACCTGTGCATTTTTCACCAGTACATAACTGATTAACTGCTTCCAAGGGATTTTTAAACCCATCTTGCAAAGCAGACCATCACAACTCTGACTATCAAATGTTTTTGCTTTTCAGAAAGTGACATTTGCAATCAAGCATTAAATATCAGATAGCCTTGTCTAGTTCACGTGGAAAGAAAGATGTCATAGAAAGAAAAATGTCATATTCCCTTCATATAAAAAAGGAAACAGAAAAGGAAAGAGTAGACTATCAAAGTAATGAAAACAATCTCATAGGGAATTGTGGGTTTGAAGTTATGAGATTGGAAGAGAAAGAGAGAGAATTGGGAGAAATACTCATTCTTTATACCAGAAGGCAGAAAATAAAGAAATACACAAGAACGTAAGCACTCTCACGCAGCAAGAAAAACTTTACTGAAGACTTCACATAATGCTGTGTAGAAATGAAACCAAACTGACATATGTTATTATATTCATATCTGGGAACAAATATGTTCCTAAACACCACACCACTTCCTAGAAGACATTAAGGGCTCAGCTGAACTCAAGAAAGCACTATATAGTACATACCACCTCCTTAAATCCAGAAGAATACAATTTGTGATGTGCATGAGAGAGATGGCGGGGGAGAATACAAATAGAATCAAATTGATTGTTAGTAATTGTACCTGAACGAACCTGTACAGACCAGGAATTGACATAAGATCAGCCCCAAAAAGCTTGAGTCCAAAGTCCACGTGTGGCTGGAAGGCAAAGACATGTAATGTAAACCAAGCCATACAAAGATAATTTTGATGTCTAAGAAGTCAAAAGTGAAAACATGTAGTGGCTGAACCCCTTAACCTTAAGACTCCAGTGATCCAGTGACTGAGTAGATTTCTAATCCAATTTTAATTTTTTATGGATCCGAGACTAAATTGAAAGTTCTTCGGCATTCACATTGCATGTGAGGGAAAATGGAAAAACTGAATGATCAGTATACATCAAGCTAAAGCACTTAAGTTTTGGAAATTGAATGTTCCGTTTACTTTCTTGGCTATGATTAGAATGTCAGAGCCTCATTACTGTGGAAAAGCAACTCCTCAACATGCTTACACTCCTCAAGCACTAAAGTCACCATTAAAACAAAACTAGTGACAAGCCTTACAGGAGCACAAACCTTTTCCATGAGAGAGACTTGAATTTTGGCAAAACAAGGAAAGCTTGGAACCAATGGCTTTAGGGTTATACGTGGCGCAGCAAATATTTGCAAATCCACCACCTGAAATTCGCCAAAAAAAGATGCATTCACTACCCAGAAATGCCAATGAATATAGCTGTATGTGCATTTCAGCGTGCAATGGAGGCTGAACTATTTTCCTTAAAGCATTAGAAAAACACCTGAATGCTTGCTTTCAAGCCAAATGCTTTGAGAACAAGGACAACATTCGGATTTCCTGCCCATTTCAAAGATGGTTCCATAATCAACTCCTTCTCATCAGTGACGTAGACTTTCATACCTAACAAGAATTAGATTCAGAGAAATATTAGTGCCACAGTTATCCATGCATATGATCTACAAATCACATTCTAAATAACCACCAAAGTAATTAACTAAACAGATGTTGTCATATAGGACCTCATCCTTTTCGAGAACAACTGAAGGATGTGGATAAGCTACCAAAAAAATAGAAAAGAAATGAGGATAGATTAGAAGCTGAGAAAAAACACCACTATGGTGCTTTCTATGATACACATTTAACTGTTAAGGATCAAGGTCAATGTGGAATGGAAACCTCTCAGAGCTTAGATCTAAGTTTCCCTGGAGGTAAACATCTGCTAATTTTGTGGACGACACAATGATGCTGATAGATGATAGAGCAGGTGCAACTTTAGATGGACTCATTTAACGGTGTCTGGTGCTGTTATGTCTCTGTGATATTCATTTAATTCTCTTGCCCAAGGACACCAGGACACAGAAACATTTACTATTTCTAAAATTCCATACGGCATGTGTTATTTATTTAGGGTAATATGGTGTTTACAAGCTGAAATGGAGTTTTTTATGCATACAATGAGAGTCACTGGACAGTTGAGTGGTAAACTCTAGTCTACTTCAACGTACTTGTTGGACGTATGACCAGCAAGACATGTTGGCACATATCTCATTGAGTCATATCCTAACACAAGATGTCAAGAAACAATTGTACACAGCTACTAAACAAATTTAGGAGAGTCCATGTACCATAAAGCATGTGCGTAAAAAGACCAACTTTTAAAGGCTAAAGCCTGCTAAACCATTATCTGACCTCATCAATCAACCCCGCCATAAATAAGAAACTAATCTATGACTGTGTCCGTTTATGGGTTCTGAAAACCCCATTTCGTTTTCCCCCCTCTTCTTTATTGATCTGACGGCATGAAATAACCTTGTTTTCCTGTAATTTGGTCAACAAGAAGAGATAATGTGCACAGATAGTGGGTGCACATACGGTGTGTGGGACTCACTTTAGGGTCCTACAAAAATAATGGAAGCCGTTCATTAAATTTAAAATAATCTTTCAAGTGGCCTGGTAAAAATTAGCTCAATCGGATAACTATAAGTACTTGATCCAATTTTTCATTCAGTTTCCAGGATCTTGAATCTGGAAGAATTTTTTCGGAAAGTTAGACAATTGGATCAACCACTTCCATTTATCCAATTGAGCTAATTTTTTACGGGGCAAATTAAACAATTATTTTAAAATTGATGTCGACTTGGATTATATGAGTAAGATTCCGAAGTGGCCCCAGTCCATGCACCATCTGTGCAGCCACAATCTGTACCCAATTTTTTTTGAGAGAGAGTTTGAGTCTTTTGACTGCACATTGGTATGTTATTTTGGGGAACCAAGATTGCGTTTCCAGGGGAATAAATCAAACAACTCTATAAGTTCCTTTAGTTGAGTGTGAAGCATAGGCTGAAGAGAACCGTGCTAAAATGTTGAAGAAGTGTACAACCACCCCATCATATATAGTTCAAAAACCCATAATTGCCCGTTCCAGACATAGTCATGAGCTACAAAAATACAAGTCGTACACCTGAGACACACTCACATCAATTTTTTGACAAACATAGCTTCTATAATATTGCAAAACCAAAACTCCCTACTGAGATTTTGAAAGAGAGGCACAAAGACAGCCTTCTCGTCGATTTTCTGAGCGAATTGGGTACTCCCAGCAAGGGGACCATTGGAGACTCATTTACTATTTTCCCATAACGAGTAAAATGTTTCCACACTAATCTGCGAACTCATTTTGTTTGAGGTTCCCATCATCTAAGATAGATAGTAGCCCTTTGGTATACTCCTCCTTATACATGAGCATCTTGTGGCTTTGCCAAGTTGCCAACAGGGAATTCTTCTGTTCTATGTATTTTCAACTAGTCACTTTGTTGTACCGTTTATTTTTAACATATGGATGGTTTCAAACTATTGGGGTTTTCAGATCCAGTATTTCTGAAGAAAATGAAATCACTTCTCATAACATCTTCTGTACTAAAGCAAACCCAAAGGCGAATGGTATCAGGCTATCAGCACATGCAAATGCTATGGAAAGTGGTCTACTTATTTTACGCAAACAATAATATCTAAGAGTCTAAGACCAAATTCTAAATGTAGAGTTTATTAATCTCTAGAACAATCATTGAGCATTAATATACAAAAACAAAACGAACAACAAACAAGGTGCATCTATCTCGCCAACCTTGGAAAGTAGGGGGAAGACATCCCAGAGTTAATTTCTGAAATTCAGCTGATTCAATCTTATACTTTGGAATTTGCTCAGCAATGATGGGTTTTGCAATATTCTCGGCAGTCTTGCAAATGGCCTGTGGGAAAAAAAGCAACAAAAAAGTATAATCAGAATTGTTAAACAAAGCTATTGTCATAGCTACAAGTCAAACATCATTAGACCCAGAAAAGTACCTTGTCCAGAACAGGCCACATATATTCAATAAACTTGTTTAGCCAATCAATCTTCACAAAAAAAGAAAAACAAATAAAAAACTGTCAAGACCCAATGCAAGCAACGACTTCAAATAACAACAGTCTAGTAGGTATGTTAACAACGTACACGATCATAATCTGGATTTTTCACCCAAAGGGGTATCTCAGGAAGTAGCCTCTGCAAAGTAACCGAGTCTTGTTCAATCAATGGGCGAATC
Organism: Rhododendron vialii; assembly: GCF_030253575.1. Lineage (NCBI taxonomy): Eukaryota > Viridiplantae > Streptophyta > Magnoliopsida > Ericales > Ericaceae > Rhododendron > Rhododendron vialii. Next base: position 7,316,327 of record NC_080561.1, on the reverse strand, counting down.
GCAGGGTCCTGACCAAACAAATAGTCAAACCCAATAAATATTCAACCAAAGGTGATTAAAAACAAACAAGTCAAAGTTGAACATGCTTTAAAATAAGCTGACACTCATCTCCAAGTCCAACAACCGGATACATAACATAAATCTGAAACTTACACTGCTATGTCAAATATCCAACCCCCCCACACCCCCCCCCCCCCCCCCCCCCCCAAAAAAAAAAAAAATTTTAAAAATTTAAAAATTTCCAAAATCCATCTAAAAAGGTGCCTTATATTGCATATGATCAACTCTATCTAAAAAGGTGCCTTATATTACATATGATCAACTCTATAGTAGAACATAAATCTGATATCCGCTTTACACAGTCAAAGTAAAACAACAATACTGATCAGAGGTGAACAAAAGGGGGTGCCCGGCAGCCTGGCACAACTCCAAATACTCCCAACAATTATACTACTTTTAGAGATTTTTCTAGAAAAGTCCTAACGGAATAGCCCCTGCATGTCCATTGGATTAAAAAAATCAAGAAAATTCCTATATACGTGTGAAAAAAAAAATCCTAAAATTTCAACTTATGGACCTTTTTTTTTTTTGGTCGCACGAAGAATATTAAACCGCAGCTATATATGTACCCCCGGTTTTCCCTCCCCAAAAAATAGCAAGTAGCAATATATACTTATACAATCTGTTTTGTCGTCCGTGCTAAAATACATGTGGTTCGGGCCCCAGTTAAGTACAAATCTACATCCAACACTGATAACGATATACATTCGGAAATGCAAAACAAAGAAATCTACCCATATACGAACTAAAAACACAATTTTCAATATCAATGTACCCCCACAACAATTTTATGAACTAAATACACAATTTTCTCTCCCCCAACCTAGCAAGTAACAATATATAGATATACCACACCCTTAAAAAAAAAAAATAATCTTGCCTCTATCTATTTTTTACATCCATGTGAAAAAAACAAGTGGTTCGGGCCCAGCTAGGTACAAATCTGTGTCCGACACGGATAAAGATATACATTCAGAAATGCAAAGTAAAGCAATCTACCGGTACATGAACTAAAAATACACAGAGGAGGGTAATGAAATAGACCTTCACATCGTTGGGCTGGAAGTAGATGAAGCAGAAATACCCAATGGTGAGACCAGCAGAAACCCCAACTCCAAATCCGGTGAACCCAAGTAAAGTACTGAAGAAACCCATCTGCAAGTCTAGAACTACTACTCTTCAGTCTTCACTACCCAATTCACGGAAAACAAAATCAACCCAAGAACAGGATGCTTCCAACTAAAGCAAATCTGCCAAAAGCCCAAAAAAAAAAACACTCCAAGTTCTTCTCGAGTAAATGGAAAATTACCCAGCTGTCCTTGTGGTGGAAGATCTGTATTGGCTTGATCGACCTGTCCTCCGTTGTCTTTTGGTTGAAGGGTAACACACGGAGGTCTATGGTGGCGGTGTCGTATCGGGAGAATAGTAGAGAAGGCGAAGCAATATTAATCTGATTTTTCAAATAAAGGATGAACTACACTTTACCCCTTCAATTAGTGTTTTCCCAAATTTGGCTCCAGATAAGTGATGTTTCCATACTTCTCCTGCAAGGACATTTTACTCTCTTTTTAGGCCAATCATTAACTGCCGTCTATTTGATTCGCTATCTTGGCAATTTTATGCGGAGCTCATGCACTTCCAGTGGGAAGAGGGGTGCTGCTGCACTACATTGTGTAGTGCAGTCGATCCGGCCGTCAATCTCTGCTCGAACGGCTACAGCTTGAATATAATTTGAGGTCCTACAATCTTAGTTGTCCATTATTTAGATTAAAATCCAAGTCATCTATTGCTTAGATAGACAACCAAATCCATTGCAATATACGGTGTAATGTAGGGGGTGTTGTAGGTGCACTACAGCACCCCCGAGTCCCTTCCAATATCATGTTATAGAAGTTTTCACATGTCGCATATAGAAGTTTTCACATGTCGCATTATGACATCAGTGAATACAAACAATGAGTAGTGAAACCAAGTGATATCTTATTTGGTAACAAACTTATCCCACGAATACTTTCTTCCATATTCATTGTCTCAATCTCTATTTTAGAAAATATTGAAATTTAACCTTCATCCTAAAAGCCTCTCACCACCCCTATAAAACTCCCTAACCCAACCCCTTGTTTCTAAAGACACAATAAATTTCATAATGTAACTCATTCCTTGCAATCATAACCCAAAAGAATATATACGAAAACACTGATAGTAACCAAATCAATGTAACTAAAAAATCAATATTCATTGTTTGTACCCCCGCCGTATAGACACATATAAAAAGAGAGAGCTTAGTTTCCAAAGTCGTTCTCTACGTATTTTCACTAGTAAATACCCAAGTAAGAATTCAGGTATTTACCAACCAATAGTCATTACAACATGAAAAATTTGTGCTTCAAACCTCAATTATCTTATGAAAACAAAGGTCATTATTACCATTAAGACACTCTTTCCCTTTCTCTACATCAGGTTAAGATGCTAAATTATAATCCTCTATTTTTATACTTATTCTTGGAAATTATATTGTCTAAATTTCTCATTTTAGTGATCTATGTTATAGCCTCTCTTTCCTCCCTTTTCCTCTATCTTTGTGTGTGTGGCTGTGGAGTTGTAAGAATTGGTTGAGTTGGAAGTTATGAGTTAGAAGAACATAGAGCGTTAAGGTAGAAAATAGCAACTAAAAGAAGAAAAACAACAATAGAGATGGTGATTCGATACAGAGGGTACTAAAGAGGATGGCAATTCAAGATTGTTACGCGGGGTAATTTTGTTTACAAAAATTGGACGGAAGTCGCTCACTTGTGTTGATCGCAAAGTATTCTTTAGTTAGAAGGATTATCGCTAGAAACAAAATTATTCACACGTTAAAGTGAGAGGACTCAAATATTTCAAGGTTGTAAGCATAATTAACCCTGGACTTATTAGTGCGTTCTCTTTTTATTTTTTCCTCTCTTTTGATCACAACCAAAAGTGCGTATATTTCAAGGGTGTAAGCATTATTAACCCTAGAGTTGGGTGTGCTTTCCCGAGAACACGTTATACTTTGGTACTCTGCTTGGGTCACCGTTTGCAGGACCCTTTTTTCACATTCGTTAATTTTGCATTAAATTATTAGTTTTGTGATTTGGTGCATTGTTACGTGTATTTTATACGACTTTTTCATGAAATCCATATACTTATGGTGGGAGATAATATCGTTGCAGTCGACCGCAAAATAATTTTCCAGTCCGACGAGGTCACCATCGTGCGGATTGGTGGACATCTTTTTTCTTCTTCTTTCTGTTTATAGGATAGGAGAAATGGTGGACATTCAGGGTAACCCGTTTCCATGGCCCACGGTCCCACCTTATAGCCATATTAGTACAATGCATTTTTCCTTATTTCTGGTTATTAATATTGCTAGATTCTTGTCAGGCTTTTGAGGTCTAACTTTTAAATTCAAGCAGTCCACAAAGAGATCTTTTAGGATTCTCTTTTTCTTCTTATTTATTTATTTATTTACATGTTAATAATTACCTCAGGCCCTTGAACCTTGAGATTATACTGTCTTGAAAAGATAATTCATACGGAGTATTTGTTAGTTTTGTATCAATTTTTTTTTTTTTTGAACTATTGGTTTGTCTCTATAAAAGAAATTGAAAAAGTAAAAAATTATTATCCAAACTCAAAAAATTTAGGATAAAAACAAATATAAGAAGAAAAAAACATAATTAACAATCTCATGAAAACAAAAAGCCATTATACCATTAAGATACTCTTTTCCTTTCTCTATATGAGATTAAGATGCTAAATGATAATTCTCCAGTTTTAAACTCATTCTTCGAAATAATATTGTCTAAAATTTTCATTTGAATGATCTATGTTATAGCCTCTCTTTCCTCCCTTTCCTATGTCTTTGTGCGTTGTATGAATAGTTTGAATTGGAGGTTACGAGCTAGAAGAAGACATAGCATTAAGGTAAAAAAAAATAAAGACTAAAAGAAGGAAACATGGAGCTGGGAATTAGGGAGGATGGCAATTCAAAATTATTACACGGGGTAATTTTGTTTACAAAAAATCGACGGAAGTTGCTCGCTTGTGTTAATCGCAAAGGATTCTTTAGTTAAAAGGATCGTAAGAAACAAAAATTATTCATGGGTTAAAGTGAGAGGACTAAAATATTCAAGGGTGTAAGCATAATTAACCCTAGACTTTGGTGCGTTTTCCCGAGAGCACGTTATACTTTGGTACTCTGCTTCGATCACCACTTGCGGGCCCTATCGGGCGGTAAACCGAAAGGAAAACCGAAAGGAGTATTTGTTCAGTGGTTTGGAGTATCGTCACGATTTACGTGTGTTTTATAACATTTTCCACTACACATTTCTCGTGAAATTCATATACTTATGACAAGACTCTACCAAAATATATAGTATTATTGTGGAAGACAATATCGTGTCGGTTTTTCTAGACCGCCAAATAATTTGTCGATCCGATGAGGTCACCATCGTTGGATTCGAAGAGGTTTGGATTGGTGGACATCTTTTTTCTTATTCTTTCTGTTTAGGAGAAATGGTGGGTGGACATTCTGGGTAACCCGTTTCAATGGCCCACGGTCCCACCTCATAGCCATATTCGTTTTTTTCCCGAATTCCGAATACAATGCATTTTTCCTTATTTCTGGTTATTAATATTGCTAGATTCTTGTCAGACTTTTGAGGTCAACTTTTAAATTCAAGCAGTCCACAACAGATCTTTTAGGATTCTCTGCTTCTTCTTCTTTTATTTATTTATTAAGTACATGTTAATAATCACCGCAGACCTTTGAGCCTCGAGATTACTTACTTTCTTGAGACGAGAACTTGTATTTTTTAATTTTATGTAAAATTTTTGCAAATAATTAATTCATCTCGGCCAAGAAATTTAAAAAGTAAATATTATTATCCAAACTATTTCTTTTTTGGATAAAAACAAAAATAAGCAAAGAGAGAGAGAGAGAGAGAGAGAGAGAGAGAGAGAGAGAGAGAGAGAGAGAGAGAGACAAATAAACCATCAAATAAGGAAAAACAGATCACTGGCTTACTTTTAGCACTTTTCATCTTTTTCACGCAGGGATGTAAAAAAAAAAATTCGCAAAGCAAAATTGGCTCTCAAATTGAGCCAATTGTCTAATTAAACCGAACCAACAAATTTTAATTGTTTTCCAATTTGTTATGGTATGTTTGGATTTAAAAATTAATATGCTTAATATTTTTATTCTAAAAAACAATGTTGAACCTATCAATTATTTTACATCATATTCATGATGTCAAGTACTAAATCTTTACATTTTTTTTTAATTTCTTTCATGCACTTGATATATAGTTGCTCGGATATCATGAGACACGGTACCCTCGACATCACTTAAAAGAAAAAGCGAATTCATTTAGCTGACTTAATTGATTGGGACCGAAGACCCTGCTTAGTTTGGTTTACTTGATAATTGGTATGAGTCAAATGTGAAACACTCTTTCATACTATCTTGTTTGGTTTGCCTCTTTTACCGTTGTAATTGGACTTATGGAAATTTCTTTTCCGACCACATAAAATAAAAAATATTGATAATATAGTAGTACCCTAAATTAAGATTTTAGAGAAAGTATTAGTACTCAACATTGAGGCCCGCAGCAATCATACTGATCACATCGAACCAGTCAACCATTTCAATGCCCAATAATCTGGTTTGATTTATTAGAATTGTCAGACAACTTTGATCCATGAAACTATGGATAATCAATATATTTCTACATTTTTGCTTTTGAATAACTTTTCTACCTTGAATTTTGGCACATGTTTATGTAGGCTCAATGAGCCAATAAAACGACTTGAATAAAACTTTTTTCCCCCTTATAATCTCTCTTTAATCATTCACTAGGAGAGCGGCTCGTGCCAGCACGAGGTATCTCATGCCTGGTATTGAGAAGATGTGTTTATCTGCGGTAAAAGTTGTGGTGTTGTAAGAGCGTAATTTGTTGGAACCAGTGTTTATGTAAATACAATATTTTGAAGTCATACGGTAGCTAATTATATAAAGGGGAGTTTGATACAGGTTTATGTTCCATAACATGAGTCAAAAGATATGTCATCAGGTTTGGAAAGTTTTGTAGTGAGAAGAGTAGAGGTGGCTGCAAATTATGCACATCAAAAGATTTGCCGCAACATCTACTATTCTGAGAGGTAGAACAAAAGGTTTGTTTGACAGAGTTAGTCCTTCTTTTGCCTTATTCTTGAGGGGTTCCAGAGGAGCATCTTGTTCCATTGTGGCAGCTATTGTTGGTGACTTTATTGTTGATGACGGAATAGTCCAGGATCGATTTCTCATTTTGATTGGAACCTCGTCCAGGTTAAGCTTCCTAACCATCGGATAGAGCCTTCGGACAAATTCCTGGGCGTAAATCACAGTACTTTATTATGTTTGTGCATGAAGAAACCAAACTCAGTGACTAAGCAGGAAACACAATAATTGCTATTAGCCCATACCTTGCTGTTAAACATTGTTGACATGTGTACCCAAATGTCATCAAAGTAGATTGGCCATTGAAGACAGATGGAAAGCATGCGGTATGCAGATCATCTGCACAAAATTAGGACAGAAAACAGGTATATTTATTTACAACAAAACCTGCCTATAATTATAGAATGAAATATTACTAAATAGTTTTCCTTTATTACCCTCTGCAGGTTCGATGTGTTGCCAATATGGGTTCAGCTCTTCTGACCAGTCATATACAACCTCATTATCATTTGGATCGAAAATTATCGTGTTGAAAATCCACTTCCGCTCACAAGACATGATCACTTTGTATCCATTTGCAAGTCGATGGACTGCACAAAAGTCTCCCCACCCATATTGCATAATATTATCAACCACACGAACTGGCCATGATTTTGACCCATGCCTTAAGACTATCCCAACTGTCTTGTTGTGGCCTTGTACATAATGTGAACATCCCTGTGCCAATGGCTATGCAGGAAACGTAACAAAACAGAGATCTGGTACGTCATTTTGTAAAGCAATGGGAATTCAACTGCTAAATGCAAAATGCTAAGTTAAAGAGTCAAACCATCAAACCAGTCAAGTGGTCATCCGTAACAACTGCTAAATACCAACTGGAGCCCACACCTAGCAAAAGAAACGGGTAAGCAAATTTTTAATGATTCATATAATTACAGTTGAGCCTATTCTCTTTGTGTTGGCAAAACTTGAAGCAACATAAACTAAATGTATGTATATTTTAAGAGCTGAAGATCGAAGAAAAAATACCAAAAGTGCTACAATACATGAAGGAATTGTACACAACAGCACTCAACCAAACTCTCAAAGCAGCTTCTGAAGTCCATTGCAAATTAGCATGCAGTCGCAAGCATTCAGCATAGTCATGAACGAATCTGTCATCTGGTCTATAGATTACATTGTCATTTTCCCCTGCGTATGATATCGCCGCATCCTTTTTTTCACCATTAGTAGCAAGAAGCAAATATGATGGTTGAACACCATGCATACGAGTTAAATGGTCCTCGACAGTCCAGCGGACAAATGGGGCTCGAATCATCATAGTAGGACACCTTGCAATGTAAACACATAATTTACTTGTGAGTTATGCTGTAACAAAATAAGTGAAGCGGGGAAAAGCATAAAGGCAAGCTCTAAGCACAAAAGAAATGAACAATGAGCATAGAATAATGCTGCAACCTAGACTAACTAAGCTGAGTCATAATAATGAATTAATTTAGTTTAGCACAATCAAGGTGCAAAAACAATGGCTGAGAAATTAGCGAACAAATGAGATTGAATCAGCACAGTGGCACACTGCACAAAGTAAGACATATTCTAGTTGTAAGCTAACTACAAAAAGGAACAATACTTAGCTGACAATCATGCTCCATCTTAGGCAAATCAAGCGGACTGCTAAAAGCCAAGAATGTGAAAAGAAATAACATAGTTATTATCATTATTACGCAAAACAAATTTATTCCGCTGTACGTGCACAACACAAAAAAGGAAGGCAAAAGCAATCAAGCTAGTAGACAAGTTTGGCACATAAACAAGTTTAGAATAGCTGAATTATACTCCGTATAAAATCATTCCACTGAGTATGGCGCCCAAAAATGCGCACACTATCTAGGAGTACCTAAGAAGGTCATAAGGAACCATAATTTGGTCGCAAGACGAAGATGCTGAATCCAGAAGGTCATAAGCAACCATAATTTGATCGGCAACACGAAGATGCCGAATCCAAACGGTAACAAATACAAATCTTTGTGTGTTCATAGGGACCATGCGCAAAAGATATTTAGCAGCACCTAAAAAGGTTGGAAGCAGTATAGATCCCAATAATTAGTCCGCCGGCCAACATTTGGACACCGAATTCAACCTTTTTAAAAAATACAAACACCGAATTCAACCTTTTAAAAAAATGCAAACAACGACTGGAGCCATACACAAGCTGCACACAATATGCTCAAACAAGTAAACAACAATTCTAACTCGACAAAGCCTCATCCAAAATAAAGCCACGCAAATCGGATCCTCAAATACTACGACTTAGCAAGAAGAGAAAAAAAACAAAACGACAAGAGCATAACCCCGGAATGAAAGGAAACCCTGCGAAGAACAATTTGAAACCCACAAACCTCCGCCCAACAAAATAAAAGCACACAAAAGGGAACTTAATAAATAAAATACCATGACGAACCGAATAACCTCCGGCAAAACGTACCCGGGGGCGGGAAACCATCGATCACGCTCACAGAGAACACAGAACGAGCGAAACCGGACAAAAAACCACGAGCGAAAACCCACAAACGGCATAGTAGGCAAACGGCACACACATAAAAGTGAACGAACCTAACCTGAGAGGACGAGTTTGAGAGCAGAACACCACCGGAGAAAAATCGATCCGCTTGCTCCGCACTAACCCCACGAACAGTCTCCCCTCTCACTGCCTAGAAAACATCTGCGTCCATCATAGAGGCCAGATATTTCTACAGTCTCCCGTCAAAAGCAAGAAGCATGACGCCAGCAAGGCACATCGCCAAAATACAAAACTGCCCCTAGCATCATAACCGACAGCTGGGCAATCTTTTTTTTGGAGGGCAAAATTGGAAAATCACGGCTGAAATTGGCAAGCGTTTCAATTTTGCAAGCGGTGAATTTTTGCCAAGCGTCCCACTTGGCTGTTGTTCCCTTAGTTTAAAAGCTTTAGAAATAACGTTGCTAGATAATGACATTATGACACTTTAATGAATGAAAAAGGACATTTTCAGATTGAGAAGAAAGCATTGGATATAAAAAATGAATTATCATATCATCGGAAAAATTGTATTACCAGATCGAGTAAATATTGTAAAGCTTTTATAAATTGATGATGTAATCATTGTTGGCTTCAGATTGAAATATTTTTCAAAGAGCTTTCTTCTAAAAAAAAAAAACCCCCGCATTCATCTAAGGCCTCCACGCATACTAGCTACACTCACCTAGGCCCCTAAGTGAATGTGTATACGTGTGCAAGTGTGTGCGGAGTTATATGTGGCATTAGTATTGTTGTTCTTTCAAGAACTGCAAGCGTGAAACAAAAGAAAAAGAGAAAACAAAATGGCTCCAATTAAACAAACCCATCAAAGTTTTAATTATCACACCAAAGGCATACTAATTCTTTGCATAATTTAATTGTCTAATTATTTTTAGAAGTATTAAAAAAATTAGATGGAAAGGAGAAATAGGAGACATGAGTGTCCTATGAATCAATTAATTGTGTTGTAGTAGTATTTAATTTGATTTAGGCGAAATAATGAATAAGGTTATAAGATAACGCGTATAGAATCTTTTTGACCATGAGATAAATTGGAAAATAACCCCAAAGACCCCAAATTTGGGCGAATAGTCCTAATCATAGTTCAATGCACCTGACTAACCAACATGTGGCCCCTAGTCTCTAGACTCTAGTCCCAGCCTCTGGTTCCTCTGCGATAATTTTCCCTAGTGGGGTTCTTTAGTCACAACCAAACCAAAAGAAATTAGGCAAGGTGTGCTTAAGGTGAACCGAAAGCTCCTTGTACCTATTTTTTCACAAAAAATAAATAAATGTACAGAGCTTGCTTCTTTGAAATTTGGCATTGGACCGGAGGTAGCAATTCGTGCCATCTCGGCCACCTATCTTGTCTTTTGGTGGCAAAATTGTTTTATCCTTGGACAAATTTGCTTGAAAGATTTCGTTGAAAGTCTTGATTCGATATGTTATTACTGGTATGACATTTCAATGAACATGTATCAATAATTATTGAGATGGTTATTTAGAATGCTAGTACTATTGCTGATCCAAACTCGAATCGTTGAAAAGCCTGGTCCAACAAAATCCCACAATGTAAAATTTGTTTTGTAAGGCCTAAAAATACATGTAACAAATATTAGTAACTAGGGCTGCAAATGAACTAAGCAGTTCGCAAGCTGGGCTCGTTAACGTTCGGTTTGACTCGTTTAGAAAAAAAACTCGACTCGTAACATTCGTTAAGAGAGACTCAACTCGGTTAAAGAAACTCGTAAAGCAAATGACTAAATTTGACTCGCTAAGAGCTCGAGCTCGAATTTTGATCTCATTTATTAAATAAGTCGAACTCGACAAATCTCCGTTCGACTCGTTTGCAGTCATACTAGCAAGCATAAAGACGGATTTGATACGATACAAAGATGTATTCACCGTCATGAAAGCCACCTCCACACGATTAGACACGCATATACTCCTACATACAGACAGACACAGGGAAGAGAACAAAATAATACGGTCTAAAAAAGAGACACCCCAACCGTGTTCTTCCCCTCGACTCAACAAAACCAATTCTAGGGTTTCCTCCCTCTACAACACTCTCCCCCTCCTTTCTCTCTCTACGACCACAGACTATCACTGGTCGTGATTCTCTGGTCCTTGATTACGATAATATATTCCATTTGATTAATCAACATCAGATTCCAGGGTGAAAAAGTTCAAAACGGATCCTAGGGTTTGTTATTTGGGGGGGGTTTTGTGATTAACGAGCTGATACGTCGAAAAAGCTTCGATTTTTCCGATCGAATTCGCGGATTAGGGTTTGTAACCGATGACAGGGCATTGCGGATCGGGGATCGCTTGATCGCCGCCCCGTACGCCGCCGTTTTGAAAGGTGGGGTTTATCCTTTGTATGGAAACTCGCAGCCGTAAGCGGGCGGAGGCCACCTCATCAGCATCCTCTGGTCCCACCACCCGTAGCAACAAGCGCTCTCGTCTCTCCTCCTCCACCTCAACCACCACCGCCACCACCACCCCAAACGCCGCCGTCTTAACTCGCTCACGCGTCACTCGGTCCCAAGACTCGTCCACTCCTCCGATGGACTTAGCGATGAACGAGTCGTCCGGCTCTGGCTCGCGCCGACGTGGCAAGAATTCGGATAAGGATGATAAAGGAAAAGAAAAAGAGCACGAAGTTAGGGTTAGGGATAGAGAGAGAGAAGTAGCAGCAGCGGCAGCGGCGGCAGCCGAGAGAGCCCTAGGGCTGAACATCGACGGTCCCGGCCCCGCCGCCTCCGATGACGAGGACAACGACGACGGCAGCGAGGGCGGCGGCAACGGCGGAGGCGGCGTCGGGATCCTCCACCAGAACCTCACGTCGGCCAGCAGCGCACTCCAGGGGCTTTTACGTAAATTAGGTAAAGACTCCTTGTGCGTAATTTATACTTGACTGTAATTATAATAAACTGGATTATGGCAATAAAAAAATTCTAGGGCAATGATTTTCACACCCCTATTCGATAATTACACTCCTTCTTTGTCTTTTAGTGAGCAAAAAATACACACTGAAGCTTCACAAAAAGGCAAAAAATGGAGTGCCATTATCAAAACAAAAATGGGAGTGTGAAAATCATTATGAAAAATGGGAGTGTGATATATTTTATCATTTTGTATTCTATTAGGCGCTGGGCTCGACGACTTGCTGCCCTCATCGGGGATAGCTTCGGCATCGTCGTCGTCACACCAGAACGGGCGGCTGAAGAAGATTTTGTCGGGGCTGAGGGCGGACGGGGAGGAGGGGAAGCAGGTCGAGGCGTTGACACAGCTGTGTGAGATGCTGTCGATCGGTACAGAGGAGTCGTTGAGTACATTTTCGGTGGATTCGTTTGTGCCGGTGCTGGTGGGTTTGCTGAACCATGAGAGCAATCCTGATATCATGCTGCTTGCGGCGAGGGCGCTGACGCACTTGTGCGATGTGCTGCCGTCATCTTGCGCCGCGGTGGTGCATTACGGTGCGGTTTCGTGCTTTGTTGCAAGGTTGCTGACGATTGAGTACATGGACTTGGCTGAACAGGTGAGGGAATATGTAGAAATGAAGTGATTGTGAAATGGAATTGATAATTGTAAGTATACTATTAATTAACTATTAGGGCAAAGTAATAAGGCTGGAGTGGAGATGCTTTTATAGGTGGAAGTTTCAATGATTCAGTTTAATATTGGGTTTGGGGAGGTGTCTTAGAGCACCTCCAATCTGAGTAAAAATTTGAGGAAAGGCTTTATTTGGGATGAAACACTTTAGTGGGCAAAGCCAAATCTAAGTACAAATGTGACTCATGTGAGTAAAGGCTTCATTAATGGCATGGTTGTAAATTTGAGAGGGAACAATGACCCTGCAATATTTGAGTCTCCCTCCATTTGAGTAAAAAAGTGAGTGAAACCCAATGTGGTATAGTTTTGAGTCAAGGAGTGGAGTGGATTTTTTTAGTGGGGTTTTACTGTCATTTTGAGTCTGAGAATAAAAAAAAGTCATACTTTTACCAATATTTTTAAAAGCTTCATGTGGTCATGTGGAATCAAAATGGGCAAACCCAAATCTAAGCACCAATTTGAACAAAAGCTTCATTAAGGGCACGGTTGTAATTTTGGGAGTGGAAAAAATAGCCTTGCAAATTCTAAGGTAAATGATGCTTAGAAGGTGCCCTAGATCATTTCATGCGTAGTTCTGTTGTGGACTTGAATACTAAAGATGATTCATGAGTGATTGTCCAAGTATAAATGTCGCACATGTATCCTTTGTCCTCAGCTCTAGTGTTGGCACTTGATACTTGAGTTCACATACATTTCAAATGTCCATGTGCATAGTTTACCACTGTAGTTGGAGTAGATAGTTTGCAAAAAGAATTGGCGAAAACTACTTTCTCAAAGGTCTGCATCCTTATGCTCATATGCTGGTGCTGTTTGGTCATTTTCATTTTGTTCTCATGGCAGTCCCTTCAAGCTCTGAAGAAGATATCTCTGGAACACCCAACTGCTTGTTTGAGAGCAGGTGCACTCATGGCAGTCCTTTCGTATCTGGACTTTTTCTCCACGGGAGTACAGGTAGCTCATTAATTTCAAGTTGTTAACTTAAATGTCAAATATGTTATGAGAGTCGCATACTGCATTTGGGAGCAGTGGTGAATGATATATCCTCTTCTAATGCATTCTTCCAGCGAGTTGCTTTGTCTACTGCGGCAAATATGTGCAAGAAACTTCCTTCGGATGCTGCTGACTTTGTAATGGAAGCTGTTCCTTTGTTGACAAACCTCCTTCAGTATCACGATGCCAAGGTGAAGTCATTTTTTTTGGAGGTTCACAGTCAAAGGCTTTTGCATGGGTTGGGTTATAACTCGTTATTGATGTTTTTCCTTCTTTTCTGTGTGTGCTCTCTTGTTGTTGTAGGTGTTAGAGCATGCTTCTGTCTGCTTGACTCGAATTGCTGAAGCATTTGCATCTTCCCCGGGTAAGCTGGATGAATTGTGTAATCATGGACTGGTTACGCAAGCTGCCTCGCTCATTTCCACAAGCAATTCTGGAGGTGGTCAGGCTTCTCTTAGCACACCCACATACACGGTAGATTCAGCAGTTACTTTCATCTTTCAAATGATAGGGAATTTTGTATTTGGTTTCTCCTGTTTTGATTTAAACCACATGCAGGGTTTAATCCGACTGCTTTCCACATGCGCAAGTGGATCTCCTCTAGGATCCAAAACTTTGCTACTCCTTGGCATCAGTGGTATTCTTAAGGATATACTATCAGGGTCTGGCCTAGTTGCTAGCATCTCTGTTTCAGCTGCCTTGAGCAGACCCCCAGAGCAGGTGTTGCATTCTTCTTATTCTCTCTTAAAGGAGGGTTCTCTGAGTCACGTTATTTTTACCCTAAGTTGCACTCTCTAAAATGGAATCTGTGGTCCAAGTAGTTTGGTTTTAGGTGGTATTGTATATATCAACACAAAGGGGGGAGTTGTCTCTTTGCTACGGAAAAAACTGCTGGCTTGATCTAGGCCTCTTCTAAAGTAGCAGCCTTTTGTTTTCACCACAAGAAATTTATGTTGTACGGCGAAACACAACTTCCCCACTGCTGCTCTGATTGACTAGTTTATTTGTTTTCGATTCTAATTTGCAGTTACACTTGGCTTCTATACTGATTAGTTGCACGTGATCTTCTTGTTTTGATTCTGCTGCTTAGATTTTTGAGATTGTGAACCTCGCAAATGAGCTTCTTCCGCCATTGCCACAAGGTACCATATCCCTCCCTGCCAGCAGTAATCTATTTGTTAAAGGATCTCTTGTGAAGAAGTCACCTGCCAGCAGTTCTGGCAAACCAGAGGATTCAAATGAAAGTGTAACCGAGATTTCAGCTCGAGAGAAGTTATTAAATGACCAGCCTGAACTTCTTCAGCAATTTGGAGTGGATCTTCTTCCAGTGCTAATTCAGGTTAGTGTTCCAGAGATTTCAGTTCATCTATAATTCTAATTGCTGCATTTACTAAAATAGTAGTGGCATTGGTGGGCAGATATATGGATCCAGCGTGAATGGTCCCGTGCGACACAAATGTCTTTCGGTTATTGGGAAATTGATGTACTTCAGCAGTGCAGATATGATCCAGACTCTAATAAATGCGACAAACATATCGAGGTATTTCATTGTCATGAACTTTTGGCTTGAGAGATTGGGTATGTATAGTGCATTGTCCTTACAAACAGTTTGAATGTGGTTTTTTTGAGTAGTTTTTTGGCTGGGGTTTTAGCATGGAAAGATCCACAAGTTTTGGTTCCTGCTCTTCAAATAGCAGAGATTCTAATGGAAAAACTCCCGGGTACATTCTCCAAGATGTTTGTGAGGGAAGGTGTGGTTCATGCTGTAGATGCACTTATTGTATCTGGGCCTTCTAATACTGCTCAATCCCAACCATCTTCCACTGAGAAGGATAATGATTCTATAACTGGGACATCATCCTCACGTAGACGGTATCGGCGACGAAGTGGCAACTCAAACACAGATTTACACACTACTGAAGATTCAAAAAGTCCAATTCCTATTGTTGGTTCACCTCCGAGCTCAGTGGAAATTACGCCTGCCAACTCAAGTCTTCGTATGGCAGTCAGTGGTTTTGCCAAGGTTTTCAAAGACAAATACTTCCCTTCAGATCCAGGGGCCACTGAAGTTGGAGTTACAGATGATCTTATACATTTAAAGAATCTCTGCATGAAGTTGAATGGTAGCGTTGACGACCAGAAGACTAAGTCGAAGGGGAAGTCTAAAGCTTCTGGGTCACGCTTTGCTGATTTTTCTGTGAGTAAAGAGGAGAACTTAGTTGGGGCGATTTCTGAGATGCTTGCGGAACTAAGCAAAGGGGATGGTGTCTCCACTTTTGAGTTCATTGGTAGTGGAGTGGTTGCCGCTTTACTGAACTACTTTTCCTGTGGATACTTTTCCAAGGAAAAAATTTCAGAAGCTAACCTTCCCAAGCTCCGCCAACAAGCAATCAAAAGGTACAAGTCTTTCATTGCAGTGGCTCTCCCTTCCACTATTGATGAAGGTAATGTGGCTCCTATGGGTGTCTTGGTTCAGAAGCTTCAAAATTCTTTGTCCTCCTTAGAGCGCTTTCCTGTTGTGTTGAGCCATACTTCTCGACCATCAAGCGGAAGTGCACGTCTCTCTTCTGGTCTTAGTGCATTGTCCCAGCCATTTAAGTTGCGGCTCTGTAGAGGCCAAGGAGAAAAATCCCTTCGTGATTATTCTTCCAATGTTGTTTTAATTGATCCGTTGGCAAGTTTAGCAGCTGTAGAAGACTTCCTCTGGCCTCGAGTCCAAAGAAGTGACTCTGGACAGAAGCCCTCTGGATCTGCCGCTAATTCTGAGTCTGGGACCACACCTACTGGAGCTGGTGTTTCATCACCATCCACTTCTACTCCTGCTTCCACCACTCGTCGCCATTCTACTAGATCCAGATCATCTGTTAATATTGGAGATACAGCCAAAAAGGAGTTGTCACAAGAGAAAAGTGCTAGCTCATCAAAGGGTAAGGGCAAGGCTGTTTTAAAGCCTGCTCAGGAGGAGGCAAGGGGACCTCAAACAAGAAATGCCCGAAGAAGAGCAGCTTTGGAAAAAGATGCTCAAATGAAGCCTGTAAACGGAGACTCAAGTTCTGAGGTACACTGTAAATGCTAATTATCATTATGATACTGTATGTTATTTTTTTTTGGGATAAAAGAATTAATGAAGAAAATCTTTTCAATGTGAAGTACTTTGCCTTAAAATAGCAAGGAGTATTGATTCAGTTAAGCCATAGTTTTCTTCATTTAGTCAAACTGCGTATCAGCATCATTATGTGCCATGATTCATGAACGTATATCTCTGCTAGTTTTGGTGGGTTGTAAAAGCAGCTTAATGATTTCTGCATAGGAGCTATATGTGCAATATTGGTGATGTTCATTATACCCTCTTATGGTTTGCACAGTGTGCACATAATTTAAAGTGCACCGCACATACTCCTTGTAAATTAACTTGACATTCAAGTTATTCAACTCATGTGTCTGCATGTTGAGTAAACCATTTTTCGAGACAAAAGTTCCCCTCTAATTATTTAATTTTACATTACATGCTGTTCTCTGCTTTCTCTTTTTTTGATCTCCCTCACTACTCCACCAGTGAATACTCCTCCTTCATGGTATGTCCTTGAAATTCTTGCTCAGCTTGAGTTGCAGCATCCATATTCAGACTCACAAATAAGAGGAAGAAGACGAGGATATTATCTGCGTTAGTAGGGAATTATGTACGTGATTCTGAATGACGCGGTTATAAATAAAATTTAACCTTGCAAGATTTTCATATCAGTTGAAAGTATCGAGACTAGAAAGGAAGTTATTTGCAGTGTGTGGTTCCTAACTTCTGACCTTTCCTTGTTGGTTAACTTCCCTTTTAAACCATCAATCCCAAAGCTTCTGCTCCAACAGTGTTCATTGGTTTAGGTGATTCCACACTAAGTTGTGTAGAACCCGAGAGTAACAAGTTCTGTATGCTTCTGAGAAGTTCCGCTTCGGAGTAAAAAATTCTTTTGTAATGTTGGATGATGGAGATTTCATATGATTTCCTTATGTTCTGGTTTACAATATATATATATATATATATATATATATATACACACACACGCGCGCGCACACACAAAATATTAGTTGGAAAATAGTGCCACCCTAACAGGTATTTCTGCTGAAGGGATATGTGCGAGAGCTAGTATATTTTCGTTGCCGATAAAAAGGAGCTAGGATATGGTATCTCCATGCTGGTGGTGCCTAATTGTTGGGTTCTTAGGATTAGGTAGGCTTGTTCTTATGCACATTATCGAGTTTGTCCACATATTCCATGTGCTCGTATGAGTTACGTTATCAGTTGTTAAGTGGTTCGAGAAGTTTGTGGAGGGGCTTATCGGGAAGAATTGTGGAAGAATTTCTATTTGCCATTGTTATTGAAGGAGATCTGGGGATCAGGAAGCTGAAAATTTTCAGTCAAGCTATATGGGCATATGACCGAGTTGATGTTTCTGCAGAGGAGTCGACGGAGGATTCTTAGAGATGGGAGTTGACTAGATGAGGATGTTTCTAGGTGAAATAGTATCATGAGGCAGTGATGAGTTTGCATAACTTCCCCATCCCATGGGGAGCATTTTGGGAGTCTTAAGTTGGCTATTTTGGATGGTGTGCTTCTCCATTAATGTGTGTGCCAAGAGAGCTTTTGACTTTGGTGTTTTCTGGGTTGGAGTTTGATTTGCCTCTTGGAGTAGATATGCTTTTCCATGACTGGGAGGAGGTTCGAGTGTATTAGAGAAGGAAGAATATGTGGTGGTTGATTGCTTTATGCCTTATGTGCCGTACGTGGTGCGAACGAAACCATACATCTTTTGATGTTGGGAAAATATTTTCCTGTATTTTTGTTACTGTTGGTGGGTGGGTGGGTTTGTTAACCCTTTATCAATTTTCGGTTTTCTTGAATTTTCCTCTTTTGTATTGTGAGCCTGTGAGGCATTCCCTTACTGTAAGAGTGGCTTTACACTTGTAAAAGAGGATTAAAGAAAGGATAAAAACTTTAGGAGTGACTAACAAGTGAAGCCGCTTAAGAAAACTGTATCCTTGACTTATGAATTAATTTAACATCTGTAAGGCTGTAAATAATTACCCGATGCTAATGAGGTCGAACTATCGATAAAGTTCAGTAAGAAATAGAGTGAGATTACTGGGCATTTATAATCTGTGGTTTAATTGTTGGATGAATAGTGTCAGCCATGCTATATGAACTTACCATGGTATGATTGCAGGATGAGGAGCTGGATATTTCACCTGTTGAGATTGATGATGCATTGGTGATTGAAGATGATGATATATCGGATGAAGATGACGATGAACATGATGATGTATGTCAGTGACAAGTTTTCCTTCTATCTGGCATCTCTTATTTCCCTGGCTTCGATCGATTTTGGACCAAATCAATATTCTCTGTTTCTTCAGTTTTTTTTTTAATATTTCATTGCCAAATGAGTAAGCACTTTTGTATTGTGGATACTAAAAATAACTGGAAGAGATTTTAAAGTTACGAACACTAAAAGCTTTATTATTGTCAAGGCTGGGATGGTTCGTTGGTAGCCAGCTGTGCTACCTATTGAATGACAAACATAGAGGATTTCAGGGTCGCTCATTCTTAGTTTATGTTTTCTAGGGTGACCGGATATTTCTTGGTTCATATTTGGAAATACTGACCCATGCCACCTTGAGAATTACTTGATGGAGCATTATGATCTGGAAGACGAATGCTTTGTGAGATTAAACACACAAAAGACTAATCTGCTAGTTCTGCTGTTTCACCCTCACAATTTCTTACTCTTCATTTTCAGGTACTTGGAGATGATTCTCTTCCCGTATGCATGCCAGACAGAGTACATGATGTTAAATTGGGTGATTCAACTGAGGATGGTCCTGTTGCCCCTGCAGCAAGTGATAGCCACACCAATCCAGCTTCTGGTTCTAGTAGCAGAGCTGCTACAGCAAGGGGCTCAGACTCTACTGACTTCAGGAGTGGCAACTCCATTGGTTCAAGGGGTGCCATGTCATTTGCCGCAGCTGCCATGGCTGGGCTTGCATCTGCAAATGGTAGAGGTTTCAGGGGAGGCAGAGATCGGCATGGGCGCCCTCTATTTGGTTCCAATGATCCTCCTAGACTAATTTTTTCTGCAGGTGGGAAGCAACTTAATAGGCACCTGACTATCTATCAGGCTATCCAAAGGCAGCTTGTGCTAGACGAAGATGATGAGGAGAGATATACAGGCAATGATCTTGTATCTAGCGAAGGAAGTAGGTTGTGGGGTGATGTTTATACCATAACCTATCAAAGGGCAGACACCCAGACAGGACCTGCGTCAAATGCAGCCGGAGCATTGAATGCTACAACGACCTCTAAATCTACGAAGGTGGGGTCTGGGTCAAATTCTAACACTGCGGATTCATCTTTGCAAAGGACGTCGCTTCTTGATAGTATTTTACAGGGGGAGCTTCCTTGTGATCTGGAAAAAAGTAATTCTACTTACAATATATTAGCTCTGTTACGCGTATTAGATGGTTTGAATCAGCTTGCTCCCCGATTGAGAGTCCAGGCTGTGACGGACAGTTTTGCTGAAGGAACAATTTTGAGTCTGGATGAGATTACTGCTACCGGCATTAGGGTTTCTCCTGAGGAGTTTATAAACAGCAAGCTAACTCCGAAATTGGCAAGACAAATACAGGATGCCCTAGCGCTCTGCAGTGGGAGTCTTCCCTCATGGTGTTACCAGTTGACAAAAGCATGTCCTTTTTTGTTTCCTTTTGAGACAAGGAGGCAGTACTTTTATTCTACTGCTTTTGGTCTATCGAGGGCTCTATCTAGGCTTCACCAGCAACAGGGTGTTGATGGTCACGGATCGACCAATGAAAGAGAAGTTAGAGTTGGGAGATTACAACGCCAGAAAGTGCGCGTCTCTCGTAACCGAATTCTGGATTCCGCTGCGAAAGTGATGGAGATGTATTCAAGCCAAAAGGCTGTTCTTGAAGTGGAATATTTTGGTGAAGTTGGAACTGGGTTGGGTCCTACGTTGGAGTTCTACACTCTTCTAAGTCATGATTTGCAAAAAGTTGGACTTGCAATGTGGAGGTCAAATTCTTCACCTGATAGGACTTCAATGGAAGTTGATGGAGTTGAACAAAGAAATGTGATGTCCGTTAGTGATCTTGTCCAAGCTCCTCTCGGATTGTTCCCTCGTCCTTGGCCAGCTAATGCTGATGCTTGCGAGGGTAGCCAATTTTCCAAAGTTGTTGAATATTTTCGGCTTGTTGGGCGGGTGATGGCCAAAGCTCTTCAAGATGGGCGACTTTTGGACCTCCCAATGTCCACTGCATTTTATAAACTTGTTCTTGGTCAGGTGGGGACTAAATGTATTTTTATTCAGATCTGATTTGTTGCACCTTAATCTAGTGGAAAATGCCATGTTCTACCTCTTTCGATATACACATTCAGCTCACCCTATTCATTGCAGGAGCTTGATTTGCATGACATTCTTTCCTTTGATGCTGAACTTGGGAGGACTCTGCAAGAATTGCAAGCAATTATTGCCCGGAAAAAGTATATTGAATCAATGGGTAGTCAGAGTTGTGAACAAATTTCTGATTTACGTTTTCGTGGGGCGTCAATAGAAGATCTCTGTTTCGATTTCACGCTCCCTGGGCATCCAGATTACGCGCTGAAACCAGGCGAAGAGAATGTACTCATTCCCTTGAGAATATATTTTCACGTTTCGTAGCCTTCAGTTTTCTTTTTGGTTCATGTTGATCGTTCTTAATTTTATTTTTCCTTCGTGAACTTTTCAGGTGGATATCAATAACTTGGAGGAGTACATATCCTTGGTGGCTGATGCTACTGTCAAGACAGGAATTCTGAGGCAAATGGAAGCATTTAGGACCGGGTTTAATCAAGTTAGCAACTTCCTCTTGACTTCATGTATTTCATAATGTATTAGGAAGTTTCTTATTTTGGTGTATTTGATATTAAATATAAACAATGATGATACTAATAACATTAACAACAATAAATGATGCCATTACCATGATGTCTTTGTATTGTCAGGTCTTTGACATCACGACTCTTCAAATATTTTCTCCTCATGAATTGGACTATCTTCTGTGCGGCCGTAGAGAGCTGTGGGAGGTAATTTTATAGCATATGGTTTTATTGTAACAGGTCACATCTAGTACCTTTATTGTTTCACTTGCATGTTTAATGTTAAATTTCTCTTTCTGCAGGCTGAGACACTTGTAGATCACATCAAATTTGATCATGGATACACCGCCAGGAGCCCTGCAATTGTTAATGTACTCGTTTGCTTAATTTTCCCCCTACCTCAATCAGTTAATCTGATTTAGGACAGCTTTTGGTTAGTTCCTTTGGTTTTCCACAATATTCATATGGTTTGTTGTGGTTATGTTCTTAGTTGCTTGAGATCATGGGAGAATTTACCCCAGAGCAGCAGCGAGCTTTTTGTCAGTTCGTTACTGGTGCACCTCGGCTTCCACCTGGAGGTCTGGCAGTGCTGAACCCAAAGTTGACAATTGTGAGAAAGGTAAAAAGTTTTACACAACTCTCTTCGAAGGCCTTAATGTTCTGTATTGGAGTCATTTATTCTTGCATTGTACATAGCATTCACACTCATGTCTTGATACAGCATTCTTCAACAACTAGTAATATAATGGCCAACGGGACCGGATTATCAGAATCAGCCGATGATGACTTGCCGAGTGTAATGACATGCGCTAATTACCTCAAGCTTCCTCCCTACTCTACCAAGGTACTGAATTTGTGAAAACAAACAGAGAGAACAAAAAGAAGTTGCTGGAAAATGGATGTAATTTCTGTTGCATGTTTATTCTAGATTTTATGTGCTGACAATTTTCATTTTATGAACAGGAAATTATGTTCAAGAAACTACTCTATGCAATAAGTGAAGGGCAGGGATCTTTTGATTTGTCATGAGTTCTCAAAGTAACCAATGAATTTGTGCATATCACATCGGAAGATTGTCGGGTTCGTTTCTCAATCGGGCAATTTCAGTGTTGGAAGTAGCTTCTTTTCATGCTCAAATATCTCCCTTTTTTTTTTGGTGCTTTTCTTCTCAATGGCGGCACTTCTGAGGTTAGTGCTTCTGTGCACGTTAGATCATGGGTGGGGTTAGCTGCCAGGGTCTTCGTCCAACAGTTTCATTGCACCATGAATGTTTATTTTGTTTTGGATAGAGCTTTATTGGGTGTTCTTTATTCAGGGCTATTCAGGGCGAATGATCTAGAAGCTTCTCCGAGGAATGGAATTTTGAGGCTATTTTCTTCTGCTGCAAGTGCATGTAAATAAATAGGAATTTCTGATGATTCTCCTCTTATTTCTACTTGCAACTCTCTTGAGTATATTCATGTGCGGGCATGCATTCGGCCCGCCTTTTCTGCTTATAAATTTAATTGGTGCATCTTTTGCTGGATATTTTTTCCCCAGAATGAATAAGCTAGTGGTAGAAAGTAAAGAAGGTAAACGATTTATAGGTTTTTTTTGGTATGGTGCCTATTGATACCAACTCATTTCTCACTGTTTTGTGTGCCTTTTCTGTCTACACATTCGTTTCAGTGCTTTTCTGTGTGGTAAATAGTTAATTGAGAAACAGAAGACTAACATAAAAATCACAGGACCTACAGACGACGCAACTCAAGTGTGTGATTTGATTGTTTTATTTCTGTGTAGACGAGGCATTGGTGTTGAGTTGTTAGACACTGTGGTGTTGAAAAATGGTGTTGCTGCTGTGGGCTGTGTAAGACTTGTTGGAAGTCTGGTCATACCATTTATTACATCTCAATATTTTGAGTTTGGCTCAAACTAGGCATGTCATGGACTGAATAAATTTGGATCTGATCCGATAATCTGTTCGATCTGCATTTGAAAATCCAAAACTTAAATTTGATAAACGGATTTGATTTTGATATATCAGATTCGTATACGAACTGATCTGAAACATTACTAATTTGAATTCATTTTGTTTAAAACTTTTTTTTTTTATCGGCCATTTTGTTTAAAACTTAATCCCTCCGTTTCAAATTGCTCGTCCCTTTTGGGTAATTTAACTTATAATGGGATGTGAAAACTTTGTATTGACTTTTCTGTTTTGCCCCCGAGTCCCGGTCAATATTACTGAGGTCAATTTTGTGAGTCTAACTTTTTATATGAAACTCAAAATATATGTAATATGGATGTTGTTTGATAATATTAATTGGTTTTATTATACAAAATTTTTAAAATCATGAAAACCGTTATAAAATAAAAGATATAATCGACATGCCAATTGAGGAGATGGAAAAGTACTTTTTAAGGGTAAAACTGGAAAGTGGCCCTGTTTTGATGGATGTTTTTAGAAATGAGACATTTATTTTGGAACATCCAAAAATGGAAAGAGGGACAAACAATTTGGGACGGAGGGAGTACTAAAGATATAACATCACAAAGCTACAAGTCACCTCAAGTTGCCCCTCCGATGATATGACCATGTAGGGTTAAAGCACTATTGGCATAGATAATGTGGTGAAGCAACATTGTCTTGAAAAACCCGATTTGTAGATGAAATATTCGTTCAAAGATGAAACATATTATTTTTCATAAAATCAAGAGATACTCTCGAATTAGACGAGAAGTCGTTGATTTGAAGAGACGGGAGAAAAAGAAAAGAAATACTCCACCAGAGTATATAAGAAGCAATTTAGAACTAGAACCATTTTTCTCCTCCCGTCGCTGTACATGGGTAGTAAAATCCTAGGGGGAGGGGGAGGGGGAGGGGGAGGGGAAGGCAGAAATGGGTAGTAAAATCCTAGGGGGAGGGGGAGGGGGAGGGGAAGGCAGAAGAAATTTGTTGGAGACAGCTAGGGATTTAAGAGGGAGAGAAAAATGCTAATGGAATTAGTACATGCAAAAACTCATCGATTCATTTGCTTTATGTCATAGAGAACGTTGATCACATTAAAATTAAACATGATTTTTGCCATAATTAATGATTTTACAAGCTCTGACAAAATTAATTATTTGAATCATCAATAAGGAACAACAAATAGTGTCCTTCCATAGTTCCATTCCCTCTCAGAACCGAAGAGGATCCTTTATTCATGCTTTGCTTGCCTAAAAGAGGATTGACCTTGTTTTGGAATGTAAGTGACCCCGACTCTTTTTTGGCTGGTTCTCCCGAAAATGCTCAATTAGGTCTTGTCTTCAGTGATTGGTCGTGGGGGAGGATTGAAGGGACATTTTGGTCATTTCGCATCGTTTGGATGGTGGCCCACGAGCACTATTTACGTATTGTAGCAAGTTTTAAAAATTTACTTTAGTGAGTTTTCTGACTTTTTAAAATTTTCCTGTATGTCCTTTTTTCCTTCTTAATTTCTTGCTTTTTTATCCTTTGTGCAAGATTTATTTGGTAAAATTAGTTGGCCCAAATCCTGTGAGATCTGATAGTCCTCGTATGTTCTTTCCAAACTTCTGCATGTGAGATCTTGTGAGAGATCTTGTGACAGAGAGAGGAATCAGAATTATATCAGAATCTTTCGAAAATCTTGCAGAGAATCAATTAAAGATTTGATTATGATTTTGGTTCTCCACCTCACATGCATAATTCAGACTAACTATGAGAGATAGAGAGAAACAAAGGCACGCAGAGAGTAGTGAGCATTAAAGATAGAGAGAGGCAGAAAAAGTGAATCAACCAAGAATTTGATTCTGATTCCAATGGTGGAGAAAGAATGTGAGAGCTTGAGGCAGTTGTAAACAGGTTTTAAGGTAAATTGTGAGGGATCCAATGAGCAATACAAAGAGCAATAAGCATAAAACGACGTGTCGATAGTCTAGCAAGAAAGTAAGATGATAGATAAGAAGAGTACTTGTAATATTGGTTAAATAGTGAACAATTCAACAAAAAAATTTGGTAAAAATATGCACAAGGAAAGAAATTCCGCTCTCTTTTCGCCTTTTATTTTCATTCTTGTTCGCGAAAAGAGAGTTCGACAATTTATAAAAAAAAAAAAAAAAAAGACTGGAGAAGCTACGAGGAAAAATTAGCATTCTCCAACCCAAAAATTACCATGAACAAATACCAAAACCAAATTTTTTGAAGCTCTCAGGAATGTATCAACAACCATCTTTCAGTTCCAAACCGTCGATCGCGAATGGCAGCCAATCCATCAGGTCTTCTCTAAGCCGAAGCAGACTTGCCGCGACCGCACCTTACTTGAACAGCCAAAGTCTTCAACGGTTCAGAGCATTTTTCACTGTTGAATTCGTTCAGCGGAATTTTGCAGCTGTTCTTTCCCAAGCAATACTGCTCAAAAATGTGTAACGAAAACATGTCAATGGTATTGCTGCAGCTGAACTCATGGTAAAAGCCAATTTTTCAAAATATAGAGATGTCGAAAACATGAAACGAAGTTTTCAAGCTTTTTAAAGTTGTTTTTGGCTGGTAAACTGTTTTCGAACCAACTTTTTTGGCTCTCTAAAACGTTTTCTTGATTCATAAACCGAAAAAGGCGACTGAAAGGCCGCAACAAACAGTTTGTGAGGATTTTTTTTACCTGCTCAACAACTTTCTTGCTGTTCGGAGAATTGCATTTCCCTTCGGCAAAGTTCCCGCACATGCCAGAGGGATCGCCAAAGCTTGTGAACGCCACAGACTTGATCACTTTCCCGTCGGGGCAAGTCAGCTGGGATTCTGTTTTCGGGTCATCCACCACGGCCTTCAGCTGATCTCCTGATAGCTTCCATGAATCGACATTTGGCGGATAGTTTTCGGTTACGATACTGCAGATAGTGTCTCTGTTGACAGTTAAGACTTTGATTCCTGACGGGTTTCCTCCTGTTTCCTCAAAGACTACAAGGAGATTCTTTCCATTTTTCAAATAGGCTCTTGGGATATGGTACCTGAATATATCAAAGCACAAACACATCAATAGTAGCCCATTAGTCGCCGCCTAGCCAATTAATTGTCCTGCCGCCTAATTCAGTGCCTAGGCCTCTTGTCGGGGCAGACCACTGCCCAGGCTGATTTTTAGCACATTGTACTATAGATACAGTAAGTCTAGGAACAAGGTAAGTACTAGAGATACAGTGCTGGCAGGATTGCATTCATTTTATTAAGTGTGAGCCCATGAAGCATGAGGGTATTATTGTCCAATGCGTGTTTGATTCATCTCTCACATAGTTTCTTCTGAATCAATTTTCCAGAATAGTTTCTAGAAAACTCGTTTTGCTCACGAGCTTCAAGAACTTCTTGTTAAGAGAACTAGACTTATCACGATTCTTTTTGAAGTTACGTATAGCTCATTCTGGTACGTTACTTACTCGGACTGGGAAGGCTGGCCCAAAGGAGAGAGGTAATTCACCCAGTAACGACCGATGCTTCTGCCATTCACCCAAGCCATTCCTTTCCCCATAGTGGTCAAAAGGAGTGCCACCGGACTATCGCCTTCTGGGACATCAAAGTATGTCTGCAGCAAAGAAAATCTTGAAAATCCTTCTTTTTCCCACTTGGGGTTTTCTTAAAAAGTTTGCTTTTAGAATTTCCACTATGGTTGTATGTATAGTAGGACAAGTTTGGTGACGGCATTACCTTGTACCATGTAAGAGGTGGTCCTGCTCCTTTGGCTTCACTCCATTGTACTTTCCCCAACCCTTCCTCTGTGTACAACTGGAGCTTTTCTCCCTTTACTCCAACCTGCAAAAGAATCACAAGTGTAATGAACTGAGGTTTGGCAACAACAACGTTTCGTTTCGTTTACTGGAATGAAGCTGAAATGGAAAGACTTTTCTCTCGGAATGCTTGTACCGATGCTTCTTTCACTAAAAACAGTTGCAGTTTGCTGACAAAAACTTTATCAGTACCTCATGTCCCCATTTGTTTGAAGTCAGATCAAGGGTTCCGGCATTCAACCCTTGGATCGTAACAGCACGAACCCCGGCATACCTCTTCTCCATGTAGGCTCCACTATCCTTCATTGATCAAGAATTTTCTTATCAGTGTGTACTCTTGGCAATTGAAAGAAAGAGAAAAACTACACACAATTCGCCTATGTCTTTACCGGTAATCCCACAGTCATGGCCAAAAGGGTTATGTGATTAGTTCCTTCCTTAAAATTTACGGCCTTTTTGAAGACAAAGCTCTTCTCTACGTTGCTTCCGTGTCCAAATCCTGCAAAAAACGAGGAAGAAAAATAGCAGTCATTAGGCTATATATATGCAACATATTCTTTGTAGAAATGCCTTGACTGCACGATTGAAAGTATAGCTACAACTTGTCGTTACCAATATATTCGCCATTTACAAACGCAACCATTGCATGACCAAGACTAGCAACCACAAGGACTGGGAGAATATCATGACGCATTGGTAAGTCAACCTTGTCGAAATCTATGCTGCAAGCAGAATTGCAAAAACAGGTCAGATTTCAACTAGTAAAGTGTACATTTTTTCGTTGTTTTCACTGGGTGTAGATTACTAAAAGGGATTCAAAGGAAATTTCGAGACTTATGATTATTACCTGGTGCTGTACCAAGCATAGTCTGAGGTATCTTTAGTCAGGTTATAGAGCTCCATTGGTTCCTTGCTTGTGGTTTCTAGTTGCTGCATTTCCGGAATACTTTCTTGTGACATTTCCCACTTAAGATTGCTTGCTTTCTTTGACGGCTTGAAGTTTCTTGCATTATGTTGTGCAACAATCTGTCATAAGAAGATCGAAAAAACAAAAGAAATTAACCTGATTCAATCTCTTCAAGCAGATTCCAAATTGGCTAAAAACCTTTTTTTTTTTTCTCAAAGTAGTGAAAGTTTGAGATTGGTAGTTACTGAAGCAGAGTTGTAAACAACAGTCTTGCAATCAGGGAGGATACTGATGGATTTAGGAGGAAGGTAATAATCCTGGCCCTTGAATTTAATAGTTGCAGCCTTCTTGGTACTGTTGTTGTTCAAGAAAGCAGCACAAGTATTGGTTCCAGGCTTCTCATAAGTTCGAATCTGCAGCCAATTAACTTCACCCGTCAGCAAGTACACTTTTTGTTCGCTTGCCGTTCCAGAATTAGTTTTCCAGAAAATTACCGACGTGTTTATTTAGGGGTAAGAATCCAATTTGAAGTACTAGAAAGATGTATTCGAATTCTCAAAAACCATTTTCACTTCAAAATAGACATATATTACCATATGCTTTCAGGTTGTTAAAAACAGTTTTTTCTCAGAAGTGCTATTAAAAACTGATAGCAGATTGAACGGTATCAGATCGTTTAAATAAAAAAAAAAAATGCAATGGACACAGACAGAGGGACAGAGAAGCCTCCAGTACTTTCCGATGTGTGTGGGTCTCACGTGCACCGTGTGGGACCCACGGTTGCAGGCATATATCCTTCCGTCGGTGTATGTTGCATATTGCTCATAAAGAAATGGTTACCTCTAGATCATCACTGATACTTTGCACACTAGGAACTCCCCAAAGCAAAGCCTTCTTGCACAATCTTAGAGCCCTATGCAAGTCTGCAAGGTGACCATATTTTGGTTCCCTTGGCAAACCTAGGACGAAAAACAAGCGAAACTAAGACTAATTAGATGTTTTTCATAACCATAGTTTTGCCATTGGATTTCAGACTTGGAAGTGTTCTAACCAAATTCGTCGAGAGGAGCTTCATCGTAGTATCGAGTAGTCACGAATGATGAACTAGTTCTGCCAAAATTTGTGCCACCATGGTACTGCATGGAACACAAACACAGAAGATGATCTTGAAATCAGCTAAATGGCTAAAAAAATGACCGGAAATCGCCAATTAACCTAACAGGTCACCGTGTCGAAATGGAAATACTAGTATTTTGACTCAATAATATTAGAAAACAATCATGTACCATGTAGTAATTGGTGAGACTTCCATTTTTAGAGAAGAACCGACTAACTGCGTATGCAATATCTTCCGCTGCTCTTTGAGATGGTGGATCTCCAAAGACTCGGTACCTGTTGCGTCGAATTTTCAATGCACATTAGCAAGAATTAGCAGAAAGACACATTGTAGCTGATGGTGGAAACGAATTCGCATGTCAAAAGTGAAAATGCAAGCCATTGATTTTTATACTCACTGTGCAGTCCAGTTCTCTGTCCACAGAGAAGGCTTATTGGCATGGTTTGGTCCAGTGAAAGTTTCTCCACAGTGCCTCCCATTGCATGTGTTGATCTGTTTGCAAAACCAAGGCAATTCAGATGAGTGGAAAAAAAGATATACAGTAAAAGGAAAGTGTGTGTAGAAAACGGCCATCAACGTAATGATCGTTATGTAATGGGTTTTTGAAGGTCTGATACCATTACGTGTGAAAATAACGGCGATACAAAAATTCACATGCGTATTGGCTGTTAGGGCCATTACACCCTGTTATGGGACCGTCACTCCCGATATCTGTTACTCAGCGTCTGCGACCATCGCACCGACCCATACCGCGATTTAAAACCATGATTCACGTGGTTTGGCACGACGAGTCTATATGTACACAGACATATATGTGTATATGAAGTTTGATACATGAGAGTGAAAATCAACTTACAACTGGACCAGGTGCATCCCTTTGCTTGCACATGACCCATGGGACCCCGGTGTCAAGACCGATAGCCAAATTTGCTGCCCACTGAATGTACCTAGTTCCTGATTCCTTATATGCCAACTGAACTGTGTTGTACTCATTTTCAATCTGCAATGTCAAACCAAACAAGCCCCGAGTCTCTATCAATTGGTGTCGGCTACAAACATGAGAGCATGCGTTATAAGGCTTGTTTAGAGTGGACTAAACCTGTGACATAATGATCGGTCCTCCTTGAGGAGCAAACAACTTCTCCTTTTTCACAATGCTAATGATCTTCTTGGTATATTTTTCCATGTAATACTGCAAAAGGGAAATCATTAGTTTCCGCCTAGCAATTTGTTTTTGAACATTTTTCTGACCGTTTAATCGACCAGACTAGAAATTGTACATTACGAAAAAAACCCCGAAAGATTATTACCTTGAATGGTTCGTTATCGGCGCGGAATATAATGCCCGGTTTCTCTCTTAGCCAGTATGGAAATCCTCTGCTCAAATTACTCAAAATCTTAATTTGCAGTAACAAAATTATATAGGGAGAAAATGAATAAAGGAAGAGGAATTGGATTGTACCCATGATTCCATTCAGCCTCAATGAAGGGTCCCACCCTAAGAGTTACATACATACCGTTTTCACCAATCAATTTGATGAATTTCACGAAGTCATAACTGCCCTCGACGTTGAACTGCATGCATACGTACAGCATCCACATGGGTTTCAATAATCACAGCTTTTTGGTTGGAAAAATAGAGGGGCAGATTAGGAACAAATCTTGGAGATGCCAGAAAAAGTACCTGGCCTTCAATAGGCTCATGGAGGTTCCAAAATATGTAAGTCTGGATCACATTCAAGCCTCCTTCTTTAGCCTTTTTTATAAGATCCGGCCACATCTAAATAAAGAGCAAATAAAAACTCCTTTAGGTACTAATTTACCTATAATGAAAAATTAGTCCATCTCTAATTGACTATTAATTTGGTGAATTTAAGTGAGAAATGAAATGAAATGATGTGTTCTAGCGAGAAAATAGAAGCAAAGAAATGATTAGATTATTCCATCGTCGCGATTGATTGGGATGTGAGGTAAAAAAATGATATAGTATGATTGGGATTTTCCTCTCTTCGTTTTGTTTATCACCAAATCGCACTATTATTTTTTGGTGAGAAACGAAAACAATGCTAGAATGGGATGTGAGTGAGAAGAACAAAAGAAAACCCGAAAGTGATATTATCGATATTGATTTCCCGATCTTTTTTTCATTTCTCACCGAATCCCAAACACGTCGAATAAGAACCGGAACAAAACCCGAAAGTGACATCATCGAGAATTCCCTCGCTTCGTTTCGTTTCTCACCAAATCATGCCACTGCCCACGAGAAACGAAACAAAACCCGAGAGAATTCTTCCTCTCTTATTAATTTCTCACCAATACAACTCGAACCAAAACGATATACGGAAAATCACCTCGGGCGGGCTACGGGGATAGTGAATAGAACCAGAGAAGAGAAGTTCCCTGGCACCATTGACGATCAATGACCTCCCATCATAAGTCACACTCTTCTCACTCTGCCCACTGCAAAAAACAGAGAAACCCACCAGCAAAACAAGCCCCAGAATTCGTGCTGCCATTTTTCCCACTTCTTTTGATCAAAAAATCAAACCAATGACAGTACTCAGTTGCAAGAATCAGACTCTCTCTCTCTCTCTCTCTCTCTCTCTCTTCAGAGGTAAATGGGACCTCTTTAAGCAGAGGAAGAGGAGGAGGAGGAGGAGGAGGAGGAGGAACCAAGGAGCTGTTCTGATGAAATATACATAGAAACACCAGATAGAGTTATAGGGAGAGAGAGAGAGAGAAGGGCGTGGTAAATATAAGGCCTCCCCGGGAGTTTTGGCGAGACGGGTTTTCTTTGTTTCTGTTTTTGCAGTTAGTTATTTCCATTATTGGCTGTGGTTTCTTGTTTCAGATCTCTCTCTTTCTCTCTCCATATATCTTTTGCCTTATTTACATTTCTATTCTTGGAAGTGGGAGAGAGAGAGTGGAGGAGAGAGGAGAGTGGGCTGTGATGGGTTTTTGACCTAGTAAACTCTAACGAGAGTTCGCAAGTGGCGGCAAAGGAAATGGCTTTTGGACACAAAAGTCTCGACAGAGATTCAGACACAGATGTATCAACATATTCGCTATACTTACGGGATCTGCATGCGCATCGTTTGGTTTCCGAAAATCGTGTTTATTGGAATAGAGTGATATGGGTTTTTGTTTCCCACAACGCATTATATTGGAACTGAAACTGTAACAATAATGAATTTTAACCCATTTTCTTTACAAATTAGTGTTTCGAAAACATATCAATCGGTACTCGATGAACGTAATATTTTGCATGGTTAATATTATCAAGAATCAACCCAATAGAAAAAATGTTTTCGATAATCGCATTGGGCCCATAAAAAAAAAAAGAGCTTAATGAAATTAACCGTTGATCAAATCGGAATGGAAAACATGTTGAAGAAATGTTAAAATGTCTCTAAATATATAGATGAATCTAGAGACATATCAGGCTCATTGTTTGATCAAATTATATGAGGATCAGATTGGACTACATATTTCAGAGAACATTTATTTAGTGTTTGATTAAAAATTGTTACCGCTTGGATTAAAAAGTCATCGAATATGTAGTTTTATTATAGAGTGTGAGATATAAATACCATGAGATGTATGCTACCGTTAGTCCCTTCACTACTAGTTCAATGAGATTACAATGTGCATGTTTTCGAAAAATTTTAAGAGCAGATTTTGAGATTTTAGCTTTTAAAAAACTATTGCGAGTGTTTTCGAAAAATTCTTATCTACAGACTTTGGAACTCTTGGAATTTTTAGAAGCTGAAATAGGGTATAAAATTTATAATCTACATATCTTACAAAATTCTAAGTTTCCTCACTATCAATTATGTCAAAGAACCTCAAACTCAATACCGAAGGGAGCTGGTACGAAGGTAACAATAAGGGGGGGGTCCGATTTCCTCTGTCCCGAAAATCTATGTGTTTCTATGTCGAGGGGTTTTTCAGTTGTTGGATTGTGATTGAGTGATCCAACGGCCGAAAATCTCCTCGACACAGAAATTTTCGGCACAGAGAATCTTGCCTCCGAGAAAGAGAGCTTTGGTGATTTGTTTAGAAACGATGATCAGGGAAGATGGAGTATCCTTGGTTGTACGGCAAATTGGCTTGCAGCTCGAGTCTAGAGGGTTTTCGGGCAATATACCAAGGGTTAACAATCCTTTTGGATAAAGGAATGGCCAATGTTAAAATCAAGCCGGACTCATCTCAAGCCGTCATGTTGATCAAGGAAGGCCCGACATCAAATTGCCCGGATAGATCCATCATTGAAGATGCAAAATTGTTCAGATTTAGCAGCCGCACCAGTAAACAATAGAACGACTTCACTCTATAGCCCAGACGTACTAGACTAACAGTTTAATAGAGCATATTTATCGCCAAGCTAACCAAAGCGTGGATGATCACCTAGCTCATCTTGTCGCGGACCAAGAAGAAGATCTGGTTGTGTGTGTCGACTCCCCCCTTTGGTGCGACATTTTGTTTGTTGTAATTTGCTGTAATCTCTTTGTTCACTGTCAGATCGAAGTTATTCCGATCTCAAGAACCTAGAAGAAAACAAAGAATCTTGTTAAAGGAAAAAAAGCCATTCATTACCTTACGTTTTCCTGAAAGGATTTGGGAAATTTCTACGTACATAGTAGTATTATTTTCTTGATATGGTTCCCTAATTGATGAAGGCATTGAGAGGAAATTTTTTTTAAAAAAAAAAGGGACGGAAACTTTCGTAATATTGGAATGATTGCGATTTGGGCAACTTGAATTTAATACCCTTTACCAAACCTGACTCTGAAATCT
The DNA here is from genome assembly GCF_030253575.1 of Rhododendron vialii. NCBI lineage: Eukaryota > Viridiplantae > Streptophyta > Magnoliopsida > Ericales > Ericaceae > Rhododendron > Rhododendron vialii. Next base: position 7,282,362 of record NC_080561.1, on the reverse strand, counting down.
TGCAGCAATATTCTTTGATTTAATGTATATATTTTCCATTATTTTCTTACCATTAGCAAGTGCAAAGAAAATTTTAAACTTGTGGACAACTAACTTCTTGTAGTCCAAAAAAGTTAAGTTGTTTCCATTAATAAAAAAGTTGTCGAAAAATGTCAAGGTGTTTCCCTGCACTAATCAAAAAGTTGTAATCCAAAAATGTGAACAAATCCCACAACTTAGGGGTGAGCAAAAAATCCGCCAATTCGCGAATCCAGTCCAAACCAATCCAAACCGAAAGGTTTGGTTCGTTTTTAAGTAATATGGTTTGGTCATGGTTTGAAAAAATTAGAAACTGCGTTATATGGTTTGGTTTGTGGATTCACGTTTACGGTTATGGTTCTAAACCGATCCGAACCGTATAATATATATATATATATATATATATATATATATAAAATTTAATTATGATTCACCAAATATATATGGGAGCCTTAGTCAACTACTTTTCTAATTTATTGATCCTATTAAATCTACCGGTATATTTAGTTTTCCTTCATTGCCAAGATAATTTAGACTAAATTTCTATATATCCACCATAATATTTAGTTATGTTCTAATTAGTAGGATAATGTTAGTGTGTGTGGGTAATTTGAATAAAATTGATTTTAATATAGTTTAGTTCAAAGCAAACCGTGGTTTAAAACCGAAACTGAACCGTATTTTTATGGTTTGGATTGGTTTGGTTGGTTCTATGCTTTTTGTGGGTTGGTTTGGTTCTTCAAATTCATAATCCGTAGGTATTGGTTTGGTTCTTGATTTAAAATTTACTTTAAAACCGAACCAATCCGGACCATACTCACCCCTACCACAACTTGATACATCACGATTGTTTTGTTCACACTTATGCAAGATGCGAATTCAATGTGATTCAAGATGTGCATCTTGTACATGCCCATATGGGGGTGTTTATTGTAGCTTTTTTCCCCCCCAAAAGTTTAGGATTTCCATTGATAATGAAGAGCTTACAATATAGGGCATATTTTGTCTGAGGGAGAAAATAGCCGAATAGGCGGGTAGGCTATCCAAAGACCAATACCTCCAAACCCCATACATACACACGTAAGAAGAGCATCAGTGCAACACCATATACCAACTACTACATCTCACATAACCCACCTCACACACACCAATACCAAAAAATGACGACACCTCAGAATGGAGGGTGAGGAAGACTCCCGTAGGGTAGAAACACAGAGACAAAACAAACCAAACAAACAAAACCAGAACAAACCCCAACAAATTCATACCCCAACAATCGAGATGCTCGGATGCCAAGAGACCACGCCGACCACGCCGCCTGTAGAGAAAATGAAGAAGACAATCCGGTGGTCAAGAGACCGTTGAGGAAAAGAACGCCGGCAGCATCGCTGATCGTCACTGTAGTAGTATTTACGAGGGGGAAATGGTTAAGATCTAGCAGATCTAAGCCCCATAATTGGGACCGTTAAAATTCACAAAGTAAATTGTGTGGTCTAAATTCTTGAATGTGTTTTCCATGTTTAAAAAAAAAAAACAAAAAAGAATTCTTGAATGTGAAGTGCACATAAAGTGAATTAATTGTTCCTGTTCATTTTGGGATTTTGAACATTGAATTCTCTCTTTGTGCACGATTTTCAATAATTTTTCTCACAATTATTACTCTTATTTATCTCTATATCTTTTCACTTATTACCCAAAATTCAAATCCTAAAACGAACATGATCACGTGATGTTTTAAATTCAGACTCTAGTAAATTAACAAGAACCACATAAGTCACTTCATGAATAGTTTTCTCACTCCCAACACACATCGTTGGCTTGATGATAGCTATGCATAATTCATTGATCAATCATTCGGGTGGACATGCACTTCTATCTCTATATATATGGGGCCAATTTAGAGGGATTTTATTCAACATGTGTCTTCTGTTTTGCTCCACTAATTAGTATATTTTAAGTACTTCTTGTGTGTTTTAGAGTCAATTGTGGGTGGGGGGAAGAAGAAGATGGCTCTTACTGGCAAGATGGAGAGTGAAGTAGAGATTAAGTCAAATGGTGATGATATTTTCCATATGTGTGCAGGTAAGAAAGCACAGCACACAGCAACTCTGAGCCCTGAGAAAGTGCACAAAGTGGAAATCCATGAAGGTGAGTGGGGGGATCATGGATCCGTGAAGGTCTGGACTTTTGTTGCAGGTAATTAATTAAAAAGCACACAAAACCTCATTCCTCCATTGTTCAATTAAATTAAATTAAATTGGTGTTCTTATATTTAAAAAATCTGTTGATGAGGAAGATTATTGTTACAAACTTTCTTGGAAAAAGAATGATTTTTCAAGTGCCTTTTTTGCTGTTCTTATATTTGGTTTAGGTTTTAACGGAGGTTTTTAGGTAATGAGTGGAGATAGATAGATAGATAGATAGATTATAGTAATAATTGAAAAGAAAATTTATATGAAATAGTGCACAAAGACAAGGGTACCAAAGTGAACACAGCTGGTTTTGTCTTGAGTTTCTTTCGCTAACCCTTTCGACATAATAGACCAAATGGACAGGATCCGATCTCCCATTTCTCAATTTATCTTTTTTATTAATAATGTTATTATCATTATCGTTGTGCGTTTGTTGATATCCACGAGTAATAATTGGAACTTAAAAAGAGATATAAAGAGGAAGAATTTTTATTTTTTTTTGGGAATTTGACATAATGCTCTTTCGTGGTTGATGAAAAAATAGAGGGGAAGGTGGAGACATACAAGGAGAAAGTGAGCATAGATGAGGAGAACAAGGCGGTTCATTTGACAGCATTGGAGGGACATTGCTTGGAACTTTACAGGAGCTATAACATCATCTACCAATTCATTCACAACGGTGAAAGCAACATCGTCAAAATCACTATCGAGTACGAGAAGAAACATGAGGACATTCCCCCTCCACAGAAGTACATGGATTTCGTGATCAGTTTGATCAAAGATCTTGATGCTAATCTTGTGAAGGAGTGAATGAAAGTTATATATAGATCGATCGATCGGTTGGATGGTTGTATTGCAAGATAGCATGAATAATGTGGTTTTTTTAATTTTTGGTTAATTTTGTGATAAGTAAGAGCTTCAACTATTGTATTGTGTGTGAGAAGTTCCTACCACTTGGGTAGGTTCAATAACGGTTCATTATGGTTGTAACTTTGATCCTTTGGGTTGTAATAAGAGCTTGAAGGCTAGAGATTTGGTTTGCTACATGTATGAATAATGATACTATTCACACAAACCCATACAACTATATCTACAACGCGGTACAGATTTGTCAGTGGCGATTCCAGCAAGATGTTCAAAAATTACTTTAACTCTACTAGTTGATCTATTAATCAACAATTTATGTACAAAATGTCATATATTTTTCTAAATAGTGCGGTCAAAAAACATAACCTCTATTCCAAAAAAATTACTGACTAAGCATAATAAGAACTTATTATATATATATATATATATATATATATATATATATATATATACACACAGTCAGTCTTAAATGAGGGAGTCGTTATTTTAGTTAAAATGCGGACCTCCTCATTTCTCCCATTTTCCTATCGAATTTCGATGATCCGAGCCGGTCAATGTGTTCAGAATGTGATTTTAAGGGTACCCGCGAGAAATCGGCAAAAAAAATGACCGGGAAGGGCTTCATCCGAGCAGTTTTTGTTTGAACCGTTCGATAAAAAACAACAAAAACTGCTCGGATGAAGCCTTTTCCGGTCATTTTTTTTGCTGATTTCTCGTGGGTACTCTAAAAATCACGTTCTGAACACATTGAGCAGCTCGGATCATCGAAATTCAATTGGGAAAGGGAGGTCGGCATTTTATTAAAATGAGGTGGTCCTTACGGGAGACAGACTATATATATATATATATATATATATATATATATATATATTTGACGTGAAGAATTACAATTTTGTTCTCTTACCTAGTAGTTAAAAAGAAAAAGAATCTGACACTAAGAATTTCTATTGGCTGCAAAGAATTACTCCTGACCGCGAAAAATTAGTCTTGGCTGCAAAAAATTACTCCTGGACGTAAAGAATTACTTATGGCCGCAAAGAATTACACCTGGCTGCGAAGAATTACTTATGGCCGCATAGAATTACTCTTGGCCGCAAAAAATTGCGAGACCATAAGTCATTCTTCGCGGCCAAGTGTAATTATTTGCGGCCAAGAGTAATTCTTCGCGGCCAAAGAGTAATTGTTTACGGCAAAGAGTAATTTTTCTCGGCCAAAGAAGTAATTCTTTGTGGCCACGAGGAATTCATCGAGGCCAAGAATAATTTTTTGCGGCTAAGAGTAATTCTTCGCGGCCAAGAATAATTCTTTGCAGTTATATGATTCGAATAGTGTCGCCTCTGCATGACTATATGTCTACTTTTCCTAACTTGTGGCTTCCTGTATAGCGAGGCTGTGACGAAACTATTTTTGCCTTCATCGCAACCATTAATCAAAGCCTAATGACCAAAGCAATTCATCACTACAACGTACAAAAGGGTTGCCTTACGCAACATGACATGCTAATTAAGTACAAGTCAGGTTCATAATTTAATTAAGGATTAGTTAGCAGTTATGAAAGAGATTTGATGATGCATTTGTTGTCATGGTTGGTTGAGTCTGTCTTACCCTCTCAACCACCACCTTTTTTGTGCCTTCTAATCTAATCTATATCTCTCTATCTAATTATAAAAGGAGTTGGCCCGGGTGGGTCAAAAACATAGTAGTAACTAGGCTCCATTCTTTTTGTCTCAATTTTTTTTTTCTTCTGGTAATTTGTACTTTTCGCAACTTTTTGTTGAGCTTTTCGTCATAATTTTTGGGATTAATCATTCGTCTCGACGAGAAAAATCAGAAAAGTATAAAAACGTGGACCAATGTTGAAAAAAGTTCATATAAGACGATAATTTTAGATAAAATGAGACGACAGTTTTGGCCTTTTTTCTTCTTTAGTGAACTTTATTTTTTTTAGTCATAATTTTTAGTTTTTAGACTCTTTCCATTGAGATGGATAATTAATCCAAAAAATATTACGAAAACTTAACAAAAAATTAAAAAAGACAAGCAAAACATACAAAACAAAAAAGATAAAAAAGTTTACAAGAACGCAGCCTTATTATGTGACTTGGAAAAAAGTTAATAGAGCAAGCGAATAAAACATAAACTTTTCTTGATGTGTGCAATTTTGAAAAGTGTCCTAATTTTTTTCCGTTCCAACAATTCAATAAATTACTCACAATTCATGAAATTCTTATACCGACTCGTGAATTTTAAAAGACCCCACACTTCCGAGATAACGAGAACAACTATCTCCTTTTGAACAAGTCAATGGAGGCGAATGACCCTAATTAGTGATACGTCAAAGTTGAAAGGTGCATCATTTAGTGATGGAAAAATGGAAATAAGCATATTTTTAAATGACACTAAATATATGATGCTTTTCCAAGTGATTTTCAATCAATCGAAATTCCTTTAAATAAGCGTTTTGAGGGTGAAAATGCAGTTATATGTCATCCTTAACGGAGAAGGGAGGCCTTGATAGATGTTGAGTGCATTCATATTTTAAGAGGTAATGTGCATTGAGTTCCTAGAAGAAAATTCTATTAAATAAATTGCGATAGCGGAAGAATATTCAGAGGGTGTATTTGCGTTAAATTAAGGTCTTGAGATTAGTCTGAGTGCGTTCAAGTTGGCTTGAACATTGGTAAGAATGTATTTGTATAATTAGTTGAATTATACAAGAAATGAGAGGTGAAGAAACAAATACTCTTAGGATTCTTCTCCTCTTTCTATCTAACATAATAGCAATTCAATTTTTTTTTTATGGGTTATGCGTGCTTTGTAAATGAATTAAACTCGCATTTTTTTTTTCATGAATCTTTTTCTTCCATGGCCCTATAATGAGTATGTATGCCCTATTTAGAACTGGCTCATAACTTTCGAGGGTCAGAGGAAAATTTCTTAAATGAGGTTCATTCTATGTTTTTCATACAAAGGTTGGTCGACAAAGAGTTTCATAAAGAACTCATTACAAAATATTTACCACCACAAAATTTGAATTGAGCATTTAGTGTAGAGAACGTTAGATTAAAAATATTTGGGCCTTATATATAAGGGGCCCTAAGAATTTGGAGGTTCCTTTTTTAGCTATTTTTTGGAGGCCCAAGCCTTAGACTTCCTTGGCTTCTCTCATAACCCGGCTCTGGCCCTACCTTGGTCCCTACTGAATTGTCCATTGCTTAGTTAAAATCAAAGTTGTTGACCCGCACCACAGGCAGATGCTCGGCAGTATCTCCCATCCCAAAATCTACATCGTGCTGTATACGAGTATTTCTTAATCTTTCAAAGTAAAAATTCCAGATAAGGATCCTCCAGTAATTATCGCTAACAGGTGTTGAAGCTATCTTAGTGTGGATTATGTGAAAAAATATTCTTCCTGGTCAAAGTCTTCCGCAACAAGAAAAAAATAATGGGAGTGACTCAAGGGTTACAAATAAACCGAGCTACACGTAAATAGTTCGTGGCTTCGCTCGACTCTTTTATTAAACGAGCCGGATTCGAGTTGGAAGTCGAGTTTTGAGTTGATCCGTATAACTTGTTTCTGGTTTTTATTTGTATTTGTTGTTTTTTGGAAAAAAAAAACTTGATTCGAATTGCAAAAATTTAACTCGTTTAACGGGATAAAGAGACTCATTAAGTAAAATAGTCAAATTCGACTCGTTAAATACTCTTGCTCGAGAGGATCCGAATCCTATTTTAAATTCTTTCCCTTTCTCTCTCCGGTCTTCATCAATCAATGTGCCCGCACGGTTGCTTTCTACTAGTTTCTCCTAACAATCAACATTAGTGCTCCCTATTTGTTTAACTAAAGTTGAAATTAGTATTTATACTGAGCTTATAAATGGATAAATAAAGTTTCTACTACTTTATGTCAGAGTAGACCCAGAACCCAGAAACAGAACATAGCAACGGCAGGGGATCTGTAGCGGTAGTGGTGGTGAACGCGCCGTCGTTGACTGGAGACTTTTCCAGGCGAAGAGAATGAGCGCGTCGAGGTTCATAAAGTGCGTCACAGTCGGGGACGGAGCTGTGGGAAAGACTTGTATGCTTATCTCCTACACCAGCAACACTTTCCCTACTGTGAGTACCTTCTTACCCACAACTTCTGTTTAGCCAATTTCATCAATGCTGCTTCCCTTTTTAGCAAGAAAATCAACGGTTTTCGATGGGACCTTTTTTTTTTTTTTGGGGGGGGGGGAATGATTTAGTGTAGGGTTTTGCGTTTTAAGTTTGTTGAGGAAATGGGGGAAAGGAATTGGAATCGGTGTGCCCTAGAGATTGGAAATTGGTGGTTTCTTGGTCGATCAAGAAAGAAAATGAGGGGGGTTTTCCATGTTTTTTTGAAGTGCAGTGTTTGTTTTTTTTTTTTTTTTGAGAACTCAGTGTCGAGCCAGCTTTCGCGCAACTTGCGCAACTGGACTATTACCGGGGTCAAACCCCACCGCAGTAGTGTTTGGGTTTTGTGGCTTCTTTTTAGTCCTCGAGCAAATGAGGGAGAGGAATGGGGAATTATGTGCCCTAAAATTTGCAAATTAATGGTTTCTTGGTCGCGCAAGCAAGAGAATTCGGCATTGCTTTGAGAAAATCAAGGGTTTTAGATGTGTTTTTTTTTTGGAAGAGTAGTGTTTGGCTTTTGTGGTTTTATTTTTTATTTTTATTTTTTAAAGTTCTTGAGCAAGTGAGGGAAAGTAATGGGGATTTTTGTTGGCTAAGATTTGCGTGAATTAGTGGTTTCTTGGTGGATCAAGCAAGATATTTGGGGTTTTTCCATGTTTTCTTGATATTACGTTTTTTGGAGGAGCATAATTGGCCTTTTGCTGGCTTCTTTTGGTTCTTGAGCTAATGAGGGAAAGGAAGGGTAATGGTTTCTTGATCGGGCAAGCAAGAAAATTAGGGATTTCTTTTAATTGCATCAATGCTCCTTCAATTTTTTAGGAAGAAAAATCAAGGGTTTTCAATGTGAGTGGTTTTTGGAAGAACTTTGTTTGGCTTTTGTGGCTTGTTTTAGTTCTTGTCCAAATTAGGGAGAGAAATGGGAATTTGTGTGCCCTAAGATTTGCGAGTTAGTGGTTTCTTGGTCGATCAAGCAAGAAAATTGGGGTTTCTACATGGGTTTTTTTTTCTTCTTGAAATGCTTCTACATGGGTTTTCGATGCAACGTTTTCTGGGAAAACAAAATTTGCCTTCTTTGTGCTCTAAATTTTGCAAATTAGTGGTTTCTTGGTCAATCTAGCAAAATAATTTGATTTTTCTTTTGTGGTCTTTCACTTTGACGTTTTGCAAAAACAGTCTTTGGTTTTTGTGACTTCTTTTAGTTTTGAAGGAAATGGAGAAAGGAAAGTGAATTTGAGTGCCCTAAATTTGGTGACCTGTTTTGTTTTTTTTGTTGATCAGTGCAAAATTAGTGCTGCTGTGGTCTTTCTATTTGACGTTTTTCAACAACAGTCTTTGCTTTTTGTGGGTTTGAATTTAGCAAATGAGGGATAGAGAAGGAATGTGTGCCCCAAATTGAACAAGATAGTGGTGGTTTAGTCAATCCAGCAAGAAAATTGGGCCTTTGGAGTCTTTCAATTTGACTTTTTGACTTTGGGTCTTCTCTTTTTGTGGCTTCTCTTAATTCCTTAGAAAATGAGGTGAGAAAATGTTGTTTTGGGACCTAAATTGAACAAATTAGGGTTTATGTTGGTTGATCTATGCAACAACTTGAAGGAAAACACTTATCAAATTTCAAGTTCTTTCGGAATATACTGGGAAAGGACCAATTCTGTTTTCCTGTTGTTGAAATCATGAAGTGGTTTTTATCTCAATTGCTGTTTGTTTGGTAGAAAGGGGAAAGGAAGAGGATTTTGAAGAATTAGGGTTTTGTGGAATTTCCCCGTTGTAAACTAGGGGTGAAGCACAAAATAAAAAAAGAGAAAGGGTGTTAAGTGCTGCTCTCATTGTTCTGGCTTTGACTATGGAAAGGATTTTGATGAAACCTTCTATCAAAAAGCATTGCAGCTTTAGTTGAGTACATGTATTGTGGTCATCTCCCTTTTTCGATGGTGATCATTCCATGTTCTTCACTTGACATAGGAAACTACAAATGGATGTATGAATTTTCTTTCGAATGGTGGCACCTGTGCAAAGTTTTAATTATTGACCTGTTGACAATATCGATTCGGTGCTCCTGCTCTTTTATTGTAGCAGTATAGTAATTGTTGCTTTTCAGAAATGGTAAATTGAACTCTACGGTGTCTCTTTGTTAATGTTATGACAACAGGACTACGTGCCAACTGTTTTTGACAATTTTAGTGCAAATGTGGTTGTGGATGGGAGCACGGTTAACTTAGGGCTGTGGGATACTGCAGGTAAGCTCGTTAAGGCCAGTGATTACATCTTTTTCTTCTTCTTTATACGACTTAAAATTGTGCTGGATTTGACACTTTTTAACTTTGACAAAAAAAAGGTCAAGAGGATTACAATAGGTTAAGACCTCTGAGCTATCGCGGGGCTGATGTCTTTATACTTGCATTCTCTCTCATTAGCAAGGCCAGTTATGAAAATATATCAAAAAAGGTAATCTAACTTTTCCATTTGTGCCTTTTTTTTTGAACTTTAAAAAGGTTACTCTATCATCAGACGTCATACTTCATACTGATGAATGCTTTTCATATCTGTTTCCGATGTTCAGTGGATTCCTGAATTGAGGCATTATGCTCCTGGGGTCCCAGTGGTTCTTGTTGGAACAAAACTTGGTTAGACTCTCTTAACCATCCTTTTTATCATTCTAGTATGGTGCTATAGTGGGGACTTTTGGTCATTTACATTGAGAATTTCAGTACAATTGTTTCACGATAGTGTGGCTCTTCTTGCCAATGACAGCAAAATTATTATTTGTCACTTCTGAACTCCGCATTCAAGTCCCTTATAGGATATTTCCATATCAGGCAAGATTCTGGAGACAATTTGTTTTTATTTACATCTCATCAGATTTGCATCTTTGGTAGACAAAGAGTGATGAGCTTGCGCACGAACCTGGAATAAAAGTAACTTGGTTTATTCTTTATTAATAGCTTCGTGGAAGTTACAATATGGAGATGATTTTCAAAAATGAGTTTACTGAAACATAAATGACAAATGATGCATGGTCAAGTATCTCTTCTTAAAGCTTCATGGAACTGTTAGTTCTTCATGCTTCATGGAACTGTTAGTTCTTCTTACATGCGTGGGCATAGTCACACAATTTTTGAGTTTGGGGTAATGGACCCACACTCAAATCGCGGATTGGCGAACTCATACAAAGTTCGCGCCTAATTCGCTAACTATTTTCTGCCCGTGCGCGAATTTGTTTGTCAAACCAACGGACGTAAATTCCATAGTCAAAATGCACGTGGCTAGTTTCTAGCCAACAAAAGCTATTACAAAGCCTGCATAACGTCAAATCTGAGGGCACTATTGCCTGTTGCATTTGTCAGTGCAATGTCTAGTCTACAAAAACTAGTCTGCAACTCTATGAATAACTAGTCTATTCAACCATAACTAGTTTACATTTAATTATGATATTTATTGTTTCTACTAGTAATAATTTAATTTTTAACAGGTTCTGAATGTAAAATTTTTTTGTGAATGTTGCAGTAATTATGTATATCAATTATTGGAAAGTATAAATGTTAAGAAAATTATACATGACATGTAATAATAATACATATAGTGAAGACGCTCTGGAAGTCTGTTCTAAAAATTGTCACTTTCGCAGTCCCGCATTTCGCACCCACACAGCTCGCACTCTGTGACTTGGTGCGTGGGCTAGCATAGAATCCATCTTGTAGTCTTTTCCCAAATGGTCAGAACTCTTTTATTATTATTTGTCTTTTCTTGGCAGGGTGCCTAATGTCATTGCTATTATTGGGAAGAAGGGATTCCACCGTCTCCAACAGCCCCCCCCCCCCCCACCCAAGGGACTCAGGGGGGCTGCTGTCCCGGCCCAGGGAGTCCCGCTCCGAGCTTGGTTTGACGATCAGAAACGTTCACTTCGTAGAGTTCGTCGAGTTGAACAAGTGTTCAAAAACATCAGTTTGATCGGATATCTTTAAGTGCCTGATCGTAACCTTTTTGTCTTGAAAAGAATGGATCCGAAACACTGGATCAAATCTACTAGAACCCATTATTGGCAAGTTATATGTGTTCTGATCAGACATTTAAAGATATCCGATCAAACTGATTTTTAGCTCTACGAAGTGAACGTTTCCGATCGTCGGACTAAGACCGGAGCGGGGCCCCCTGGGCTGGGACAGCACGCTGCTGTCCCTTGAAGGGGCAGCAGCCCCCCTGAGTCCCCCCCCAAGAACATGCAGAATCTTACCTTTTGTTATCTTCGTTCCTAGATTTGAGTTTTTGTTGTCCTAATTGTTCACATTCGCTTCCAGTTTTCACTTGCTAATTTTTAGTTGATACGGCGTCACTCCTCAAACAGTAACGGTGTAGTTGCCATGTATTGCTCGTGCATTGGCATCAACAAAATGTTCTGAATTTGGTTTCCTCATTCTATATAACTTATTGTGGTAAAAGTTTTTTGTTCTTTTCCTTTCAACAGAAACTAAGGGTGGGATATTCCGTCGAGTTTATACAAGGTTTAGCAAATTGGTTGTTGTTTGCCTGGGGAATAGCTCTCTGGCACACTATGTGTCCTATGACTCTAATGTTCATACTAATTTTTTCTTGTTCGTGTGTCTGTGGGTGAGTGTGTGTGCGCGTGCATATTTTGTACCTGGAGCATCATCACTGTCACATAACATTGGAATTTGAACTATGTAAATCTTACTTCCATCAAGCCATTTAACGTCAATGGATGAGTTAGCATCATCCATTGATGAGCAAATTTTGATCATAATGAACTTAAAATAACAGCTAAAATGACAGTTTTAAAAAAGAAAAAACACAGGCTTTAGACCTAATGGCCTCTGATTTTGCTTCCGGTAGATCTTCGGGAGGACAAGAAATACTATGGTGACCACCCTGGTGCGGTGCCCATTACAACAGCTCAGGTACATCTGCCGCTTCAACTTTCTATCTTCATGAAATCAATCCTGGCCATTCCTCTATGAGGCATGGTACAGTACATGAAAAGGAAACATGAAACTGTCCATGAAACAACACTGGACGGTCCAGATTCACTTTGTTTCATGGACAGTTTCATGTATCCTGTCTTTTCCGTTCCTCTATATATCTTGTTTCCATCTGCTTTGCCTCCACGATTTCTATTCTTGCGTGGTAGCCCTCCAAAGCAAAGACCTGACTTTCTACTTTCTACTGAAGGGAGAGGAACTGAGAAAGCTAATCGGAGCAGCTGCTTATATCGAATGTAGTTCAAAAACCCAGCTGGTGATATATCTTACTTTTAACCATGTTTCTTCATTTAAAATCCTGCAGTGAACCTCCTATTGATTGTATAGTAATTTTGAGCATGTTGCTTTGAAATTACAGAATGTGAAGGCTGTATTCGATGCGGCTATAAAGGTGGTGCTCCAACCACCAAAGCAGAAGAAGAAAAAGAAGAAGGGACGCAACGCCTGTAATTTCTTGTAAGATTTTCCTGCTGGATGAAAAGATGACCGACTGGCTAATTATCCATTAGTTTCTTAGTCACTCAGTTATATTTCCTCGTTGAGCAAGCAAAAGGCTGTGGTTTATAGGAAGTTCTGTTACGGTATCAAGTGTTTGGTTGTTGCTTTTTTAGTAGTGTGCTGATTTGTATATTTATGACTTTCATGGCGTCCCGTGACTCTTGTTCTGCTTAATGTATTAACCAGATTGTGTGGAAGATCTTGTTATGTGAAACCAAACTGTTTCCTGCTTTGGACACGGCTCAGTTCATTCTTTTTTTGCTTATATATCATTCTCTATGGTTGCATGTGTCTAGTTTCTTTTGAGTACTCATTGATTTATCTAGATTGACTCGGTTTGGGATACCACACATGGTGCCCCAATGCATTGCAACACCATACATTCTTGTCTACTTCTACGAGAATGTTAGGTGTTGGAGGGCATTGGAGTACCACATGGGAGTGCCTCAGAATCATTCATTAACTAGATTGACGCGGTTTGGGATACCACACATGGTGCCCCAATGCATTGCAACACCATACATTCTTGTCTACTTCTACGAGAATGTTAGGTGTCGGAGGGCATTGGAGTATCACATGGGAGTGCCTCAGAATCATTCATTAACTGTTCATAAGAGTTACTAGTATTGGGCACATGGGGACAACAAAGAAAAATCATTAGGATCTTTTTCATGGTGCCCAACACCTCTGTAACAAATGAATGTATGGTTATCGAGGATGTTGATGTATCAGGTGACGGTTTTTCAAAACTACTAAATAACAAATGAATGTATGGTTATTGAGGATGTTGATGTATCAGGTGATGGTTTTTCAAAACTACTAAATAACTACTCGACGACAAGACTGGCATCGCGTCAGGCCGTGATTTCTATCTTGAGTTGGTAGGTCATGATTTCTATCTTGAGTTGGTATTTTTTGCTTGTCATAAAATTTTACTGTGCTTATCTAGATAGTAGCTCGTACAAATTTGACTTCCACAGAGATTTGTGAAAGGAATAAAGTTGGAAATTTTGATAAGGGAAAGTTAGGCAAATCCAAGGTGTATACTGTGGGCTGATCCTTGTTTGCTTGGCGCACCGAATGTTGCAGCTGTTTGCTTTTGATTTTGGATTCCACGAAGTTGATGCCTTCATTTGTCCATTGACTGAAAAAGTTGGGCCTGTGATTCTCTTTCAACGTGTGGTTTCAGCTGAGCACGAATATCTTTCTTTCTTTTTTCTAACGATCACGGGTGTCTGGACCAGCTTATGCATACCTCGACTAATCCCTTTTCCGATCAAGTCAAAGGCATGCCATCTCTGCCGGGACTAGGGGATTCGCTAGAAATTTACAGTATTTCTTACGGCCTGACTCCAAGAACCCTGGACAATTGTTGGGAAAACATCCACCAACCAACCGGACCAACCCTTGGGTTCAGGACGAATATCATTTCCCTCCAGAAAGTAAAACGTATATTGTTGGTTTGTCAAAACTTATTATGTTTCCTGAGATTCCTGATTGGATTTTTGCCCGGTATCTTTCACTAAGTTTCAGCCCCCCCCCCCCCCCCCCCCCCCCCCCACCAATTACAACTAGTGGCCATAATATCATTGATATCCATCCCTATTCTAGATCATTAAAGTAGTGTATGATTCTCCTTTTCATATTTGGATCTTGAATTTCATTAATTTTGGATGTGATTATAGGCTGCTCGGAAGTGGGAAAAAAACTTCATACTTTGCTTTGGAGGTTGAGTTTTTAGAATTCAGGACCGCTATTCGATATCATAGTGAAAGATTGGATTTTCTACAAAAACAGGTTACTATTGCAATCGACATGACACCATAGGAGCGTCCACCGAGGGTCACTGTGTAGTTGATATTTGCTAATTTTTGCGTGACTTGGTGATTAGGAGGTCACGTGACGTGACATGCCCTTTTAAGTCTGGGTTGCTGGTTTCTTGTCACTATATACTCGAAGGTGCTAGCCGAACTACGTTTCGAGGCTGAAAGAGTCTTTTCAAGCTGTCAATTTCCCAATGAAATTCTTGTTGCTTTCAAATTTGAGAACCCTTTTGATTCTTTACTTCCACCTTTTTGCTGGAATCTATACTTACTTTTACAAGTTTTGATAGGTTTTTAAAATCAGTGGACCTTACCCGTTACTTCCTCTCAAAATTCTGTGTCCCCCTCCACCTCCACCACCATTTCCCTTTATATAAACACCACCTTCTGTTTTCTTGTTTTCGTAGATTGTTTGATCTTTTCCTTTGATTCCCAATACTCCCTCTTGTTGGATTTCCTATCAGTTTCCACAAATTGCTCCATTAATGGCTTCAAAAAGAATCTCCAAGGAGCTTAAGGACTTGCAGAGAGACCCACCAACATCTTGCAGTGCAGGTACAAACACATTGATTTCGGGTCCACCAAAACTCGTCGTAGTACCTTGTTCGTTTGTGTATTTGAGCTGAGTTCGAACATCAGTTCGAGCTCAGTAATTAATTGAGCTGAGTGGGCTTAGCATGAGGCCGGCTCGGTTATTATGTACTTACGCTTGATGCTTGATGCTTGATGTGGGTGTTGGTTTTGGCTCAACGCCGCATCTTATGACTTCCTTCGTCTCGTAAGTTGTGTCACAAACTTTGCTCTTAGCTAGGGGTGTTAGAAAAAACCACTGGACCCTCTTAGCAGGGGTGTTAGGAAAAACTGTTGGATCTCGACCTGTTTCGGTTGGTTTTTACCCGGTTTCGGTTTTGGAACAAGAAAAAAGTTAATTTTCGGTTCGGTCTTGGGTGACTGGAATTTTAACCGAACCAAACCGAAATTAAATGGACTGATTAGGATCGAACTGAACCAGCTATATAAACCGAGGAGTTTGGCCCACTGTCAAGTTTTATATTTGGCCCAACTAAGACCCATTTTGGATAGACCGAAATTTCTGAAATTCCCGACTGTATGGACCCCATCCCTAACCGGACCAAACCAAACCAAACTTAACTCTGGTCGGGATTGGTCCTGGAAATATTCACCCCGAACCAAATTGGTCTTCGAAACTCTTCCCCTAACCGAAATCACCCCTACTCTTAGCTTACACACTTAACAATTTTAAAAGCTAAAAAAGAAATGACTCTTGAGAAATTCTGTTTTGGTACTTTTGACAATTTTAACATGGTTTGTAACTTCAATCCCGAGCTCGAGCTTCAAATTGAACTCAATAATGAACGAGCCAACCACACATGCTAAAGTATTCGACTTGGCTCGATTGGTTTGCAGCTTTCCAAAACTTCTTCTTTCTTCTTCCTCTAACGGTACAGCTCTTCGATTGGCGATGGTTTTTAGGTCCTGTAGCAGAGGATATGTTCCATTGGCAAGCAACAATCATCGGTCCAACCGACAGCCCTTATGCCAACGGAGTATTCCTCGTGACTATCCATTTCCCACCTGATTATCCATTCAAACCTCCAAAGGTATGTATACTGAACTTGGTTCTGCTCTACGCTTTTACTCACGACTCCTTTATTTCAAACGTGCTTGATCTGTGAAAAACTGGTTGCAGGTTGCGTTTAGGACCAAAGTTTTCCACCCCAATATAAACAGCAACGGGAACATTTGCTTGGACATACTCAAGGAACAGTGGAGCCCTGCTCTTACCATATCCAAGGTGAAAACTTCAATTCTTGATTCTTTAGTCTCCCTATCATTGTCCTTTCACTCTGCGAAATCCAAACACGGCCTTAACTATGAAGTTTTGTCAAGCCCGAGGGGTTGGTGAAGTGAGAGCATATCAGCAGGCAAGGGGCTCACCCCTGAAGCTCGCTGGTTTAACTCCCACTGCCGGCGAAAAATCCTTGGAATTACTGGGATTTGTCTCGTGACTTCAGGGCTTCCGGATTTATAGAAGTACGCGTAACGACGTTTTTTGGTGTTTTTTTTTGCAGGTTTTACTCTCCATATGTTCACTTCTGACTGATCCAAACCCAGATGATCCACTTGTTCCAGAGATTGCTCACATGTGCAAAGCTGATAAAGTCAAGTATGAATCCACTGCTAGAAGCTGGACCCAGAAGTATGCCATGGGCTAAAAACAAAAAACAAAAAACAAAAACAAAAACCTTCCCCCATGTTTGCTGTTATATCTTCAATATTTACTTTTCAATCAAGTAAATGTTCTTCAAAAAATTAGTATCTTTCTTCTTGTCCTGTTTCAATTCTGAGGTATTCAAAAGGCCTGTTTGGCTTACAAATAAACAGGTCCCATCGTAAGGCTGTAATTGTGGGTGGGAGCACCTCTTTGCTTGGGAATAAAAGCTTGTCCACTATACTTGAGTTTCTCCGTCAATCAATTAATTGTTCAAAAAAGGGTAGGAAGGGGCAACCAGCATAGCAACTCGCCTGGGCTTGATGTTTCCGACCCACTGTTGAATGTTTAGTTCGAGCCATACTTGGGTGACCATAATTGGAAACCATCTGATTTGCCACTAATATTGGTTAGTGATGACAAGTGGGGTCTATTTTATCTGTGCACTATTGACATAATGCCTAGTTATTGATTTTCAAATCTCTGTTTGGGAAAAAAGAAGCAGTTAGTGTTCAAATATGATGAACTTATAATGATTCTTCCAAGTCGAGTAACGATGAAGGAAAATCTAATGTCATAGTATATGATGTAATCTCCTCGGACTAACGGGGATGAATGAACAGTAGCACCACACTCCCGGTGGTACGCGGTATGTCTAGGGCTCTTGTGAGATTGCGTGTTTGAAAAATAGTTTTCGGACCACAGAAGTTTCACTCGCTCAAACGTAGGATACAAGATCCTTGGTTTCGAGTCTTTTGACTACAGAAGTTTCGAAACTGGATTTATAGTCCAATTCGATACTCAAAGTCGGGCAAACAAACAGGCCCGTAGGGCTTTCAATCACTTGTTACGACCATAAACGACGGTTTGGTAGTTAGCAAGTGTATGAACAAAACAACCAACAAAAATCTAAAAGAACTTACAAGTTCAATAGAAACATCGACCGATAATAAGTCCACAAGTCTGGACCGGCCAGTAAAAATGCCATTAAAAAGACTCCTTGTTCTTTTTTATTGACTTCGTCCTCCCTTTTTTTTCCCCAGGATTTTTGCATGAAAAGTCTGTCTCTCTCTCACTCTCTAACCTCTCTAGCTTCACAGTTGTAAAAATTGCTGAAAAAAGATGGAACGGATTGCCTCAGAAATCTGTCATCGAAATACAGATTACCGAATCAAAGAACGGTTGCTGCATTTGAGATGAGTCGTGAACTATGTCACTCTCTTCAAGAGGTTTCGCGGCCCTGTCCAACATGCCAAAATTCAAAAATCTCTATCGCGGCCTCCTCTGCACATAAGAAAGAACAGAGTGTTTGGTTTTGGAAAGCAAAATCAAATCAGTTCAATCAACCCACTAATTAAGTACACGTTTTCCATCTATCATCAGAATCAGAAGATCTTTGACAGGAAGAAAATCGGTTTCGGATTTTTAGCAAAACGTGGATTCTATAGTATGTGTGCGAGAATCAAATTTAGGGGTTTACACGGCTAACTAGTAACTAGATTCTGAATAAATTTTTTTTTCAAATGGCCATGCGCTAGGCCCTTTTCCCCGAGCGCGCCAAACCTCTTTTTGGATCTAGCTGCATCACAAGCCCGGCCAATAAGATGCATCGTCATATAAGGTAGAAACAAATTTTATAACTAACCAATGTGCGACAAGGCAAATGCTGAAATCCCAACACAAACACGGAAACACCCCATCAATCTACCTTAAAACAGATTCATGCCTTTAATTTTCTCCTTAAAACAATCTAACCTTAAAACAGATTCAAGGCCCATTCCAACAGGTTTCAATCTTTTTCATCTTTCCACGTAGTCAACTCTTATTAGTACACGCAGTCCACGTGTTAATCCAACATCATACGTGACGTTGCGCCATCTTATCATCTTTGTGGACTTTTAATTTGAAGAGTGACCTTAGTTGCATAATCCTTTAATTAAGATACAATGCGGTCGCGCTCTCGATCCTCGTTCTCACGGATTTTAGGAGTTTAGAATGAGTTTCAAAGCTGGTTTCATGCTCGCGCTCCCGTTCTATTGCGCATTCGCACATGAATTAAGTGACTTGGCCGGAGTGACACAAAATGAGAAGGTTGACTAGAGCAGATTCAAGATTTAACCCAAAAAATCAATTTTAAATGGAGATTAAATTTTTTACATCGCCGGTGTAAATATTTATTTCCTCCAAATCAATTACATAACCAAAAAGTGATTCTGCTCCCTGTTAACTATTACTTGAGTTAATAGAATACTTCTGGTTTATCTTAAAAAACTAATGTAACCAAAAAGTGGACTCCAAATAGATTAAGGTGATATTGATGAAGCGGTAGGTAAACTTTTCTCTTCTTTTGTTATAATCCGGAACCGATCCTACCAACCACAATCTTAAATAACTTGGACGCACCATAAATCGAATCCCCATTCCACAACTATTTCACATAGACTTTTCGCTAGCAGGGAAACTGACCCAAATTTTTTTTCTCGTAATAAGAGTCGAACAAGAGACTTATGGTTTTAGTTAGCTATGCTCTCCTCAACACTTGAATTAACCCTTAGGGTTTGGGTAGGTAAACATTGGTCGTTATATTAGGGGAAGATGAAGGAGAAGTTATGGTTTGGTGAAAAAAGTACGAGCAAATGTAATTAATATTTAAGGCAATCAATCAGTCTTGTTATCTTTTCTGGTAATTTTAATTAGTTGTGTTTAGGTAATGTCTTAGTTCATCAACCCCTTGAATTAAATATCATCAATTTCTTACAGCTAGCATAGGTAGCTTTCACAGTACGTAGTACTTTGAAAATAAATTCTTGTCAAATCTTATGAATAGAGAACTCATTTGGGAAAAACTTGGGTGGTTGAGATGCAAAACAAATGGTATGCCTACCGCAAGAAGAAGAAAATAAATGCAGCAGTGCTCCGTTGACTGCTCTGTTTCACTGCTTCTTCTGCCTCAACGCTCAATTTCACCATCCGTTTCGAAAATCAATGGTCCGGATTTAAAAAAAAAATTTTCTTTTCTAAAAGAGTCTTTTAAAATTCAGACCATCCAAAATACTTTTAAATGGTGAAATTAAGAACAGTTGGAGAACAGTGAAATAGAACGGTGGAGTAGTCTTTCTGAAATAAATTAGTATTTGGGGACCACAGCTTCGTGAAAAAACCCAAGATATCTTGCCATACCTCATTCAAAAAATAACAGAAGGTTGACTGAGACTTTTATATGTTTCTTTTTCTTTTTTAATGCAGGGTGTTCCGGATCAGCTCGAACGCACCCCAAATTAATTCCTGTCGTCCCAACCACAGCTCTTTTCATTGTTACACGTGAGGTGGGGTGGCTCCAACAATTGTTTTCAAGAAAAATCGAACATAAAATCTTAAAAGAGATCGAGCAAAATCCCAAGTCTCGGGTTAACGCCTTGGGGACGTTGATTGAGACTAAAAGTTAATTATCTTCAATTGTTATAATATGCGTATGTTCAACATTATTGTTAAGTAGTCCTAATCATGAAAATAATCTCCCAACTAATTTGACATCTCGTTTTACGTCTATTCAACAACTGTTCAACATTATTGTTAAGTCGTCCTAATGTCTTTTTCCGTTTTCCAATCAATTTTTTTTTTTCCTCGGAAAATCTTGAGATATTATTTATGTGGAATAATGGTCCGAGGACCTAACATCAGCAAGGGCAACATTAGATTGATATTGGGGGACAGGACCCCCCAATTCTTTAATCTAACACCTAATAGAGATTGCTTAGCCAATGAATAGACTACCCTATTACAAGACTATTTAACATATTTAAAAGGACAAGAGGAAAATAATGGAAGAAGCTCTAAACAATTCAAGAGAATAGAGGTACAATCGAAGAATGTTTTTCCTGGTTACATAAGTGCTTGAACAATTTGAACTGAGTCACCTTCAATAATAATGTTAGAAAAAGAGTACTGCTATGAGTACCGACCGGCCGGGAGGGAAATCGTACGGACCGGCCGCGGCGGGCCGTCTCCGGCACCGGACGGCTGATCCGAGCCTTCCAAAAATTTTAAAATAAAAAACCGAGGGGCCCTACGTGAGAATCAACGGCATCCGAGGTGTGTAGGGTGATTGATCCGAGCACCTCTTTTTCGTGTATGTATATACGGCCGTCCGGTGCCGGAGACGGCTCGGCGCGGCCGGTCGGTCGGTACGATTTCCCTCCCCGGCCGTTGGTACCTATATCATTATTGTTAGAAAAACCTTTGTTCGCAACAATAACCAAAGCTTCACGAAAATCCAATGCTTCAAGCAGCTCTTGGGGCGAAAAAACCAGGGAATGGAATGGATACCATACCCAAGATATTGCCTGAATGATCACGAGCCACAATCCCAACACCAACAAAACCATTTTCCCTACCAACAACGCCATCAACATTGAACTTAATAATACCAGCTGGCGGCAAATGCCACATAGGAGGAGATGTCGTGGAAGAGGTTGCAGAGGAGGACCGAGAAGAAGCTACTGCAACCTCAAACTCCAAACAAAGCTCAGAAGCCCTCTCCAAAATCCTGACACTATCCCAACCTTGGCCTTCAAAATGGGCTCTGTTGCGGGCTTTCCACAAGAACCAGCAGATAGATGCAAGAAGCGCACCCTTATCGATACAACGATATCACTAACACTTAACTGAAATGTATTCAAAATACAGCTCCACCAATCACAAAAGTTAACCGAATCCCATGAAGAAGAGATGGAAGAAGCAAAGGGGATTTACACCACACTTAGAATAAAAGTTCGGAACATGCTCGATTGTCAAAGAGATATATTAACCGCGCTTAGAATAAATAAGAGAAGTATTGGAAGATCGGATTGGACTATATATCTCACGTCTCCAGAGTCAATCAATTCTTACAGACAATATTGTCTTGCCACACTATACCATCGCGTCCTCAAATTGAAGAGCGAAATATTAGATAACTGGGTTTTAATGATAAAAAAACCTAATTCCGCCAATTTCATCGAGCAACCAAACGTGCTCTTAGTGTCTACCGCTACTCGTTCCATTAATTTGTAGTCACTTGTGCTTGAATCGAGAATTTGTGGAAGGTGTAGAAAAAAAAAAGGCAGAGAAACATGGTAACAATTCAAAAACAAAAACTAAAAACAAAAACAAATTTGGCTTGTCATCTTGAAGCAAAATTGATGTGTCCCCAATTGCGTACACTTTATTGAGCCCTAGTATTAACTTTAAATCGTTTAGTTTGATACTATGGGTATATCATATGGAAGAATATGGTTCGATTTTCTTGCCAGTAACTTTTGGGGTTATTTCACTCCAATGCGTAAAATGTGCAACAATTGTGGAATGGGATGTTGAAACTAGTCCGACGTGCGAGCAAATCGGCTCCGGACACTCTTCATTTAAAAAAATAAATATCTCATATGGAAGGACACATTTATTGTACCAACATTCCTTTGGACAAAAGCAAGGGACAAATCTGTCTTCCAAAAAGAGAAAAAGGAAAACCCATTTTTTTGTTCCTTTCCCAAACTTTTGTAAACTTTGTTTTGGATGTGGGGCCTCCTCTTCTTTTATTTTTTGGAACCATCTATTCCCAAATTCCTTTCCAACCATGAGTTATGAGTCCTCTGTTTTGTACCACCGAAAGTTGTCTTCTATTCGATTAGCTCTTCCTTAAAGCACATGCAATTAAGATTTGATTCTTTGGAAATGTCGACCAAATGATCAGATCACAACATCAAAAAATTCTCACTTTTCCCTCGTGTGATCTTTTAGGTTACGTAAAATGAAACTCACTACGGTGTCATCTATCTAATCATATTAATCATGTCTTTTCGTAGATCACGACAGACGAATTATTCTTTCAAAAAATTAGCATGATTTATCTAAACAGGGATATCGATAACATAACTATCATCCATAGCGTGTCCCCTTTGAATTGTATGTATTTTTTCAGGGGGAGGTTCACCTTCTCATCTTTTATCGGTGCGTTTTGTCTATTTTTTCATCGTCGATAATTTTAATGAGGCGACTATTGTGTGCTTGGTCTGTTTTATGTTATAGGCAATTTTCTGATTATTTTGTTGTAATAATTGCTTATGGTGAAGTTCTTATAATAATTCTGATTTAATTAATGATTCTTGTTATTTTCTAGTAAAATAGTAACTTTGAGAGTAGGGATAAATAAAATAACTTTGAGAGTAGGGATAATTAATGGTCCGAATTTTGCTCAGAGGCTCTTGCCTACCGGTAAGAACCTCAGAACATATCCTAACCATTGATTATACCAATGCATTGTCCATATTTGAGCTATTCGGCCCGTCCAGTCCAAAACTTGGACCCGAAAGAATCCAAACACTTTTCAGTGCTATTGTTTTGTGGTAGGGTATACAAGGGCTATAGACATGGACTTGGCAAGTCTATCACATGTGGTCTTATTTAACATTCCGTCGGTGGACTAGCTAGCTGCACTACAGAAGCAGTGAATTATTTTGATAGGCGTAGTTTTGGTTCATTACTGTCCATTGTGATGTAATCTTTTACTTTCGGGTACTATTTACAATGAAAATTGCTTGACTGTTGATCCAAAAAAAGAGATCTCAATTAAGTCTTCTAATTGGCGAAAAAATTAGTAGTAAATTATACACGTCAAAGTACATCATCCTCCGATCCGATTAGAAACACAATGGACAAAAATAGATAAATAAAAGAGAAATTTATAGAAATGGTCCTCCTAGTTTCATTCGAGTCTCATTTTCATCCTCCAAGTATCAATTACAACTTTTTTGGACCTTTAAGTTTGGTTTTCGTACCAAGTTGATCCAATTGATAACGTTTGTCAGCCAAATTGGATGGAAAAAATTAGATTGAGGGAAGACGTCATCAATTGGACCAACTTGGTACGAACTGCAACGTGCAAATTGCCATCAATTAGATTTTTTCCGTCCAATTTGGCTGATAAAAGTTATCAATTGGACCAATTTGGTACAAAAACCAAACTTGAAGGTTAAAAGAGTTGTAATTGATACTTGGAGGACGAAAATAAGACTCGAATGAAACTAGGAGGACCATTTCTATAAATTTCCCTAAATAAAATTATGGGATACAGGGAGTATATATGTAAGACAATAAGGAAAACAACTTACTAAACATGAAAATTTTGATTAAAAAAATGCCCTTTTTTTTGGATATTCCATATAACATATTTGTGGGCAAATTACCATATCTAAGCTTTGGGCAATATATTAATTCCTGCAATCTCTCGTACAACCGTTTTATATGTTTACGTGTGGGGGTGAGGTTGTTCCAAGAGTTGGTAGGTAGAAGAATCGAATTCGAAACCTTAAAGAGCAGCGAACCCTTAAGTCACAAGCTAAAACCACCAAACCAATCCTTAGTTACGTGGAAGGATTACTTTGGCAATATACTTGCTTTCATTCTCATGTTAAAGGGCTAGCTTTTCTACCCGAGGTGACATTACATCCATCTCCCCATGTGGACTTGAGCCCATGTAGGACGTTTGTGGGTCAATGGTCATCGTACTTTCCGAAAAATTATTCAATGCCTCCGGGACACCGTCACGTGGTGTCCCAGGTCTTTCTTCAACCATACATATTTGTAGGGTCCGAAACTAAGTGTGAGGACTCCACAACAATGTGTGATGCGGAGAGGCTTGGGGCACCGTCACGTAGTGGCCCAAGGGCACAAAATAATCTCTCTTAATTCCCCGCTCTCTTCTTTCAGAAGATTTTCTTCGGACCACTAGAAAGAAAGGAAGAGACCACTTTGGACGAGTGAAAAAGAAGTATTTGAATTTGAAGGGGGCAACGTCTCGTACAGGGTTAGAATTGGTGGATAACTTTGCCACTTCAGATAAAGAGATAAGAAAAACGATGCCTATCACCTTTGTATTGGCATATGTTGCAAGATTTAAATAAGGATCGAGTTTGCATAACCCAGACAAACACATCAACTACATGAGAGTAGATGAAAAGAGATGGTATCGTGTATGTATATATATTAATTCAGGTGTTCTGCCAGGTTTACGTACACATGCCACGCCTACTCTTGGGAACCCAATTTCACCGCCCACTTGCGCGAACATACACGTTCTAGTTAAGCAGCAGCCAGACGGTCAAAAAGATAAAACGTTATCGACTGAGAAGAGCTGATCAGAAAGACCCAAAACAAGAGCGAGGATCCTCCAGGAGTTTTAACAGGTGCAAATCCTTATGATTTCGTGATTATGTTAGAAATTTTGCAATACTAAGCAGTTTTAAGAAGGAAAAGAAAAAACTCCGATGAAAACGCCCCCTTGGTTCCGTTGGACCATTGATTCGGTTCAACCGGTGTGGCCAGGAGTTTTCCCTTCACAATTCCAGTTGTTGAGTTCCAAAAACATTATCCCCTTTTGGCCTTTTTACTTGGGGATTGAGGTAAAAAACTTTCAAGTACTGTGAAATTTGGGAATTTCTGCTTCCCAAAGTCAATAGCTTTGGTTCTGAAGTTTGGTATCAATCAAAACACAGTTGCCACAACTCATCCATTCTCATAATTGAATATGGTACAAAGCTCTTGTTACAACCTACTCTTCAAAGTCAATTGCACTAGATAATGCTAAGTTAACCACCAACTTATGTAAGCAAGACCAAGAGCATACTTGGGCGAATGTGGATGCTGCCGAGCATCCCCCGCGCTACACCGTGTAGAGCGGCCGATACGGCCGTTCATCTCGGCACGGACGGCTCGGATTGAATTTGAGCGCATATAAATCTGAACCGTATGCTCAGCAGCATCCCTCATTCCATACTAGGGACAGTTAGTATCATACCACATTTTTCTCGCATATATTTGCATATAAACACACGCGTTGGTTAAATGGTATACATGGGTATTGCCCTTTTGCCTGCACTAATATTTCTCAATGGATTCACCAAAAGGAACCTTATTCGTTTGAGGGTTTTAAGGGAGATTTTTGAAAGTAATGAGGAAAGAGAGAGAAAAAATTATTAGAGACCATGCCGGGGTTTTTAGATCCCAAACAAACAAGGTAAATGATCATTAGTCTTGCTACAGTTCTAGAAATTATTTTCAGAAAACTTTCAGAATTCAAGATCAATGTTGAGATACACTTGGGTATGTTGGTACGTAAGATCTATACATCCAATTGAATCTTTACCGTAAATATCAGATCATGAACAGTTTTTTTGTTTGAGGAAAAACTCTCATGGACCTTTCCCAAGGACGAGTCTGCGCATGTGCCCCTGTGTATTTAGGGACCAGAAAAAGCACGTTCTCCTGTGTATTTTTGTGCTCTCAGGGACCAGAAAAAGAACCCACATTAAACCCACGAAAAATTATTCACTGCCCAGGGACAGGGACTCTTAGTGCCCCAAAGGGACAGAGACTCAAAGTGCCCCAAACAAATGCGTGGTGGAAGTAGGAGTTGGGGCACCACGTGTTCCTGTCCCAACCACACATTTGGTAGGGGCATCATGTGTTATGTTGTCCCTACCTTTGGGCGCTGAATCAGCTCTCGTACCCCAATACGCCCATACAAATGCGTGGTGAAAATAGGAGTTGAGACTATGTTCGCTTTGGGTCTCTAAATCTGATCTCCCTCCTTCCGCACATGGTCTCAATAACTATTCTCTTTAACTATTATTTTCATTTTTCCATCCAAAACTCAAACCAAACATGGCCGCCCGTCCTTGCCCCTGCCCTTGGGGCACTGGATAATCTGTCGTACCTCACCACCCAAAATTTGACTAGACACTAGAGGGCTATGTCAGTCACTATAGAACAAACGGACAATTTTTTATCATTACATGATTTTAAATAAAAAAATCATTTTCATCATTTAAAAAAGAAACACATTTTGCATGAGGATTCTCTTTCTTGATCAATATTTGAACCTTTCTCAGCCCCTCATTTTCTTGATACCATGGGTTTCCCGGGTATATCTCTTCTCTCTACACTCAACTTTCTGTGTCCTTTTTTCCAGGGAAATTCTCTCTCTCCTACCCACCGACGGTTTTCACCTCCGTTTCTCTCTCCTCTAATCACTTCCCCAGGTCCCCTATAGATTCTCCAAATCTCATTAAACAATTCTTGAAATACAAAAAAATCCCATTTGCTCAACTAAGCTTTTTCATCACCATTACCCCCACACCTTTCCAATTTCCAATTATTTGTTAGTTGAGGCCCGAGGGCAGGTATACTTGTCTGTGGCGGCATCTTTTTAAAAAATCTCCCATGGGCTTCAATGACATATGCATTCCCATAGTAGGTGGGTTTTTTTTTCCTCCTTGTCACCACGCATTTAATTTTATCCCCATCAAACATTAATGTATCCATACCATATCTACACAATCTGTCTTTTTGTGGGGTTTCTGCAATTTTAATTCATTGCGAAAAAGGAAGGATTTTCCTCCATTTGAAATATTTAAAGCACTCTTCTTTTTGGATTTTCTGTTTGTAACCGTTAATGGGTATGCTTTGAATTCCAAGATTAGACCTTCAATCATCTCGTGATATAACATGGTGTATCGACGTGTTATACAAATTCAGGATGGGGAAGAGTTTGGAAATGTAATGAAACAGTGAGATTAGATTCTCAAGAAAGGCGAAATGCCGGTTGAGGTGGCGGCTGCTGAGGGCGGCGGGAGGAGGGGGAGGAGCGTGTTGGTCGGAATCGGGATCGACGGTCAGAGCAGAGAGTTACTCGACTGGGCCCTTGTCAAAGTAGCAGATCCAGGAGACCATGTAGTTGCAATTCATGTCTCAAGAGATTTAGGTAATGCACATATAGTTGACTATGTTTTCGTTTAGAACCCAAGAAAATTTCAAATAATTCAATTGGGTTTCTCATTTCAGATTCAAAAAAGAAGCCTTTACTGGATGGGTATTTAGAAGTTTACGAAGGCCTATGCACTGTAAAAAAGGTTGGGTTTTCGAATACTTAAGAGTCTTCTTTTTGCCAGAAAATGGAAATTAATGAGTAAAAGCACTGATTTTTTCGATTTCAATGTATCCCATATTCGGGTTTCAGGTAGATTTAACAGGTCACGTATCGAAAGGAAGCTCAATCCGAAAGGTTCTGGTGAGAGAGGCGAAAAACCGCGGCGCCGCGGCTGTGGTTGTGGGTGTGTACAGAGAAAACCCTCTCAGGTAAGGAGAACTTTGGAAGCAAAAATCTGGACACTAGTTTGAGATGTTTTTTTTTTGTGTGTGTGTGTGTGTGTTTTTGAAAATTGGTTGTTTTTTTCTCAGGACTTGGACTTCTGTTGCCAAGTACTGCGCAAAGCGCCTCCCTCCAACCACTGATGTCTTGGCTATCCACAATGGCAAAATTGTCTTCAGAAGATCTTCCAATAACCAACCACCAGGTACTTTTCTTCTTTTCATTTTTCTTTTTCAATCTAAGGGTCTGTTTGTGTCCATCCCATCCTTTTCTCCCATCTACCAAAAACAGGTTTAAATGGGTTTGACTTTCTTCATTACACTAATTATTCATAAAGGCTGATGATTTGATTGTTTTTCTTGTAAACAAATGAGCACATATAGATGTGTTGCCATGAACCGGGGCAATTGGCCCAGTGGTTGTGTAGCTGCACATAGGTGTAGTGAGGTTGCGGGTTCGATTTCTATGGAGAGGAAGTTGATACCTTGTTGATGGGTTGGGACGGGGTTTCGGGTAGTATAGAATTTTTTTTTGTGTGTTAAATTTTGCGTTTCTATGTTTTCAGGTCATGAAGGAGATCCCAGGCCGAGTTTTGTCCTCAGTCGGAATCCAGCACTGACAGATACCCGGACTGAATTCGGTGATTCCGAGACATCAGAGATTGCCAGACACAGCCTTGAAAATTTCAGCGCTCTTCGAAAAGACAAAGCACTTTCTACGAGTTCGTTTTCGTTTGCATCGGAGGATTTCGGGGAGCAGAGGCCTGGTTGGCCACTGCTCAGCACAGTGAGTCCTCTAGCAGAGGAAGCGAGCAAAATGTCGGTTGTGAAGTGGGTAATGCGATTACCTAACCGGTCTCCACCACAGAGTCCTCTATCCAAGGAAGGTGGTTTTAGTCCAATGACTCCAATCGAAACCGGAAGTCCTTTCTCACCACAGAGTAACTGCACTACAGATACAAGTGAGCTACTAGAGAATTTGGAGAAGCTCTTCCTAAAAAACTCATCCGGCTGCAAATGGTTTAGCTACGATGTCATGAAAACTTCTACTTCGGAATTCTCCTCAGGTTACATCCCCTCCAATATGAATTAACTTGGTTTTGTTTGAGTGGATCATTTTTTCAAATATTTGGTTCCATCGCAGATAAGCTGATCGGTAAAGGAGGGTGTAACTGCGTGTATAAGGGGATTCTTCCGGATGGGAAGCCGGTGGCAGTCAAGGTTTTGAAGTCATCCAAAGAGTCATCGAAGGACTTTACTCGGGAAGTCGATGTTATGACCTCATTGAGTCATAAAAACATCACACCTTTGATTGGGTTATGTGTTGAAGATAATGCCCTGATCTCTGTTTATGATTTGTTGCCCAAAGGAAATCTAGAGGAGAACCTACACGGTAACGCCTCTCTGAAAACTCGTCTCTCTCCATGTGTAATGATCAATAGAAACTATGCTAATTGATGGTTGGTCTCTGAAACAGGTAATAGCAAAGAAAAATCAGTATTGTCATGGGAAGTGAGATGCAAAGTAGCTGTTGGGATTGCCGAAGCCCTGAATTACCTTCACAATGAATGCTCTCCCCCAGTGATTCACAGAGATGTCAAGTCCTCAAATATCCTTCTTTCCGATGAGTTCGAACCACAGGTACTTCAAGCAGTTGAACATTCATATTGTTTCAATCTACAATGTTGACGATTTATTATGTTTTCCTGTGACAGCTATCTGATTTCGGGTTAGCAATATGGGGGCCGTCAGATTCATCATTCCTTACAGACAATGATGTAGTAGGGACTTTTGGGTATCTTGCTCCCGAGTATTTTATGTATGGGAAAGTCAGTGACAAGATCGATGTCTACTCTTTTGGTGTGGTTCTCCTTGAATTGTTATCAGGGAGGAAACCGATCAGTTCGGAGTCTACCAAAGGCCAAGAAAGCTTGGTCATGTGGGTAAGGCCTTTTTCCTTAACAGAAGCTTCTATTTCCTGCAAGCTTTATTTACTGGTATGGGACTAAGTAGTTCATATTCAGGCAAAACCAAAGCTTGAGAGTGGAGATCTAAGAAGCATTCTGGATCCTAATCTTGATGGCAATATTGATGAGGTTGAAATTCAGAGAATGGCTCTTGCAGTTAGGTTCTGCCTCATAAGATCAGCTCGGCTTCGTCCTAAAATGAGACAGGTAATAGCAATTCTTTAGTGGTTCTTAGTGTTTGAAATTGGCTCGATGTTTGACATCCGGTCAATTTAGCTTGAGCTCATTTTTAGTATTGAGACATTGAGTAGAGCAATGGTGACGCAAATTTGAGCTTCTTACCAAATGAGCTCAGGCTGAATCCGACCGGAGATTTTTTCTGCTGAACGTGTGTTAACTTTTTTGACTAACTTGGACTTGGTTTTTGGGCTTTGTAATGCTTAATTTTGGATGTTTCTTATTGATTTTGGACTTGGAGTGGAAGGACACCAAATTGGGCATGGATTAACTTTAGGAAGTACTATTTGGTCATAGCATAGCTCTCTTCTTTGGTTGAACTTATCAGTTCCGTGGCAGAGGGCTCGTTAGGCATTCGGCTGTCTTCCTTTTGGTGTGGCCTTGGTGGCTTGATGGAACTCCGTTCCTTGGCGTCTTCTTGTCTTAGGAGTTCCTTGGGTCTTACGAGAATTTTGAAATGAGGCTTTTCGTTGAGAGGTTCAAATGGCTAAGAAGTAGCTTTTGACGGAGAGAGAGGAAAGTTGGTTTTATCCTACTAGAAAAACTCTGTCGTAGCTCTTTGGAGCATTTGTTCCCTTTCCAGCAGCAAAATCTTCCTCCTGTCTCTTTGACGCTGGAGGAATACAAATCTGGACATAAGCAATACAAATCTTGGCTTCACTGAGTCTTTGTTGATAAATTTGGTTTCACTAATATTGTTGGTTTGTTTCATTGCATCCGTTATCTTTGAACTGAGTAATTCCTGTCCGTTCAACAGATACTAAACATCTTAAAAGGGGACAAAGATGTAGAGGAATTTGTAAAATCCCAGTTTGGAGATCGAAGAGGTACAGAAAACGAGGAAACTACTGACGATGAAGTTTATCCCCATTCAAGCGCAGAGTCTCATTTGACCCTTGCGTTGCTTGACATGGAAGACACCTCCCCATCGTTCAGCAGTGGGGAGCAAAGCAGCGGAACTTCCTCAGAAGAATACTTGAAAGAAAGATGGAGCCGATCCTCAAGCTTAGATTAGCTTCTTTTCGCGGTCAACAAAATGTATTTGGCTAGTTTTTCAAGACATTTCTGCTGCTAGCTAGAATTTTTTTTTTTAATTACCAAAAACAAAAAAAGGTATGTGTCGTCGTCACTGTACAGTATGAGGGAGAGTTTGCACCCAGTTATGAGGTGATTTGTAGAAGTATAGACATTGTGTTCATTTATGAAAGGAACGAGTCCCTACGAATGAGGGATGTTTAAGTTGCACAATACATATAAATGGGAAGAAATGATCTAAAATGGGAAGAAATGATCTAAAATGCAGCAAGAGTAGCAGCAAATGATGTTACAGCGTCCTCGTTTATTTTCATGCTACCTTTCTAAGCTAAATGTATACTACATTGGCTTTTATATAGCCCGTACACACTACATACCCAGTGTGTATGGGACCCACTCCTATTGTGAGTGTCGCTTACGACTTTAGAATGGTTACTCTTGGATGTTTAGCCCGAAACGTAGGGCTTCTAGTCGAATGCAGAATAACTCAGTAAGACCGAGATCGTATCACAAAGAATCGATAATAGCTTGTTCGGATTGTAGGCTTTATATGAGGTTTGCAGCGTTTAGATGGCCAACTGTCGGTTTTACTTTAACGGTGGAGATTTCTCTCGAAAAGACTAGAAATGGGTTTAATGAACTAAAAGAGGCAAATCTAGGGATTATCCATCCCGTGACTTAGGCCGATATCAATTCTCGAGGTTAACTCAAGTGAGAGTCACGACCGCGCGCTCACACTCGAAAGATTTAGTTTTAAAGACGACGTTTAATCAAAAGATGTGATTTACTGGAATCAAACTAACTTATTTGTACTAATTAATCGAAAACACGTAGGAGGACAGAGCTCTAGGTATGCCGCGAGGCAAGACCGCTTGTCAACACAACATTCCAAGAAGTTAACACCCTTAGTTTAGACCAAAAATTGCTAGGTTAATTCAATTCCGAAAATCATTCTTTAAGCCCGAGAGTTTCGAGAACAAATAACAACTTAAATCATTGGGATAGATTAGCCCAAGACTTGGCAAAAGACTACTCAACCATCCTTAGAGAACAAAACATAGAGCTAAAAAGAGACATGAGATTTAACCGATAAAAACGAAAATAAACTTGATATTAAAAAAGATCCAAAGCGTAGCTACAACAATAATAAACGAGAAAAAATCAAATTAGGAATTAAACTTACAAATATTGAAGGTTGAAACTAAGAACAACAATATTTGGAGAACCCAAATCCTAGAATACTTAGGCCTAAAGTTAACATATGGTCATTCTTCCATAAATGGAATACAAGCCTATTTATATGGCTCTAAAGTTAAGTTACAAAGGATCAAAAACTCCCCCAAAATATTCCAAAAATATTCCATAAGTGGAAACTTTCTATAAATGAAAAGTTGAAAAAGTTACAAAAAGTTGTAGATTTTTCTCAAGCAGTACCGGTACTGGAAATTCCTCAGTACCGGAACCGGGCTTCAACGGGCTGGTTTTGCTGCTCTCTGATCAGTGGGTACCGGTACCGGTATTGGCAATTCCTCAATACCGGTACCGGCTTTGCTTGACAGATTTTTGGGCAATTTTGCGGGCTTGCTCCAAACACTCCTGAACTCGGATTTGGGTGTTCTTTGGACCGTTGGAAAGCTTGCCGAGTCTAGTTTCTAACCCAAGTGGTTTGGATCCAAGATAATTTGTATATCAAAAGATATGACGATTCTACCCTCAGCTGGTCGGAAAATGAATAGCTTTGGTAAAATCCCCACATGTCCTTCAATTCCTTTGACCCTTGGGCGTCCCGAACAACCTCCAAACCATTTTTTTGAGCACCACAAGGGGATGCACGTGGCCTTGAGTACTTGGTTGCACCCGGAGCATTCCTTGGCGTTCAAACGCGCCTTATTCATACGGTCTACCTAAAAACATTAAAAACACACATTTCGTACAATATTACATAAAAACGACAACATATATGTACAAACACAACATACTAAGGCCATCCACAGCGGTATAATCAAAAATGGATAACCAAAAGTTGACACGTCAGCTTTTGATTATTCACTTAAGAGGTTGCTAAGCTTAACAATGTTAAGGTTCACAATGGTCACTTCTAGTCCATAACCAAAATAAGAAATCCACTACAATTTCACACAATCTATCTCTCCCCCTTTGTTTCCCGTCCCTTCATTATGGTTTTTTTTTTGGGCAAAAATATATCGAACATATGGTGTTCTTCCTAGTGTTATCTATCAAAACAACACCGAAACTTTTTTTTCTTCCTATTCCTGTAGCCTATTTCACAAATCCACCACTCTCTTAATCTTTCAAAAAAAATCAGACGTGCTCTTGAATTTGGAAAAGAATGCAAGGTCCTTCCTTCCTTTTTTTTTTGCAAGGTTCTTCATTTACTCAACCATAAAGGGGGGAACAAAAATGAATAACCACTTTTTAGTTGAAAAAATTATTATTTTTTGCTAAAAAGTGATTATTTCTCAAAATACTTGAGTAAAAGTAAAAAAAAAAAAATTACTTTTCCGATTCCTCTTGTCGAAACGAATCAATAACCCATAAACATTGGGTGCAAAACTAACAAATGCTTAAAAAATTCAAATAAAGACAATTTTCATATTTAAGTTAAGTTCATAAGAATGTAGCCTAAAATAGAAACGGAAAAGAAGAGTGAAATACCTTAATCCGGCAACGATGAGTTAAATTGTAGATGATTGAAAAATATGAGCTTTCACTTTTGGATGAAAAGAAAGAGATATAGTTTGTGGCTGAAATGAAAAAGATCTAGAGCATGTGAAGAAGAGAAAAAGAAAATACTAGTTGAAATATGCGTGTATATAAATTTTGGAACCAATAAATTTATGTGGTGTGAGGTTCACAAATTTTGATTATTGAAAAAGGTTGCTAGTTTTGGTTATCCAAAGCCCAAAGTTTGATTATTTCTAAGGATGTTGCTAAGTTTGATTATACCATTGTGAGCCATTTTTTGCACCATTATTGTTAACTTTAACAACAATTGACTTTTGATTATACCATTGTGGATGGCCTAAGAGCATCTGCAATGGGGATAATAAAAATCAATAACCAAAATGTGCCACGTCAGCATTTGATTATCCATTTAGTTCATAATCAAACTTAACAAACTTTACCTCCACATTGGTTATTTTTGCATCCCTATAAAAAAAACCCCACAATACGCAATGCACCTATATCCAATTACATACGAGTTCTAATCACGCACCCGACCACACCAAATTATTCTTCTCGATGAGACGATTCTAATGTGTGGTGTTTTTTAATTTTTTAGTTTTGAATTTGGTTATTGGGTTTGATTATTGAGTTTTGGTTATTGGTAAAAGTTGTTAAGTTTGGTTATGGAATGGGTGGAATTTGGTTATTTGCTAAAAGACTTGTAACTTTGCTTATTACAATGTGAGGTATTTTTTTAGCATCGTTGTTAAATTTGCTTATCCATACCAATTTGCTTATTACAATGTGGATGCTCTAAGGGACTTACACATCAAGAATCTACATTATTAGATGCTTATCAAGTGTGGGTGTGTGATTGAGTGTATATATTTAGATGTGGTGTTAGAATTATTCTAAAAACAATCCCACAAAATAAGGCTACCCTAATAGGATGGCAAAAACAACTTGTCGCCCGCTCGCTGAAAGAGTGCCCTTTTAGGCAAATCACGTGCTACTTACGGCCACCGAAGTGGAACAATAGAATGGGAGCCCAAAATGTAGAAGATTGCCACTAGTATGTCAGGAAGAGGACTGCATGATCCGTTGCTAGCTAGCTTGTTAGTTGAGCCAATCAGCAAGAAAGTATACTGACGAAATTGGAGGTTTTTAATCATGCCAAATTAAAAACATAGCAACCAAAATTTTAAAGTTTGACGCAAAATGAAAAAATGTGATTTTTTTTTTGAATAAAGACAAAAAAACTTAGAAATCTCAAAAAGCTATATGAAACAAGCACTACATATATTTGAATTTTAGTATTCATCAAGAGTAAAGGGTCTGTTATGCCTTTCTTTAGTTAGTAATTGCCTAGGTGAATTTGTATGTAGAATTACTCTCTTGCCTTTATTTCAAAAAAGTAGAGGTGTCAAACGGGCTGTGTTGTGCCGGCTCAGTCCATTTAGCTTCGTAGCAACCGTGCTTAGTATTGATGCAGTGTTGAAAATAATAGATAACAAAATGTGCATAGCTCACTAGCATTTTTAGCTCAAATTTTACCTCTATTGGTGTAGATGCTCTTAAGCAGTTTGGTTTCAAAAAAGAGATTAAATTCTTTCCACCTTAGGTGGAAAACTCTAAGTTTCCATCACCGCAATTTGTGGGCCCTATCGTGAATTTGTTACGTTAATCTGAACCATTCATCTTGTAGGATTCGCAGAATAATATATCCACGCAAAAAATTAGCTTCATCAAATATCGATAGAAATATTCAAAATTAAATTTTGATTTGTAAAATGGATGGTATGATTCTTTAAAGTTAAGTTGTCCATGGCCTTCTATTTTATAAACCAAAATTTAATTTTTGATACACCTATCGATTTTCAATTAAGCTGATTTTTTGTGTCGATGTACTATATTGCGGTTCCTACAAAATCAACGGTTCAGATCTCTACAACGAATGCACGATGGGACCCACAATAGATGATGGAAATCTTGGGTTTTCCACCCAAGGTGGAAATAATTTAATCACTTCAAAAAATCTATATGTAACACCGAAGTAGGTAAGTCTGTTATTTGCTGCAAAACAGAAGTAGACAGCCTTGCAATTATATGGAGTAATAGTGGATGTCCGTGCCTGAAGGCACGGCGCAACGTATTCTTAACCTAAAATTGAATAGAATTAGAGAAAATAGAGAAGTAATAGATGACAATAGGTACCCCATTTTGTTAAATTTCAAGTAAGCCCGTCTACGTTAGAGCACAATCGAAATCTAAGAAAAATCAAGCTCAACTTAACAATTTATTAACTCAAACACGTGCAATAAGACCACATGTGCGCCCCTGCACGTTTTATAGCTAGGCACAACACAAACAAAGATGCCAAAAGCCCCAAATTACCTTGGTAGAGAGGAGAGTCGAGTAACCCATAGCAGCTATATCAACTACAACTTCATGGCAATCATCAATAAAGTAACATATTCATATCATCAGATTGTTGGGGCTAACATATTCATATCTCTTTGAGGCATTATCGGTATTGAGTATTCTCTGCAACTCTCTGCAAGTGGGCAGTGGAGCCCCCAAGATTAGTTGAGGTGCACAAAAATTGGTATGGACATCTGAATTATAAAAAAAGGAAGCACATGAAAGGAAAATAAAAATATTATTTTTCTACTCCCATCAACAAATAATATCTTGGACTACAAAAAAAACTTCAGGTCCTTGCCCTTGATTGACCGAAACTGACAATGCGTCAGAATTATAATCAGAACCCCAACTATATTTGTAACGTCCCAATTCGGATCGTTACAATATTAATCATAATTTAGTGAATCAAAATCTAACCGACAACCGATTTCACAAATTCCTAATCCCCCAATTAACTCATAATAAGTAGTAAAGCCTTCATTGTGGATAAGCAAAATTTGTATTAACAAAGAACTTGAAGACATGTACAATTACGCAGGTCATACACCAAGTCATACACATTTATGAATATAAAAATCAATATCATCACAAACCAAACCACTAATTCAATTAATAGTAATACTGTCATGACCATAGAAAAGCTCCAAAAACAGTATCATGGATTTCGTGATTGCCCATGCCTAAAGGCACGATACAATACGCCGATTAAAAAAAAAAGGCGCGACACAACATTTTTTTATTACAACTTTAAAAAAATTATCCATTGAGAAACAGTGTACTACTTCAGACAATATGACTCCAAATTGCCTTAAAACATCTAACGTAGAGAGAGGGAGAGAACATGTAGAAACATTAGAACATGTAGAAAAATAAAAAGATTTGATTACCTCTTGTTCTGACAAAGCAAAGGTAATGACCCTTTCTCTTTCTCTAATCAAGTTAGGAAGGAAGCTGATTTCTTCTCTTCTTGAAGAAACTTACGAATTAGATTATTAAGGAAAACGTAGATTCATTGTTGAAGGAAAACGTATGTGAGTGCTACTCCGTTTTAAGGAAACAACAATTATCAACTTTAAAAAACAAATAATGTTTCCTTTTAGTGTATGAATCAAAAAAAAGTTTGTTTCCTTTTTGAATGTAGAAAAATTAACCTAAAAGGAAATTATGAGTTGAAGGTAGGAAAATTAAATAGAAAAATCTTTTTAAGGAAACAACGTAAAAACAATCAATTGAAAGGATTTACCGGTCATAAGTCATAAGGTTAGAGGAGTTTATATTAGGAAGTATTCTCTCGATCTGACGGCTACAACTAACATGAAATATTGATCGGACGGTTGTAGAGGGTGCTGGGTTTATATGTATAGACAAAAACCGCTCTGTTTTATAATATAGATTGGTTAGGGCGTTTTCACTAAGGGAAAATTTTAAAATAGCACCTGACCTTTTCCACAAATCACATATAGGCACCTGACCTTTTAAAATTATCAAAAAAACACCTGACCTATTTAAAAACCCATCAATTTTACACCCGCCGTTAACTTTCCATCCAAAACAAACGGAAATGCTGAAAATGTGCATTTTGGCACAAATATTGGCAAAACAAGATTAAGGCTCATTTTGGCAAAACACAATATTATACTCATAAACAAGATTAAGGCTCGATTTGGCTTTAAAAGTCAATTAATAACTTAATTTTTGTCTTTATTCAAAAGAAAAAAAAGTGCATTTGTTAGTTTTGCGTCAAGACGAATCAATAAGTCACAAAAATTACTTAACTTGTCAATCCAAATCCAATCTAAATAAGGAATCAAGCTTAATTTAGTAATTAAATACCTATAACTATGCAGCCAAATAAGATTACTCTGTATTAAACAAAGGAAAAGGCAAAAACAAAAAATATAAAATAGTCAAGCTTAATTTAGTAATTAAATACCCATGACTTGTCACTTTTCGCACCTACCCATGACTATTATATGTTTTTTTGTTTTTGCCTTTTCCTTTGTTTAATATAGAGTAATCTTATTTGACTGCATAGTTATGAATATTTAATTACTAAATTAAGCTTGATTCCTTATTTAGGATGGGTTTGGATTGAAAAGTTAAGTAATTTTTGTGACTTATTGATTCGTCTTGACGCAAAAATAACAAATGCGCTTTTTTTCTTTTGAATAAAGACAAAAATTAAGTTATTAATTGACTTTTAAAGCCAAATCGAGCCGTAATCTTGTTTATGAGTATAATATTGTGTTTTGCCAAAATGAGCCTTAATCTTGTTTTGCCAATATTCGTGCCAAAATGCATATTTTCAGCATTTCCGTTTGTTTTGGATGGGAAGTTAACGGCGGGTGTAAAATTGATAGATTTTTAAACAGGTCAGGTGTTTTTTTGATAATTTTAAAAGGTCAGGTGTCTATGTGTGATTTGTGCGAAAGGTCAGGTGCTATTTTGAAATTTTCCCTTTCACTAATAAATAAGTTATGAATTATAATTTTATAATTTTGTCTTTAATTTTT
Organism: Rhododendron vialii; assembly: GCF_030253575.1. Lineage (NCBI taxonomy): Eukaryota > Viridiplantae > Streptophyta > Magnoliopsida > Ericales > Ericaceae > Rhododendron > Rhododendron vialii. The sequence continues at coordinate 7,243,543 of NC_080561.1, read as the reverse complement.
CTAAAATTTAAAGATTTCTAATAAAATATTAATTTCAAAAATAATAATATATCGGCTTTCATCACCTCCCATGAGTTTGCAAGAGGGTGTTAAGCATATAATTTCAGCTGCAAGTACGAATTAGTTGAGAAGTAATTCAGTTGTAAAAAAAATAAAAATGTAGTAGTTTTTTTTACATTTCAGTAAGGGTCTTTTATACAAGAGGTGCTTTCTTTCTCTCTGTAATCAGAAAAATACTACAAAATAATGGAAGCAATTTTCTCTCTTTTTCTTTCTCTCGCTAGCTTTACGTTGGGATCCCATCCAGAGTGAAAGTATCCAATATTGTCCATTTTGTGGTGAGGATGAACTCCATCCAACCACAACATTGCTTTCCCACTAACCCTTCAAACAGAAAGAAAGGAATTAGGACGGAGTAGTATAAAATAAAGTCAACAACTCTCTCATAACTTCCGTTTTGGCCTAAATAATTCATTTATTATTTTTTTTACTAGTTAGTTTTGCGCTAATTTTTATAAGATTATTGGTTCTTCTTGACAATGGAAATCTAAAGAGTTAAACATTATGAGCAAAATATTCAAAAAGTTCAAGAGATTCCGAGCTTGATGTTTAAGGAACTTGGCTTTATTTTTGTTTTTATTCAAAAAAAAAACTTGCATTTTTTAGCTTTATGTAAATTATTGGTTTGTCTTGATGATATAAATCAAAAAAGTAAAAAATTAAATTTGGTTAATAATTTTTATTTTTTTGTCTTTATTCACAAGATTTTAAATTGGGTTCATAATTTTACTTTTCCGATTCCTATTATCGAGACAAACCAATAATTCCCAAAATTTTACATAAAGCTAACAAATGCAAGTTTTTTTTAATTTTCAAATAAAGACAAAAAATTAAGCCAAGTCGCTTAAACAAAATCAAGCTCGGAATTGCTTGAACTTTTTAAATATTTTGCTCATAATGTTTAATTTTTTAGATTCATATCGTCGAGAAGAACCAATAATCATAAAAAAAAAAAATCAACGCAAAACTAACTAATACCAAAAAAAAGTACAAAAAAAAAAAAAGAATTATTTAGGCCAAAACGGAAGTAATAAGAGTTGTTGATTTTATTTTATACATATTGCTTTCTTTCTGTTTGAAGGGTTAGTGGGAAGGCATGGTGTGGCCTAAAAATAGCCATTGATTTCAATGTGGTTGTATGGAGTTCATCCTCACCATAAACTGGACAATACTGGATACTTTCACACTGGATGGGATCCCAACCCAGCTTTACATTCTTTAATTTTGTCATAATACAATTAAGGGTGGCTTTTCCACATAATAAACCGTCTAATGAAACCGATGCTGGCCTCCGATCAGGCGTACCAATGGCGACACGAAGCCCACTCCGGGCCTGCTCGAATGATCCGAGTCATTCAATAATTTTAAAATAAAAAACCGAGTGGAGTTTGTTAGAAATCATATCCATCTGATATGTTTAGATACTCGATCTAATGTTTTAATTTTTGAAAAATTGAAAAAAATTTGGAAAGATTGAATGAAAAATGGAACGATTGGATTGATACCTACACATATCGGATGGAGTTGATTTATCACTGACCCACTCGATTTGTTATTTTAAAATTATTGAATGGCTCGGATCATCCGTGCAGGCCAGGAGTAAGCCCCACGTAACCATCGGTACGCCTGATCGGTGGCCCGCGTTGGTTTATGTTGCAGTGTCCTTTCATCTCTAGGTGGTATATCTAAAACACTTTGATTTTTTGGCACGTGATCGTCAGGATTTCAAATCCTACGTGAGAATTTGTCTAAGAAGATCATGTGAGGGTTTTGATTAGAGAGTGCCACCGCATAGATGAAGTGATCCAATGGGATAAAACGGAACACTCTTTTTTCTAACACTATAAACGACGTGGTTTAGCAATCAAAAGCACGAACGGAGAAAGAAACGGAAACCCAGCGTTACCTCTGTTTCTTCTCCATGCCCACTTCCTATCTTCAACCCAACACTCAGACCAAAAACCCTTTTCATTCTACCACTCCAAAGCAAAGTCCAACCTCTCCAAGGATTCATTGTAGCTGAAGCCAATACTTTACGTCCAGTTAACTTTGTTTCTTCTCCCATCTTAGATCCTATTTAAATCCAAAGTCACAGACTGTGGGGGCTGATTTCACCGTAATCTTTTTGATACTTCTTCCTTCTTCTACAGACTATGAGGGTGTTGAAGTGATCTTGTGTACCTGCAGAACAGGAAGGGGATGTTCCTCCGGAAAGAAGCTCCAACGGACAAGTCAGTAAGTGGAGAAGGAATGAGAAGTTTAGCCAGAATATTCGCTAGGAGAGAGAAGAGAGTAATAGTAAATTTTTTCTAGACTCCTTTACTTTTGGAGATGGTCTTATATTTATAGGCAAAGATGTAGAGTGCTGCACATGCTGGTTTTGCAACCCACGCGCTGCGTCACGTTCGGATGACGTCACATGTCAGACGCATTTATTAGGCTCCGCTTCATAGGAGGTTGCAAAGCCGCGTTTGTCAGTTCAGGGAAGTCACATTATTTCAAAGATGTCACTTCGACTATCAAAGAAGACAGCTAGCGTATCATCAGAAGCTTCCAGAAGCCTCCACAAAGGCGGTGCCCGAACATATATTTTTCCCAATGAACGATGTAACGACCCTGATTTTCGGTAAATAAAAATTTCGTTAAATATTTGAATTTTATTTTAAATTATTTGGTATTACTTTTAAAATTCCTTTTTAATTTCTAATAATCCGTCATAATTAGATTTGAGTCTTACAAAAATTGAATCTTTTAACCCCGAACAATATGGTCCTTTTCTAAAGACAAATATGCTTGCAAAAACACTTGTATATTTTCCTAGTGAGTGAAATAAAATCTTTAAAATCATATTTCTTGGCTAGAAACCCTACTCAGCAAGTCTAGTTAACTTCTAACCGACCAGTTGGAGAAACCAAACTACCAATTCACCTAGTTACAATTCCCTAACCCTAGATGGACCTTTTTGACCATCTTTGAGCCCTGTGAACCTTTCCAACCCTGGACAAGAAAATCATTCTATATTTTCTTTTATTATTTTAGTTTTTTTCTTTACCCTTTGGACAATAAAAGTTAGGAAAACTTTTGTCCATTGGACAATAGAAAAACTAGATTTTTTCACCTAAGGTACTATTCTAGATTTTGTTAAAGGTACATATATATAGTCTTATATACATATGCCTGAAAGTACATGTATATATTATTCAAGTATATATATTATTTTACTTCTTTACCCATTGGTCAATGACTACTAGGGTAGATATTACCCATTGGATAATAGAGTAGTCTTACTAGCAAGTACTAAGATGGACTAAATAAATATTTTCCTAGATCCACCATGTGATTATATATGTATATAAATGTACCATGGATTTACTACCTAGATTTTCCATCAAAAATATTTTGTACTAGATTTGATAAAGTACTCGTATTCACATGACTAAAGGACATTTGGTTATTTAAAATATTATTCAAGTACATATTACCTTTTATCCATTGGTCAATAAAAGTTAGGAAAACTTTTATCTATTGGACAATAGAAACCCTAAATTTTCTATTAAAGATATTCATTACTAGATTTGGTTAAGTACTATTATATAGTTAAATATAGATTTTTATAAATGCTTAAAAGGACATTTTGGTTATTTAATTATGAAAATTTCTTTATTACTTTTGTTCATTAGTCAATAATTACTAGGGGATTTATTATCCATTGGATAATAAGATAAATCTTTCAACAAGTACTAGGGTTCATTAAATAAATCATTTTCTTAGATTTTCCATGTGCTTATTTGCATAAAAAAAAGGGGTGTATCCAAATCCTTGATTGCTAAGTACTATAATAAATAAATTAGTACTAGTACCTTGTGAATTTTATTAATAAGAGAATCCTAGCCTTACATTTTATTGGATACTTAGTACCTACCTATATATTTAACTATGTGGACATGAGTACATATATATCATATTATATAAAGCCCTAGATTTCCTAAAGTACATGATCCAATAGTTTAATAAGAACATGTGCATAATTAGATTACTTTAATGAGATATTTGATTTGGAAATCTAGTACCTTGTATCTTTTGGCCTATTATTTTTCTAGAAAAATCTTTATCCATTGGATAATAATTGTTAGGAAAAATTTTATTCATTGGGTAATAGCCAAGACTTTTGCTATAAATAGCATTCCATTCTTGCCATTCAACTCACACCTTCACCTAGCAACTTCTCTCTCTAGAAAAACTTGTATTTTTCCTTTGTTCTTGCTTAGTTCTTCTTGTTCTTGAAGTTCTTCTTGTGTTCTTCAAGAAACTCATCTAAGGCCACCACTAAACCACCACCTGACCACCCTCTCGATTCAAAAGTTGTAGTAGTAATAGTCAAGACTTAGTTTCGAGAGAAATTTTTCTCTTTCGAAGCTACCATAAGCGTTCCGTAGGAAGTTACTCCGCCCGACTACTGACGTACTTTTCATGGCCACCCTACCGCCAAAAAGAAAGGTAGAGTTCCTAGTCTATTAACTCTACGTATAGTATAGAACCGTATCTTGAAAAGTAGATTATTCTTGCACTCTAACTCTAAATATATAAGGTTATCTGTTACCTATAATGTTTGAGATGCATGATAAAGCATAAGTGATTTTTCACTCCAATAGCGTCCGTACATGTGGCGTTATGCTTTAAGTTGTGATTTGAACATGCTAAATAATATAGAGTTGGATGATCTTGCTAGTTTAGTTTCAAGATTTCAATGAATGTTGTATGATTTACTTGTGTGGAAAGTTCTACCGCGGAGTCATTGCATGAAAACGAGACACAAAAATCAAGAAAGTTAGGAACATGGCACCTAGGGTGTGGTTAACAAGGAAAAAGTGTTCGAAGAAGGAAATATTTTGAAACTACATAATGACCAATTTTGGTGGCATTATGTGAGTTGGGGGTGTGTGTGTGTGCCAATGGGAACCCGGAGCGGCAGAATCATTGTGCGGATACCCGGAAACCCGGAGCGGCGGAACCGAGGTAGGGTGTGTGGCTTGATTACCGCGGAGAGGTGCCAATGCAATTGTGTGCCAATGGAAACCCGGAGCGGCGGAACCATTGTGCGGATACTCGGGAACCCGGAGCGGTGGAACCGAAGATGGGTGTGTTAAAAACTATTTTGGAAAATGTTGATTTGGAAAAAGAAAAGTGAAAACGATGACACGGTCTACGACGAGTCGCGTAGGAGAAACTCCGAAATCTTGGACACCAACGTTAGTTTGAATAGCGAATGTGAATGTGATATTGTTAACTGTCTTATTACATTGGCATGTCTTATGTGGGAATCGTTGGTCTATTACTTGTAAGTTAAGGGTTAGTGGGTATGGGTTAATCTATTGAGCCTTTGTAGTTCATGGTGTTACCTTTGGCGACCCTGACATATTATATTAGTGGCGACGCCGGTATAATGTGTCAGATCTTATAGATGAACAGGGTGAACTCTACACCTTGAGAGCCTTTGGAGCCGAAGAGCTAGCGAGGATGGAGGAGGAAGCGGAGCAGTAGATAGGAACCCTAGTTCCCTCCCTTATTTGAATAAAAGTACTTTTGTAAGGTTATGATTTAATATTGAGCCAGACTCTATTTAAGTTTTCAATAAAATTGTCTATTTAACGTTCCCAAAATTCGGGGCGTTACAGACGAAGTCCTTTCCGAACGTTCACCAAGTAATCCGGAGAACAATAAATTATCCGAACAAATGAAACCTAGTGACGCTCGGATTATTTCGACGTTCGGTGACACACAGAAGACCCTCGTATCCTTCGGAAAAAGGGACAATATTACACACCAACTCACAGATGAACTGAGACAACTAAACGATGAGCTCAAACAGAATCGACCCCTCTGAGCTCCTTGAACCTTCGGATATTTTGGCCCACTACACAGACTGATATTGCTTATTTTTGTCAAGGAAACATCTAATTTGGGTCTTCTTTTCGCATTTGATTCTGTGAATCTAATTTTGATATTCGTGTTTTTGTTTTCTGGGTTCAGCTCTGTGGTGCTTGCTTATTAGTTATTTGATTTCTTCATTATTCGACTTCCATTATACGCGTGTGAAAAAGAACAGAGCTTTGTGTGTAGGTAAGCAAAATTTGGGCCAAAATTTAATGATTCCAAAGTCCCCAATAAACTGTGTGTTCTTACTTAGAGATTTTAGGTTTTGATCTGCTAGTTTTTGGTGAAAAAGAGAATTGAGTAGGGAGGTGAGGAGGGAGAAGGAACGATAGGAGAGCTTGGCGGTTTTCTTCCAAAAAAAATTTCCGTTTGTGTTGAAGCTATCTCCGTTTGTGTTTTTTTTTGTTTTAACGAAAAAATGTCTCCTTTTATGCCATTGGATCACTTCATATATGTGGTGGCTTTCTTTGATTAAAATCCCTACACAATCCTCACAGACAAATTTTCAGAGGGTCAGATCCATTATCCTCAACTAAAGGTTGGGGTACACGCGATGCGTGTGCAGGTTGAATTTTACTTATTGTTTGTTTAATCGAATGTTGACAAAAAGTAATAAAGCGGGATCTGACTAATGCGTGTACTCCGACCTCTAGTCTGTTATAATCGCTACTGGTTTTTCTCTTAGATAGATGCAAAACAAATGGTACCCGGTATCTCATCGATTTCGGTTCTAATCGGTACTGATTTTTCTCTAAAATAGATGTGGTAAAAACGGTATCCGGTATCTCAGCGATACCGGCAATGTGGGACTAATCAATAACCAATAGCATTCGTAATTACAACGTGGTACCCGTAAATATCTATTCTAATACCTTTAATTATTCCTTATTTAGATGATATTTTGAAAAATTTTGAATTTGGTTTTTGGGTAATGAATGGAGAGAGAAATTAGGATAATAATTGGAGATAGTAATAATAAGTGAAGAGAGATAAAAAGAGAGAAAGGAGAATAATGATTGGAGAGATGAGAGAGAAAATATAATAATGATTGAAAATAGTAATAATAAATATTTTTTGAGTTGGATATTTTTTTTTCAAATTATGATCCAAGGCATTAATCTCCCAAACAACGGACCGAACAATGCAAAAGGAGAACCAAGGAAAGAAATATTAAAAAAATTAAAAAGCATGTGAACTGGGAAGTTAAATAAAGGAAGTAGATTAGGTTGACCCAAAACCACAAATCCCAGAAACAGAAATGCTATTACTATTAAGGAAGGCTACAAGGAAGACGTAGAGCAAGAAAGTACGTGGAAAGAATAGTGGTCCCACTCTTTCCCCTACACAACGCGCAGACAACAATGGCATGGAGGGTCCCGCACTCCGGCCCCACTTCCCCTTTAAATTGGCTCGAAAATTCAAAAACTTTTTGGTTTCAAAATTTTGAGAATAATGGGACCCACGCGTCGCTTTAATGGTGGTGAGAGAGAGAGAGCAAGACGGGTTACTCTTTTACCAAATTTTTGTTTTGAATCTGAGTTAAAGGGACGTGTGTAGGTCCCATTATTCCCAAAATTTTGGGTGGTGAATGGTGATGAGAGAGAGAGAGAGTGCAAGAGGGGTTAGCCTTTTACCAAAATTTATGTTTTGAAGCTGAGTTAAAGGGACGTGTGTTTAGGTCCCATTATTCTCAAAATTTTGGATGGTGAATCTATAATGAGAGAGAGAGAGAGAGAGAGAGAGAGAGGTTACCCTTTTACCAAAACTTTTGTTTTAAAGGGACATGTGTGCAAGAGTCGTTCCACGAACTTCGTTGCTATCTTCCTTGTAGCCTTCCTTAGTCATAGCATTTCTGTCTGCGGTCTGGTATTGCTGAAACAGTCCTGCTATGAGCAGTGACAATTCGCAGGGACAACGCGTTTGGCCATATTTTGGATCCCGAAAAAATCTAGAAAAATATCCATAAATTTTTGAATATTATTTTATGGGGCCCTGTAAAAAATCAGCTCCAGCGAATATCGGTAAGTAATACTTTTGGATAAGTAGGGGCGAAACGTCTAGATTTTTTCGGGATCCAAAATGAGGCCAAACGCGTTGTCCCTGCGGATTGTCCCTGCTGTTAGAATTTTTGTTGCTGAAACCCGAAATAAAGGAAGTAGATTTAAAAGTGACAGGTTAGTGTACAATGTACTAAATTTAAGTGAAGGACAGTTGGAGAAAGCAAGCAAAAACTGCATACCTTTGTCAAGGGAACCTGTTCTCTAACTCTCTTCACAACCTACGAAAAAGAGTGAGGGAAAGGGAGAAAAAGAAGTAGCTGTCAAGAAGCATGTGAAAGGGAATGGGATAAGTTGGGGCAAAAGTCACAGCTTCAATTTTTTGTTCACACCAATAGGGTTTCTCCCTTTATATATTTAGATTATTAGAATAAATTATTTATTAGAATAGACAATAATATTTGTTTCCAACACTTGGATTGTGTAGGGGGCCGAAATATCTACGAGTTCGGAACGTCCAGAGGGGTCGCGGACCAATTCAGTATTCACTATGGACACGTCACTCTGTGGACCCATTCACATCGAGAGCTACGGGAAGCGTAACGCTCAGCGGTCGTTCCCCTAACGTTCGGCGGACATTTCCCTAATGTTAGGTGGTCTTTCCCTAACGTTCGACAGACATTTCCCTAACGTTAGATGGTCTTTCCCTAACGTTAGGTGGTCGTCTCCCTGCCATTAGGTGGTCTTTCCGTAACTTTGGGTGGTCTTTTTGTGGGGCTCCATTTTGGGTGGTTCGTCCTCTTTGAATGGTGGTTTGGGGATAGCTTTTATCTCTTTTGCCCAGTCCTGCAAAACGAAGCACGACTAAGAGACCACACCGGAGGCTCTCCGGGATGGCCCTCCGGTGTGAGAGTCAGTTTTCTTGCCAGGAAGAATTAGAGATTGGGAGCTAGGGTTTTGTTTGAGCGTACCTCCTCCAAGGAGGCATAATGGGATATTTATAGGAAACCCTTCGCTTGGTCTCCAAGATTGCACCAACGCTTCGACACGCGTCGGCTGATGTCACTATTGCATCACGTTTAGGGTTTTGCAACCGTTTTCATGATGAGCTGGCACCTTCACGTGCCACCATCATTATTCTCATAACCGTTCGGATGACGTCACGAACATCGTCATAACCATAGTCACTGTTCTGATGCGGATTGACTGGACCGTCGGGCAAGCCTTGCTCGGCACCGAGCATTTTGCGGGACCTTCGGCGGCTGTCAAAATGATCATATCCTCCTTACCGAGCAAGTGTAGGGAATGGGGTATTAGAGGAGATGTAACTAGAGGAACCCTCGGCAACAGGAACCCTCGGCCACTGTTGCTGACCCTCGGCTATGGTTACTAGATCACGTTCGGAATGGAACAAGCCATTCTGCTCGGCCTGCTACAATAGCCCCTCAGCCCATGCCGAAGCTTTTCACTCGGTATGGGTTGATTCAAAACTTGGCCGAGCTTGAACCTTCGGCAGAAGAATCCGAGCCCCACATTGGGTAACAGCTGTCGAGTATTCGAACGGGTGTGTCAGTTGAAAGGACATCTAGGCAGACGAGGAGACGGCTGGCATGGGCAAGGGCTTCAGTCGCCACGTGTCGCGTAGAGGTTGGCGAGGGGTTCGGCGGTGAAATGATGGGCGGGAAATTCGAAAAGGCCTGCTCTGCTTATAAATACCAGTGAAGGAGGAGAGAGAAAGTTCTTCTGCACTTTCTCTCTCTAGCGCTTAGACCTTCTCTCTCTTCATTTCCGTTCCAGAGCTCAGCTTGAATCCAAATCCTCAACTTCAAGCCCCTGGTGTAGGTATCATTTGCATTCTGTTTTGTTTATTGTCAACTAACAGTGGAACCTCTTAGTGAAAGTCTTTTCTTCTGTATTTTTGCCAGGCTGGGCAAGCTGCCTTGAAAGCATATGACAAGGCCACCAAAGTTACTGCCGAGCGAGAGTGGTACAGGTCTGATCGAGATTCCTACCGAACCAAGTGGAGGATCTCTGATCAGCAATCAAAGGATGCTGAAGCAGAGGTGGAAAAGCTGAAGAAGGAGCTTGCCGACATTAAGGCAGCTGCCGAGGCCAATGTTGCTCGGATGAGGACAGAGGAAAAAGAGAAGCTCAAGGCTGCCGACGCCAAAGGCTATGAGGCCGGAATAAACCGAGCCGCGCTGGAGTACACCCAGATTGCTCACAAGATGGTGAATGACGAGCTCGAGGCTCGGCTTCCTGACTTCTTCAAGCTGGGTTATGTTGCAGGAGCCGAGGCGATGGCTGCTGTAATGGCCATTCAGGCCGATTCTGGCTTTCTAAAGCAACTTCCGGAGCCGACCGTGCCTGATTTGGAGCTTCCGTATACCGAGGATGAGTGCCTACCGTTGCCTCCTGAAGATGACGATGAAGAGATGGCTGAAGCGGCTGTGGCAAATTCTCAGGAGAAGGCTGGAGGAGATGAGAGCCATGCCGAGGTTCAAGACAAGGCTGCTCAAGATACCCCAGTTTAGGATTTCCCCTAGGTTTTTATTTTGTTTTCAAAGTATTTTGAACTATGCTTTTGGACTGGATGGTACCGAACATTTGGGATTTTGCTATGCCAGATGTAATAGTTTAAAGGGGGTCGGCATCGAACGTTTTACTAAGCCGAGCCCTATTGGTAGGAGATTCTGAATTTCAGGTTCAAGTTTGTGTTTGAATGACTAAGAAAAATTTTCAACTTTGTTATTGCACTGAATATTTCTTCATGCCTTAGAAATATTTTCTGATTTTGGCTGCCGAAGGTTAAGCAACCTTGGCTTGCTTTGAAAGTTTTGATAGTTACTCATGATAGCCCCTACTTTGGTTTAAGGCTCGGCTCAAAATGCCAGTCTTATGCCAAGGTAATAGGTAGAGTAATTGTTTGATGTGGCCATTTAGTTCAAGTCAAATTATGAACATAGCCGTACTAAGGATAAACTTTCAAGTTCATCTATTGCTTTCTGTTTGGACTTTAAGTTGTCCGAGTTGTTTATGATTTACTTGAAACAGCCCTAATGCTTGGTATAAGGCTCGGCTCAAAATGCCAGCCTTGTACCAAGGCAATATGTTAAGTAAATGTTCTAAGGGTGGTCATTGCCGAACCAATTTGTTTAATCGAGTTGTGGCTGGAAATCGAATTGTCCGAGCCATAATCGTGTTTGTAGTAAAGGAATCCGAACGTAGTTGTAACTGTTTAGAATACTGAGCTTATACTGATTGAAATTTTGAATCATTGTAATCAAATATGAAGAACACTGATACTTCAGAAGTAGGAGATACTTTTCATTAAAAAGACTGCCAAGACAAGTACAACACTTTGGTAAGGGAAAAGTAATAGACTTGATAGGTGGTGTGATAGAGTGCGACCGATGAGAGTGTTCAGAGGTAGGCCTTCCTGAGGTTCAGAGCATTCCAAGGATTTTCAATTTCCCTTCCATCTTTGTCTTCTAACTTGTACGAGCCATTGCCGACCTCTTTAATCACCCTGTAGGGTCCTTCCCAATTTGGTTTGAATTTTGTCTTTTGATTGGCTCGGACAACCTTCCTCCAGACCCAGTCATCGGTTCTGAACTTCTTAAGCCTTACGCTTCGATTGTAGCCCCGAGCGACTTCTTGCTGATAGTTGGCTAACTTGAGCTGAGCATCGTCTCGCTTTTCTTCGGCTAAGATTAGCTCGGTTGCCACTGCATCATTGTTAGATTCTAGATCAAAGGTTTCGGTGCGCAGGGTCGGGAACTTCGATTCCAGTGGTATGACAGCCTCCATGCCGAAGGCCATTGCAAAGGGAGTTTGGCCGGTAGAGCGTCTGGGGGTGGAGCGGTAGGCCCAGAGGACCCTAGGAAGTTCTTCGGCCCATTTTCCTCGTTTAGAGTCCAGCCGACGTTTGATGCCAGCGCAAACAGTCTTGTTAGTGGCTTCGGCCTGGCCATTGCCCTGGGGGTAGGATGGGGTTGAATTGAAGAATCTAATTCCGAACTCAGCACAGAGTCCAGTTAATTCCTTACCGACGAATTGTGAGCCGTTATCCGATACAATAGCATAAGGCACGCCGAACCTTGTGACAATGTTCCTCCAAACGAATCGCCGAACGTCAGTTTCGGTAGTTGTGACTAACGGTTCGGCTTCCACCCATTTTGAGAAGTAATCCGTTGCAGTGATCAAGAACTTGAAGCCCCCAGGAGCAGTTGGAAGTTTGCCTACTATATCCAAACCCCACTGAGCAAAGGGCCATGGACTAGTGATAGGTTTGAGAGACTGAGCGGGCTGCCTTGGTATGGGGGAGAAAAGTTGGCAAGGCTTGCACCTTCTGACCACTTCTTCACAATCCTTCTTCATTCCTTTCCAAAAGTATCCTTGACTTAGAGCTCTTTGACATAGGGAACGGCCGCCAGAGTGACAACCGCAGCTGCCAGAGTGGAGCTCGGTTAAAATAATCGGGACCTCGGTTGGGTGAACAACCCGAAGGTATGGCCCAGTGAAGCTTTTTCTGTAGAGTTGGCCGAGCTCAGAGATCCAGTAGTAGGCTGCTTTGCTGCGTACGCGGTGGGCCTCCTTTTTGTCAGAGGGAAGAGTATCATCTTTGAGAAATGAGGTGATTTCATCCATCCAACTTGGGCCGAGGGAAATGTTGTATACTTCTTCCGATACTTCAAAGCTCGGCTCGTGGATCTCGCCGAGGCTGATATGTCGGTATTCAGATGCTTTGCTTGCCGAGGCCAAACTAGCAAGAGCGTCGGCATGAGCGTTGTTCTCTCTGTTGATCTGTTCGATTTGGAATCCTTTGAACCCTCGGATTAGCTCTAGAGCGGTAGCTTGATACTTAATCATTCTTGGGTCCCGAGCTTCATAATCACCTGTTATTTGATTGACGATCAGCTGAGAGTCGCAGAATACTTGTAGATCTTCAACTTGTAAATTTGCCGCGGCTGGGAGACCAGCAAGCAGAGCTTCATATTCGGCTTCGTTGTTTGTAGCTTGGAAGTTGATTGTGATAGCACTTTCATGAAGGACGCCACAAGGGTTTACAAGAACGACCCCTGCGCCCGAGCCGTTGCTGTTGGATGCCCCGTCAACGTGCAACTTCCAAACGTCTCCGCTGAATAAGTTCCAAACTTTCCGAGCCTCTTGTTGTTCCAGCATACCGTAATTAGGCTTTACCAGTGTTTCCTCGTCCGGGCTTCCAGGGGTGAATTCAGCAATAAAGTCTGCCAATACTTGTGCCTTGATTGCAGTTCGAGGCTCAAAGTGGATATCAAAATTTGCTAATTCGACCGCCCATTGAGATACTCTGCTAGATAGATCAGCCTTCCTCAAGAGGTTTTTAAGCGGAAACTCCGTGAGAACTATGATGGGGTGCTCTTGAAAATAAGGGAGCAATTTCCGAGCTGCTGTAACCAATGCTAGAAGAAGCTTCTCCAGCGGCAGATATCTAGTCTGTGCCGGGAGCAAGGTTCGGCTAGAAAAGTAGATTGGTTGGTCCTCAAGGCCTTCCCTTCGGACAAGTGCCGAGCTCACAGCGTGCGGAGAGACAGCTAGATAGAGATGAAGAGTTTCGAAGGCTACCGGTTTGACAAGAAGAGGGGCCGAACTAAGATAAGATTTCAGCTCGGCAAGGGCTGCATCACAATCTTCCGTCCACTTGAAACTTCGTCGGCTTTGCTTCTTAAGCGTTTGAAAGAAGACATGGCACTTATCCGACGAGCGGCTGATAAACCTGTTGAGAGCCGCTGCCATCCCAGTGAGCTTCTGAATTTCCCGAGGAGTGGATGGTGGTTTTAATTGCTGAATAGCTAAGATCTGGTTCGGATCTGCCTCGATACCGCGCCGAGTAACTAAGTAGCCGAGGAACTTCCCTGAGCTAACTCCGAAGGCGCATTTGTCGGCGTTAAGCCGTAGCTTGTGCTTTTTCAAGATTGCAAAGACTTCGGCAAGATGAGAGAGATGATTCTCAGCCTTGAGACTTTTCACCACCATATCGTCGATATAAGCTTCCATGATTTCTCCGATGAGAATTCCGAACAACAAGTATACCATTCTTTGGAATGTGGCACCAGCATTCTTAAGGCCGAACGGCATAACTAGGTAGCAGAAGAGGCCCCTGGGTGTGATGAATGCCGTCTTTTCCATGTCGTCGGGATCCATGGCTCTCTGGTGGTAGCCTCGGTAAGCATCCAAGAAACTCAGCCGAGCATGACCCGCCGTTGCATCTACCAGTTGATCAATTTTTGGAAGGGGAAGGCAGTCTTTCGGACAAGCATCATTCAAGTTGGTGTAGTCCACGCAAACTCTCCATTTTCCATTCTTCTTTTTCACCACCACAGGGTTTGCGAGCCAAGTGGGGTATTGTACTTCTTTGATGGCGCCCGCCTCGAGGAGTTTGCCGACTTCCTCATTAACTGCGTCGGCGTGAATGCTGGCTGACCGCCGAGGTTTCTGAATTACAGGCTTTGCTGATTTTGAAACTTTGAGGGAGTGCTGGATAAGCTTTGGGTCAATGCCTGGCATTTCGTACGGTGTCCATGCAAAAACTTCGATGTTACTTTTTAGGAACTGCAAGGTTTCTTCACTCTCGGCTTGGGATAGGCCAGCGCCGAGCATGAAATAACGTGATGCATCTTCGTTAAGAGGGAATTTGATAAGATCCTCAACTGATTTCTCTTCAGGAAGAGATCCGACGTCTTCAAGAACTGGTTTGTCAGGGACTTCAACCCAATGTACTCTTCTGGTGCATGATGACTTTCCAATGGCCGAGACGTAACACTGTCTGGCTTGTAATTGATCTCCAAATAGGTCTTCTTGTCTGCCGTTGGCGCCGATGTACCTGACCACCTGGTGGTAGGTTGAGGCGACGGCTTTAATTGAATGAAGCCAATTTCGGCCGAGGATCGCGTTGTATGGGCTCGGGGCGTCCACAACGACAAACTCCAAATTAGAAGCAACCGAGCCTGTAACAACAGGGAGGGTAATCCGTCCAAGAGGCCAAACGGGAGTGCCACTGAATCCGATCAGAGGGACTTCAGCGGGGAGAAGGCACGATTCAGGAATTTTGAGTTCCTTAAAGAGAGACAGGTACATTACTTCTGCCGAGCTTCCTTGATCAATCAACACCCTTTTGACAGAGTGAGTTGAGATTTGGATTGTGACCACCAGAGCGTTGCTATGGGGTGTTTGGACACGTTGTAAATCTTGCTCGGTGAAGGTGATTGACCAAGGACGCTCAAGCATTTTGACTCTTTTTGGAGCGCGATTGATGGAAAAGATTTGGGTAACTTTCTCAGCTTTGACAAGCTCTTGCCGAAGCTGTCTTGCTGCCTCCTTTGTTGTGGATCCATGAATAACATTGATTACTCCGACTGGACGCGGAATAAGGTTTTGTCCGACAGCGTTCGGCTGTCTTCTCGGCGTCTTTGTCCAATCGATATGATCATCAAGAAGTCCTTGTGCCGTCAGATTTTCCAAAAGTGCCTTATAGGGAGCGCAAGCAGTGGTGTAATGCCCGAGCTCATTATGATACGAGCATCTCTTCCGATTGTTGTTGTTTCCTTCTTCGGTGTTCAATTTGGGAGGGTTCGGCCAGACAAAGAACGGTTCCCTCTCTATCGTACGGAGGAGGAAATAGATTGGCTCTTTGAAAACTGTGGTTTCAGCTACATAGTCATGAGCTTTCGGCCCCTTTTTGTCTGCCACCTTGACTGTGTTGACCTGCTTCTTCGGCTGGACAGCGACCACAGGCTTCGGTGGTGCGATTTGGGGCGTGGGGACATGAAGGCTTTGAGGTATAATTGAGTTTTGTCCTCCTTGAAGTTCTCGCTCGGCAAGGAACTCTTCGTAGGAACAGAACTGCTCTACCGTCCTCATTAGCTCATTCATTCCATGAGGCGCCCTTATTGCTAGCTCATCCAAGATCTTGCTTCCAGTTTCCAAACCATTCTTAAAATTCCTTGCCGCCCAGTATTGATCAACACCGGGTATCTCGTTAAATAGCTGCCAGTAACGTTCGGCATACTTCCGAAGCGTCTCGCCGGGCCTCTTTCTCATCTGGGCTAAGGCATCTTCTTCCTTAGCTTGCTTGTTGCTAGTGATGAACCGATAGTTAAAAGCTCTTTCAAGCTCTTTGAAACTATGGATCGATCCAGCCTCCAATTGGTTGAACCAAAGCAAGCCGAGGCGCCCAAGACTTGAGGGGAATGCTTTGCACATGATGGCATCATCGTCGGTGACGCATGAGATGGTGCTTCTGTAGCTGATGAGATGGGTGTATGCCTCGGTCGTGCTGGGATCGAACTTCTGGAATTTTGGAAGATGTAGACCTAGCTTCGGCAAGGTGGCTTGGATCTTTGCCGAGAAGGGTGATTCTGTCAGCTTTTTCAATTGGTACTCGTGGGTTGGCCGAGGGGGAAGACCTTCCCGAGTGTTTCGAGACTTCTTTGATGCTCGGCATTCCTGTTCTCTTTGTTTTCCTTCGTTCTCATCCTGCCGACGTTGGAATCCCCTCTCCCTCTTTTCTATGGGGATCTTTCCGTAGTTTTCTTCTGGAAGATTTTCGGTATGGTAAACTCTTCGTCGGCTAGGGCGATCGTCTTGCCGAACGACGACACTTACACTTCTTTCACGGTTTAGCCTCCGAGCGCTGACTGAATTTGTTGCTCGTCCTTCATAGGCCTTTTCCCGAGGGACTTCATCGTGTTCGATCCGATGGCTCTGGGGACCTTTCCCGTTTCTTCTCGGCGTTCGGCTTCTTTGCCGTTCGGATTTGTATGGGATGAGAGCCTGATCGTTGTCTTGGAATTCCACGGTATCGTAGCTTTGGGAGCCGTGGGAGTATTCGTCTCCAGCCGATGAACTGGAGAAGACAGTATGCGGGCTCCCCTCTCGTCGTCCTTCTCTGCCTGTATGTCCCGCACCATTGCCGAGACGTTTATGAACTGGTGAGAGCTGCTGCCTAAGGCGAGCGCTGTCCCCAGTTCGATGGTCTGTCAATGGTGGGTCCAGGCGGTCGTGGACTGAGATTCTTTTTGGCCGTGCATCAATACCCAAAGGTGGAGGGGGCGGCAAATTTCCTCTCCGGCGCCGATCCTGAGATCCAGAGTGGGAGGCCGTTGGAAATTCTTTGGCCTTAATTCTTTCGATCTCCAGTCGTAGGACGGCTACATCAGCGTTGGTCTGTTCTTGTTGCTGTTCTAGCATTTGTACGTATGCTAGAGCATCTTCACTCAGGCCCACTGGACGCTGGATGGAAGAGCTTACGCCTGGAGGAGTAAATCTAGGAGGGTGAGATGGGGAGGCAGCGTTGATACCGGTTTCAGAGGTGATGTGCAAAGAGGAGCTGAGGGGTTGAAAGAGAGGAGGTTGTGGTGGTGCTCCGCCCATTTTTCTTTGGAGGAGACTGGTGGTGGAGATCTCTAGTAGGTACGAACGAGGCGGTCGAGGTGGAGGAGCCGCCGTGGATCTGAAAATCAAGGTTCACGTCGGGTTCACCAAATTGTGGGGCTCCATTTTGGGTGGTTCGTCCTCTTTGAATGGTGGTTTGGGGATAGCTTTTATCTCTTTTGCCCAGTCCTGCAAAACGAAGCACGACTAAGAGACCACACCGGAGGCTCTCCGGGATGGCCCTCCGGTGTGAGAGTCAGTTTTCTTGCCAGGAAGAATTAGAGATTGGGAGCTAGGGTTTTGTTTGAGCGTACCTCCTCCAAGGAGGCATAATGGGATATTTATAGGAAACCCTTCGCTTGGTCTCCAAGATTGCACCAACGCTTCGACACGCGTCGGCTGATGTCACTATTGCATCACGTTTAGGGTTTTGCAACCGTTTTCATAATGAGCTGGCACCTTCACGTGCCACC
Source organism: Rhododendron vialii (assembly GCF_030253575.1). Lineage (NCBI taxonomy): Eukaryota > Viridiplantae > Streptophyta > Magnoliopsida > Ericales > Ericaceae > Rhododendron > Rhododendron vialii. The sequence goes on along the minus strand of NC_080561.1, from coordinate 7,225,665 downwards.
ATCATTATTCTCATAACCGTTCGGATGACGTCACGAACATCGTCATAACCATAGTCACTGTTCTGATGCGGATTGACTGGACCGTCGGGCAAGCCTTGCTCGGCACCGAGCATTTTGCGGGACCTTCGGCGGCTGTCAAAATGATCATATCCTCCTTACCGAGCAAGTGTAGGGAATGGGGTATTAGAGGAGATGTAACTAGAGGAACCCTCGGCAACAGGAACCCTCGGCCACTGTTGCTGACCCTCTGCTATGGTTACTAGATCACGTTCGGAATGGAACAAGCCATTCTGCTCGGCCTGCTACACTTTTCTCTAACGTTACGTGGTCATTTCCCTAACGTTAGGTGGTCTTTCCCTAACGTTTGACAGTCATTTTCCTAACATTCGACACTTGTTCTAACGTGCGACTAATTTCTGCTCCCTAAAAGATCTAACAAATATCCAAAGTCGGTTTAGAAGCTTCTGGAAGATTCTTTGAACAGGTGGAGCAAATCTCTTGACATGTGATGTCATCCGAACAGTACATTACACGTGGGTGTACCACCTACCGGTTCAACACTCCAAGCCTTGCCTATAAACAGAGGACTACTTCTCAAGGTTTAGGGGAGATCTTCACAACTCTCTTCCTAAGAAAAATTCACTCTTCTTCTTCTTTATCTACATACTGACTTGCTCGTCGGAGCTTTTTCCCGAAGGTACACCCTCCTTCGGTTTGCAGTTATTAGTCTCGGTGGCAACCTCTCATGGCTCGGTGGCAATTTTGCACGGCTCGGTGGCAACCTCTCACGGCTCCGCAAAACCTCTCCAGACTCAGCGTTCATCTTCTCGGTTCAGGTTAAAGGAAGGAAAAGGTTCAAAGTGGAATTCACTCCCCCACAATTGGTGACTCTGCTGAGGATCATTTCTCCTAGCTCCGGACTTCACCAATTCCACTCATCAGCTTCACGGGAGAAGTGTAGCGCTCGACGGTCGTTTCCCTAACGTTAGGTGGTCTTTCCCTAAGAATAGGTTGTCACGCCCTCGATTTTCAGCATAAATAATAATAACTTTAAATAATTGAAATCCTCGTGATAATAGAAATAATACCCTAAGAGACATTACAATTCCCAAATTTAGATGTCAGCATGCACACCAAACACTCCATGCCAGTGCCCCTGTGTTGTACCTGAAATAATGAAGGGTTGAGCAAACCACGCACCCAGTAGAGAATTCTATACTCAAACTATATGAAAAATATGTTAAATTATGCACCATGAATAAGTGAGTATTGACAAATATGCCCAAAGTACGAATGATTACCAACGAGCTGCACGCCATAGTCACAAGATTCTAGACCTCACAAAAATATCACTGACCGTGTGCTTCTTAGACTAGATACATTAATAAACTCACATCAATCCACATTAGTCTACAACCAATTCTAAATCATCTTGTTAATCTTCGTACGATACTACAATCCTTCTTGTGTCCACATTTATCATCTCCAAATCCCTTTATTGCAAAACCTTTCCTTTCTTTTAATCAGGCATTTCACATCAATAATCACTTGGGTCTATTTCCCTCGAGCGTAGGGTCACCCCGAGTCTATTCCCTTAATAATAATCACTTGGGTCAACTCGGGTCTATTTCCCTCGAGCGTAGGGTCATCCCGAGTCTATTTCCTTAATAATAATCACTTGGGTCACCTTGGGTCTATTTCCCTCGAGCATAGGGTCACTCCGAGTCTATTCCCTCAATAACAATCACTTGGATCACCTCAGGTCTATTTCCCTCGAGCGTAGGGTCAACCTGAGTCTATTCCCTCAATAACGACCACTTGGGTCACCTCTCACACTTTTCATAATCGTCATCATTTCATAATCACCTTCATCATCAATCTATTGGTTTTACCACAAAACTTCAATCAACCATTACATGACTCCACAAATGTACATGTTCATGTTTTTTCATTAGTTTACATATCCGCATCCTACATAACGTACTAAACCCATATATATAATCCAACAATACTCTATCCATTTGTTTCTACGCTTGAACCTCATAGGACGAGTGCCAAAAGAATTGAAAGATTTGATGAGTCATGAGGACACAAGTTATTATATCATCTTAAGATCATTTGGACCACTAGACACACTCACATCCACCCCTTAAATTCCCCACAATGTTTCTTATGGTCTACAGTATGCTCAAATGCTCTATAGTACGTGTTCTTCCTACCAAACACCAAGTCATGTCATGGTACTTAACAAGTCAATATCATTCATCAAGACATGTCACAATATCTACTCCGACCAACCAAATGCACAAATACTACACGAGTACCACATTTACTTAATCCTACACTTTTCTTTCTTAAAATGGGTACTAAGGAGTGAGAGATAATCAACGAATCATAGGAGTACGAGCAATATGTCATTGGAGGACGAGCAACCAGGTTTTAGGATGGTTTAATGGCGTTTAAGAGGTGTTAGAAGTGATTGGGAGTCAAACAGTGAAGTATGAGACAAAGCAGCGAAAGCTGTCCATAAGCAACAGGTGTTGATACTTAGCAAAATGGTATCGATACCAATGGACCAAGAAACGTTCCAGACGCAAGGGTATCGATACCAGATGATTTTCTGGGTTTGAAACACAAATGTATCAATACCTATGCCAAATGGTATCGATACCAGCCCAGTTCGAGCAAATTTTCTATAGATTTTCGAAACTATTTCCAACAACCAAACCAACAATTTCAAGTATGATCAAGGTACAAAATCAACTCATAGGCATATAGAAAGAACAAGAAATCCCTACCTCGAAGTTGGGGAGCAAACCCAAGAAGAGATTGAGCCCACGCAAGCCTTTGACTCCAAAATTTTGAAATCGACCGAAATACTCCTCCTCCGAGCAAAACCCACGGGATTCAAGCTCAATAACGTGTAGAGAAGGTGAAAGTGGAGGTGGGTTTGTGTGGATTTCAGTTGGAAGCACGAGGGAGAGGGAGAGAGAGTGGAGCCGAGAGTGAGAGGGAGAGAAGAGAGAGAGACGGTGGAGGAAAAGAGAGGGAGGGTTGGGATTTTTAATCCCTTACACACATATATATATACTCACACACACACACAACTCATACTTGCGCTCCCTCCATTAACAATCCTTTCATATTAACCCCAAATCAAGTATACTCAACAAATTCCATATTTTCCTCATTTATAATATCGAATAAACCTTTTAATAATTTCTGAAATTACGGGTCCTTACATAGGTGGTTGTTTTCGTCTAGCACTCACAAAGCCAATGTATTGAAAATTGCAGACGAAGAAAGGAAGCTTGGAGGATGCATGTTGACGGGGCTACCAACACCAACGGCGTCGGGGCTGGTAGTGTGCTCATTTCACCGAGCGAAGCTGCTCATCCTTCTATTAGCCTAGCATTTGGCGTACCTATGCGTCGCTATGGTTAGGCGAAATCCTTGTGGCCATCGGTAATCTACTCGTTCAGGCGAAATCCTCGTAGCCCACGGTAATCTATTCGTTCGGGTGAAATCCTCGTAGCCCTCGGTAATATACTCGTTCGGACGAAATCCTCGTACCCTCGGTGATCTATTTGTTCGTGCAAAATCCTTGTAGCCCGCGGTAATCTACTCGTTCAGGCAAAATCCTCGTAGCCTTCGGCACTCTATTCATTTGGCGAATTTCTCGAAGCCATCGGTTACACATTCATGCGGCGAAATTCTCGAAGCCGTCTGTTACTGTTAGGCACTTTCAACCCTATCGTTCGGCGTGCCTACATGATGCTAGGGTTCAGGCACTTTCACCCCTAGCGTTCGGCGTGCCTACGCGACGCTAAGGTTTAGGCACTTTCAACCCTATCGTTGGGCGTGCCTACGCGATGGTAGGGTTTAGGCACTTTCAACCCTATCGTTCGGTGTGCCTACGCGATGCTGGAGTTCAGGCACTTTCACCCCTAGCGTTCAGCTAGTATCCTTAGGCAAATCTGACAGGATTGTCTATTTCGTTCGGCCCCCACTTTTCAACTCCTCTTTCAGCTCTGATCGCTGGAAGAAGGAGTTGAGGGGCTATTGTAGGGGGCCGAAATATACAGGGGTTTGGAATGTCCAGAGGGGTCGCAGACCAATTCAGTATTCACCATGGACACGTCACTTTGTGGACCCATTCGCATCGAAAGCTACAGGAAGCATAACACTCGGCGGTCGTTCCCCTAACGTTCAGCGGACATTTCCTTAACATTAGGTGATCTTTCCCTAACGTTCGGCGGACATTTCCCTAAGGTTAGGTGGTCTTTTCCCTAACGTTAGGTGGTCGTTTCCCTACTGTTAGGTGGTCTTTTTCCTAACGTTAGGTGGTCATTTCCCTAATGTTAGGTGGGTCTTTCCCTAACGTTTGACGATCATTTCCCTAACATTCGACACTTGTTTTAATGTACGACTAAATTTTGCTCTCTAAAAGATCTAACAAAAATCCAAAGTCGGTTTAGAAGCTTTTGGAAGATTCTTTGAACAGGTGTTATAAAGCAAATCTCTTGACATGTGACGTCATCCGAACAGTACATTACACGTGGGTGTACCACCTACCGGTTCAGCACTCCAAGCCTTGCCTATACATAGAGGACTACTTTTTAATGTTTAGGGGAGATCTTCTTTACAACTCTCTTCCTAAGAAAAAATCACTCTTCTTCTTCTTTATCTACATACTGACTTGCTCATTGGAGCTTCTTCCCAGAGGTATCCCCCTCCGGTTTGCAGGTACTAGTCTCGGTGGCAACCTCTCACGACTTGGCAAAACGCCTCTCACGGCTCGGCAAAACACCTCTCCAGACTCAGAGTTCATCTTCTCCGTTCAAGTAAAAGGAGGAAAAAGGTTCAAAGTGGAACTCCCCCCGCCCCCCCCCCCCCCACCCAAGATTGTGTCATGGAATACCTAGGGCGACAACTGTTTTTTATGGCTGGTAGCCTGACGGATGGCATAACTTCAATTTATTTGTCAGCTTTTCATTAGCTAATTACTACTGTTTGTCTATCAAAATACGCTTTATTCTAGCGACAATTGAAATTTCTCTAAATTCACTTCACAACCATATACTTATTTCTTTAAGAGAAAGTGAACTTCATAGATTAAGAATGATAACTTATGTCCGATCAAGTAGGTAACGATAAGAGATTTACTTTATTCTTGACAAGAATGATCTAATTCATCTCATGTAAAAGATAGACGATTCTGATTTTAAAAAAAATAGCTTAGGCGGCCCTCGATTGGTGCATTATAGGACTTGAATGCCTCTGAAAACATCGAATGTGTTTCCATCATGTGGTTGCTAACATCCGATTATCACTAATTTGGGTGAGAATGATAAAATTGATAAGGCGTTATGTAGAGACCCGTATTTTCGAAAATCTTTTAAAGGATTTATTAATGTTAGAATGTGAAATAAATGAGGGATTTATTGAATTTATTTGATTTGGAGTCAATGTGAGAAGGTTGTTTGTAGAAGGGTGCTTGTGCAATTTGTGATTGTGTAAGTATATATATGTGTGGGTGTGTGTGTAGGGGAGAGAATTCCCCAAATTCTCTCTCTTTTCTCCCGATCTCTCTCCCCTCTCTCGACTCCTCTCCCTCTCTCACTTCATTACTCAAAAACCCCACCCCAAACTCAAAACCCATGTCAATCAACCTCCAATGCATCATCTACACGCTTATTGAAGCTCATACTTCGTTGGCTAGAGCTCGGTGGAGGTGTATGGCTCTCGGTGTTGATTTTGGAAGCTAGGGCTCGATTTCTCTTTGGGTTTCGTTCTTCAATGTGAGGTAAGGATTTCTAACTTTCTCTATATGTTTATGAGTTGATTCGGTGTCTAAATGTTGCTTTGAATCGTTGATTGGAAGGCTTGTGTTTGCCCTTGAAACCTGTCAAACCGTGTTGAAAACCCAGGTGCTACACTGGTACATGTACCAAACCGAGATTTCTCTGATTTTGTTCGCTGGGTACATGTAGCGCCCTAAACTGCTACATGTACCAAAATCCAGATTTCATGTTCTGTTCACTGGGTACATGTAGCGCCCTTAACTGCTACATGTACCAAATTGAATTTTTTTGAAAGGTTTCTCTTTCCATGGTTTGGACCCCCGATCACTTCTAATACCTCCTCGACGCTTCCAAACCACTTCCTAACATGGTTACTTGTATCTCAATGATTGCTTGAGTCGCTCTCATGTCCTCGGGCCCTTGTCCTTGGGAATTCAAAATAGGAAGTTAACTTGAAATAATGTCAAATGGTGTTTATGCATTAGAGTGATTATGGGGAGCTTTGAGATATGCTTATATGATAATGCAAGTTTGATGTATATATTGCTTGGTGTGATATTGAGGTTTGTGAATTCCAGAATGTTATGGGACGATAAATTAAACGTTGTGGACTTGTTAAATACCGTGTGTGATGGTGAGATTGATTGCTAAATAGAAAGTTGGATAAATTATGAACGAAATACGATAGGTTTACACTTGATGCCATGTAGTACGAGGGATCAATTTAGATAACGAGCTTGAGAACAATATGGAAGTATGAGTTAATATGTGAACCTTCTGCTTAACATCGATATCTCATTCTTATCTACATTCTTGAAATTAGAGTCTTGGAGATACATATGATGAAAAGCAATACAAATGATGTGAAGTGGATGCACGGGGTCCCAAATGTCCGGATATAAATGAAAGGTTTTTAGTGGATGCGCGGGGTCACGAATTCCCAGACATAAATGAAAGGTTCCTAGTGGATGCACGGGGTCCCGAATGTCCGGACATAAATGAAAAGTTTCTAGTGGATGCACGGAGTCCTGAATGCCCCGGACATGAATGAAAGGTTTCTAGTGGACGCACAATTTCCTGAATGCCAGGACATGAATGAATAGTTTTAGAGGACGCAGAGGGTCCCAAATGCCCGGACTTGAATGAAAGGTTTTTAGTGGATGCACGGGATCCCAAATGCCCGAAATAGTATTGAAAAGGAAAATGGCTAATAGTTGAGAAATACAAGACAAATTGATATGCTCTAAAAGAAAATTTAGTGATATGTTCGTATTGTTCTGTAGAGAGATATATTCATTGTCATTAACTCCTTTGGGTTCGTTGTACACATTTATTGTTGCTCTTATCTTACGGTTGGTGTGTGATCATCATATATGCTTATAGATTGAGACAAAATGGGCATCACACGGGAATCTAAATTTGCGAAGTGTTGGACAAGTGTTGGTTGAGGACAAGTAGTGGTTTAATTAGAATGATTTGAGTTGGTTCCTACCTCTAGTTGGTGTGTGAGTTATTGAGGATACTCTTATAAGATTTTGATTCCTTTTTTTTTTGTTGTTGTTGTTGTAGAGTGCTCCTTCGTGGTGGAAGACTCTTACTTTTTGTGATATTCTGTTGTATTCATTCACTCTTGGTGCATGTTTCTTCTCGTTTGCATATAGTTTGAGCATAAATTTCTCTACCGGGAGCGTTTTTGCTCAATCCTTCATTTTTCAGGTGTAAATCCAGAACAGTAGCATGGAGTGCATTGCATGTATTGGTTGGAGATCTTTTGAAAGTCGATATAGGAGATTTGCATTGACATATTTGTAAACCTCTTGAAGGGTGTAATGGTAACTTATTTTGTTTGACAAATGGATAATTGTAAACTATATAAATTTTCCTTTCATTCTCTGTATTTAAGAAGCATTGGGCCGGTGTGCCATGAATGAAAATTATTTTGGGTATGATGTATATTATTGTGAGGATTTTGATTATCTAAAGTGATTATTATTTATATTGAAAATTGAGGACGTGACACATTAAGTTGTAACGATTTAGATCGAGCATTAGAAAAAATGAGTCTGCAGGTACCTTTAAAATCTATACACTAAAATTACTTTATTCTAAACCAAGGTCTTTTGCTATAATCTAATGTACGGTAGCCACACGATCGTAACACAATCACGAAGATCAATACCGTTCATTTTTTTTGTTCGGCGTTTTAATCATTCTCACCAATTTTTTGGTCTATCGGATTTTGAAAGCCCTTTCATCAGAACATACATTCATTATTAGAATGATATTTATGTTCGATCAAGCATGTAACGATAAACATTTTACTTCATTCTTGGCATAAATGATGTAATTTCTCACACATAAAAAGTTTGACCGTTCCGATTTTAAAAAAATAGCTCAGGCGACCCTTGAGTAGTGCTTTATAGAACTTTAATGCCTCTGGAAGCAGCGAATATGTTTCGATTATGTGGTTGCTGACATCCGATTATTACCAATTTGGACGAGATTGATAGAATTGATAATAAGTTAAAATCCTAACTGTTTAGATTGAGCATTCAAAAAATGAGTTGGCAACTACGTTTAAGAAGGTAATTTCAAATTCAAAAATTTTGTGTTTACGCAAATAATTTTCCTAACAATATGGATCTTATTTGATAGATCTCATTAAGATCTTTTAAACGGTGCAAAAATATTATTTTTCATTTTCATTATATTTGAGTTTTTTTTTATTAGATTATGTTTGAGTTTGAAAATATTAAATAAGTACTTATTATTTTTTAGGAAAAATGACGGCCAATGACGTGTTTTTCTAATTAATACCTGTCAAGAACATTTTCAATATTAACAAATGTTCTCAGCATATTTTTTATGGATATTAATTGTTATAACACGTCATGAGCCATCATTTTCCCTATTTTTTAAGAAGGGAAATTGGAACAAGCCCTTAGTAGATTTTTCCCTCTCCCTAGCAGTGGGACAAAAGAGGAACAAAACCATGGTAAAGAAAACCATGGGCTCGCCTGTTGGCAACCCCCATGCATGGCAAAGAAAATCATTGTGCTTTTTCCATTGATAATATGATGAGATGAAGCCTCCGAGTAATTTCATGGATTTTCCAAATGCATAATTTTGCCATTGTAAGTGTGAGTATTAAAGCAAGAAAAAATTAATTTTTTTTACACGATCATATAAACAATATTACACTATCATGTAATTTAAAATTAAAAAAAAAGGGCATGGACACCGCACGAAAATATTGTGTGTTTTTTGGGAAGATTTTTTTTCGGACGAAATTCGGTTGACGATGTGCTAACATAGGCACGCACGACACGATACGATTAACAAACGACACGACACAATATAACACGATTAAGTAAACAGATTGACACGACATGACATGATTGAAAAACGACACGATACGATATGATTAAGTAAATGGACAAACATGACACAATTAAAAAATGGCATGGTCCGACACGATTTAAGTAAGTAAACGAGCCAGTACAACATAATACGAAGCACGATTGACACGAAGTTAAACGGGCCAAGCCGGCATACGGCCCGTTTGACACCTTTGGGGACAAGGAAACCACGCAAAATATAAAGAGACCATCCGCCATCTTTCCCTTGCAACTAATTTCCCTCTCTGTCTTCACTACCCATTGAACCCCATCTCTCTACCTTCCCCCACAGTTGCTCCGCCGCCCCCACACCGTAATACCAAAATGCCTCTCTCTGCTACCTGATAGGCGGAAGAAGACAGATATTTTTCTTTTTATTTTCCCTTTGGAACCAAACAAGAGAAAATCCTTTTCTTTCTTACTTTCCTCTCATTTTTTTTTAGAACCAAACATCAATCCACCCCGCACAAATGGCGTCTACATCTTCTCCACAAACGGAGGAGCCTTTTCCATATCCGTTAGGAGTCAACGTGGCGGACTCCTTCACCCTAAGGCTCTGCGCAACAAACTACTTCGCGTGGAAGCAACTAATGCTCAGGTTCTTGGAGAGTCATAAACTTAGTGGCTTTGTTGACGGCACCATTAATCCGCCGAAGAAGCCGCCTCCGCTTTGGGAGTCTTCGCTTTTGTTAGAGGAGCGTTGGGAGGAGGAGCAGGAGACGAGGGAGAAGAAGCGTCAGGAGGATTGGAATCAACAGCATATGCACCAGGAGGCGGAGACTCAGAGTCTGGTGGATTGGGTGCAGGAGCGGGAGCTGAAGCAGAAGCGTCGGGAAGGGGAGTGGGAGGAGAGTCTGGAGGAGCAGGAGCGTTGGCAGGAGTGGCTGCGTCGGAAGGAGTGGGGTCGGGAGTGCGTTCGTCGGAGGGAGCGGATGCTGGAGCGGAAGGAGGAGGAGCGGAAGGAACGGGAGGAGCACCGTACATACACGGGGTGGAAGAGATCGGACGATCTAGTAAGGGGATGGATACTAGCGACGGTGGTAGAGGAATTACTGCCACAAGTGATGAACCTGGTAACTGCTCGAGAGGTTTGGATTAAGCTCGGGAAAATACTTACCCCAGCTTTTCAACCATCTCACCTTAAACTATATGGTAATTCTATCTTTACCCTCACATTCTCGGGTTTAAGGCCGAGTTTTGTCTAACTTTCTCAATATCAATTTTTTTTCCCAATCGTGTATCAAATTTTAATTTTAATTTTTTATCATTTAATCGCTTTGCATTGAACTTTTGTGGATTATTAGTTTGACTCGATAAATCTTAAAAATAAAAAACTACTCCCTCTGTCCAATTTATTTGTCCATTTTTGGAAACTCAATTTTTTTAGGAAATATATAATTACACCTACGTACAAACATTTAACTTTTCAACATTTACCCTTTTAACTTTTTTCACTTTTTTAAAAAGTTTATTTGAAAAAAGTAAGGGCAAAAAGGGCATTTAGTTCATTAAAAAAATCCAATGAACAAATATTTTGGGACATTAAAAAGTCAAAAAATAAACAAACAAATTGGAACGAATGAAGTATTAGCTTTTTTGGCTTTCTGGATTCTCTTGTCATATAACTAATACTTTTTACATTTTTTTTTCATATAACTACAACACTAATTCTACCACTACAATACTCATCTTCTCCCCAAATTAACACATCCCTAACACATAAAATTAGGACCAATTTTTTTAACACTTTTTGTCATATAACAAACCCTTAAACACACTCATCACTATGGATGCTCTACGTACGTTAAGGAAGTGTTGGCTTCGCTCAAGTTACTTGGAAAGTTAACATGATAGTAGCAATTTACAGAAAAACTTATTTACGGAGAGTTCCGTAAAAAGGTTTTTATGGAGCTAATCGCGTCCGTGCAAAAAATATTTTGGACTGTTCGGATTAAAAACAAACTATTGATTGCTAAAAAGTATCTCAACTATTGATTGCCAAAACGAACGGGTGAGATCGGGCGACTCCGTAAATAACATGTTTACAGCAGGTCCGTAAATAAGTTTTCTCAGTCATTTATTGACCTTCAAGGACAATGTTCTATCACCTAAACTGGGAGAACGTACGAAATATTGCACTAGAGTGTACGTTCTTTCATTTGTTATGGAGAAGGAGATTTACCGATTAAACTTGAAAATATGAGCACTCCGTTCCAGTTTCATTCTAATCAACCAAACACTTATCGGAGTATTCCTTTTGTTCCAACCATTAAATCTGATAGACTTAACAGACCAAAATAGAGGGCAGATCCGAAGACAGCACCGGATGTTGCACAGAGCCATACTAACTGCTGATTGGGTCACCGCCGCCAAACTCTTGGACCGGAATCCTCCCAATGCAGTTCTTCAGCCCATCACGTGGTGCTTAGAAACGGCTCTCATTGTGGCCGTCCGTTCAGCTAAGCGAAACAATTTCGTGAAGGAGCTAATGGGGAGGATGTGCATGTTGCCAATTGTGCAAAAAGACATATCGGGGGCCACCGCCCTCCGTGCGGCGGTGGACGGAGGTAACATAGTTGCTGCGTTCTGGCTGGTGGGGGAGAATCCGGAATTGGCCAACATTGGGGACAAGTATGGAACACTTCCCGTGCATGTGGCGGCTGGACTTGGGAATAGGAAGATGGTTGATTTCTTGTTGAAACCAACTACGAAGCTGTCCGAGACTGAATCGGGTCTTAAACTCTTGCATTCTCGAGCTTCTAGTGGACTTTATGGTAAGTAATACATTAAATTCTGTTTTACATAGCAATTATTGAGCGTAGGCGCAACAACGATACTCATTCCGTCCCAAAAAAATGACAACTCTTAATATTTGTGTCATTTTTCAATAGACATATTTTTTAATTTATAATATTTTTCATGAGTTCGACCTCTGAACTGTGAAGTCCGCATTTATGGACCTTATTTAAGGTTCTTATTAGAAGGGGACTAAAATATATATATATATATATATATATATATACACACACACACACACACACACACACACACACATACATACATACAAGGAGTCTCCTTCTTATAAGGGCGTATGCACTCAGCAAAATACGGACCTTCCTTTTTCAGATCGAATTTTGATAATCCATTCTATGACATCTTCCACCTCTATAGGTCTAATCCCACCCTCAGAAGTAGATCTCATTCCGTGACATGAGCTGCTTTGGGTTTGTGAAATTTCAATGCGATTGATGAGTTCTGTATATATATCAACTAACTTACGCGGGGAGAGTTGTGGAATCATATCCATTAATTACATCAATGTCACTCAATAACATCTTCAAAGACTTCAATACAAGTTTTATGGTTTTCCCAATCATCACATAGTAATATGTGATAGTTTATCATACCCATGTACCCAATTTCTCGACAATATCACCAACTTCTATTATGGAGAATTTATTTGGTGGTAGTCATCTACATTTATAGAACTCCTCCCTCGTACCTAATTCTAGGTGTGTTTATGAACTTTTTTTTTCTCGGCAAACGAAATTTTTATAAACTCGAAATAGGTGTGTTTATGAACTTACCCCCACGGAAAATCTAGATCAGTCCCGCTAATGGGTGCCCCTGGGGCAATGTTTTATGTGCAATTAATATACCTTAATGTATGAGTTGTATTTATGGGTACTCGCAAAACATCATTTTTCATCACTATTTTCTAAACTAGCTATAAATGCTTGTAATACTTTTTAGTAGTGATAATATTACCTTCATTTCCTTTTAGAAATTAGGTAGGTGAAAGGTTTCAATACAAATAGAATTTGTAAATTATAGAGTAATTTTTATTTCGTTGTTTCTGTAACATGTTTTCCAAACCAAACAAAAATGGTTTAATCTACAACGACATTAGTTTGGGATAATAAACAACCTTAAATGCATGTGATTGAAATTCTAAGGAGTAGTTTCTAGTATTACCCCTATACTCAAATGTAATTTTTTCCGTTCTAGTAGTTCTTTACAGGAAGATAAACTATAAAAGAAATAGAGAAAAACAAAAACAATCTATAATCAGAGAATGAGATTTTCCCAGGAAGAGAGAGAAAAGGGATGAGCACTACCCCCATTGTCAATTTGTCATCTTCTGCAACCCTATTATTCTCTTCGTCCCTAAATAAATGTTCGGTCCACAAATCTAGGCATTAAAAAAATGTGTTTTTTCCGTTAAAAATTTTAAATTTTTTCACAACTTGAAAAAAACTCATTAGTATCTTTTGATTTGCAAAATAAAATTTGAATTTTTTAACAAAGAAATGCATCTTGTTAGAAGCCTAGGTTTACAGTCCGAACATTTATTTAGGGATGAAGGGAGTAACAAGTAACGTGTTCAATAGAAAAACAAACTCATTAAAGAACAAATTATTACAAACAATTGCCCACCAATACAATCCAATTCTTATTTATCCATGAAAATTTTAGTCATTTATTATGTGAATATATAGCAAACATAAACCTTGCGTTTATTTTTTGAAACCAAATTGTATATGGGGTAAATTTGACAGTTCAATAGTGTATACTCCAATTGATACAAGTAGTTAGAGAACTCTTCATTTACCGATGCAATTAATTACCTTTACAAGTTAAAAATGGTGTGTACCAATATTTTTAGCTCATTTAATATGCTTTTTCTTGTGCCCAGGGGCAACCGTTAGCATTTGCCAATCTCGATACTAAAAAATTCATCAATAACTGCATTAAAATGCCAAAAGTCCACAAAGTCTCAAACAAAGATTAAATAAAAAAGAAACTCGTGCATGGAAGACTAAACTACGAAGAAAGGAACCCACACCCCAAAATTTGAATATACAAAGGCCAAAGCTTTGTAAAGCATGGAAAATGGTGCGTCTTGTTGAAAGTGCTAAAGGACCGAATAGTATCGTTTATATATTCACTAACTTCATTTTTTTTAACTGTAAAACAAAGAAATAATAAAAACCAGGGTTACATCGTCTTCCAAATCTAGACATTGCTTCATCCTAAGCTTTGTGTCGCCGTCTTGCTCTTGATCTAGTTGTGGTTTGGATTTGAGGTTGGTAGATACAGTAGGGTTCACAATAGGGGAATAAGCGAATTTGGGATTATAAAGGTAGGCTTTTTAGTGGGGAAGTGGGGTATGAGAGATGAATGTCGTATATACCCTTCTAAATAGGTCACGTGCCAATCACATGCGTTGTTTTTGTCCAAAAATTGGAGAGAAGGCTAGGGAGGGGCTACATCGAAACTCGATCAAAAAGTGAAAGATTAGTTTTGTTCAAATTAAAAGGCCAAAGATTGAAGTAATTCGCATGAAAGCCGAAGGTATATATAGGTAATTAACACATTAGCTCTTGTAATTAACCCAAAACGAAACGCGACATGTATATTTGTTGGCGTTTGAAGAATGAAAAAAATGAATATTTAACGTGTGTTTTCCTCTCGATATAATTGGACAGACATTGCTTTAAAAGTTCTTAAAGGCAACAGAGAGTTAGCATCCATGGAACCCTCCCCATTGGTGGTAATGGCTCAAAAGCGCACTTCATTCCTTAGTGGAACCAGCTTGAACTTGTTGGAGCGCTTAATCTATTATGGTTAGTGTCTTTATTTTGAGAAACCATGGCATATACAGATTATGCACTCTATGATATCGTCAAATAATATTTTGTGATGTCAATTGTCATTTAGTCATTCCTTTGAAATTGGAAGACATTGCAAACCAACCTCAAAGAAGCAACATTGACAGTATTGTCGAGTCTCCTCAAAGAAGCAACATTGTCGAGCCTCCTCAAAGAAGCTACATTGAAAGTATTGTCGAGCCTCCTCAAAGAAACGACATTGACAGTATTGTCGAGCCTCCTCAAAGAAGCGACATTGAAAGTATTGTCGAGCCTGTAGTTTCTTCTTCGATTTCTGGTAAGAGTACTTGAACCTCTAATTTCCTTCAACCATTTGTAATTGTTGCATTTTAGAACTTGGTGAAATTAGCTTGGGACTAGCTCATGTGATAAAGAGCATCAACGGCTTACTCATAAGGATATTTGGAGTACTCTAAACCCCTTCCCCTAACCAAATTTGGAGACAAATTTATTCTGTAGTTTGGAAGGTATTCAATATATAAAATATTTCAACAGGGTGTTGCTAGTGCCAAAACCGTTATTCTTTGTGCTAAAATTGTAATACATAAAAGCCTTGTAAATATATACAAGGCTTTTATGCCCTACAGTTTTGGCACAAACAAAAACGGTTTTGGCATTATCATTTTCTTTTCAATACTGTGTAACCAAGAGCAACAAACAACATACTTTGATTTCCAAAATAACAACAAACTATGAAGCACCAACACTCATAGAGGCAGCATGTCATCGTGTTCCACATGGGGACATGCAAGAGATATGGCAAAATACATATGAAACATACCATGTGGCGTGTCCATTTTTTTTTGGGACACAGGAAAGACACATATAAAGACCAGCACTTCATATGTTTCAGTCTGCTTCTTATGCGGACGCCCTTATTCTTCTAAAATGCGAACGTGTAATCTTGGCTGTTGGATTGTGTTTTCAATTGTTCGGATCCACAGATGATTTATGACTGGTGATAATCAATTATGACCCCACTTGACTGATTCATCTTATCAAGACGAATCAATAACTCACAAAAGTTTGAAACAAAATTAACAAATGCGAAAAAAATTCAAATAATTACAAAACTTCCAGATTTAAGTTAAGTTCATAAAAACGCAGCCCTAGTTCTAAAAAATGAAAAAAAAAAAAAAAGGGTCTCGGGGCCCCACTTGACAGATACTCTGTCCGCTCTTTTGTGTATATCTGATTTCGAAAATTTTGTTATGCAGTCAAAGGGATGCAAAAATTGAAGGGACCGTTTTGGGCTGTCGTCGAAAAACTTGGTACGGATTCACTTATGCACAGACATTAATGCATATATGCAGAATCAGTTTTGATTCCTTTCAATTGCAGTACCACCGATAAAATCCGTTTGGGAGACCAAAGTGTTGCACATCCAAGCACTCAATCTCGTCAAATGGCTTTGCCATTATGTAGAGGAAACCGACTCCCCGAATGTTGCGGAAATCTTAACAGAGCCGCTTAGGAACGCGACGTGCGTGGGGATCCATGAGATCGTGGAGGAGATTTTGGAGTCGTTCCCCAGCGCAATTCACTTGAAGAGCGAGAAGGATCAGTCCCTATTCCACCTCGCGATTGTGTACCGCCGGGAGAACGTTTTCAACCTCATTTATCAAATGGAGGAGGACCGTTGTGCATTTTTGTCAATGCCAGATGCGTCGACAAACAACGCGCTGCACTTGGCTGGGAATCTGACACCACAACAATACCTATTGCTTCGAGCAAGTGCTGCTGGTGCCGCTCTACAGATGCAGCGTGAATTACAATGGTTTGAGGTAATACTTTAAACTTTCGAGACCTAATAAGGTATGCTTGTTCTATGTAAAGAAATTGAATTGTAACAACCCAATGCTCAAAATAAACCATATTCAAGCACTCTCACGCAATTGAATTCACCAAGAGATTAGTTGCGTACTAATCTAACCAAAATAAACATTTGAATCCACGAGCACATCTTATGCACTAGAAAAATAGAGAGAACTCTGGATATTATTGATGATTAAATTGAATAATTGAATAAAACATAAGTTATAGCCCCTTTTATAGGAGAAAAGGCCAAACCCTAGCAAAACTACCCTAAAAATAAAGAGTCCCGGAAATTAGGAAAACTAATAAAATAGAATTAACCCAAATAAAGAAACATAATATTTCTAAAGCTAAAAAGAAAAGTCCAACGGAAGATCTAATTCTAGAATCATAAAAATAAGAACACAATCTTCCAGAATCTTGGCCTACATCACACTCCAATTCACATTATAGAGTCTTTGTAGAACTGAATTCATCTCATGGTAAACTTCATTTAGGCATTAGTATTTGATGGCGACTTAGAGCAAGAAGTTTGACCTTGTACTTTGGTCCTTGAATAATATGATGTTATGCGATAGTTTTCCCATAACAGAGTGATCCGCACATATCTCAAACCACAAGGGCTATAGATGTATTCCGTCTTTTTTTCTTTTTTGTTGAGAATGGCCGATGTCTTTTAAATGTTCATGGACGAAGACTTCTTCTTTCAGATGAATGTATTGATGTTAACTATGCATTCCTAGTTCCAAAAAAATAAATGATTCTTTCTCATTCCTAATTCATTCATCCACTTCTAAATGCAGGAAGTAGGAAAGTGGATGCTGCCCCAAGCCAGAGAACACATGAACGCAGACGGAAAAACCCCTCAAGAAGTATTTACAGACACACACAAGGACTTGGTCAAAGAAGGAGAACGGTGGATGAGAGACACCGCCAATTCCTGCACTATCGTGGCGGCCTTGATCACGACAATAGTATTTGCGGCCGCCATCACTGTCCCAGGGGGTTCCTTCAGCGACAGCGGTTCCGACAAAAAAGGTCTCCCTATAAGATTGGGAGGCCGAGCCTTTACCGTGTTTGGCGTATCAGACGCGCTCGCCATGTTCTCCTCATCCGCTTCTTTGTTGATGTTCTTGTCCATCCTCACGTGTCGCTATGGGGAAGAGGATTTTCGGTATTCCTTGCCCAGGAGATTGATTATTGGGCTGGTGACTCTATTCCTCTCCATTATATCCATGATGGTTGCATTTGGTGCGACATTAAAAATTGTATTTGGGGAAAAGATGGCGTGGCTGCTTTATCCTGTGGCTGCTTTATCCTCTGCACCCGTCGCCTTGTTTGCGTTGTGGCAATTTCCGTTACTCTATACTATGATCAAATCCACTTACTTTCCAGGCATATTCGGGAAGAAGAGTAATCGCATTCTGCACTAAAGGGAAGAAAATAATGAGGTGAGTTGATTTGCGCATTTATTCTTTAAGCTATTCACCTGTGTTCATGATCTGGTTTCTTGACATTGCATTTTCCCTCTCTGGCTAAGTCTCTACATATTTGGACTGCACTCTCTCAGCTACTACATAAGATTGGTTTTCACACAAGAAAAAAAAGATACTCCCTCCGTTCCATTTTCTTTGTTCAAAATTTCCCTTTTTTGTGTCCCAAAAAGATTGTCCATTTGAAAAGACCAAGGCACAAAATTCTTTAGTTTTCCCATTTTACCCTTCTCTCAAATTTGGAAGAGGGAAGTTTGAATTTTAAATTTTGTATTGTATGCCTTTTTAGACTTGGCCAGACTTTGTAGTACCCACCACAAATTTTGGGATTGATACCCCAAAGTTTCTGACTCCAATTTTAAGTGCATGAGTGGGAAATTCAAATTGAGGCCAGAATTTACGCCCATATTGAAACCAAAATATCAACTCCAAAAAATTACTCAAGGGTATTATTGAAAATGTGAAGTTTTGAAAAGGTAATCATGATGTTCCCTTAAATTTGTAGTATTCAGAGATTGAACGATGAAAATGGGACAGAGAGGAAGTACCTATATATGACGGACTGGATTGTTCAGGCCCCGTTCCAGAACAAGAAAAAAACTCTTATTTTTTAAGAAGGCAATTTCAAGTTAAAAAATTATGGGCTTGTCGAAATGTAAAAATATGCAATATGGATCTTGTTTGAAACATCTCATTGAGATCTTTTATACGATGCAAAAAAAATTAAAAAATTATTTTTCATTTATATTATTTTTGAGTTTAAAAATGTGAAATAAGCTGCTTATTTTTTAAGAAGGTTTCTGGAACGGGGCCTCAGTCCCATTAATTCTGCTTATGCGTCTGTCATGCGGCAAATTTTTATATTGCATCCGATAATATAATAGACAAATTGGGTAGGTAATCAATTGGAATAGTTTAGGCATACTTCAGTTTTCTATCGCTGAGATGAAGGACAAACATAAGACTGCATCACTACGGTTATTGAAGCAATCTAGTTTTTTCTTCATCTGTTTATTGATTGACAAAAATAAGGCTGTCTCTTCATGTGTAAGTACTAGTGAATGCCAATAAAATAGAATTACTACCAAATATGTTACGCCCTACCCTCGTCATACTAGAAAAAAACAAAACCACTCTGATAGCATTGTATCTTGCGGAGAGATAGAGTAGAAATGGTTTTGTAGTACTAATTATTTTTTTCTAGAAATTCCGTGTTTATAGTACAGTCCTTTTTATCTATCCTTGCAGGCGGTAATAGTTTTGTTTCTCGTTCAAATAATTTAATAAATTAGTCAACTACAATTTAGGGGTTTTGAGTGTTATTAGTGTGTATAGTTTTATAAAGTTAGAGATATTCATGGATTAGGGTTATATTTTGAGAGGAGAATTTTCTTAGGGAGCCGCAGGAGACAAAAG
The DNA here is from genome assembly GCF_030253575.1 of Rhododendron vialii. Taxonomy (NCBI): domain Eukaryota; kingdom Viridiplantae; phylum Streptophyta; class Magnoliopsida; order Ericales; family Ericaceae; genus Rhododendron; species Rhododendron vialii. Next base: position 7,206,067 of record NC_080561.1, on the reverse strand, counting down.
CTTTTGGAGGTGGTCTTATTGTCCTATTCTCGATCTCGGTTCTGGTAATTAAGTATCCGTAATCTTGTTTGTTCCCTTTACTTGGATCACCAACCGTTGACAGAAATAATGAGTTTTGGGGTTGCACATTCTTTTGTTCGTGATAGTATGTCTAATTGGGTTTGATGTTGGTGGTGTGCATTTGAGAGAAAGAGAGAGATCGGCGCATTCTTCTTTGGTGTTGGTTTGTGTGTTGTGGTGCACGTTGCATTGATCTGATGTTGTTGAGAATTGGTAGTGTTGGAGATTAGTGGGGGATAATGATATAGTACTAATACTACATGATTTGCCATTCATTGAGCATTCAGCTGACGGATTTATATCAACTTCTTTTTCAGACAAGTTGGAGAGTTGGGCAAAGATTCTAGCGGTATCTCAGGAATTTCTTTTGTGTGAACTCTTTAGGATATGTCATCCTAATTTAATTTTTATTTATCGCTTCTACATTTGAAACATTATGTCAGATACTGAATTCTTGTTATTGTTGTTGGTTCATTGTATTATTGGGTTCATGAGATGATTGTGCCCCATGCTATTTGACTAAACTTATTTGGTTGAAGTTGTTCTTAATAGAAAGATTGTTGGCTGCTTATTAGTAATTCATAACTTTGGTATTTAATTTAAATTATTTTTGATTGGGCTCCGTGGTAGAGGGCTCGGTAGGCATTCGGCTTGATGGAACTCCATTCCCCGTCGTCTTCTTCCTTTACAGGAATTGTTAAATGAGGATTTTGGTTGAGAGGTTCCTTCAGCTAAGAATTAGCCTTTGAGGGAGAGGGAGGAAAGAAGGTTTTATCCTTCTAGAAAAACCCTATCGTTGCTCTTTGGAGCATTCGTTTCGAATCATTCCGTTCCGGTGGTGGAATATTCTTCCTCCTTCGTTTCGAATCATTCCGTTCCGGTGGTGGAATATTCTTCCTCCTGTCTCTTCGACCGAATCATCTAAATCATGGCCTCACTTGTGTCTTTATTGATAAATTTGGTTTCTCTAATTCTACTTGTGCATATTATCAGTTGGTTTCATCGCGTCCATTATCTTTGAACTAAGCATAATCTGTCCGTTTATAATAGAGATACTAAGAATCTGAAAAGGGGAGAAAGATCGATGTAGAGGAATTTGTAAAATCCCAGTTCGGAGATCGAAGAGGTATAGAAAACGAGGAAAGCAGCGGAACTTCCTCAAAGAATACTTGAAAGGAAGATGGAGTTTATCATCAAGCTTAGATTAACTTCTTTTCGCTGGCAACAAACTATATTTGGCTAGTTTTTCAAGACATTTCGGCTGCTAGCTGAGCTTGAAGTATGTGTCGTCTGTCACTATATAGTTGGAGGAAGAGTTTGCACCCAATTATGAGGTGATTTGTAGAAGTATAGACATTTAATGTGTTAAGGGCATAACTGAGGGATGTTTGCACCCAATTGAAAGGAATAAGTCCCTACAAATGAGGGATGTTTAAGTTAAGGGCATAACTGGTCTCTCTTTGAGGGGGAGGAAACTATATTTCCCCATAGACTTTCATTAATACATAGTTTCAAAAAATATTTAGAAATTTTCTGGGAATCTTCAGAAAATATTCAAGGAAGTGATCCTCTTAGTTCCACATTTTTTCCTGGAACTTAATTTTCAACAATAATTTGCTCTTGCTCTGTAACAATTTTCTCATGTAGTCGACCCCAATTGATTGGAACTAAATGTTTGGTTTGATTTGGTTATTGTTTGGCATTAGTATTTTAACTATCAAGAAACTATAGTACTATCCTTAGTGTTCTTAGTGAACGTTCTTTAGTTAAATATTACATCACCTAGCGGCAGTGCTTAACGTGCCCTACATTTTGGACGACTTACCATTCCCAATTCTACGTCATTTTCCCAAGTTCACATTCGACCCAGCGGAAACATTATATGACAAGATTGATACAGAAAAGTCACAGTACATCTCAATGGGAAGAAATGATCTAAAATGCAGCTAGAGTAGCAGCAAATGATGTTCCATCGCCCTTGTTTATTTGCAATTTCGCACACTAGATCTCTAAGCTAAATGTATACTACAGTGGTTTTTATTTAGCCAATCACTGGATTAAGAATCATCAATACATCACACACAACGCAAGTAACTCTATTTGCACCTTAGGCGAATCAAATATCGACAATGTCTAGAAAACACAGTGGAGTTTGTATGCAATACTCACAATATTCAGATGCTGTGTTTCCAGTGGCTGTTCACTTTTGCTGGCTCTCCTTGCAATGTGTGAACCAACTCAATTCACTCTTTAATCTGTGGCCCTTTCAGCAGTGAGCTGCTTTCAAAGAATCTCGAATTGGCTTTCTGCTTCCTTTTCCATCTTCTGTTCACTTCTATATCAATTGTGTACTGCAACGCCATCGTCTTCATACATCATGTATTATTAATGCAGTTTCTCCTCAATCTGTCCATTTCCCCTAGCTTTTCCTCGGCTGCTTCTCAGTTTCCTCCTCTTGTCTCTTGAGCTTCAAATACAACACAACATTATCGGAAAAAGTAAGTAAGAGACTGAATAAGTCAACATTATTTGAAGAGAAAACCATTGATATAGTAAGATATAACCAATAAATTCTTGATTGAACATACTGTTTTCTTAAACTATGTTAAGGCAATTCCAAAAGTAACCACATTGCCAAACTGCTCAAAAATACCATCCCCACTCACACATGTAAAACTTGAGTTTCCTCTCACGTTGCAAAAGTAAACGTGTTCTTGACAATTGACAGAGAGTGACTACAAAGTATGCATTACAATATATTCTCTTCGCACAATGAGGATTATCAAGATAAACAAACAATTCGTAAGAATCAAGAAGATGGCCAAGGCAGCTATGGGCTCTTATTATGACAGGAAACAAACATCAAAATCCTTAGGAGACTTCAATGACTCCCATACGTAGCAGGTTATGAACCAGATTGTTATGATTTCAGAACTGAAGGCTCAACGCTTCACTCTGTTAAAGCCACCAGACACAATCTTTTCTTTTGCTTTGTAGGACTATTCCCACTTCCATCTTTCATCGACGTAGTCCAATCAATTTATTCCCTTTGACTGTCCTAGGATCAAGGATTCCTGGCGAAATTTGAGGCAGGAGGATAAAATGTCAAGAAAACACAAATCGGGTTAATAATAAATCGTTTTGCAGCCCTAGTTGCTCTCCGCATTTCTCGTATAACACTCACCCATTTACCCAAAAATAAAATTTTCATCAATCTGTCTCCGAGCAATTAAAACAAACAACAGTTGTGCATTATAAAATCCACCAACTAACCTTGATCAGTTCAAATCCAGATTGAGGGTACGACATAAATCAATATGTCTTTTTTTAATCTGTAAAAGAACCAATAGTCCTACTTCAAATTGAAAATCATCCAGGTGGAAAAACAAAAAACTTAAATCAACCACCAATGGCCAAGAAATTTGACAGATTCTATGAATGAGTTAAATAGACCGTCAACTACCTAGCTTTAAAAGAGAACCCCAAGGCCCAAGGGGTTGGCCTAGTGGCCATCGCAGATTTAGGGGTTTACTTTATCCTCCCAAGTTCTCGGGTATGAAACCTGTCAGTCCACACCCGACTACTGGATAGTGGAATTGGTCTCTCAAATTAAACTAGTCTGGACAATTATGTTTATAAAAAAAAAAACTTTTTTCAAAGAGCAGCCACAATCGAAAATGGCGAAATTGGAGGGAATGTAAGAGCGAAGGGTTAATGATCCTGTGTATGGGAAACCAATTCCATACACCTCGGATGACGTTGATTCCGAGGGGTGCTCCGATCAAGCACCCTACACACCTCGGATGACGTTGATTCCCGCGTAGGGCCCCTCGGTTTTTTTTTTTAAAATTTTTGGACGGCTCGGATCGGCCGTCCGGTGGCCGGAGACGGCCCGCCGGCGGCCGTCGGTCCGAATTCGGTCCCCCCACAATCGGTCCCTGTAGCATTTTTGTTTTATCTTGTTAAAAGAAACTGTCTAGGCACAATGTCGATTATTGAACTAAACAAACAATTCCTAAGAATCAAGAAGATGGCCTAGGCAGCTAGGCAGGAAACAAACAGCAGATAGGCGCAACCAAAATATCCATTTTTTTGGGCTACACAAAAAATGGGTCGGACCAGGCCCACCCAATGTTTAAAAAACTAGGCCCAACCCAGCCCACGACCCCTAAATATCCGGGCTAAGGGCTTAGGTTTGGGCATTTAGGAATTTTATTTTTTAAAAACTTCCATTACTAATAATTTAAGCTTCTAGGTTGTACAGTATGTGTAACTCTATTATGGTATCCTATTAAAGTGTTGCTATTTCTTACAGGGATTGGGAGATGCTGTCAAGCAACAATCTGGATTGTCCATGTCGACAATGATGTGCTCGAAAGGCGCTTGGCAGGGCCTGGTTCATCTTATAGTAGCTATTTAATTTGCAACGGAGGGAGTAATTTCAAATGTTCTGCGAGCATTCCATTAGCTAATGACTCTTTGCCTTTTAATTTAAAGACGCTTAATTTGAATACATCCACGTGACCTTTTGCATGGAATCCTGTGCGACTATATTGCTCTAAAGACAGTGTTCGGGTGACGGCCCACCTACTGTACTGATGAGAATTTGGGCGGTAGATTTTACTTTATTATTGGATTTCAATTTGGTTTGTGCTTGACCCAGTAGGTGATTTGGGGGTTGGCATCTTGTCAATCCCGAATTAGCGCATGATTGTTCTTAATTTTGTTTAGAGAAATGATGTCGTGAATCCTTGTTCTTTTGTTTTTGTAACAATTTCAAAGATTAATAATTTTGCCGTTTAAAAAATGATATATTTGGTAGCAAATTTTTTTTTTTTGATTAATCTATAGAAGAGAACATTACATCAAGTATCAATTATAAAATACAAACCACGAGATATTACATCAATTGTGGAAAAGTCCACGAGATAACAAAACCAACAACTCAACCACTATAAACCCAACTACAGTCCCCCCCATTAGGGAGAGAAATAATATTGAAGAAAGAACACCCACACGCAAGTGGAAAGATTCGAACTTCTGACTTCCTAATGAGATGCACGAGATGCGATAAGTTCTACATCAAATGAGCCAAAAATGCTTCTTCGGGTTATACGATTCAAAATCGAATATTTGTGAGCATTTTTGGACCGTATGATAGCGATTAGCACGTAGTGACTTCCAATATCATAGCTTTTCAGATATGAAACAATCGACATTTTATGACGGGCCAAATGTGCAATATCACTATTTATAATAGTTTTCACTAAAATGCGATAATATTATTCAACCACCGTTACATTAATAGTGATGTAATAATAGGAATAAAAAAAACAATTGGCGTAAAACTATTAAATGTATTGGTAGTTAAATAATGTTAAAACTTCTTAATGGCCTATCGAAGTCAAACTGGCAAAAACTTGTAAATTGTCTTAAATTTTTTATATAATGGCGTGAATACCTGAGCGGCACTTAGGGGTTAAATTAACAAAAAATCTACCCACACGGCAATTGTGCACAGATTCCAGCTGCGCTGCACACGAAAAAAGAGAGAGATGTTAGGTGTAAAGAAAATGGGCAAAGAAAATACCCTTAAAGTGTACATGAACGGTTCAGATGTACTGCACAGTGAATCTGAGCTGTTTATGTACACTTTAAAGGTGTTTTCTTTGTCCCTAGCACTCAAAAAATTAATAGGTAATCTCTCTTTGTGTGTGAGCAGGACAAGCTGAGGTTGCTCCCCTTGTGTAGTAATGCTCCTCATTCGTTGTATTGAAATATAGTTATTGTAAAATTCCAGTTGTTGACGGGCCCTTTTCACACCTGCGTTTTGAAAACGCAAATTTTGAATTTGATAAGATTGTTTAATTAAGGCGTGTTGACAAATAAGTTAAGTTAATCCTCAGCAGTTGCAAGATTTTCATTTCATGAAAGAGTGTAGCTAGACGGTTCCTCAGCCATTAAATGTTTAAGTCTTGTCATTTTTGTCGTCATAGCCACTTGGCTAGCATAGAGCTTGTTGACGGTAAATCAAAAATTGTAAAGTTTGACACAAAATTAAAAGTTGTAATTTTTTTTTAAAATAATGACAAAACTAAAAAATCCCAAAAAAAACTACGTGAAACTCACTATGTTTGGCACCCTCTTTTTTAGCTTTTCATTTTTTCATTTTCATGTTTTCATTTTCATGTTTTGAGTGTTTGGCCCCCCCATTTTAGAACTCATTATCAGAAAATGAGTTTTTGGCTTCTGAGTTTAGAGAAGAGAAGTAAGAAGTAGGGCAAGAGGAGCTTTTTGTTTTTTCATTTTTTAATTTTTATTAAAAAAAAGACTTACATAACGTATTCTGCACAAATCTTCCAAAACACTAATCATGTCGCAAAATACATTCTGCACACAGTGGCGGACCTAGGAATTTGACTTAGCGGGAGCACCAATTTTTTTTGTAATCGTAATATATGAGTTACAGTTAAGCACATTTACTCCAAAATAATTTTAGCATTCATGATAAATTAACAATTTTAAAGTATATATGTATTTTAATAATCAGTTACTTGAGCAAACTTGCCACCTTGACCATATGCATTATCATATATCCATCATCTATTTTTCTATTACTAACTCTAATATTACAGTTTTGGGGACAAAAAATATACAAATGCAATGTGGGGGTAGACTCGAACTCATGAATAGTATAAAAATCAAGATATGCACTACTATTTTTTATTGCTTTCTAGAAAGAAAAAAAAACCACACATTTTCTACTCTGCCTTTTGGGAAAAAGACAAATTTTCCTTTTGCCTTTTGAAAAAAGAAAAAGGCAACTCTGCCTTTTGGCCAAAAGGCAGAAAGTACCAGCAGGGAGCATGGGCAAAGTCTCGAACCCATCACCTCTTATTAAGCAAGAGAGCACTTTGCCATTGCACCAACTACCAACTCCTTACATGCATTTAGAGGTGTAAAATGGGTCGGGTCGGCACGACACGGCACGGGCACGGATTAATCCTAACATGGCACAAGAAAGGCACGGTCTTAGTGGGCACGCGGCACGGCATGGGCACGGAAGTGAGTGGGAACGACACGGGCACATCACAGAAGTTGGCCTGGCACGGTACACGACACGGTCTTAGATGGGCACGGAAGTGAGATGGGGCACGAGTCACGACACGGCACGACACGATTCTAGCCAGACACGGCACGGCACGACACGGGCACACGGCACGGTACGGGTACGGAAGTGAGGGGGAACAACACGGGCACGACACGGAAGTTGGCTTGGCACGGGACGGCACGACACGGTCTTAGACGGGCACGGCACGAGTCACGACACGACATGACACTACACGGTTCTAGCCATGCACGACACGACACGGGCACGGGCACGACACGAGGCATGGAAAAACCAAAAAAAATATGTTATTAAATAAACAAGGGATTTCAGATTATAGTTTACTTGTATTTTTTGATAATCCAATAATTTATTAATCTTTTCCTTTTATTTAAGTAAAATAAGCTTTTAAAATATTTTATGTGATTAAGAAATTTTAAATCAAAATTCAAACATGATAATATACCAATTACAACACATATATTGATATATATTGCGTATTATCTAATAAAGATTTAATATATATATATATATATATAGAGAGAGAGAGAGAGAGAGAGAGAGAAAGTTTACTTGTATTTTTTGATAATCCAATAATTTATTAATCTTTTCCTTTTATTTAAGTAAAATAAGCTTTTAAAATATTTTATGTGATTAAGAAATTTTAAATCAAAATTCAAACATGATAATATACCAATTACGACACATATATTGATATATATTGCGTATTATCTAATAAAGATTTAATATATATATATATATATATATATATATATATAGAGAGAGAGAGAGAGAGAGAGAGAGAGAGAGAGAGAGAGAGAGAGAGAGAGAGAGAGAGAGAGAGAGAGAGAGAGAGAGAGAGAGAAAATAAATAAGGAAAAAAACTAATTTTAAAAAAAATTTGGTTTTAAAAAAATAATCTTTATGGGGTTCAAACCCAAGTCCTTGGGGACTTGACACATATCTCAAACCAACAAGGCTAACAATCTATTTGTATTTATAATTAGAACAAGTAATATATATTATATAATTTTATTTTATAAAAACGGGCCTCTTGTACGCTAGCTATACGATTGCAACACAAGTATGATGATCCATAACGTTCATTTTGTTGTTCTTGGTGTTTTAATCACTCTCGCACATTTTTGGGTCTATCGGGTTTTTGAAACCCTTTTATTGGGACATATATTTATTAATAGGAAATTTTTTGTTATGTGCGATCGAGTATATAACGATAACCAATTTACTTCATTTTTTGCACAAATGATATAAACAGTCCCACATAAAAGGTTGACGGTTCCGATTTTTAAAAAACCGCTTGGGCGGCCCTAAAGTTGTGCATTATAGGACTTTAATGGCTTTGGAAGCACCGAATGTGTTCTGATCACGTGGTTTTCGACATCCGATTATCACCTATTTTGGGGAGAATGATAAATTTGATAAGATCTTAAATCGTAACGGTTTAGATCGAATATTCAAAAAAATGAGTCTGCAGCTACCTTTCAAAATCTATACATCTAACTTATCTGGTTCTAAACCAATATATTCAGCTATTATCCAATATACGCTAGCCACACGATTGCGACACAAGTATGATAATCCATACCGTTCATTTCATTGTTCTTGGTGTTTTAATCACTTTCGCAAATTTTCGGGTCTATCGGGTTTTGGAAGCCTTTTCATCGGGACGTAGATTTATTAATAGAATTTTTTTTGTTATGTGCGATCAAGTATATAACGATAACCAATTTACTTCATTTTTTGTACGAATGATATAATCACTTCCACATAAAAGGTAGACGGTTTCGATTTTTAAAAAACAACTCGGGCGGCACTCAAGTGGTGCATTATAGGACTTTACAAGAATTTTTCTTTATTGAGTGCATATGGATTATGGTGCGACTGTTGCACATGATCACGCACTAGTATAAATAGAAAGAGATGAGAGGCGAAAGCCCTAGCAGCTGCAGTGACCCGTAATTTTGGACTGTATTTTTTTTTTAAAGAAGTATTGTAATTATTAGTAAAGGCGTGACACATGGAAATACGAATAGTGTCGTGGTTATATGATTAGGGGGTTGATGTGAAGGAATCATTAGTGTAGGGGTGAAAGTACAATAAGTGAATACGGATATATATGTTGGAACTTGAACGCGGGAAATCATTTTTCTTTCCCTTTTCTTTCTTTTTTTTTCTTCTTTCTCGTCTCTCTCTGCTCCTCCTCCGAAAACACCCCCCTCCACTTCTCTCCTCGATTTCATCTACTTAGGGCGTAATTCCGAACAAAGCCAAAGACTTAAAGTTGTTATACGGAGCGCGGGCTTCCTATCCATCCGAGAAAAATCATGATCGGACCTCGTGGGGCTACGGTTGACTTGGTCAAAGGGTCGGGTTTTGCTCAAAACCCTTGAGGTAGGGATTTTTTACTCTTGTTATGCGTTTATACGGTGTTTATGTATCTAGATTGTGCCTGTTTTGTTGTTTGAGCTTGTTTCTTCCATTTCCGAGAATCTGCAGAACAGGGTCTTCATTTTTGGGGTTTTACCCCTTCTTAAACTCAAAATTGAATTTTGGTTCCTTCGTATGAAATAGAGTAGACTTAAAGCCCGTTCTAATGCCGCTGGAATCACTCAAAACCCTTGAGAATTGAATTAATGGTGGATTTTAGAAGTTTGGTCACGAATCTGTCTCGGTTTCTGCTCGTTTTTGGTTTGCTCCCAATTTCAAATGGCTGTAACTTTCTTGTCTGATATCCGATTCATGCAAACTTTATATCGATTTCGAGGTCTTGAAGTCAGCTTTGTATTGCCAATGGAATCGCCTTAAAACGTTTAGTACACCGAAAGTTATGATCGTTTAAGTGGAGGTGTGTCAATCTGTCACGTTGATGCGTGACAGATTCGTATTGCTTCGATAAATGCCTGTTTAACCATCCTTAGAGTGTAGATTTGACTAGGGTTCCTTCATACCTTTTAAGCTTCGTTCACTCATGCAACTTTTGGGACTGGAATCATTCAAAAGTATTAAGAACTCGATTTATAGTGATTTTTAGAAGATTGCCCTGTAATCTGGAAATCTGGGCAGCGTACAGAGCTTCGTTTTTCATCGTTTGCTATGGTTAAACGATGCTATTGGTTATGGGTCCTTATGGGTTTAAAAGATTGGTAAGTTGGTGAACTATTGGCGTTAGAATCATTGAAAAATATTGGGTATGAAATTTTAATGAATTGTCGAACACTGATTGCTCTCTAGGACAGTTTTGGTCCGTTGATTCTCGTTCGTCTGTTTTGATCTGTAAGATGGGATCTATACTCTTCATACTCCTCGAAGCCGGTAAGATGGAATCTGTACTCTTCGTACCAAAGCCGGTAAGATGGGACAAAGCCCTTCTCTTCTGTATGTTTCTTTTTTTCCTTCTTTTTTTTATTTTTTTTTTATTTTACCGAATTGCTGGTTTGATCTGTTTTAACAGTTGGGTTTTTTTTTGGGTGTGATTGCAGTACTCGATGTGTGCATATGGGATAGTGTACTTGGATAGCTTTTGTAGCTGTTTTCGATCTAGCAAGTGCCCTTCCAACATTCCAGAATCCATTCTCTCTCTCGCTCTCGGAAGGTGAACAGTGAGTCATTGACTACCCAATCTCTAGTACTTTATGTGTTAGTAGCTCGTATTTAACTTGGTGGATACCTCTAACCTGGTTTTATGCCAAACCTGATGTGTAACAAAGCTAGGCTAAATATTGAATTTGTTTTTAGTTAGTATAGTTAGTTTTATTTGATTGCATTGCTTAGCCGAAGTGGTGGCATAACCCCTCGCATATTCTGTTTGCTGAGTTGAGGTGGCGGCCTAGTCCCTCCAGTCTGTTAGTTTGTTGTTAGTTTGTTAGTCTGTTAGCTGTTTATTTGATTGCATTTCATGAGCGTTAATTTTTTGCACAATAAGAAACATGTGGACTGGGAGGCAACCGAAAATTGAAATTGGTGATATATTCACTTGTCGTGGATTGCAATACTGGCGTGTCTTGATGAGAATACATTTGTAAGAGCATGTGTTTTCTAGGGGATGCACCTTGCACGTAGGACACTGGATAATCATTACTCATTAAGATCGAAATATTGAATACTACGATATACAACTTAAGAACATTAAAGGCACCGACGCACCGGAATGTGTGTTTTTTGGGAAGATTTATTTTTAGACGAAAATCGATTGCCGGTTGGTGATGTGTATACGAAAATTGATGGCACAACATGGCACGGCACGATGGCACGATTAAGGGCAGGCACAGCACGAGTAGACAAAAAAAAGGCACGACCCGACCCGACCCGACAAAAAAACACGGCACGACACAACCTGTCAAAAAAAGGCACGACACGACAAAAAAAGGCACGGCACGACACAACTCGACAAAAAAGGCACGGCACGACACGACCCGACAAAAAAAGGCACGACACGATGCGGCACGATTAATTAATCGGGCACAGCACGACATGACACGATTTTATAAAGGCACGGCCCGACAAAGCAAAATGGCCCACCACGGCAAGGCATGGGCACGGTACAGCACGGCACGCCATGGCACGATGAAGTAAACGGGCACTGTACGGCACGACACGAAGCACGATTGGCACGGAAGAAAATGGCACGGCATGGCACGACAGGCACGTTTGACACCCCTACATGCATTCAACATAAATAATATATATACAAAATCACAAATTTATTATTTTCTTTTTAGGGGCATGGGGGCACGTGACCCCACGTGTCCTATGGTGGGTCTGCCTCTGTCTGCACATATATTTTAAACACTCTACAATATTCAAAATACATTCTGATCAAAGTTCAAAAAGCTAAAAAGTCAATAATTAAAATGCAAAAACCCAAAAAGTGATAATATCTGACTTTTAGTACCCATCAAAAGCCATCTACTCATGTATTATTACTTCCTCCATAAAACAACTCAGTATTTTGAATTTTTTACTAGCAGTTGGATCTAAATCAACGGCTGCGATTGCTTTTCGCCAGAGCTCTCAAGGGTCAAACTTGGATGTGGTTTTACTCTACGGTCGAAATTCGTTGTACCCCATCGGCTTTTCCATCTCGAATCCACCAGCAAAAGTCACGCTCGGCTTTCAGATCAAAAAATGACGCTTCGTCTCTCTCTCTGAGCCGCCGTCAAAAGGTAAGCAATCTAAGCATTTTTTGAACAGCAGGTAAGTCTCTCATCTCATTATCTCATTCCTTAGAGGGGAAGACTTCATAACGTACTTACCAAAAAAAAGACTTCATAACGTACTTTGTCATTTCAATTTCTTCGTGATTCTATTCTACCTGGCTTTTTAAATTTGATCTTTATTTCCACAATTCAAAATGAAACGTACCTTCATGGTTTTTCGGTTCACAAATACGTTATCTTTTTTTGTTTTTGGGTGACTTTTTTTTTAAATTTGAAATCAATTAAAACTCTGGTTTTGGGTGGAGCCTTCAACCCAAATACTATGACCCTAAAACACGAAAAGTAGAGGACGATATGTTTTTCTGTTAGTCCCCACCCATGTTTTAAGTTACTTCCTTTCAAAAAAAATTAAATATTTTGTGTATTTTTTTTTAGGGAATGAAATAAGAACTGGAATTTATTGACCGGTTAAGATGCGATCTAGAGCTAATGAAGCTCTAATCAACTCTGATTATAACTCTAACAATCAACTACTGACATTTTTTTGCAGCTCCAACAATTAGGAGTTGATTACAACATCTTAAGTCAATTAGGTATTTATCTAGTTAACTTTGTCTTTTCTTTTAATTTTCATTTATGTTTACTCCAACATCTTTTGACTTGGAAACAGCCTTCAGGCAAAGAGTGGGTGGGGCGGGGAATGGACTTGCCAAAGTTTGTGGTGATCAATTCACTCTCAAACGAAAACTACTTGCGCCCAGGTGGGACAAATGGCTACATGAAATTCGAGGCAATGGACGTTGTAAGATGGGGTGTGAAGCACGAAGTTCAGAAGGCAAAAATTGGAGGTGGACTGATCCACATAAGATGTTGTGACACTGGCAAATACTGGACTTGGGGTTTGACTAAAGACTCAGTTCAATTTATTACAGCACAAGCTGACCAACCAGGGGAAGACACAACTACAAGAGCTTGTACATTGATAAAGCCCTCCCATAACACCAAAGACGGTGTAAAGGTTGTCAATTTAGAAGTTATGTACGTAGGGGAATGGTGGCCCTTATGTGGAAACAAGGTGGGATATTTAGTATCCGGAGACGAGGACTTCATCATATCAAATTGGGAATCGCTGCCAGCCAATCAGCTGCAGGAACCATCCATCGGTGACAAAAATATGGATACCGAATGTACTGGTGCAACACTTGGGAGTGAGGAAATGGACTTGCCAAAGTTTGTGTCGTTCAATTCACTCTTGAACAAAAATTACTTGCGCCCGGATGGGATAAACAGCTACATCAAATTCGGGGCAGTGGACGTCATAAGCTGGGGTGTGAAGCACGAAGTTCAAAAGGCAAAGTCTGGAGGTGGACTAGTCCACATAAGATGTTGTGACACTGGCAAATACTGGAGTTGGGGTCTGACTGATTACTCAAAAAGCTTTATTGTTTCACAGGCTAACCAATCAGGGGAAGACACGACTACAAGAGCTTGTACGTTGATCAAGCCCTCCCAATACACCAAGGACGGTGTTCGTGTTGTCAATTTCCAGGTTATGTACGAGGGGACATGGTGGTCCATAGGTCGAGATGATAAGGGATATTTAGTAACTGGAGGCGAGGACTTCATCATATCAGATTGGGAATTGCTACCACCCATTGGGAACGAGGAAATGGACTTGCCAAAGTTTGTAGTGTTCAATTCACTCTCAAACGAAAACTACTTGCGTCCTGGTGGGATAAATAGCTACATGAAATTCGAGGCAGTGAATGTTCTAAAATGGGGTGTGAAGCATGAAGTTCAAAAGGCAAAGTATGGAGGTGGACTGGTCCACATAAGATGCTGTGACACCAGCAAATACTGGAGCTGGGGTCTGACTACAGACTCAGTTAACTTTATTACAGCACAGGCTGACCAACCAGGGGAAGACACAACTACAAGAGCTTGTACGCTGATCAAGCCCTCCCATAACACCAAGGATGGTGTTAAGGTCGTCAATTTACAAGTTATGTACCAGGGGAAATGGTTGTCCGTAGGTAGAAACAAGGGGGGATATTTAGTAGCTGGAGACGAGGACTTCATCGTATCAAATTGGGAAACGCTACCACCCAATCAGCTGCAGGGACTCGGTGACAAAAATATTAATACCAGAGGTACTGATGCATCAATTGGGAGTGAGAAAATGGCCTTTCAAAAGTTTAAAGAGGAAATGGACTTGCCAAAGTTTGAAGAGGAAGTTGACTTGCCAAAGTTTGTGGTGTTCAATTCACTTTTGAACAAAAACTACTTGCGCCCGGAAGGGGCAAACAACTACATGAAATTCGAGGTAGTGGATGCCATAAGCTGGGGCGTGAAGCACGAAGTTATGAAGAAAAAGTCTAGAGGTGGACTGGTCCACATAAGATGTTGTGATACCGGCAAGTACTGGAGTTGGGGTCTTACTGATTACTCAAGAAGCTATATTGTTGCACAGGCTAACCATCCAGTGGAAGACACAACTTCAAGAGCTTGTACGTTGATCAAGCCCTCCCAATACACCAAAGACGGTGTTACTGTCGTCAATTTACAGGTTATGCACAAGGGAACCTGGTGGTCCATAGGTGGAGACGGTGGGGGATATTTAGTGACCGGAGGCGAGGACTTTATAATATCAGATTGGGAATTGCTGCCACGCAATCAGCCACAAGGACCATTTGTTGGTGACAAAAATATGTATACAGGAGGTACTAGTGCATCAACTGGGAATGAGGAAATGGACTTGCCAAAGTTTGAAGAGGAAATGCACTTAACAAAGATCGTAGTGTTCAATTCACTCTTGAACAAAAACTACTTGCGCCCAGTTGGGCAAAATTGCTACTTGAAATTTGATCAGACGGCAGACGTTGGAAAATGGGGCGTGAAGCACGAAATTAAGATGTCAAAGTCTGGAGGTGGACTAGTCCACATAAGATGTTGTGACAACGGCAAATACTGGGCTTGGGGTCCGACTAAAGACTCAGTTAACTTTATTACTGCACAAGCAAACCAACCAGGGGAAGACACATCTACAAGAGCTTGTACGTTGATCAAGCCCTCTTTCAACACCAAGGACGGTGTTAGTGCCATCAATTTAGAAGTTATGTACCAGGGGACATGGTGGCCCATAGGTGGAGACAGTAGGGGATATTTAACAGTTGGAGGCGAGGACTTCATTGTATCAGATTGGGAATCTCTGCCTCCCAAACAGCCATAAGGAGCATCCGATGGTGACAAGAATACAAATACCGGAGGTGGTGTATTAATTGGGGACACGACTGTAGAAGGTGGTGTATCGTTTGGGAGCTCAAATAATATCAGTGCTCCTGTATCGATTGGCAACACGACTGTGAACTACCAGCTGTTGGCAACACAAATACCACAGGAGGTGGTGCGTCAATTGGGAACACTACTGTCATAGATGGTGGATACCGGAGGAGGTTGATCGATCTGGAACACATTAACTGTAAACATGAATACAGGAGGTGGTTGATCGATCAGGAACACAAATATTGACAGTGGTTCATGAGTTGGCAACACGGAAACTGCATGTGGTGCATAGATTGGGATCACGTATATTGAAGTGTGCTTTCTCTCTCTCATGTTGGGCTCCAAGTTCAACCAAGCCATGTAACCATTCTTTTGCTAGTTGGGGGGGATATGTGTTATCCATACGAAGTATGAGTATATAATAAAAGAATTGGAGGCCTTTTGGAATGTGGCTTGTCCATGGTGTTAGAATATTATTGTTTATGATGTTATTAATGTTTAGTTACAAGGACGTTATTGTCCTTTCATGTAATAGGGTTTACTTAGCGTAAAGAATTGGAGGCCTTTTGGAATGTGGCTTGTCCATGGTGTTAGAATATTATTGTTTATGATGTTATTAATGTTTAGTTACAAGGACGTTATTGTCCTTTCATGTAATAGGGTTTACTTAGCGTATCTACGTTTTCCCATATAATGATGTACTAGCCTCTTTTAACAGAATACTCTGAATAATAGAATTTCTCTATTTCTAGTATTACTAGATGGTATTAGAGCGTAAGATCTAGACCTGTGGGATATTCACTTTCCGGCGGGCAGCTTATGCCTCACTGTCGTCCGCCAGGCACTCATCTATTCTGTAACAAATCACAGAATCTGCACAGTAGTCGTATCTTCTTCCTTTCTCTTTCAGTTTTCTCCCTTCTAGTCTCACTGCATGGTATCAGAATTTCGTTTTCTATCTAGGGTTTGTTAAAAAGTCTTATTTTTTTTAATTAGTGTTCCTAAAAGTCTCGTTTTTTAGGGTTTGTAAAAGTTTTTTTTTCTTTTTTTTAAGGTTTTCACAAATTTTCAAAGCTCACATTGAAAATAATGAAATTTTTTTTTTACCAAATTCTGAGCGAAGTAATCTTAACTTTTCATCCTAAGTATCTTTTTCCCAGCTTTTTATCAGGATTTCACGTTTATCCAATCTCTAGGGATTTACACTTCAGTCCATCACATTTGTTTTGTTATAGTTTGGTCCCTGAACTTTGCAGTATTTGTTTTGGTCCCTGCTTTTGTAATAGTATGACAATTTGGTCCCTGTTTTTGTAGCAGTGTGACATTTTGGTCCCTCAAGGATATTTCTCGGCTTTTGGTGAAATTATGGGCGAGTGTTTGTCTCGTTGTTTGGTAGTTAAATCCCCATTTGTTGTGCCACTGGCACCTTGTCTTGTTGTGATCCTTGTTGGATCCGTTGATGTGATCCGTGTCGGATCCTTTGTTTATCTCTCCCGTGTGATTTGGGGTTCGCACATGAGGGGGAGTGTTGGAAATTGTCTCATATTTCTCCATTAGCATTTTTGTTCGTTCTTCCACTGCATTTGTTCGGGTACCAAAGTATTAGTGATTCTTCATTTTGGATTGGATCGAAGTTGCATTACCGCATGGATTTGGCTTTTGCTTTTTGGATTGTTTCAGTCGAAGTTTCAGTTGGATCATATCATTTTCATCATGGCAAACTCACGATGCTCTCGGTGTTCACATCGTGTTGTTGAGGGGGAGTGTTAGAATATTAATGTGTATGATGCTATTAATGTTTAGTTACAAGGGTAGTATTGTCCTTTCATGTAATAGGGTTTACTTAGGGTTTCTATGTTTTCCCTATATAACGATGTACTGGCCTCTTGTAACATAATACTCTGAATAATAGAATGGGAAATGATAATGCCAAAACTGCTTTTGTTAATGTCAAATCTATTACTTTGTTCATGGTACAAGCTTTTTATGCACATCAGTTTTGGCATTAACAAAAGCAGTTTTTGCATTAGCACCACCCTAATAGAATTTCTCTATTTCTAGTCTTACTACACATGGTATTGCTATTTTTGGCTGAACGGACCAATATATCCCTAGCCTTTTAAACACTAGATACCTGGTCTGAGTTTGGTGATTCCGAGACATTAGAGATTGCTAGACACAGCCTTGCTAATTTCAACCCTCTTCGACAACACAAAGCACTTTCTACAAGTTCATTTTCCTTTCATTCGGGGGATTTCGGGGAGTAGAGGCCTGGTTGGCCACTGCTCAGCGTAGTGAGTCCTCCGGCAGAGGAAGCGAGCAAAATGTCGGTTGTGAAGTCGGTAATGCGATTACTGATGCAATTACCGAACCGGTCTACACCGCAGAGTACTCTTTCCAAGGAAGGTGGTTTTAGTCAAATGACTCCAATTGAAGCAGAAAGTCCTTTCTCATCACAGAGTAACAGCACTACAGATACAAGAGAGCTACCAGAGAATTTGGAGAAGCTCTTCCTAAAATACTCATCCGGCTACAAATGGTTCAGCTACGATGTCATGAAAACCTCTACTTTGGAATTCTCCTCAGGTTATATCCCCTCCAATTTGACTCAACAGACGACAGTAAACATGGTTTTGTTTGAGTGGATCTCTTTCTTCTTTTTTTTTGAATATTCTGTTCCATTGCAGATAAGCTGATCGGGAAAGGATGGTGTAATTGCGTGTATAAGGGGATTCTTCCGGATGGGAAGCCGGTGGCAGTCAAGGTTTTAAAGTCATCCTAAGAGTCATGGAAGGATTTTACTCAGGTAGTTGATGTTTTGATTGGTGTATGTGTTGAAGATAATGCCCTGATCTCTGTTTATGATTTGTTGCCTAAAGGAAATCTAGAGGAAAACCTACACGGCAACGCCTCGTTTAAAACTCATCCCTATCCATGTAATGGTCAATAGAAAGTTAAAAACTATGCTAATTGACAGTTGGTTCGCTGAAACAGGTAATAGCAAAGAAAAATCAGTATTGTCATGGGAAGTGAGATGCAAAGTAGCTGTTGGGATTACTGAAGCCCTAAATTACCTTCACTATGAATGCTCTCCTCCAGTGATTCATAGAGATGTCAAGTCCTCAAATATCCTTCTTCTCGATGAGTTTGAACCAAAGGTACTTCAAGCAGTTGACAATTCGTATTATTTCTGTCTACAATGTTGATGATTTGTAAAATTTTCCTATGACAGTTATCTGATTTTGGGTTAGCAATATGGGGGCCGTCAGATTCATCGTTCCTGACAGACAATGATGTAGTAGTAACTTTTCGGTATCTTGCTCCCGAGTATTTTATGTATGGAAAAGTCAGTGACAAGATCAATGCCTACTCTTTCGGTGTGGTTCTCCTTGAATTGTTATAAGGGAGGAAACCGATCAGTTCGGAGTCTACCAAAGGCCAAGAAAGGTAGCTTGGTCATGTGGGTAAGGCCTTTTTCCTTAACAGAAACCTCTATTTCCTGCAAGCTTTATTTATAGGTATATGACTAAGTAGTTCATATTCAGGCAAAACCAAAGCTAGAGAGTGGAGATCTAAGAAGCATACTGGATCCTAACCTTGATGGCAATATTGATGACGTTCAAATTCAGAGAATGGCTCTTGCAGTTAGGTTCTGCCTCATAAGATCAGCTCGGCTTCGTCCTAAAATGAGGCAGGTAATAGCAATTCTATAGTGATTCTTAGTGTTTGGAATTGGCTCAATGTTTGACCTCTGGTCAATTTAGCTTAAGCTCATTTTTAGTCTGATTGAGTAGAGCAACGTAACACAAATTTGAGCTTCTTACCAAATGAGCTCAGGCTGAATCCGACCGGAGATTTTTTCTACTGACTTGGACTTGGTTTTTGGGCTTTGTAACGGTTTATTTTGGATGTTTCTTATTGATTTTGTACTTGGAGTAGAAGGACACCAAATCTAGCATGGATTAACTTTAGGAAGGATATATAGCATAGATCTCTTCCTTGGTTGAACTTATCAGATCCGTGGCAGAGGGCTCTGTAGGCATTCGGCTATCTTCCTTCTGGTGTGGTCTTGGTGGCTTGATGGAACTCCGTTCCTTGGTGTCTTCTTGTCTTACGAGAATTGTGAAATGAGGCTTTTGGTTGAGAGGTTCAAACAGCTAAGAAGTAGCTTTTGAGGGAGAGAGGAAAGTTGGTTTTATCCTACTAGAAAAACTCTATCGTAGCTTTTTGGAGCATTCATTCCCTTTCCGGTAGTGAAATCTTCCTCCAGTCTCTTTGACGCTGGACATAAGCAATACAAATCTTGGCTTCCCTTGTGTCTTTGTTGATAAATTTGATTTATCTAATAATAGTTTTGTATATTGTTGGTTTGTTTCATTGCATCCATTATCTTTGAACTGGGAAATTCCTGTCCGTTCAACAGATACTAAACATCTTAAAAGGGGACAAAGACATGGAGGAATTTGTAAAATCCCAGTTTGGAGATCGAAGAGGTACAGAAAACGAGGAAAATACTGACGATGAAGTTTATCCCATTTCAAGCACAGTCTCATTTGACCCTTGCGTTGCTTGACATGGAAGACACCTCCACATCGTTCAGCAGTGGGGAGCCAAGCAGCGGAACTTCCTCAGAAGAATACTTGAAAGGAAGATGGAGCCGATCCTCAAGCTTAGATTAGCTTCTTTTCACTGTCAACAAAATATATGCGGCTAGCTTTTCGTGACATTTCTGCTGCTAGACATTTTTTTTAAACCAAAAACAAAAAATAAGTATGTGTCGTTGTCACTGTTCAGTATGAGGAAGAGTTTGCACCCAGTTATGAGGTCATTTGTAGAAGTATAGAGTCTATAGACATTGTGTTTATTTATGAAAGGAACGAGTCCCTACGAATCAGGGATGTTTAAGTTGCACAATACATCTAAATGGGAAGAAGTGATCTAAAATGCAGCAAGAGTAGCAGCAAATGATGTTACAACGTCCTACTACATCTCTAAGCTTAATGTATACTACAATGGCCTTTTGTCTAGTCGATCACTGCATTAAAGAAGCATCAACATATCATACACTAACTCTATTTCACACCTAAAGCGAATCAAATATTGAAAATATCTAGAAAATACAGTGGAGTATGTATGTCTGCAATACTCACAATACTCACAATATTCAGATGTTGTGTTTCCAGTGGCTGTTTGCCTTTGTACTGACTATATATCCTTGCTATGTGTGAACAACCAATATTTCAATCACTCTTTACTTTGTGGCCCTTTTACCAGTGAGCAGAGCTGCTTTCAAAGAATCTGGATCGATCTGGATTTCTGCTTCCTTTTTCATCTTCTGTTCACTTCTATCAAGTGTACTGCGACGCCTTCGTCTTCATGGGCCTGGGAACTGTTCATGTGTTATTGTTAATGCACTGTCTTCTTAATCTGTCCATTTTTTTACTTGCTTATTTACTCTGCCCTTTTCTTCTGCCTAGTCGCTTTCTTCTGCTGCTGCTGCTTCGATCAGCTTCTTCCTTTTGCCTCTTGAGCTTCAAAGACATGACATAACATACATTTCAGAATAACAAAGAAAGAGACTGCCATGTTTTGCCAAGGTTCGTATTTTTTTAAGTATATACTCATTTCTTATTTTACGAGACAGATCATTCTATCACAAATTCACAATACATCACCTTTAATTCAAAAAATAAGTACTTATATTTGAAAAATGAGGACTTATTTTAGTTAATAGAACACACCCGAAACATGTCAATATTATTGGAAGATAAAACCATTGATACTATAAGATGTGGCAAATAAATTCTAGATTCAAGAAGATGTCATGCTCTTAAAGAAGGTAAGGCAATTCCAAACGTTCACCATATTTCCACTACTCAAAAAAATGTCTGCCCTAGCCACACAAAAATGAGTCCGATTTTGTTTATCCACCTTAAAAGTAAGTGAACATTATCCACCTCTTTATTGGTAAATAATTGATATAAACTCAACAAACACACAAACAGGTCTTTCGTTAGTAATATTTCTTGTTATCGTTAATATTTGTTTTTAATTCATCGGGACCAGTAGCAAAACTAATACAGTACTATTTTATCAAAACTAAAATACTCACTGGAGACGTTCTGAAGAAAAAAAGAGTTCTACACATAATGCATAATTAAGTCAAGCTGCCTCTAGTAACAGGGTTTCCTTCATTAAAAAAAATAAAAAATTTTAATTACTATGTGGGAATTTTTACTGAAATTTTATGTGTCCAAGTTCTTGGTACAAAAGGTAAGTGGGTAATGTTTCCAAAGTAAATTGGTAAGCTTTGAATCTTACCTTTATTACTACTATTTTTTAAAACTACAATCATAGTTAAAATAATGCAGGCTCCACAAGATAGTATCGACCACTAAAAAAATTGGTAATGTTCACCCATTTTTATACAGGGTGAACAAAATCAAACTCCATAAAAACCCGTGTTCATCTCATGTTGTAGAAAAAATCCGTGTTCATCTCATGTTGTAGAAAGCGTTTAGCACAAAAACGTTCCTTGAGGGGCAAGGACTGAGCGCGGGCATGCCAGGAGTACTTGCCGCGTCCAACGTAAGGACTGCGTACCATTTTCAGACTTTGTAACCGTGAAAGCAAAAGTGTTGTGACCTTAAGGGCTAGATCACAATGATGATTCTTGGTTTGCCACAACGGTTGTGGAGTTAATAATTTTCTAATCGTGTAGTAAAGAAGAACAACGTAAATAACATTATTACGTCGGTCGGAATAATAAAGCTTGGCATACAACGAAAAGATAAAGACCCAAATTACTTGATAAAGTAACTGAATTAGATTGACAAAAAAAGTAAAGATAAATTGCTTCACCAGTGTTTGTTGCTAATTCAACTCAATTGCCTCAACGAAGAGGATTTTTCTAAAAGGTATCATCCAAAATTGAATCAACACACTTCCAACAAAGAAACCAGAAAAGATAACTAAGTATAAGCAAGCTTGAATCTAATCGAAAGCAAGCTTATTCACAATTAGTACTCTTAAGATTTCAGCAAGACATATTCTCAGTTCAAGCCATTGAGGACTCCTGAACAATGACAAGGCCTGGATAAACATCAGGATGATCACAGCAGACCTGAGTGTAGCAGCCAACATTCAGAAGCTTTCCAAGAACTTCTAGATGGAAAGTTATTTCCAGGCCTAGAGGAGCAAAAAGATAGGTTTGTTTTGGTGCAAGGGGAATAAGATCTCAAACTTGAGATAAGCCAAAACATATATGGAAGGTCCAATCATGAGGCAAGATCAGCCCATTTTCCCATTTGAGATGTTGTCTCAAGTCTCTGAAGGGCTACCACCTCCAGATTCAGCCATGGGTGATGAACAGATCATTGATGTAGATCAAGAACGATCCAGGCCTGCCGTTAGCCCTATGGCAGGTCTGAAATGCATGTTGCAGCCGTTCTAGAATAGGAGGGACGACTTGAAGAGGAGGAAAACGACGACACTCCAGGGCTTGGTCACGATTCATTTATGATTGGAGATCCCCCTCCTCCCCCAGTTAACAAAGGCCTTTTTGGCATTGTCCGACCTGCCAAAAGGCATTACAAGCGTAGGCCAACTGTAGGCCTTAAAATTGTGGAATTGCGCCCACGCTGGATTTGTGGGGCACATCAAAAGCGAGTGTTATTCACTTGGCTTATGCAAAAACGTCGTGGTAGTAAAGGGGCTAAGCAAAGAAAAGTCTTTCAAATGCCGAACAAGCATCTCTAAAATATTTGGCCAAGGCCTACTAGCTATTGAGTAGGCCCTATTAGAGTTTTACCAGGCCTTTTTTGCAGAGGTGAAGGTCTTTTTATTTCATTGAGCAGACATGAATTACTATACCTAAACACTATATTGGCACAAACATGGCCTTTCTATAGGAAATGAGGCCCTTTAAGCTCTTTATCCAAGCTTGAACCACCTTTTTAGGCCTTTCAACGTACTTCAAGGCCTTATTTCCAGGCCTCATATTGGTGTATGAAGGCATTTTTTTCACAGAGATGAAGGCCTTTTGAGCTCTTTGAGTAGGCCTGAATCATTAAACACTTCGAGTTAGAGTTCAGGCCTTCCAACATATTTTTAGTCCTTATTGCCAGGCCTTTTCATGGTTCTATCTTTTTATACGATTAGGCTTGAATACATGCCTTTATTGGTATAAATAGGCCTTATAAAAAGCAACATTTACAAGCCTTGAGATTATATAGGTTTGAGCATCATCCACACAATCTAAGCAGTCCTAGAGGATGTAGCCCTAGAGGATGCATATTGATGCCTTTTATCTTTAAGAGAAGCCTTTGAAAGGCCTGTCTAACAAATAAAATAGCTGGTAGACTCGTTCCAAGGTCTGAATTCGGAGAAATTTTTAGAGAATTTTGTCAAAGGCCTAAAGGGAGCGTAGAAAATGCCTAATGCCTACTAAGTCCATAAGCAAGGTAAACAAAAAAAGAAATGCTAAAACAAAGAATTGAGGCCTGTTTGGATGCCAAAAATGGTTTTATTTTTTATACACACCTTGATCCTAAAAGTAAAGAATCAAGGCATGGGGGGCATTGTTTACACCCATTTTTGGCCAAATTCTAAAAAGAAATTTGTTAATGGATTAATGGCCGAAAATGTTGTTTTGGGCCTTGGTTGAATTAGGCTTTTGGTTGAATTTATAGTGGGCCACAATTAGGCCGAATTGAATTTGGAAGGCCTAAATTGAGTTTGAAAATTGATTGGGCCGCATTATTTTGGAGCATGGCCCAATTAGTTAAAGCCCAAGCCCAAATCAATAAAAGCCTAGGTTCATTGTCAAGCCTGGGCCCATGTAGTCCAATTGGTTAGAGGCCTAAATTCATTTTTCAGGTACGGTTTGTAAAGGCCAAGATTAATCAGGTGGAATTATTTCGGCCCAATAATGAGGAGCGCTAAATAATTCTCTTAGGTCTGGAAAGCTCACCACTCAAGGGTGACAAAGTCAAGAAGGTCATAAGCTGCTTAGTCATGCCTGCAGAAGCAGCTCAAAGGCCTAGAAGGTTCTCACTGACAGGTATAAACAAGCAGCTCAAGGCCTGCAGCCGTTTTCCTTCAGCATGAAGAAAGGCTTGGGACACATGACAGCCATGCACGAAGATAGTCCAAGCAGCTTAGGCCTACACAAGCAGTTGCAATTAGTAGCTTAAAGGCCCGAAAGGTTCTGTATAAGCAGCTTAACTAGGCTTGCTTGGTCTTTTGTTGCAGGAAAAGAGGGCACAAGTTTCAAGGATTCTCTTTGTCTTGAGTCTTCTTGCAGAAGAAACCACCTTAGGGCCAATCAAGGTCGAAAAGTGGTTGAAAGTTCTGGGTCTTTGCAAAAGATTTCGGCCTTTAACCTCAAAGAACTCATATTTCTCTTTTGGGTTAATACCCATGCAAAAAGAGGTAATTCAGGCTTGAAATAAGTTGATTTCAAGCCTAAAGCAAGTCATGCAACAATCTTGGAGTATGAAGCAAGGAATAGGGCCACGTGGCATTCATGCATTGATCTAGCCTAAGCAGCTCAAGTCTGGATTGGAAGCAGCTCAAGGCGTGGAACTGTTGCCTATAAATACCAAAATTGAAGGCATTGGCAAAGGTCCCAGCACCAACAAGCCCACAGCTTATCCAAATTACATTTCAATTATCTTTCAACTATTTTTATCTTTCGGTCTCAGCACCAACAAGCCCAGCGCTTACTAAATTTACCTTTCATTTACTTTCCAGCAAAGTATTGTATTTCCTTTCAATCTAGCCCTGCCTAGATCTTGTTGTTTACTTCCTTGTACCCAAACTTTGTTAAGCCGTTAATAAAGTTTGTTTCATCTTTATCTTTCAATCTTTCATTTTCGTTTCCCATTTTCTAACACCGGTTAGGAAATTTTAAGTCCTTTTTCATTAAAGGCAAACCACGAACCATATACACATGGCCATACCCCTTTTGGTCGTACGCAATCCGCTCAACACAAAGTTAGATTTTGAGGCACGAAGGCCTTGGAAAATAGTTTAGACTGCAATCCAATCCTGGCAGGCCCGCTACTCTAGCCGATTTGGTTTTGCACTTTTGTGGAGAAATAGATGGGCCTGTAATGGAGATACCTGTTCATTATAGCCAACTTAGCCTAGTTTCAGATACAAATCATATCTATGCAATTTCATTCCAAAGTGAAAGCTGCGATGGCGTTGCTATAGGATGCTCCGAGTTTATTGGCAGTTCCCGTGGCAAAGACTCAAAAGGTTTGACCGTGACTGTCACCCTCTTCAGATATCATTGGAAATTCTCTTGAGAATTGAGATGGGTCAAAGCCGGCTGAGCATTTGAGGAGTAATAATTGTGATGTTTTGGCTCCAGAACCATCTAGCCAATTCAAGAGGTTTCGGTGCTCCTTTTTCCTTTCCGCCAATGACGTGTTTAAGGGGTTTGTGTGGTGATGTCGGTGTTTGCTGAGTGTGAGTTAAATGAATAGGGTGAGAGTGCAGTCCCTTCAGGAGTTGCCGGGTACACTGGCAGTGAGGTGAGAGGAGAGTAGATGTAAGGAAAAATAGAAATGTGGGGTGAGTAAAAAACATTGCATAATGCTATGGTGTTAGGAGCTCAAGAATGATTTTTCATCTCGCATTGTAGTTTTCTATTCATTAGATCATAACGGTACATATCCACCCAACTAGCAAATGAATGGTGACGTGGCTTAATTGGTTGAATTCGGAGCCCAACATGAGAGAGAGAGAGAGAGAGCACTCTGATATACTGATCCCAATCGATGCCCCACCTCGAGTTTCAATCCGTGTTGTCAACTGATCAACCATCTTCTATATTTGTGTTCCCAATCGATCCAACACCTCCAGTAGTATTCAGGTTCACAATTGATCCACCACCTCCGACAGCTGTGTTCCGGGGTTTTTTTTTTTTTTTTGTCAAACGGAAATATTTGTTCCGGGTTTTTGCCAACATCTGGTACACAAATTTTATAGTCGTGGTGCCAATTGATACAGGAGCACGAATATTCGAGCTCCCAAGGTATATACCGCCTTCCATAGTCACGTCCCCAGTTGATACACCACCTTTGGTATTCGTGTTCTTGTCACCATCAGATGCTCCTTGCGGTTGATTGGGTAGCTGCGATTCCCAAACTGGATACACGGGAATAGAAGACAGCTTTTATTTGGGCATGTATCATATGCACCTCCCAAAATATTATGAATTATAGAGAAAAAGTTACGAATCATATAAAGGTTACGAGGTACAGCAAAATGTTATGAATGATAATGAAAATGTTACGAATCGTACTGCTGAAAAGTTATGAATTCTAGAACAAAAGTTACGAAACACATTAAAATGTTATGAATGAACCATAAAATAGGTGCATATGGTACACTCTTTGAAGGAATGTGTATTGTAGACTTTCTCTCTTCCTCAGTTTATCACCATGGATAGATTAAGAGCAACAAACCTTGCCTCGCAACTCAGCTTGGTAATCAGTTGCCTTTGCAAGTTTTTCATAGCGACGTGAAGTAGTATCAGGAGCGCCAAGGGAGTCTGATTTCTCTAAAGCACTTCGCCAAGCTAAAAACGTACACAAGCAAGGGGAAAACACATCAGTGTTGTTGACTAATTCATGTTTTGCGACATGAGAAGCTGAGCATTCATAGAAACTCCATATGAATATGCTTCAGCACATGAAAGAACATAAGATAACTTTAGCTCAGGAAAATTTCGCATCGTCAAAATATTTTCGTGGCCCTACGAATACAGAGAAGGGCACGATTGAGCAACATTAATGACTTGCAACGTCTATGAAACATAAGTGCACTCCTTAAAAAAACATAAGTGGCTAAGTGCACTCATTAAAAAATCAAGGGTCACACCAAATCAAATCATCACTATTTTTTGACAGATTTGAAAAGCAACCTTCTGTTTTCCCATGAATTGAACACCATATGCGCCAAAGGTAAACGTAAATTAATGAACTTATAACCGTGGGTGTCAAGAATTCCAGAGAAAATTGTGACCATTTTGTGCATAAAGTTTCCAAGTTAATCAAATTGGATTCGATATCCAGCCAAAGCGTCAAACAAGTTAAAGGGGAATTTCTACCGAGATATATCCCTGAAGCATGCTTTCAAACACAGAGAAAAGAAATAGGGGAGAAATACCCCTTCCAATTTGACGAGGTAGTTCTACGTCTCTTTGTGAACTTGATTCGCCTTGCACTTCGTTCTTTCGGTAGAACCCCCATTTTGTGCAAACTGCCACTAGAAGTGCTCCCATCGCTACTCCTACAGATATTCCAGCTATGGCTCCACCTGACAATCCTGCTTAAATGAAAGGCAAAACAATTACTTAAAGTAGCAGAAAAAGCTCTAAGTAATCATCCATATATGTTGTAGTGTCAGAGTAATTAAGCAAGTCAACGTTGAGCCGGTTCCAAAGTTGTCCCGATCGAAAACCTGTTCTGCAATAGGGAAAAAAAATAAGCAGATGTTAGATGTTAACAATTAATTGAAAGCGTAAGTAAACCAACAAAAAACATTGATCCAGTTTATAAGAACATCAAAGTTGCAAAAAATTACCTGGATTCCAGTTCCAGGGGCGGATAATTTCCACTTTCATCTGTAAAAAATTAAGAGATCTACACTTAGATAACTGGACACTTGAAGCTTCATCCAAAATCGAACATACGGTGATGATGCGTTGTTGTATGGTGCATCTAAAGTAAACAAATTATTGAATCACACAATGGTCCTAAATCATATCAACTTTGGTTTACCATGCTGCACGAATGATACAAAATCAAAGCAATAGCATTGCAGTCAGGAACGGATCCAGAAATTCTCTCTTGTGGGGGCACCAATTGTTAGATAACTTGATATACATTGTTGGGTCTATCTCCTAACAGCTCAAGCTTTTGGGAGAGTTGGTAACTTAACAAAGTATCAGAGCTCAAATTGCAAAAGGTCTTGGGTTATAGTCTCTCCGTCTGCATTTGTTCTCTGGTTGCATTATGCTTCTCCCCTTCATCGCATCTCCACGTGCAAGACAGAGTTGCACGTGAGGGAGAATGTTAGATAACTTAATATACATTGTTGGGTTCATCTCCTAACAGCTTAAGCTTTTAAGAGAGTTGGTAACTTAACACCAATATCTACTGCCATAAACAAAAAATGATAATCAACCACAATAATACAAAACTAGACTTCATTGTATGCAATAAGTTTTATAATATGTATGATCAGGCAATATTTTCAAAGTCCTGGGTGGGATTTGAAAATGGGCCACTCACTTTTTTATATAAATTTGTTTGATTTGAAAAGAAAAGAGTGTCGTGGTTTAATGGCTCACTAATTCGTCCTTAGTACATGAGGTTGCAAGTTCAATACCCTACAACTTCGTTTCCCATGCCTTTTTTGTATGTTGAACAAACTCGCGTTAAAAAAGAAAGAGGGCAAGTCTTGAACACAAGATCTCTTGCATGAAAGACAAGGTACCTTACCACTGCACCACTACACATTCTGCAATAAGTTTGTGAAATACTTAAGATATATAGTATTTAATACTCCAAGAAGTAAACACCATTTCCGACTAATTAAAGTTAGTCGGCAATGGTTACACAATTGGCGACAAACTACTATTTAGTTGGCAAAAGGCAAAATTATTACTGACTAATTTTTATTTTGTTGCCGAAACACAATTTTTACCGACCAAAATTTAATTTTAGTTGCTAAACATCTGGCGCGAAGTGAGAAATTGCGCGCGGGAGCAGGGAAGACTCTTATAAAAAAACAAAACAAAAACCAATGTATTTGTTTTTGGAAAACAAAATCACAAAAGGTTTATATACTAAATATTTCCATAATTTTTCAAGAACAATGGCCTAGTGTGGTGGTTGGGTGTTATGTCTTGTACGCGCGAGGTTGTGGGTTTGAAACCCAGTGGCAACAAAATAAGTAGCAACTGTGAGGGATTTCCTTATTTTTTTAAGTTTTGACGTTTAGAGATGAAATTTTTTCGTCGCAAATTAGTCTAAATAGGCGACGAAAAAATTCGTCGCCAAAATGAAAAATAGAAGGGAAATTTTTTTTTTTTGTCGTCAGGGTCTTTGGCGTCCAACATCCGGTGACGAAAGTTGGTGACGAAATCTGACCCTTTGAAGATGAAAATTTTTCGTCACCTCTTACATGTTTTCTTGTACTAAGGAGTGAAGGCGGTGTGGCGAGGAGCAAAGACAACAGGAAGATGAGCAAAGGCAAAGAGACGAGGAGCAAAGGCTAAGAGATGAGGAGGACCATGAGCATTAGTTGACTCATTAGTTGAGAAACATTTGGACAAGGAAACCAAGTTTATAGGTACAAATATGGCATTTGCATTAACCAACTGAAGCCAATATTTGGTACGTAATTTCTGACTCCTCGCTTAACTGCAATGCTTATATTTGTCAGATCTGATATGTGTAGTGTTATGGCCTGTTATTATTTTCAAGTTTGTTTTACTTCTTGCATGTTTACCTAAATACTTAAGTTGGTACTCTGGATGTCTTGAGTCAGGTGGTGGTTTATATGTTTCACTTTCTTCTGTTGAGATTCTCAAGAGTTGCTAATAGATTGATGCCAAGTGGTGTAATTTACCATAAGTATAAATAATTTCAGATCCCCAAGTTGAAAATTGTTGGGTTCTTTTTTCTTTTGCAGATCCCCCAGTGGAAATCTATGCATACATATCAATTTCTATTGGTGATCATCATTTTTTTTCTAAATGCCTCACTGCGTTTGTTAGTTATACAAAACTGGGTTCATCTCACGGATTTGTTGTCCACACATATCTGCATTTCAGATTTGCACCAAGATTTTCATTCATAAATAATGATTGTGTTTTGTTCTTTCCACAGTTGGAGTATTCCGCATCAGGTTATGGACTATATATGAAGATGTTAGATTTTGTTGTGGATGCTATTGTGCTTGGATATGTTATCGATTTGTTGCTACTGAAGAACTTTCTTGTACAATTGTGATCTAGGGCTTGGATACATTTTGTTTGATGCTACTTATGGAAACAGTGCTTAGAATTTTTATTTACCACTTTTTGCGGTCTACGAATTCAGATACTGTTTGTTAGTATTTCGTGAAAAGCCTTTATTTATGCAAAAATGATATTGGTATCGACCAATATCATACTGATGGCCACGCAGGGCCGTCTCCGGCCACCGGATGGTCGATCCGAGCTGTCCAAAAATTCTAAGAAAAAAAAACCGAGCGGGCCATTGCGGGAATCAACGATATCTGATGTGCATAGATGCTCGATCCAAACATCCTATTTTCGTATATATATGGTTTTTCGTAAACATGTATATACGAAAAAATGGGGTGTTTGGATCGAACACATATGCACGTCGGATCCCGTTGATTCCCGCAATTGTCCACTCTGGTTTTTTTTTTTTAAAATTTTTGGACAGCTCAGATCTGCTATCCGGTGGCCGGAGACGGCCCGATGCAACCGTCAGTATGCTATTCGTTGGTACGAATAGCAGTACTCTTATTTATGAAAGTTATGAATAGATTATTCTTGAATTTCAGTGATTAATTATGGTAGGTTGGTGAATAGAGTATGAAATTATTGATTGCTTGATTTAATTTACTGGAAATCACAATAGAAAAGTTCTAAGTCGAAGGTTTTGAAATCAGTTTTAATAGTATATAACATTTGCCGACTAAATATTTAGTTGGAAAAAGTTGTAATCTGCAAATATCCTTTAATGGAAAATGTGACATTTACCAAGTAAATATTTAATCGGGAAAGGTTGACATATGCCGACTAAATAATTAGTTGGGAAAATGTGACGTTTGCCAACTAAATATTTAGTCGGAAAAAAATAGTAATACACCGACTAAATATTTGGTCGGTAATTGTTTTGATATTTACCGACTAAATACTTTTGTCAGCAATAATTCTAATATAACGACTAAATAATTAGTCGGGAAAGGTCATTCTTTTCCGACTAAATGTGTTTTAGTCGGCAAATACATTTGCAGATTGCAATTAGCCGACTAACTTGCCCGACCAAAAATTTAGTTCGGAAATATTATTGCCGACTAAAATCTAACCTTGTGCCAACTAAACCGTTAGTCAGGAATGATGTTTTTTCTTGTAGTATAATATAATCGAAACTAATTTTCCATTTTTTCTTCAAAAAAAATCATTGAATTGAGTGGGGGCACGTGCCCCATGTCAATTCATCCCTGATTGCATTTGCTATTATATGTCATTACTACTTCCTATTTTTTAGGCAATTTTTAGGTATCTTGGAACATCTGATATATAGAGTTCCATACGGAATTATCGACCTTATTGAACAGGCCTATTCCACTATACACAAACCCATTTCATTTGCTGCCAAATGGCTTATAGACCATAATATCACGAGTACAGTGAAACATCCCTTACTTTTTGCATTACCTGGATTTCTCGGAAAAAACACACCAAACTCCTTTGAGCCGAGGAAAGCAGCTGATCAGCATAACTACAATGGTACTGTTAAACTAAAGAGATTTTTACCTCTAAATACAGAAAAATGAAATTTTGATTCCCATTAAAGAGAGATAGAATACTTAATTACCACGAGATCCACTTTTACAAATACACATTTACCATTAATGAAAGTGTCACCCAAGGGTTTTATGGTATCCTAGAATTTTAGGATACCTAGTACACTAGTACCCTTGAGTACCCTAAAATCTTAGGGTACCATAGGATTTTAGAATTTTAGGATACCGGAGCCCTATGATTTAGGTTTAGTCATTTTCATAGGGATTTTAAGGTGTACTTTCTTCTAATTACAATGGTACTGTTAAAATAAATAACGATTTAGACTTGTAGTTGCTCTAAATTACTAAATGGGAAGATGATCAACTTCAACTACATCTTCACGTAGAACAAGTCACGGCTGAATTGATGGATCGATTGGACTGGTTGAAGCATCAGAAGCCCAAACAAGCTTTAATTGGATTATCCGATTTGGCAAAATTTGGATGAGTTCGGATCCGGCCCAAATTTGGTGGGCTGACTTAAAATCGGGCACTTTGACTATGTGGAGTGTGTGTGTTGAGGCTATGTAATTAAACTGTGTATGCGAACTGTGAACTGTGTATGTGAACCGTCGAGGGGCATTTTAGTCTGAAATAATATGAGTCAGGACTATTTTAAAAAGATTGGATTGAAATAATACGTAGATGACCATTTTAAAGACAAATCTAAAAAAAGGGCCGGCCTCTAAAAAAACCCCAGAAAAAAATATCAAGTAAACTAGTTAATTTAATTAATTAATAAAATTCCAAAAAAAAATATAAATTTTTATTTGAAATAATTTAGAGCCAAAATTAGGATAGTTGCGCAACCGCCTCTGCTTGGAACTCGACCTCTCAATACTCAGTCCATCATTTTCTCCCCCATTGATACACCTAGCTAGCAATACAAGCAAAATGATCCACAAACATGTCCAAGTGCACAAACAACAATAATAGTCTCCAACACCAAGCGATTGGATTAATGTTGGTCAAGATTTGAAGACAAATGATTCAATTACTCCCTTTAGAACTGCGGTTCAGATCGAAACTCAAAAAACCAACTAGCTAGCTGTCGAAAAACTCAAAACCAGCTAGCTCTTATGTGGTCTGGCTTTAATTGTTCTACATAAATTTTGTCAAGGTATGCATTACACTAATCCTCTGTAACGAAATTTCTATGTGTCTATGTACCGAGAAACTTCCGAGCGTTAGATTGCACAAAAATAAATCAAAGATTCTCACACAATCTAGCGATCCCCAATACATGGGTATACAGAGATCAATGGAACTACCCTTAGGCTTATGGGGCCAAGGCCCTCACATAGTTTCGGGATTTTTTATTTTTAAATTTCAATATAAATATGAGTGATTTTTTGTTTATTGAGCACACTTAAATATTACTATGTTTTGTATTGGGTGTTGGTTAGGCATTTAAATATTTTAAGAAGGTTTTATTTTTGGGTCCCAAAATCCAACCCTCTCTATGGGCAAGGTCTTTCATAAATTTTTCCTTCAATTGTTAATCTCATTTCTCTTCCTAACTCCCTCCATTCATTATCCAAAAAATCTCTCTCACAATCCAAACCAAACAAACTACAAAGATTTTGAAACCTTAAAATTTCAAAATCTAGTTGCTCATAGTTCGGTCTCCATGTTTAAAAAATTCTGGATTCGCGCGTCCCTGTAGGTATATATGTTTCTCAGTATATATGATTACTTGTGGGTACGCATAGCTGGCAAGAACATCTTATCTATAAAATGAAAAAACTACCTCACCTCTGCCCGGAATGTACACCAGACCACTCCCAGCGCTAAAATCCACACCCGGGTTGTACCTCTGCAATATAGCCTCACTAACATTCTCAGCAGCCGCAATCGACTCCAAGCTATCCCCAACCCCAAGCGGGTACGTCACGAACAACCCATACGCCCTCGACACCGCCGCGTCCCCACACGAGCAGTTCACCGTCACGTTCACCACCGCATTGGCCGGAATCTGACCCGGTCCGTAGACATTGAACCCCTCCAGCCAAGCGGCCGTGGTCAGGTTCGCGTAGTACGTCTCGGCAATAACATCGTACGAGTCGTCGCCGGACTGGACCCTGTAACGGAACACGTGGCCCAAGAACTCGCCGCCGATGCAGTCGCACGTGAAGGGAACGTTGATTCTGAATCCCGATAAGATGTAGTTCTCATTGGTGATCTGTGGGTTGTAGCTGAGGGTTTCGTTGATTGTTTGGGCGAATACGTAGTTGGAGATGAACGTGAGGGTGGCGCCAGGCCATACGTTGTACGAGGCCAGAGCCAAATCGCAGGTCTTAGGACACTTGGGTTCGACCGATGTAAGGAAGATGATTAGGAGGGGAAAGGGTAACACTAGTTTGGATCGAAACATGTTGGGATCAAATCAAATCCTAGGAATCATCTGGGTTTGTTTTATTTGGTGTCGGAAGAAGATTGTGATTGGTTAGAAGCTCAGTGGATCACTTGGGTATTTCTTTACTTTGAAGGAGTTAAAGGAGAAATCAATTGAAATTAAGTTAGGTGCGTTCTCTTAAACTTATCTTAAAAAATAAGTTGATTTGTCATTATTGAAATTTTTTTTTCTATTTTTTAGTTTTGAGCTAAATTTTTGTGAATTATTAATTCGTGTCGACGAGAGGAATTGAAAAAAAAAAAAAAAAAACTTTTACCCAAGTTTTTTTTTGTGAAATAATCAATTTTTAGCAGAAAAAATGAAATAAATTGACTTATTTTGCTAAAAAGTGGTTACTTTTCAAAATATTTTGTAACCTTCATTAATGAAATAATTTTAATTTTTTATTATCCGATACGGATGTACAATGAAACAAATACTACTAAATTACTAAACAGATAGATAAGACTGCCAAACAAGTCCTAAGATAAAAAATAAAAATAAAAATAAAAAGTCCTAGTCATTCGACATATACGCGAGATATACGTATTCAATAAGTTCTAGTCAGTCAACGTATACGCATACGCGCAAGATATACGTATTCAAAAAATCCTAGTCAGTCAACGTATATGCATACGTACAAGATATACGTATTCCAAAAGTCCTAGTCAGTTGACGTATACGCGCTATTTTTCTTGCTCCATATTCGAATGAGTAAGTCTACAAACCATGAAATCAACCCAGGATCCAACCCATGACCGTTGACATGGCGGGATGGGCCCACATCAACAGCTGAAAAAAAAAAAACAAAAAACCCAAATCTGATTCTCTCTCCTCCCTCTTCACCAACTCCCATGGACGCCCCCCACCTTCCCGCAGACCCTCTCCACTCGCCCATCCATAACCCACTGGTCCCACTCCCACCCGCCCCTGCCGCTGCCGCCGATTCCACCCAAACAATCTCCTGCAAAAGAAAAACAAATTTCATAAAAGTTGCAGAAAATTTGAGTTTGGAACACCCACGAAACAATTTCAGAAATATAAATTGCATGATCTGGGGTGAGGACTGGAATTGGGAGGCCGAAATTTGAGTTTGGGTGGAATCGGCGGCGGCGGCTGGAGGGAATGGAGGCGCAGTGGCAGCAGTAGAGGTAGGAGGAGAGGACGGGGTGGACCGACACAGGTGATGGGCGGCGAGGACGTTGTGGTGGGTGGAGGCCCAGAGGTGTAACGCCCCTCAATTTTGGTCAATAAAAATTTTCGTTAAATATTTGAAATTTCTTAATTTCTCTTAATTGCTCGTTGATTTTCTTATTTGATTTCCTTGTGGTTTGTATTTAAGCAATCGATCGCCTTATCATCGTATTTTTCGACTAGAAACCCTAATCGCACTTTGGACCCTCAAGGATCGTTTCTTGACTTTTAAGCCCTACTTAGCAAGCCTAGTTAGCTTCTAATCGGCTTAATGGAGTAATCAAACTAGAAAGTCATCTAGTTACTTTCCTAACCGTAGATGGACCATTTTGCCCATCTTGAACCTTTTGAACCCTAGACTAGAAATGGTTTAATTGTTTTATTTTATTTTTTTTAGTTTTATTCTTTATCCATTGGACGATAAATGTTAGGGGAATTATTATCCATTGGATAAAAGAAACCCATTTCTTTATATTAAAAGGATTTTGAAAGATTTAAACAAAGTACTATGATTGATATTTATAATTATTTTGAAAAGTACTTTTCAATTAATTTCCTAATAAAAGTACCCTAGTAACTATGGACCATTGGACAATAACCGTTAGGGTAATCTTTACCCATTGGACAAAAGCCTTTCCTTTATTTTATTTGGTAAGTACATACATATATATATATATATATATATATATATATATATATCACATGTGTATTTTCAAAAAGGACAAGTAATCTTTTTCAAAAACTTAGTTTAGTATTTAAAGTACCCGTACCTTATTATCCTTTGGATAATAACCGTTAGAGATTTTATTATCCATTGGGTAATAGGCTCATCTTTCAACTAAGTACTTATCCCATTAAAATAATATTTTGTTAAGATTCCCGGGAGTACAAAAGTACATTATTATATTAATTAAAGTACTTGTACCTTTTAATTGTTTATTGGGAGAATCTTGACCCTTTTAACCCTAGGGTACATTAGTACATATGTATATATGTATATAAGTACTTGGATGATATAATTTGCCTTAGTACACTTGTACCCATTTATTTGTTTATTGAGAAAATCTTAGTCTTTTAAACTTCTTTGATCTTTAGTACAAAAAGTATCTATTATTTTATTTGTTGTCTTGCATTAGTAGTAGTAGTATATATATATATATATATATATATATATATATATATATATGTGTGTGTGTGTGTGTGTGTGTGTGTGTGTGTGTTTGTACCATGAGAGAGAGAGGGAGAGAGAGAGGCCGAAAGAAAGGGAGAGAGGAGAGAGGAGCCGAGAGGGAGAGAGAGGGAGAGAGAGAGGAGGAGAAAGAAGAAGGATTTGATGTGTGAGCCTTGACATTGATCTCCCATGTACTTCAAATCTTTGGTGGTTATTCTTCCTAGCCAAATCTTAATCCCATTGTCCTCCTTTGTACATCTTTCATTTGTTTAACACAAGAATCTTGTACCATTGTCTCCAAATCTTCCAACATATCTTCCAAAGATCAAATCCAAGGACCAAAGTAGCCATGCAAGCCTACCATTTAGCCATTGATCTTCCAACCAAGCCTTAACTTCACCCATCAAGCTTTCAATCAAGCTTGACAAGTGAAAGAAATCAAAGATGTAGAGAGAGAGAGAGATTCGGTTGAGAGAGGGAGAGGAGAAGCCCTTGCCTATAAATAGAAGCTCACTCCAAGCTTAAATTCACACCTTCAAACCATTGCTCCAACTTCTCTCTAGAAATTCCATAAGTTCTTCCTTTCAAAGTTCTAGTTTTCTTATGTTCTTGAGTGTTCTTAAGAGAAACCACCAAACCACTTTCAAAACCACCTCTAGATCTTTTAAAGTAGCTTAGTTAAGTTAGGAAGTTGTTTCTAGGAAAAGAAAGTACAACTCTTTTCCTTTCGAAGCAAGCCGACGCCGTTACGCCGCCGAAATCCAAAACCGTAGACCGAATCTTTATAACCGACTACTACCGCCAAGAAGCAAGGTAGGATATCCTTATCTTCCATCCCAAGTAGTTATCTTTACCTATTTTTCCAAATATAGTCTTGTACCCAAATATAAGTTCGTTAGGAAGAAACTTTAATCATGTCATTTAAAGTAGATAATGTTATCTTTTGTTGAAAGTATATGAAATGCATGATGTTTGTTAGTAAGTGATTCAAGCATGTCAACTAGTTTTAAAATGGATGATCTTGTTAGATTGAATAGTATAATGAATGATTTCGTATGTGAAAAGTTCCACCGCGGAGTCTTTGCATGTAAACGGGACACGAGAACCAAGAAAGTAGAAACATGACACCTAGGGTGTGGAAAATGATGAGATGTGTTTTGAAACCGCAATGTGGCCGGACTTGGTAGCCCATTGTGTGTATGGAAACCCGCGATGTGGCCGGACGTGGTAGCCCATCGTGTGGATTGTGAAAACCGCAACATGGCCGGACTTGGTAGCCCATTGCGTGGATTGTGAAAACCACAATGTGGCCGGACTTGGTAGCCCATTGTGAAAATTGCCAATGTGGCCGGACGTGGTAGCCTCATTGGTAATGTGGCTTGGTTATCCGCGGAGAGGAGCCAATGCAAATTTTGTGTGCCAATGGGAACCCGGCGCAGCGGAACCATTGTGAGGATACTCGGGAGACCGGCGCGGCGGAACCGAGGTTGGGTGTGTAGCTTGGTTATCCGCGGTACGGAGCCAATGCAAATTGTGTGAGTTAAACAAATGACTTTTGAAAGATGAATTGTTTTGTAAATGAAATTGTTGACACGGTCTACGATGAGTTGCGTAGGAGAAACTCGGAGAATCTTGGACACCAACGATAGTTATATAGCGATTGCGGATGTGTTATTAATGATGTCTTTTGTAGCTGTGTATACACATATCATGTGGAAATCGATGTGATGTTATAACCTGTTGTTTGTTAGTTATGGGTTAGCGGGTATTGGATAGTTCTATTGAGCTTTGTGGCTCACGGTGTTGCCTTTTTGGTGACCCTGACATATTATATCGGTGGCGACGCTGATATAATGTGTCAGACTTTGTAGATGATCAAGGTGAGTCGTACACCTTGGAGGCCTTTGGAGCTGAAGAGCTGGCTCAGATGGAGGAGCAGACAGAGCTGTAGTTAGGAACCTTAGTTCCCTTTCGTTTGTAATAAAAGTACTCTTTTTAAGTTTCTGTTGTAATAAAGAGCTTGACTCAGTTTATTTTCAATAAAATTACTTATTTAACGCCCAGACTACATTTGATTTTATGAATAAAATATCCTTTTAACGTACCCAAAATTCGGGGCGTTACAAGAGGGTTGGTCACCGGAGGTGAATCCGGTGGTGGTGGTGGTGGGAGTTGCCGGTGGCGATGGGTGTTGACTTCTCGTCCTCCCTCCCTCCCTCTCTCCATGAACCAGAGACGGGGGTTGGGAGAAATTGATTTTTCAATTTTTTTTTAATTTTGGATTTTCAGTGGTAGACGCCGGCAGTGGTGGGAGTTGCCGGTGGTGGTGGCCATGGTGGGTCGACCTTCTTCTATCTCCAGTGCCAGGGAAGTCTCTTTGCAAAACAGAACCAGATCAGGGGACGAAAAAAATTCAATATTTTTTATTTATTTTTGGGCTGTTGCTGACGTGGCATGGGACCCACCCGCCACGTCAGCATCATGGGTTGGGTCGTGGGTGGGATTCCTGGTCTCTAGACTTTTCGTATTCGAATGGAGGGTTCGTTAACAAAAAATTAGTGATATAATAAGAATAAAAATGGACCCATTCACATTATTCGAAAAGTCAATGGGTCGATCAGACCGGCATGTTTAGGTCATGTATGGTAGCCATTCTATTTTCTATTTCTGTTTAAATTTTCAGAATTTTCAAAAGTTAACTTTGAAAGTTTGTTTGGTGCACTACTTCCACTTTCAAATTCTGGAAATCATTTTACTATTTTCATAATTTGAGGAAGTAACAAAACTCAACTTTCACTTTCATAAACAAAAAACAAGTTGCTCCGCTACAATTCCTTGGAGGTCTTTTTTCATCTCCTCTCTCTCTCTCAAACCCAGGCCATTGAAGATACTCTCTCTCTCTCTCCTCAATGCATGTATTTGTTTTTTTTCTTATGCAGGGCCACTACCGGCCACATACCCGTACTTATAGAAGGAGAAAAACTTTATAGTCAATAAATGATACTTATGGGAAATTGATTTTTTAGAAAAAGTAAAAACTGGTTTCATAAATTGATTTTTTTTTTTAAAAGTTGACACAAACATGTTTTCTGCTTTCACTTTCTTTTAGAGAAAGTAAAAACTAATTTTAGCAAATAGAAAATAGGAAACAGAAAAGTGGCAGTGTTATCAAACATAGCCTTAAAGTTCAGACTGGTTATATATTGATGACCACTGTCTGCGAAAATTATTAGGTAGTCTTTGAGCACGTACAGAATAGTGTCTATACTCCTTACATAAAATGCCGGATCCACATGTAATTTGTGGGTCTACTTCCTCGGTCTCACATGTTATGTAAGAGGGAGCACGAGCACAGTGCCAGCCCTAATGTTTACCCAAGCCCGACCTCAAATTTGGTTGCTCAGTTACTATTAAATCATAAATAATAATAAAAAAACAACTCCTTATTGCATTTTTTGAAGCAAATTCTTCAATTAATTCATCGCAATTTAACTAATCAAAGAATTCATTTTCAATTGAGATCATAGCCATCAACATCCTATTTATAAATATTTACAATTTCAATCAATTCATCTCTTAATTTAATTCCGGTGCTTGACTTTCTATTGCTCTAATACTCTCAACATGACATTCCCAAGGAGTTACCGACAATGCCTTTGGTGTCAAGTCCTTCACATATGTTCTAAGAACATCACCGATGTGTTGAACCAAATAATTTTCTAGACAAAAAAAAGCAAATGGTATGAATAAATACCTAATCTTTTTTTACAATTAACAACACCCTGTATAAACCCATGAATAATTTGACGCCATACAAACAACAAAACACACACATATCGGGCAAAACAAAGACAAAGACCCACACAAAAAACAAGATCGACCACACAACTAACATTATCTGCAAAACAAGAAAAAGAACAAGAGACAGAGAAAAGTCAATGCAAAGCACGGCGTTGAGGGATACGGTAAGTATGAAGGTCGTCAGATCGATAGAAATGTTCAGTTCTTTGAATGCACGATGCATTTTGTTCACAAGCAAAATAGTCTATCGCCATTACAATAATAAAGTGAAAAATACAACTGTGCTATCATCATTACAATAATGAAGACACATTAACAACGAACGAAGACCAAACTAGGGTCTAAGGAACAGAATACAGCATACTTTTCCGCAAAACATAAAAGACACAACAACTATACTGTCGCCAGAAGATAAAAAGGCCAACAAGAGGTCTATGAACGTCAACGACAAGCGAAGGCCAACAAGGACCAAAAGAATGGAACATGGAGTGGACAGTGTGTGTTATGTGCCTGCGTCTAAACAGAAATACAACAAATATTCAAAACTAATGACAACTAATTAAACTACTAATCAAAACGAAAAGAAACTACATCCGTGCGAGAAACCGCCACCGCTACGCTTTTAAGTTGTATCAAAGAATAATTTGGCTGACAACTATTTGTCATAGTTGCTATTGCGGTAGAAGGAGTAGTGTTAATTTATTTGTCATAGTTGCTATTTAAAATATGCTTCCCCATTCCGCTAAGATCCCTTAAAAAAAAAGTACTTATTTTGTGTTTTTTAAGAGGAAACCTTTGTTAGGGTTCTTAAGAAATAAGTATTTATTCAGTGTGCCATTTTTTATTGCTTAAATATTTCAATATAGATTTAAAAATATATGCAATATAGATCTTGCTTGATAGATCTCAATTAGTTCTATTATACTACAAAGTTCACAAAATCATGAAATTGATTATAAATTGAACGATATAGGTGATAAAAAAAAAAGGCACATATTTTGGAATGTAAAAATAAGAAGATAAAAAGTCAATGGCACATGGGTTCTTATTGAGTAAAAAATAAGTACTTATTTAATCTTTTTTTTTAATCGATAGAAGGGTTTATTCACATAAAGTATGAAATATGAGGCACAAATTAAGCACCAATCTGGAACACTACATCAATTCCGCTTTACGAGATCATGACAAGTCATTCTTTCATAATACATTACCTTTAATTTGAAAAATAAATACTTATTTAAAAAATAAGTACTTATTTTCTTTAGCGGAACGAGGTTGCTTGTTTTTTACTTGTAAATCTTTGTGACGAGTTAAAAGCCAGGACATTTGTGAC
The DNA here is from genome assembly GCF_030253575.1 of Rhododendron vialii. Taxonomy (NCBI): domain Eukaryota; kingdom Viridiplantae; phylum Streptophyta; class Magnoliopsida; order Ericales; family Ericaceae; genus Rhododendron; species Rhododendron vialii. Next base: position 7,163,944 of record NC_080561.1, on the reverse strand, counting down.
AGCTAGGCTGATCACAAAAGTTATTTTCACAAATCTTAATGTATGGAGTAGTTATTTTAGTACTCCCTTCATCCTATTTTGTTTGTCCTTTCATTATTCGTGTCATTCTTAAAACGCTTATATGTCACAATCTATAATGTTTTCATAATTTTAAAAACTTTGTACTCCTATTATAGATCTAATTGACAACTATCCATATTGCATATTTTTGAAGATTCATATTGGAAGATATAAGTAAGAGGTGGTAAATGGGCGGGTTGGGGCGGGTTTGGACGAATTGAAATGGGTCACGGGTCGAATATGGGTGGGGTCAAATACGGGTCGATTAGTAAATGGGTTGAAATGGGTCGGGTCAAATACAAGTCAAGCCAAACCCAAACCTGCCTTACCCGACCCATTTTTCTTTCCTCTTTTTTTATTTTTATTTTTTTTTCTTTCCTTCTTTTTCCCCTTACTTCTCCTCTATTCTTGTTTCTATTAATTTGTCTTTGAATTTGTTTGTTTTGCGTCAAATTGTTGTGATTTATTGATTCGTCTCGTCGGGAGGAATCGGAAAAGTAAAAAAATTATTAGTTTCTATCAAAAAAAAGTTTGATCCAATTTTTTTCATCAGTTTGTGTGATAAACATTGTTTTTCCAAAGTTCGAAGTTATCTAAAGAAATTTGAAATTCTTTGTTTTCAAATACTAAGAGTTCTGTTTGAAGTGGAAACAAAATAGAAATACAACAAGAAATTCCAAATATTTTGGTGTTTGAACTTTTCAAATGTAAAAAGAAAATGTAAATGGTTTCAGTCATGCCATTACCTCTTTTTTTTTATCTGCAGTCATGCCATTACTTAAAAAGTCTGAAATCCCATTGCCACGGGGTGGCGCGAAGTTAAAATTTCCAATTCTATTGCCGAAAGGCGGCACCCGTCCGGGACGGCGCAAGATTGAAATTCCAATTCCATTGCCGAAAGGCAGCGCTTGTCAAAGACGGCACAACGTTGAAGTCCCATTGTCGCCGGGGACAACACAAGGTTAAATTTCAGTGCCGTCGGGGACAGTGCAAAGTTAAAATCCCATTGTCGTTGGGGACGACGCGAAATTGAAAGCCCATATATAAAAAGTACTGTCTGGGACGGTGCGGGATTGAAATTCTGTTGTATGCCGATGTGGTTGCAACAATGGCTTTTGTCAAAAAAAGTCAGGGCAGTAGCAAAAAGAATTGATTTGGAGGGCCTCCACGGCATTCAAACAATGTTTAGGAGTAATAAAACAACTCTTGTGCAGAATGAGCTTTTTAATTCAAACCCATATTGAACCCATCTAAACTCATGTAAATATGGGTTTATATGAATTGAACCTATATCAACCCGTTACGTAATAAGGGCAGATTGGGTTGAGTTATAAATGGACGGATTGGGCGGGTTAAAAAAATATAGGTTGAGATTACCAATTCTAATATAAGCAATTGAAAACTGATACGAATACCAAAAAGGAACAAAGAAAACGGGATGGATCGAGGGAGTAACAAATTGTCATAAAAAAGTTTTTTTTCAGTGACGACACTTAAATTGTCACTAAAACTGTGAGGTATTATGACAAAAGTTTTGATCGAAGTTGTCACTATATATTTTTAACAACACACTTTAAGTCGTAATTTTATCCATCACTAGCTAAAACTTTTAGTACACGGTTTTTACATTTAGCGACAATTTTTTGTTGCCACTAAGAATCAATTTTCTCGCAGTGCCGCCCACCAGGTGCCTTTTCCGGTTCACTTATCGGTCCGGTTTTTAAAAACATTGCTATAGCTTTCATAGTGATGGTCACATGACTCAATTGAATTTAATACCGAGCAAAGATCTATAGAGAAAGAGAGAGCACTCTTAAAAAAAAAAATGCTTAGAAAGTTGACAATTAAGAATACGCTTTCAAGAACGCGCGCTTTAAAGAATGATTGGCTAAGAAAGTTGACAATTAAGAACACGCTTTAAAGAATGATTGGCTAAGAAAGTTGACAATTATGTTAAGTTAATCCCTCAGTAGGAACCGCCTGAGGTACTCATGCCATGATATAAATTATTTACGGAGTATAAGTTTTTGCTGAAGGGCCTTGCATAGGTCTGACATTGATAGCCGTCACAGAATTTTACATTATTTACTTGGGGAGACTTTTCAATTTCATTATTAGTGACAGAATAATAAGAATAAAAAAAAGGAATTGGCTTGAAATCACATTTTGCTTGTAAATCTATCGCAGTAATAAGGTCGGAATTAGATCTACATTCTCAAGGCACTAATCACAGGCCATAGTTACTAATATACAGAGAGAGAGAGAGAGAGAGAGAGAGAGAGAGAGAAATGGCGTTGCCCAGGTTTGTGGTGACCAGGTCACTCTCAAACGAAAAGTACTTGTGTCCGAGTGGGCCAGATAGCTTGCTGAAATTCGAGGGAGTGGGCTTTGATAGCTGGGGCGCGCGAAGCACGAAGTTGTGAAGGCAAAGTGTGGAGGTGTATTGGTCCACATAAGATGATGTGATGTGACGCCGACAAATACTGGGGTTGGGAGGTGAAGCGCGGCAACATTATTGCTGCACAGGCTCAAGATGGAACAAGTGCGGCTTGTATATTGATCAAGCCCACCTACAAAGATGGTGACGGGGATACATTCGTTAATTTTCAACTTCAATGGAAATTGAAATGGTATTCCATGTCTAAAAACAGTGGGGGATATTTAGAAAGTGGAGAAAACATATGCGGAAGCATCGTACATGACTTCATCATATCGGATTGGGAAGAGTCATCACACGCACGCTCAAGTAGGATTACCAGAGTCTATGTAAGAACTGAAGAAACGACTATTAACGATGGTATATTTATTGCAAACACCAATATCAGAGGCGGTGTATCGATTGCGGACACAAATATCGGAGTTAATTGGTGGATTAACTGGTAACATGAATACCGGAGGTGGTGTTATATTGGTTGCGAACACGAACATCAGACCTGGCTTTGGAGGTAGAATAGTGATTGGGGGAAGGACCATCACAGGTGGTATATCTATCGGGAGGCCGTCTCCTTGACATCAAGCGTTTATTTCATCTTTTGTGTTTTCAATAAAACTGTAATTGCCTCTATGAATTGATATAATGTTATCCATGCGCTTGTTTTACTGACCAAGTACGGCCTGTTTTTATTTGTTGGCATGTTGCTAACAATTTTGTGTCTCCTTCTGTTTCGTTGTTTGGTTTTCTTTTAAAAAAAAAATTAGTGGCTTGGAAATGGGTTTAGTTTGCCGGCGTGGTGGCAACATTGAATTTTTTTTTTAAATATGTTTAGTCGTTATGGGCAATTCCTGCTATCCGCTTTAGATCCCCTCTTAGTTAGCTACTCTCTATATGAATTCCGATAGAAATTCTTATATACTCTCTTTCTATATTAAATCTTTCAATCGTAATTAAGATAGAGGGAGTTAATTATGTGGAAACTTTATATCCATCTCAAAATCAATTGGCAATAGAGGGAGTTAATTATGTGAAAACTTTATATCCATCTCAAAATCAATTGGCAATAAGTGGAGAGGTCCCAGATGTTATTAAGTGATCACCCATTCCACCCCCAAGCAATGTGGGATTCTATTTCCTTAACATCCCCCCTCACGTGCAGCCGCATTTGAAGTCTATTTCCTTAACATCTCCCCTCACATGCTGCCGCATTTAAGGTCTGTCACGTGTAGCCACTTTTGGATCCTATCATCGTGCAGCCTTTTTACTGGTCTGTCATCGTGGGATGTGGATTGTTAATTTTTAAAATGTGGGGTGGAACGGGCCCCGCTCTGATATCATATAAAAACTTTACATTCATCTCAAAACCAATTAGCAATGAGTGGAGAGGTCCCAGATGTTATTAAGTGATCATCCATTCCACTCCCAAGTAATGTGAAATTCTATTTCTTTAACAAATTATAGAGAATTAATAGATCGTTGGAATTAAATATACAATTTCCGAAAAATCTTTCACATTCAATCCGATTCTTTTTTTTTTTTTGCAAAAAACAAATGAGAGGCAGGAAAGTCAAAATGTGAAAAGAATCGGAACTTTATTGACCAAGCACTTTGTGCCTATTTTTATTTGTTGACGTGTTGCTGACAATTTAATTGTGCCTCCTGTTTTGTTGTTTGGTTTTCTTTTATAAAAAATTAGTGGCTTTGGAAATAGGTTTAGATCGAGCCGATCATCAATCTCAAATTAACTTCTTTTCGCCGTAAGAATTCATCCTTATCGGTCGATTTTTGTTATAAATAGTTTTTTATCCAATTTTTAGCTCGCTTCCTATATATTCGCTTCAGGCGTTCTAAAAAATTCAAAATTCACGGTAGCTAGCGACATGTTACTCCTGCTACGTATCGGAAAAGTTAAGCGTACAGGGGTAATTTGGTCATTTTATTAGCAGAGGGATAGTATGGTAATTTTAGTCATTTAAATTTACAGGAGTAATATAGTCATTTTAGTGTACATTGATATTTTAGTCATTTTAAATTTTAGTATATAGTATGTAATTGGGCTAATGGGCGGGTTGGGTTTGCTTTTAAATAAATGGGTCGGATTGGGTATGGGTAATTAGACTCATAATTAATGGGTCTAAATGGGTCAATGATCCATTAAAGACCCAACCCCCTTGCAACTTACCCATTTTGACCCAAACCCGCCCATTTGTCACCCCTAGTGTAAACAAACTATATTTGGCTAGTTTTTCAAGACACTTCAGCTGCTGCTGGCTGAGCTTGAACTATGTGTCGTCTATCACTGTAGAGCATGAGTTTGCACCGAGTTATGAGGTGATTTAATTTATAGAAATATAGATCAACATTGTGTTCATTTATGAAAGGAACAAGTCCTAAGAATGAGGAATGTTTAAGTTAAGGGCTTAACTTGTCTCTCTTTAATGAAAGTATTCCCCATAGACTTTCATTAAAGTGTTTCCTAGAACTCAAATCATACAGTTTCAAAGTATTTTAGAGATTCTGTGTTAATCTTCAGAAAATATCCTCTTGGTTCCACATTTTTTGGCTGGAACTTAATTTTCAACAATAATGTGCTCTTGTTCTTATAAATTTTATCATGTAGCCGACCCCAACTAATCGGGACTTGATTTGGTTGTTGTTTATTATTGGTATTTCAACTGTCAAGAAGCTATACTACTAATACTATTTACTGTAGTCTGTAGTTAAATCTTACATCACCTAGTGGCAACGCTCAACTTCCCTACAGTATTTTGGTGTACGGTTTACCATTTTCAGTTCTGTCCTTTTTCCAAGTTAACATTCGACATAGCGCAACCATTATATGAGAGGATTGATACATCTAAATGGGACGAAATGAACTTAAATGCAGCAAGAGTAGCAGCAAATGATGTTACAGAGTTCTCGTTTATTTTCACACCACGTCTCTTAGCTAAATGTATACTACAATGGCCTTTTAAGAAGCATCAACATATCACACACTGCATGCAACTAACTCTATTTTGCACCCAAATATCGAAAATATCTAGAAAAGACAATGGTGGAGTATGTATGCAATACTCACAATATTCAGATGCATGTTGTGTTTCCAGTGGCTGTTTTCTTTTGCTGACTATCCTTGCTATGTGTGTGAACCAATTCAATCACTCTTTAATATGTGGCCCTTTCACCAGTGAGTTGCTTTCAATGAATCTGGACCGATCTGGATTTCTGCTTCCTTTTTCATCCTCTGTTCACTTCTATCAAGTGTGTACTGCAACGTCATCTTCATGCCTCGCGTATTATCGTTTTATTTTTTGGGAAACGGGTTCATGGTTTATCGTTAATGCACTGTCTTCTTAATCTGTCCTTTTTTTTTTCCGAACTTATTTTCTCTGCCTTTTCTTCTGCCTACTCGCTTTCTTCTGCTGCGGCTCGATCAGCTTCTTAATTCCTTTTGCCTCTTGAGCTTCAAACGCATGACATAACATACATGTCAGAATAACAAAGAAAGAGACTGGATGTGGCCAATAAAGAGACTGATGTGCAATCCCTTCGGGGGTTGCCGGGTACACTAGCCATGAGGTGAGAGGAGAGTAGATGTGAGGAAAAATAGAGATGTGGGGGTGAGTGAAAAATATTGTATAGAGCCATGGTGCTAGGAGCTCGATGAGAATTTTTCATCTCACATTGTAATTTTTTATTTTTCATATAGTAGAATCTATCTCCCGTGGAGTATCATTTCTGATGAACGATGTAAATAATTGTGCTTTTTTGTGCGCGTTTAATGCTGTTACGTTTCCATTGCAGATGGGATCGATAAAATTTCCCAAACATGAAGTTGGGATATCATTCTATGGACTTTAGGTACCAAGTTCACTTTCTTAATGCTAAAAACATCTGGTAATGACAAAAGCTAGCTCTAGGTAGTATGTAAAGCGAGATGTATAAAAAATTAAGCTTCTATACATATCGCAATACCAGCCATCAAAAACAGTTGTCGCCCGGCCGAGGTATTCCATGACACAAGTGTAGCCTTATTTTTGGATTTGTTATCATACAATCCAGTACTGTTGGAAACAAATATTGTAGAGGATAATGGGTCTGACTCAAATGCCAGAAAATCAAAGTGTTTTCGATACAACCTAGAGATTAAATTATTTGGTGGAGAGGCCACCTTTAATTCATGTATTAATTAGATCATAACACATATCCACCCAACTAGCAAATGAATGGTGACATGGCTTAACCCAACATGAGAGAGAGAGCGCACTCTGATATACTGATCCCAATCGATGCACCACGTCGAGTTTTGATCCGTGTTGCCAACTGATCAACCACCTTCGATATTTATGTTCCCAATCGATCAACCACCTCCAGTATTCATGTTCACAATTGATCTACCACCTCGACAGCTGTGTTCCCGATTGATGCACCACCTCGGGTTTTTGGCAACATCTGGTACACTAAATTTATAGTCATGGTGCCAATCGATACAGGAGCACCAATTTTCGAGCTCCCAAGGCATATACCGCCTTCCATAGTCATGTCCCCAGTTGATACACCACCTCTGGTATTTGCGTTCTTGTCACCATCGGATGCTCCTTGCGGCTGATTGGGTAGCTGTGATTCCCCATCTGGACACGCGGGAATAGAAGACAGCTTTTAATGTGATATCAGTTTATTTTCCCTCTCTTCTCTGTTTATCACCATGACTAGATTAATAGCAACAAACCTTGCCTCGCAACTTAGCTTGGCAATCAGTTGCCTTTGCAAGCTTTTCATAGAGACGTGAAGTAGTATCAGGAGCACCAAGGGAGTCTGATTTCTCTAAAGTACTTTGCCGAGCTAAAAACACAAGCAAGGGGGAAAACACATCAGTGTTGTTGACTAATTCATGTTTTGCGACATGAGAAGCTAAGGAATCATAGAAACTCCATATGAATATGCTTCAGCACATGAAAGAACATAAGATAACTTTAGCTCAGGAAATTTTTCCATCGACCAAATATTTTCGTGGCCCTATGAATACAGAGTAAAATGTCGCGTGCTTTAGAATCAAAGGGCACGATCGAGCAACAATAATGACTTGCAACGTCTATGAAACTTAAATCAAGGGTCGCACCAAATTAAATCAGCACTATGTTTTGACAAATTTGAAAAGCAACCTTCTGTTTTTCCATGAACTGAACACCGAATGCGCCAAGGGTAAATGTAAATTAATGAACTTGTAACCGTCGGTGTCAAGAATTCCAGAGAAAATTGTGACCATTTTGTGCATAAAGTTTCCAAGTTAATCAGATTGGATTCGATCTTCAGCCAAAGCGTCAAACAAGTTAAAGGGGAATTTCTACCGAGATATATCCATGAAGCACGCTTTCAAACACAAAGAAAAGAAATGGGGGAGAAATATACCCCTTCCAGTTTGACGAGGTAGTTCTATGTCTCTTTGTGAACTCGATTCCCCCGGCACCTTGTTCTTTCTATAGAACCCCCATTTTATGCAAACAGCCACTAGAAGTGCTCCCATCGCTACTCCTATAGATATTACAGCTATGGCTCCACCTGACAATCCTGCTTAAATGAAAGGCAAAACAATTACTTAAAGTAGCAGAAAAAGCTCCAAGTAATCATCCATATATGTTGTAGTTAAGCAAGTCAACATTGAACTGGTAGCAACGTTGGCCAAAAAACCTATTCTGCAAAAGGGAAAACAATGTAGAGGAAATTGATTGACACTTCAATTTTAGTTATTGACACTCTACTTTGTTTCTTAATTATGTGAGATTACAAAACAAAAAATAAAATAAAAAGTGAAGTGCCAAAATCACATCATTAAGTAGAATATACAATCCACTTTGAATTCTTCCTACTCTTTTTCTTTCTAACTTCTCCTTTTCTAAGAGCAACTCCACTGCTTATCCTAATTTTTACTCAAATTTGAATAAAAATTTGGGTAAAAGCTTCATTTGATATGAAACAATTCAATAGGCAAATGCAAATCTAGGCATAAAATTTGAGTAAATCAGTGTTTCATTAATGGCATAATTATAAATTTGAGGGGGAGAATATAGCTTTCAAAATTTGAAAAAGGATTTGGTTCCAATCAATTTGAGTAAGAAGTTGTTTTGGGTGATTTTTACTCAAATTTGATCAGTTTGAATTCAAATTTGAGTAAGAAGTTGAGATGCTTTGAGATTGACAAATTAACGACCAAACTACTCCAATCCAAGCTCATATTTGATTCATTAATTAAAAGTTCTTTGAAAACATATTCGTAACTAAACAAAATAAGCTTGAACAAGTTACTATTGATTTGTTGAGCTTGTAATGTGTACCAAATCAAGCCACTCGAAAACAATAGCTCTCTCTCTCTCTCTGTCTCTCTCTAGAATCTGAAAAGGTTGGGTGATTTCTGGTGGCCTCTCTGATTGTGGGGGGGTTGCCCTCTTCCTCCTCCCTTGGGCCTTATATATCCCCATCTTTCTTCCATTTTTTTAGATCTAAGCTCGCCGCCCACTCTACCGCCGTTTCTCTCCTTCTAGCTTCACTGTGTGGGCGGCCGTCTTTTCCTCGCCGGTTTCTTTTGCTTGGAAGAGACCGGTTGGCTTTAACAGCGAGTTGGGATCGCGGCATGGCTCTTGCTCTCTTGGCCTTGGTCTCCCAACGGCTTATCATTCGTGAGTGATGCCGAAGTGGCTTAACGGCAAGGGGGGATCTTCAGGCTTTCGTTTGGAGCGGCCGTGGATCATGGTGCTACAGATCTGGTGGCTATCGGAGCTTTCCATGGGTCACATTAACACGGCAAGCCGGGTTGCGGTGCTCAGTGGGAGTCTCGCGGCAGTGTTGTCCGTTGTGTTCAGTGTCCAGCGGTTCTAATTGTGCGGCTTTGTGGGTTCCCTATGGTGTTGTGGTGACAGGGATGGTGACCGGCGGCGTGGTGGTTGTTGGCGAATTTGGGTCTGTTTTGGGTTTAAGTTTGGTAAGGGTTTTTGGGTTTGCCTGCTGTTTGCAAGTTCACCGACGGTCAGTTTCTAGCGGGCCGTCCTTTCTACGTACTGTAGTTTTGACCCGGGCTAATTGGAACGTACTGTGCTACACACAGCAATCTGTGCACAGATTGTGCATAGATTTCGTTGTGGGGCCTACCATGGGTCCCATACAAATCATCCAAGTCGTTCATTATATGTAAAATATTTTTTCAAGAGTCTCCGTAAAAAATAAGCTCAATTCAATACCTATAAGTGCTTCATCCAACCATCTAACTTTTCATTCAGATTTTCGGATAATGAAAAGTTATACGATTGGATCGAGCATCTATAGGTATCGGATTGAGATTATTTTTTACGGGAACCCTTAAAAAAATATTTTACATTTAATGAATGGCTCGGATGATTTGTATGGGACCTGTGGTGGGCCCCACAACAAAATCTGTACACAATCTGTGCACAGATATTGTATGTGTATGCAGACTTTCTGAATTGGAACTCAGATGGTGCTCCGGTGATGGTGGGTTGTTTTGTCTGGTCTCGCGTTGCCAATGGGCTTTTGTTGGCAGTAAGCTATTGTTTTCTGAGTTGAATGTATTATCTTCGGCCTATATAGATGGACTTTGTAGTGTTTTTTATTGGCTTCTTGCCAATTGTAGGGATTGGATAGACGATTGCTCTTTGAACATGATATTATTTCTTTAGTCTTATTAGTCTTGTAATAATTTCAAGATTAATGAAATTTTTTTACCGATCAAAAAAAATCAAGCCACTCGAGATCAATATGTGATTTAGCTCTACCAAAAAAAAAAGATTATGCTGATTAAAAAAAATTCAGATTATGGGTACCAATCAATCGGTAATCACCTATTCGGTATCGATCGGCGATCGGTAAGCACCAATTCTATACAGACTCTTTTTGTGGGGTCCATCTCAGGTCCCACACATAATTTGAGATTTCATGGGACTAACTTTTTGAAACAAAGGGAAATGTTTTTTTTATAAAAATTACACCAACTCTTAATTACGCATACCATTTTATATAGCCTTTAAATAACAATTATTAGAACATCTCCCTTATATAGCCTTATATATAAAAATTACACATACCATTTTATATAGCCACTTAATTTTTTTCCTTAAGAAAATCGCACCTTCTTGGATCATGCATCTATTTTATGTTAATGCCATAAGTTAGTGAACATGTGTTCCCACGTATATCTCATTTACTAATAGCTAGTATCGTCTTCTCCGCCGTGTTCTAAAAAGCCCGTTATAGGGGGCCTTATGAATTTCTTTTAACAGTATAAAACTATTGTTGGAAAAAATTTATGAAGCAAGGTATATTCATTTTTCTATTTGTTAACTATATAAATCTTGTCTGTGAAAAAAAAAACTACATAAATCTGTTAAAAGGAAGATACCCTATTATAATTGCAGAGAAAAATTACAAAAGCGAAGCGAACATACTATGATGTGGAGTGTAAGGTGGCGTGGAATTTGTCCAAACTGATGTTGCATTCGCAGTCGCAGGTGTAGGAGGAGGAGCAGGAGGACTATTAGTACCAAAAATCGCCTCAGGCATAAGCACCTTGTCAATCTGGTAAACCTCGGTAGGATAAGTAGTTAGGTTCACTGCAGTGAGCACTTGGGCGCTGCTCGAACTGGAGACGTTCACGTAAAGGGTATCCGACACAAATGTGATATTCAAAGTGTACTGGCCTCCAGCCATTGTGGTGACAGGGCTAAGTTGGCATAGGGTATTTATGTCTGATGACGTATCGCCGAAATACTGTGGGAGGGCATGGGAGAGAATAAGTGACTGGAGCTGGGCTAAAGAGAGGTTTCCCCAAGGGACGTTGTCGCTGGCAAAGGCGGCGTCGTTTGGGGCAAAGAGGGTTAGTCCGGTCTGAGTGTTGGCTTGCGTTTGCAAGATTTCGATGACATTCTCCGTCTGGAGGAGGCTGAGGAAGGTGAGGAGGTGGACGTTGGGAGAGGAGAGTATGTCGGTTACGTTAACGAAAGTTTCGGAATATGCTGATGGAGAAAAATTCAGGACTAATGTGATGGTAACAATGAAGAACATCAGAGTGAAATCCATCATCTTTCCCTAGCCCTTAGTACTCTTCAACTTCCTGTAAAAGACCAAATCCCATATAGTGTTAGATCTCAGATTATTAACACAAACCATTAATTGCATAAAACCACAGAACATGGGAGGAAATTTTCTCGTTCCTAGTAAGAACCGTTAATTCCCACAAGATCATCATTTATCCAAATTGTGCAATGTACTCCATCCGTCCTAATTTGTTTGTCCAATTTCGATATACGTGCCCTTTAAAAAATTATCTATCTCACAATTCATAATGTTGTACACAATTTTGAAAATATCGTATTATAAACTAAATCGAGATCTATCAAACAAGATCCATATTGCAAATACAAAACATTTTATACCGAAACATATAGACAATTTTGTAGAAGGTCCCAATAGTAAAAAGGGACAAACAAATTGGGATGGAGGGAGTAGCTTCTAAGAAACTCTAATCAGAGGCGGTCGTACATGGATCATTTCATGGTCACATGAACACCCAAAAAAAATTATTTCAAAAAGGTCAGCCCCAATACTGTCTACTACGCGCAATACAACAACTTAAAAAAAGTTTAAAATTTTGTTAAATACTATAGTGTATATTTTTAACTTCTCATTTTGCCTCATAGTTAATTGTTTTAGAATAGAGGTTACATTTGTTGTTCGCACTATTTATACTAATATGCGAGGTTTTGCACCTATATTATTGGTCAATACATGCACCAACTAGTAGAGTTAAAGTAATTTATGAACACCCTATTATAAATTTGCCGCCACTGACTCTAATCTGTATGGATCTATGGTTTTTGGCCTGAACAAGTGAGCATCGATAGGAAACTGAAATTTTATCACTTTTCAACTCATAAAAAACGACCCTAATTCACTACAAGAAAAACCGGATTAAACAGCGTTTGGAACGCGGCGCTTGTACGGGCGCCGTCACAGAGAATAAAAGTGGCGTTCCAAAAATGCCGACTTAGTTTTCCACTGACTTAGGCCCCGTTTGGTTAAATAAGTCAACTGGCTTTTTTTTTTTGTCCTTATTTAAATTTTTTTTCATATTTGTTAATTTTTTGTCAACTTTTTGGGGATTATGACGAGAAGAATCGAAAAGGTAAAAAATTATAATCGAAATCCAATTTTTTTTTAATAAAGACGAAAAAATTGGCTTATAGCCAAACGGGGCCTTAACGCCTCAGTCTAACAGAAGCACATGCGTAAAGTTAAACCTCATTCCGTCAAGCACACGCGTCAACCTAAGTTCGACCATCTCTCTCCTTTTTCTTCCTTTGATCTTCAATCGCTAACCTCCCTCAATTGACCGAAATCTTCTCTCTTCCGTCGATCGATTCGTTCTATCTATACTCTATCACTCTCTTATCGATTTCTATTTGCAATCGCTTCGATCGAAGCTATACGGTTGTGGTTACAATTGAAGGCTTCATGACTCACCATATCGGAGCCCTAACTGGTCGCATCCACTACAAGAAATTTGGGATCTCCCAAGGGTTTTTTTAGTAATGCTTAGAAAAACCGTTGATATAGATGGTGTATAGTGACGGTTTGCAAAACGTTACTAGAAACAGGATTATAGTGACGGTTTTTAATAATTGTTACTAAAAACTGGACTATAGCAACAGTTTCCAATAACCGTTACTATAAACCAAACTATAGCGACGGTTTTTAATAACCGTTATTGATAAGTATAATCTAACCTCCCAAGGTCAGCTCAGGTAATTAAGCCCAGCACAACGCAAAGGGCCATGTAGAGGGCCCAATAATGCGGAGCTTAGCTCAGTAGACCAGCCCAGGGGCAGAGGTCAACCTACGATCACAGCTCATGTCCAGCTCAGCCAAGGAGCTAAGCTCAAGAAATGTTACATCCAGCTTGGTCTTAGAGCTGGAAGTGTAAGAGAAGTGGTAACCTGAAGCCAATCACTATAAAGTACTCTACGGAGGGAATTCATAGAGTCCAAAGGACTCCTGAAGCAACCAAGGTCTAATCCACCAGTAAAGGATAAGTACTAGAGATTCCAAAGGATAAACCTCTATACGTCACAAGGACTCTTAACCTAGAGAAGAGTCAAAGAGTCCTGAGCTAGGAAGGACACTCCAAAGCTCATCAATCCCATTATGTATGGATAAACCCAAAAGGTCCCAGTTCTAATAGAAATCCTTGCACCATAAGGACTCACAATATCAATCGCAGAGTTCAAAGGTGAGGGGATTCCTCAAACCTGATAAAGGTTAAAGGAGTCCTAAGGTGAGGAGGAAACTCCAACACCTATCTATACCCGCCACGTGCGGATGAGACTTAAGAGTCCCAGTCGTAAAGGATTCCTCCCAAGATGCCTATATAAAGATCATATCTCCATATCACAAAGGTATGAGACTCATACACAATAAACTCAACTCTCACTATATCTCTACTGACTTAGGCATCGGAGGGGTGATGGCAACAGCCACGCCGGTGCCCATAGTTTACCTTTTCTATTTTGAAGGTCATTAATCGAGCCCGTCGGAAACCACCTCACCCCGTTGGAGGATCAGGTGAGCGGCCGAAGGACCTCTTTTCCGAAGGTGCTGGAACCGCTTCATCAGCTACTAAAAAATTGGATTAAGAAAAATCTGGATAATATAGTATAAATATTAGTAGGTGCTTCATTTTACACAAGTATTGTGCTAGCCCAGTTGGTTCACGCGTGCGCACAAGAATGTGAGGTCCTAGGTTCAATTTCTAGGAGGAGCAAAATTTGTTGCACGGTGCCCCATGCGGGCGACACGAGGTTGACATGTCAGCGCCATGTGGGTGACGTGTGGGTGCCACATGGCCATTACATCCCACAACGGGGATTTTTCAAATAAAAAATAAAAAATTTTGTCATTAGCAACGGTTATAAGCATCGCTAAAGAAACCATTACTAAAAAAAATCTGTACCAATGCTCATCAAAACCGTCGCTATACCTCTACAGTGACAGATATATTGCGACGGTTGGTGAACCGTTGGTATAGCCTTTGGCAACGTTTTTTAAGTTCTTTAGTGACGCTTTTGACAGTTGCTAGATCCCGACTTTCTTGTAGCGATCATTCTCTACATGGAACTAAGAGGCTTCATGGTTGCGGTTTCCAAGCCATTTTTACGAGGTTTTGAACTCTGCTCTTTATTTGTTTCCTTTCTATTTTCAATCCCTTCAATCGGATCAGAGCCCTAACTTGCCAGTCGACAGATCGGATCCCAAACTCGTCGAATCATCCTATAGAGGGTATTGTGAGGCTTCATGTTCGATCAGTTGATGTTTCAAAGACCTAGCTATGGTTTTTGTGAGGTTCGATTCCTACTCTCTATTTTTTTTATATTCATCTTATCTATTGCACGTATTATGGTTCGATGAGGATTTTCCAAACGTAATAAGAGTTTAAGACATATAATAGGTTTTTATTTTTTTTGGGTAATTATAATAGGTTTTTATTGATTATTTTGCGAATGAAAGTAGTGATGTTTTGGTTTGCATGAATTGCCATTTCCCTGACATCTGTAGGCTTGAAGACACGAATTTCGCGAAGCCCTAGACCTCTCTATACAAGTGTCTCTCTCTCTGTGCGTGTGTATATCTATATCTATATGTATATTTATATATAAGTCTATATAGATTTCTCCCTTTCTATTTGTCAATCGCTTCTTCAATCTTTTTGTTTTTCGATCGTTTTCCCTTTCTATATTGTTAGAGTTTCAGTTGTTTGGGTCGTTTTCCCTTTCTGTTTTTCAATTTTGCAGCTCAAAGACGCAAGTGGTAAGTATATTCTACTTCTAATCGATGATATTCTTCCCTTAAAAGTGTAATGTGTATACATATCGTGGATATTTGTAGGTATATATGCTCATAATCGATCAATCAGTGCGTGTACCCTGAGTTTTAGGAACAATTTAGTAATTTATGTTATTTCGGAGTTTTAGAGTTTTGAGGAGTATTTAAGTTGAGTATAATTGTGTATTCTGAAGGAATTCATACGATTAGAAGCTCAAATTTGAACTCAAAGCTAGTTAGGGTTTTCACTTATCTATAATTTTTGAGTTACGTACGCGGGTCTCATGTTGGTAACTTGGTTATGTACGTCTCCTTTTTGATTGATTGTAAAGAACATTGTACCTCGGGTCAAACATCATTTTTCAGTAACTTGGTTAGGGTGCTTCATATGGACTATTAGTTGAGAGTAGTGAAAGCAGACTCATTGGTATAGAAGAAGAATTCTTGAGCAATCAGATCCTTGAGAAAGTTAACGGAGCATCATTTTAATGTATCGTTGCAGTTTTGTTGGACACAGATCACTTCATGCTTCTTTTCTTGACAACCAGTTTTGGTGGCACAGAGCAGATCAGATTACCCAAATTTTGTAGTTGAATTTGCCTAATTGAATTGCTAAAACCTTTGGTTTCTTACGTTGATCCATTTGCTTTGTCCTAGACTTGTCATGTATTGACGTTGTGGCTGCACTAACACAGTAGAGGTCCGTCCTGGAATACTTTTGGGGTATGATTCCACTTTCTACTTTTTATTTAACTTGATAATTAGTTGGTATATCAAGCTTCTCTTTTCTTGGCTTGGACCTCAGATAGGAGGCTTCCAGCTAATATTTGTTGCAACTCTGGCTATGTTCATATTTTGTGAAAAAGACTAATACTTGTTGCAACTCTGACTATGTTTTGGTGTTTCTATTGTGCCGTTGCAGGTGATATGTTTGTATGGTGCTAGTTCTTTGGGTTTCTTAATACGGCAGAACTACTATTTTATAATGAATTTATATCATTTTAATTCTGGTTGCTCTTTTTATGAAGCTCAATTTCTATGCTTTTAGGATTGGAATAGTAGTCATGACTGAATTTTTTCCTTCTTGTCTTGATTGGAACATTTCTTGTATATTCTTCGATCAGGGATATACTTTTGTGATGTTGAAGTTTTAATTGACTTTTATAAATTATAACCCTTCACTTCTATTTTACTTTTTAGGTCCTTCAAGCACAGGATGGGAAACGATGGCCCGAAGATTGACACGAATACTCATTCTTTAACATAGGACAAATCAGTTATGGTTTAGATGTACGTGTTGCTCTTGTGTCAATCATCCATTGAACTAGTAAAGTGAACTGGTGACTGGTCTTAACTCTTGATAATTGCCATTGCTGTTTTAAAAGTTCTGATGTTTTGCTTTGACGTATGGGTAGAAGTTCTAATGTTATGCTTTGAATTATACGTTAATTAGTTTTGCTTGGCCTTTATGGCTGCAGATTTTTTGTAGTCCTTGGCTGCAGATTTTTAAATCCCTGTCCAGCGAAGCAGAGGCTTAATCTCCTCTCGCGCCATAAAGAGAAGGTGAGATATGAGCCTTAATCTCCTTGTCTTGCAGATTTTTTTGTAGTCCTTGGCTGCAGAGTTATAGATTTTTGGTCGATGACTTTGAAATTGTTCTCTATTTTTTTAACCTTAGGCTTGAATATCTTTTTTTAGCCATCGTTTTTCAAAAAACGCCTTTGAATGATGTCAGCAAATGGAATGGTGATTACAGCACAGACGGTTTATAAGTTCAGTGACATTTTAGGAAAACGCCAGGGAAAAATAAAAGACGACCCTTAATAAACGCCGCAAACATAAGACGACAGGCGCTACCTCGGCGCCTGATAAAAGCCTCGCTAATATTTTTGCTGGCGTTTGTCAGGGATTTGCCGGCGTTTTATAAACGCCGGGAAAAGCTTACTCTCTTGTAGTATATTGACTTGAACGAATAGAAATGCATAAAATGAATAGTAGGGATAAAACACCACAATCATAAAATGAAATTTCCCAGGCGCTTTCCCTCTCTCGATCAACTCTGGCTCTCTCCCTCTCTCGATCAACTCTCGCTCTCTCCCTCGATCGACTCTCTCTCTCTCTGTTGACTTATCATCTCAATATCCTGTCAAACCCTCGCTATCGATTAGAAGAGAGATTGCGTGAGCTGATGGCTGTGAAATCACCAGTTGTCCAATTGGGACAAGACTTTGATAGCAACTTCAAAATCTGTTTGTTTTTATGAAGCTGAAATGCATGTGAAATTAGTTTGTTTACAATTATCAGATTATGGGCTTTGTAAATTTTGTAGTTTCACAAGTTGAGGGGGAAATGGACTAAAGAGTTGGTTTCTTGACAAACCAAGTGTTTGAGGACTCTATAAATTTTGCCATAAAATTGATGGGATTTTCCCGGAAAATTTGTTGTTTGAGAAGAACATATCAGTGACATTGACAACGTTTCCAATGGTTGTTGGCAACTTTCCGGTCAGCATATAGTTTGTGAAAATCAGCACCGACCCACTCAAATTTGAGGGGAGAGAGAGAGAGAGAGAGAGAGAGAGGGAGAGGAAATGGGTCGGGTCAGGTTTAAATGAGTATGACTTGGCCCATATTTGACCCATCCAAATTTGACCCGTATTACACATATTCAACCCATGACCCATATCAATCCATCCAAACACACCTGTTTGCCACCTCTAATTTGAATAATGAGAAAAAATAGAGATATTTCTCTACATTGTGAGTTTGTGAGTTTTGTTCTCGTGTTTGTTATTGTTTTCATACGCTTTCCTACATCAATAAATCTCAACCATCAAATATTCCATATAAGAAGTTTTTAAAATATCAATGTGTAATGTAATATAGAGTTTTTTAAAAAGTCAGACTTTTAGCTTTGCTTTGAAGGTAGCACAATAAATTACATCATTGTCGACAAAAATTCCCGACTAAAAAAGCTTAGTCGCCAATTACAGTACAATTCCCAACTAAATATTACTTAGTCGGTAAATTTTAATATTAATGCTGACCAAATATATTTTAGTCGGGAATTGTACGGAGTAGTTTTTTTGCCAACTAAACAAAATTTTAGTCGGAAAATGTCAATTTTTTGCCATTTAAAATATCAATATGTTTGCTGACTATATCATTTGGTTGGTAAATGTTTACAACTAAAAATATAGTTAGTCGGGAAACATCAATTTTTTACCATTTAAAAATATCAATACATTTGCCATGTAGTCCTTATTGAGTATAGTGGATTTATTCGTCCCTTATCCCGTGGAGTAGATACACAGTCTATGTATCGAACCACATAAATCTCTTGCGAGAATTCCTGTCAAGCCAGTTTTGTAGGGTTGACACAATCGGGGACGGATAGCATTATCCCCGTCCCTGATCTCCAAACCCCTTCGATCCCTTTTCCCGCCCCCTCCCCAATCTCCAAGGGAGATTTGTTTTTACCCAACATTCTCGCCCTAAAAAAAATATCCAAAGTTCTTTAAAAAAATGGATTCTTAATTGCTGCCCTCTTTTGTCAATTCTTTTTTCTCTCTCCTCCTCCTTCATCAACAACATTTGTGCTCCTAATTAAATTTGCCAAGCCTCACTGGAAAAATACTCCACGTGGTTCATGGCCTGATCGAACCCACCTTGAACCGTCAAATTCAAAATTAAATTGGGTTTTCAAAGGAAAACGCAGGTGTGAATAGGGCCCCTCTACAAATTAAGGGGACAACCGAAATTATACAATATTAACCATGTATGATCAATACAATGAATGTGAAAACCATATTACTGTACTGCACATGGGGATCAACCTCAGCTTGTCCTGTTCTCACAGAGAGAGAGAGAGAGAGAGAGAGAGAGAGAGATTACCTGCTATTTTGTCGTGTGGCACAAGTGGGAAAAGTTGACCAATTAGTTAACCCCCAAGTAGAAGCGCCCAGGTAATCACGCCATGATAAAAAATTAGTTAAGTTAATCCGTAAGTAGAAGCCACCCAGGTATTCACTCCCAAATACTTGCCCAGAGGGCCTTACACAGGTTAATTATTATAGTCCGACTTCGATAGGCCATTAAGAACTAATCACAAGCCTGGTAATAGTAGAGAGAGAGAAAGAGAGGGGAAATGGCGTTGCCAAAGTTTGTGGTGATCAAGTCAGCCTCGAACAAGACCTACTTGCAGCTCCCCTATGGGAAGAATACATTGCTAAAATTCAAGGAACTGGGCTCTGATAGCAAGGGTTACAAGCACGAAGTTCAGGAGGCGAAGTCTGAAGCTGGACTGGTCCATATAAAATGTTGCGAAACTGGAAAATACTGGACTCTGGCGGGGATGAACAGCAACATCATTGCTGCAGAGGCTGACAGACCGGTGGAAGACGGGACAAGTCCTGCTTGTACGTTGATCAAGCCCACCCTCAAATACATTGGCGGCGTTACTGTTGTCAATTTTCAATTCCAAAGGCAATCGAAATGGCAGTCCGTATTTGTAAACAGTATAGGATGCTTAGAAAGCGGTGAAAACATGGCAGAGGACTTCATCGTATCGGATTGGGAAAAGTTACAACGCCCACACCCAAACAAGAGTACCGGTACTCCTACCGGAGGCGATGCAATGGTTGAAGGGATAGAGATCGAAGACGGTGTATTTATCGGGGGCGTGGAGGCCAGAGGCCCAGGTCATTTATCGGTTTTCGGCACAAGTTTTGGTGGTGGATCATCAGCTGGAGATGGCGTATCGGTTGCGGACGCGAATGTCAAAACTGGTGATGTGCCGGTTGGAGGTTCATTTACGTTTGGGAAAAGGACTATCAAAGGGGGTTTAAGGATTGGGTACCCGCCTACTTGACCTTCAAGCGTTTATTTTCACCGATGTTGTTAGCATAATTTCCTTTTTCTGGTTTAATAAAGCTGTAATAGTAATCTGGTTTAATAAAGCTGTAATAGTGATTTGAAATTGTGGTATCCATGGTGCTTGGTCGATAAAGTTACCGACCAAGCACTTTGTGTTTCGTTTTGTTTTGTTGGCATGTTGCTAACAATTTTGTATCTCGTTTTGTTTTGTTGGCATGTTCGTAACAATTTTGCATCTCATTCTTATTGTTTGTTTGGTTTTCTTTTAAAAAGTATCGAGTGGGTAGAGGCAGATAGGTTTAGTACTTTTGGCGAATAGAGTAGCAGAAGAGTAATTGTACTCTTCGAGACTCTCTCAATGCATTGCTTCTTCTATATAATATGGGCGGCAGTGGATCTTGAGGCTTACCACTACTCGCTAATTCTTGACCTACCTCAAAGCTCTTCGATTATTTTTTCAAGAAAAAACCACAACAACAAATCCAGTAAGCAAAAAGTTAACTACACAGGTTAATGCTTGATCCACAACCAAACACCATCATCTTAACGACCAATAAATCACAATTATCTGTGAATGTATATATATTTATATATGTGGTGTATCCGTACATGTATATGAACACTTGCAGGTTCTGTTAGTCTCCCAAAGTTCATTTCCACGGTGATACTGACGGTCGGAATTCTGTAACCATACAAAACAATCGGTAATTTTGAAGCACAACTAATGCACAAATTTCAACAAATTAAAAGAAAAATAGTTAATCGGGCCGGGCATATTAAGGATGGAATGGGTTTTTGATTTGATTAATGATCCAAACATTTGATTTTAAGTTGAAATAGGGTGTCTTGTTCTAAAGAGTAAAGACATAGTTTGATCTAAAATGGTCGTCAATCAGATGACAGCGGATTGCGGTGGTGATGCAACCGTGGATGCTGTGATGATGGGTGTGATTAGAGAGAGAAGTTGGATGAGATTTTGTTGATTTTACTGAAGGAGAAATTGGTGGTGCAAGGTTCTATACATTAGCGGGTGTGGAGAGACTCCCAGCTAGAGGAGGAATTTTTCAGTGCCGAGCGGGTATTGTCTACGTGGTATCCGCTCAGCGCATCCAAACCGCGCGTCCAATACATTTTTGGACGGTTCAGATTAAAACACTCTCTCTCCTCTCACTCCAAAACTTTCAAGTTAACCAAAGATGAGTCTAGGGTTTGCTCCAATGGGTAAAGGAGGACGATACTTTTTGATTTGGTTTTTTCTTTTTTCTTTTTTCAAGTTCAGGGCTTACTCATTGTTCAGGTAACCAATAATTTGTAGTAACAATTTTAAGGGGTCCAAATTATTTCCCATCTATTCAATGGTAAGTAAGGGGTGTATATGATACACACCCAAATAAGAGTGCATATTAATGTATCATTTCTCAAGTGTCTTGGGTTGTTTGTGGTGGTGGGTAATGGTGAAAGAAAGTGTTTTAAAAATCTGACCAGTAAGCAAATTAACCAGAAAAGTGACCGGGTGAATGCGTCAATGGTTCAACCGTGAATCGACTACAATGAACCGTGACATCGTAGTTACATGATTGAAATAATTTAAATTTACATGTGGGAGTAATTTTATGAGGATGAGTTTGTTGGGCAAAATATGCTAATTGTAGGGGGATGAAAACAATTGACGCTTCGGATCAACTGGATTGCAACGGCTTATTCGTGCCTCTTCACCGGAACCCTAGCTCGACGTCTGAACCCTAATCTGCAAAATAGATAGGGGGTGAGTGCACCTTTGCCTCTCGTGGCAAAGGCCCTCCGATGCTTTTGTTAGTATCACGTACTAGAAAACTCAGCCCTAATTATCAGTAGGAAAGCAATAATAATGCAACGTATTGCGTACCTCTCACCTCTAGGTTTTCCTCATATTTATAGATTTATGGATGCTTACTGTCCAAGCATCCTTATTGCCATAGGATTCCTAACTCGTATAGGAAACCCAGGATATCAAGGAGTCTCGTTTCCTTTATCAGTTTATGGAAAAGAGTCCTTTTAGGATTCTTTTCCTTTAAGAGCCGAACATCCCATACTCGTTGGGTATCTTTCTCAGATCCTATATTCTTGGGATCTTTATCCCTATATGAGACATGACTATTCTGGAATCTTCCAGAGTATTCTCTCTGCTCCTACTCTCGATTGGAGTTCCATCTTTGTTCGGCCGTCTCATAGCCGAACAGACGTCTTGGACCAGTTAACTCACATGTAACTGGTCCTTGAGCCCGTACAACCTTCCTGGACCATTGACTTCTCATGTCACTGGTCCATATTGCCGAACACTTGTTTAGCATGATGACTGTCCTGTCTATATTCAAACTATGGTCCCACGTACCATTTATTCGGATATCGATTGCATTGCTTTCAACCCGTGACCACTCGTATCACGTGCTAGGTTCTTTACATCATCTGTTCGGCTGTATCATAACCGAACAGTCTTTTTATAGCCATGACTTCTCATATCACTGGTCCATATCGCTGTTCACCGAACTGCCCGACGATAAGTCCAGTTGTATTTACCTCGTGTTCCCAAACATCACGTGTTTGGTAACTAAATGTATCTGCTCGGGAATACCTCCCTACAATTGCTCCTCAGCTTCATGTATTTACCACTGTTCGGGGGTAATATATGATGCTTAGAAACAGAATTCTATCTAGACCAAACTCTTTTGATCCCGTGCAGTCAAAATTTCAATACTTCATTGATGCCTTTTGGCGCCTATGTCATTATACCATTTCGGGATAAAACGACTCCACGTGGCACGTTTTCGTATGCCTAGCATTAACTTCGAACTGACGTTCTATGAAACGGCGTCAGAACGGTTTCCGCTTTCCGTTACTTTTTCCTGTAACGGTGGGAGAGGAGACGTTTCGTCTCCGTCTCTCACCCTTAAACCCCTGAAAGGGCTCTTTTTGGTTTTTCATCCAAAAATATTCAAACGTTCAGTTTTTCTCTTAAAAGCTTTCTGCCATTGCCGCCGTCTGCAAACTCGATTGCATTTCAGGGAATCGTCACAATATTCTTGTAAGATTCTCGCTCTCATTCCCCTTCTTCTTCTTAGGTTTCTATCCGAGATCTCATTCTCAGATTTGGTGGGTCGTTTCTAGGGTTTCAATTCGTACCCATTCCCATCTTTTCTTCTTTTCTGAATATACTCATGGCGGATGACAACCCTCCTAGACCCAGTAAGTTTAGGAAGCTTTGTGATACCCCTGCTGCCATGGCGGCATTTAGAGAAAAATACAATATCCCTGAAAACGTAGGGCTTGAACTCGCTCCATTAGGAGCGGATAGGGATGCTGGATCGTGGGATAGAATGTGTATCCCAATCGTGTCCATTGTCGAAGGCGGGGTCCGTTTCCCCCTTCATCCACTCCTCCGCCAGATTTTAAGCTGGTACCGTCTTACACCCATGCAAGTTTCTACGAACGTTTTTAGACTGATAATGGGGACTATAGCCCTAAATGGGATTCTAGAAACCAATTTAGGAATCTGGGACATCCAGTGGTGGTATAGTATAGTACTAAACCCTGAGTATAATACTTACTACTTCAAAGTTAGGAGAGCAGAGAAGCGCTTCGTGCTCAATCTGCCAGATTCTGCTCGTGACCACGAAATCGACTTCCTCTATGTGACTGGAGCATTCGAACCTTTAGGGGAAGATGGCCAAGTGCTGGGGCTCCATTGCCCCCACATATGGGGCTATCCACGTATGCTCTTGATTTTACCCTTTTACAATTCTTCATTTACTGCTTTCTCGTAGCCTTTCCATGTACTAAATTTGTTTTGTTGATTTGAATTTTTGCAGCTGAAAACGTTAATCATCGTCCCAGACGCACCCCAAGCAACATCCGAACAGAGGACATTAACAAAGTCCTCAAATATAAAGGTGTGCCTGGTACCCGAACAGCTGGTCGGGGTCGTGACGCTGACGTGCTGCTGGGATACGATCCTGCGTACAGAGGTGTCATCGACAGGCGGCTTGCTCATCCTAGCACCAGTGCTGCCTCTACATCAACTGCTCCTCCGACCAGGAGCACAAGAGCTAACGCAGGAGTAACCGTAGCTGGTCAACTGGGTGAAATCCCAATTTCTGAAGGAATTCCATTACCACGAGTGAGAGTTCGAAGATCCTCACGAAGTCAGGCCTCTTCTCTTCAACCCGAACAGCCAGTAGTGAATCTTGACACCAGTCAATCATCCTCTTCAGGTTATTCTCAATTTTCTCCTAACTCTAGCACCATGACACGTCAGCCTTTAAACCTCAGCTCTCTCCTCACCGTCTCTTCTCGGGGACGGGGATCTGGTCGGGTAGCTTCCACAGGGAACGCCCCTCCTGCACCCCGTCGTAACAGAGGCGGTTCGAGCCGCTCCACTTCATCTCGTGAAGTGGAGACTACCATAGAGGCCAGTGATGCTCACAGAGACAAACGGCCTAGATCAGTAGACCCTACTGGTACTGCTTCTCAAGCAGACATCGAAACACATCACCCCGTTTCACCAACTACCCAAGTACTTCCTCAAACATGGACTCCTCTATTCACTAGAGGAGACCGTCCCGTTCACGTCGGGGATAGTGCTAGTTCGTCGGAGACAGCACTTGCTCTGGCCCAAGGGTTGCTACTCCCTGTTGACTTACAGAAAGAGTCATTGTCTCCCCCTGATCGGCTTGTGTCCACTGGTCTCGTCAGTGGAATCAAGGTAATAAAAACTTCTCTTCTTTAAAGCTTCATCTTTATAAGTTTTAAGAAAAAAGTTACTCACGATCTGGTATTTGCTATAGTTTATCCAAAAAATGGTCGTACTGGGCCAAAAATTCCAGGAAGCTGAAGCCGAGAGGATCAGGCTTTTAAATGACAACACCAGGTTGATCCGAACAGTCACGAGATTAGAGAGAGAGAGAGATAAAGCTAAAGCTGACTTGTCTGAGACAAAGGGCAAGCTTGTGACCACGGAGGAGAGTCTGCATCAAGTCTTGGCCGAGATGGACAGCACCAAAAAGGCATCCTTTGAAGATGGTTATCAGAAGGGGTTTGACGCCACAACATCAAGTTATGTCGAGCAGATGCCTGAAATTCAAGACCAAATCTGGGTTGCTTGCTGGGAGGCGTGCCTTACAAAGGCAGGAGTTGCTGAGGATTCTCCCCTATGGGTTGAGAATGATCTACCAAGTCGCCAAGTTGCAGCTCCAGCAGACGACGTTGATCAACAGATTGATGATTTTGCAGATGTTGATGAAGAAATACAAGTTGAGGCACAAAATGACGTTGTGCAATCATCTGTTCTGGAAGTGACCACTGAGATCGTTATCCCAGAGGTACAAACTGCTACTATTGTTGATGAGGCTGATGTCCCTTCTGAGGTTCAGAACCTGGATTAAGATAATAAACAGGTAGTTTTAAAAATCATCTGGCTGGTCTTGCATGACCATAGCCTTTTTTACCCTGCGTGGTACCAGTACTATCAATACTTTACTTTTAAAACAGGTATTCGGCCCTTCGTGGCATAACTTTTATGGTTTGCTCGGTTTCCATGTTTGCTGCATCTGTTCGTATGCAATTTCAATCTAAGTATTTCGTACTGTTTAAGCATCGTTTATGTATCATTCGTTTGCATAAGTATTTCGTACTTTTTAGCAAATCTTTCACGCCTGTTAAGTTCCACGTACTTAATGTTGTTTAAGTTTCACGTACTTAAAAACATTTGTTTCCCAGTGTCTCGTACTGTTTTAAGTTTAGTAGTTTACAAGTGTATTCATACTTGTTAAGTATCACGTACTCACACAAAATCGCCTAAGTATCACGTATTTAGAACATCACACAAGTGTTTCGTACTTGTGTTTAAGTTTCACGTACTTAACTAAATGTGGCTTACATTTAAGTCAAGCCAATATAGGTTCTCAAGTATCACGTACTTAAAATACCATATAAGTATCTCGTACTTTGAACGTCCATACAAGTATTTCGTACTTGTATTTGTTAAAAGAAAACACACAAGTATTTTCATACTTGCTAAGTATCACGTACTTTAAGAAAATACATACAAGTGTGTTCATACTTGCATTCAAATGTATACCCAGGTTTCACATACTGGGGATTCTATACAAGTGTTTCGTACTTGTATTCGTTAAGTGCCACGTATTTAAAAATGTATAAAACTTTTAAGTTTCACATACTCAAAAAGGTATACCCTGCTCCCCAATACGAATAAGGAGAACCAAACTCGTAGTTCGTATTTAAATACCACAACAGTTATTCGAAAGAAGTGATTTTATTCATAATCTGTAAAACGCAAGAGGGTGTTACTCGTACCCTTGTTTTAAAAAATAATCAAAACTAGAACAAAGGAATTATATTCGTAATTCCCACACAATCACGTAGTGTAAATCCAAAACAGGATTTAATACTTCTAAACAAAGAACTTTCGTAAATTATGAACATTCCAAGGCCTTGGAATTGGATCACCATCCAAATCTGCCAATCGATAGGCTCCTATGCCTATAATCTCAGTTACTCTATATGGGCCCTCCCAGTTGGCCCCCAGCTTGCCTTCGTTAGCCACCTTGGTGTTGCCGAGCACTTTTCGTAGCACAAGGTCCCCAACACCAAATTCTCGAGGGTGAACATGCTTGTTGTAGCTTTTCATCAGCTGTTCTTGGTAAGAAGCAAGATGTACCAAGGCTTTTTCTCTCCTCTCCTCGGCAAGGTCAAGCTCGATTTGAAGGGCCCTGTCATTGCCTCCACTCTCAACCAAAGCTGTCCTGTTGGTCGGCAGACCTACTTCCAGAGGTATAACAGCCTCTGTTCCAAATGCCAACGAATAGGGGGTCTCTCCCGTAGACCTCCTAGGCGTTGTTCGGTGAGCCCACAAAACTAACGGTAACTCATCAGGCCATTTTCCCTTTGCTTTGTCCAACCTCTTCTTTATCCCATCTAGGATAGTTTTATTGGATGCCTCTGCTTGCCCATTACTCTGAGGGTAGGCTGGGGTGGAATAAAAATTTCTTATTCCATATTGGGCACAAAAAGTCTTGAATTTCTTCTGAAATTGGGATCCATTGTCTGTAATCAATGAATAAGGAACCCCAAAACGAGTGATGATGCTTTTCCACACGAACCTTTCTATCATAGGCTCAGTGATTTTGGCCAGTGGTTCTGCCTCAATCCACTTTGTAAAATAGTCAGTTGCAACAAGCAGGAATTTTCGATTCCCAGTTGCTTTGTGCAATGGACCCACGATATCCATCCCCCATTGAGCAAAAGGCCAGGGACTTGTTAATGGCACCAGATCTTCGGCGGGTGTTCGAATCATTGGTGAGAACTTTTGACATTTCTCACAAATCTTTACATACACCTTTGCATCTTCTTGCATGTGTGGCCACCAGTAGCCTTGAGTAATTGCTCGGTGGGCAATAGATCTGCCTCCAGCATGGCTCCCACATGTTCCCTCGTGGATTTCATGAAGGAACTTCTGTACCATCTCAGGATGTACGCATAGCAAATAGGGACCCGTAAAGGATTTCCTATACAACTTACCCTCTGGGGACAGCCAAAACCTAGCAGATTTGACTCTTATCTTGTGGGCCTCCTTTTTATCAGAAGGGAGTATCTCGTCTCGTAAGAACTCCATTATTGGGTCCATCCAACTTGGTCCTTGGTTCACGTCCAAGACCAAGTCTACACTCCTCCCAATGCTCGGCTCATTGAGGTATTCTACTGCCACCCTTCTTTTAAACTCTGTTGGTACTGCTGCAGCCAACCAAGCTAAAGAGTCTGCATGAGCATTCTGTCCAGAACTTATTTGCTCAATATATACCCTCTCGAAGGTATCAAGCAAGTCTTTTGCTGCCTGCACATAGGCTACCATCTTTTCATTCCGAGTCTCGTACTCTCCGGACAGTTGATTCACAACAAGCTGGGAATCACAATACACCCTGACCCGTTCTGCTTTAAGGGTCTTCGCACTTCTTAACCCAGCCAAGAGTGCTTCATATTCAGCCACATTATTCGATGCACTGAATCCAAGCCGAACAGAGAGTTCAATGAGAACTCCTTGAGGAGGAAAGAGGACAACTCCAATTCCAGAACCAGTATTGCACGCTGATCCATCAACGAATAACTTCCATTCTTTGGGATCCTGTTCGGCTACGGGTTGATCCTTCAAGGATGATGTCTTAGCTGCCTGTTCCTTTCTCGTAGGAGGCAAAGGAGCAACAGTGGGGGAAAACTCTGCCACAAAATCAGCCAATACCTGGCCTTTAATTGCTGTACGTGGCTGATACTCGAGATCATACTGACTTAACTCTACGGACCATGTCGAGATCCGTCCCGAGAAATCTGCCTTTCGAAGCAGTGATTTTAATGGATACTCAGTATAAACCACAACCTTATGGCTTTGGAAGTAGTGTGGCAATTTCCTGGTTGCTGTCCTAAGTGCCAGGACAAGTTTTTCTAAAGGCAGATATCTCGTCTCTGCATTCAACAACGTCTTGCTAACATAATAGATGGGGATTTGTTCGATCCCCAAGTCCTTCAACAAGACTGCACTTACTGCATGCTCGGAAACAGCTAAGTACAGAATTAAAGACTCACCAGGCTGTGGAGTTGACAACAGTGGGGGCTCGGCCAGG
Source organism: Rhododendron vialii (assembly GCF_030253575.1). NCBI lineage: Eukaryota > Viridiplantae > Streptophyta > Magnoliopsida > Ericales > Ericaceae > Rhododendron > Rhododendron vialii. The sequence continues at coordinate 7,135,028 of NC_080561.1, read as the reverse complement.
TACTTCTTCAGGTCTTGGAAAGCTTGTTCACATTCTGCTCCCCATTCAAATCCCTCCCTTTTTTTCAATAACTAAAAAAAGGGTCTGCATTTGTCGCTTGACCTGCTGATGAATCTGTTAAGTGCTGCTGCCATCCCAGTCAGCCTTTGGACTTCCTTGGTAGTTTTGGGACTCTGTAATCTTTGTAAGGCATCAATCTGATCGGGATTTGCCTCTATCCCTCTCAAAGTTACCAAATGACCCAGGAATTTTCCTGAGCCAACTCCAAACGCACACTTCGAGGCGTTGAGCTTTAATTTATACTTCCTCAGGATTTCGAACACTTCCTTTAGATCAGAAATATGCCCTCCCTTTTCTCGACTCTTTACCACCATATCATCTATGTAAACTTCCAAAGTCTTCCCGATGAGCTTCTTGAACATAATGGTTGCAAGTCTTTGGTATGTAGCCCCAGCATTCCTCAGCCCAAACGGCATGACACTGTAACAGTATAACCCTCGTGGTGTGATGAACGAAGTCTTCTCTTGATCAGGTTCGAACATAGCAATCTGATGATATCCTCGATATGCATCGAGAAAACTCATTCGCTCGTAGCCAGATGTTGCATCAACCAATTGGTCAATCCTGGGCAAAGGAAAACTGTCCTTAGGACATGCTTTGTTCAAGTCTGTGAAGTCCACGCAGACACGCCACTTTCCGTTCTTCTTCTTTACCACAACAGTGTTGGATAACCACTCTGGGTAATAGACTTCACGTATTGCCTTGGCCTCTAATAAACGATCGACCTCTTCAATCACTGCATCTACATGCTGCGCGGCAGCCCTTCGTTTTTTTTGAATGATCGGCTTGTGTTGAGGGTCAATGTTTAAATGATGACAGATCACGTCTGCATCCACCCCGGGCATTTCCTCTGGCACCCATGCAAAAACATCAATATATTCCTTTAGAAATCTTATTGACTCAGCCTTTTCGTTTGCTGATAATGATTTCCCAATCAAAAAAATATCTTTCAGGATCAATCTCGTTGATCTGAATCTTCTCCAGGCCCTCAACCACTTTTTCAGCCGGGCTTCTCCCAACATCCTCGATGATTGGTTGATCTGGTACTTCTAGTGTGTGAACATGGTGGACCTTCGGGGCTGTTTTGATGATGGAAATCAAGCATTGCTGTGCCACCTTCTGGTTTCCTTTAAGGACTTCAATCCCATTTGATCCTGGAAATTTCTCCATCTGGTGATAAGTCGAGGAGACTGCTCTCATTTTGTGCAACCACGTCCTCCCTATAATCGCGTTATAGGAAGATGGGACATCGACTACCAAAAAGTCTGTTCTTAACACTACTGATCCAGCCCGAACAGGTAGAGTCACCCTTCCCAGGGGCCAAACTGCTCCTGCACCGAACCCAATTAGAGGTGTTGTTGATTGTTCCAAGTCCGATTGGGCCAGGCCCAGCTTCTTGAATGCATCATAGTACAACACCTCTGTACAGCTCCCCGAGTCCACTAGAATTCTTTCGATGTCGTATTCCCCAACTCGTAGGGTTACGACCAATGCATCATTGTGGGGTATTTGGACCTCCGCCAAGTCATCGTCACTGAATGCCATGCTCTCGTTGCATGCATTAGTCTCTCGCCCTCTCTTGTTTCCCAACCGCATCACGTGCTGATCATGCTTGACCTGTCTTTGCAACAGCCTCACCTCACTCCTCGTATAAGGTGCAGCCAACCCATGTATCATATGGATCACGCCTTTAGGGTGTTGCTCGTAACCCAGTTCCATGACCTTCCCTTTCTCTTTAGGGTCCTCTTGGATAAACTCCTTGAGATAGCCTCGAGAGACCAAATCATCAAGGTGCCTCTTGTATACCTCACAATCCTCGGTCATATGGCCCCAATCCTTGTGATAACTGCAGTGCTGATTCGTAGCACGTTTTGCATCTTTATCTCCACCTAGACTTGGGGGCCATTTAAAATATGGCTGATTCTTTATTCGATAAAGAATCCTGTAAATTGGCTCCTTCCAAACCGTAGTGATAGAGAAGAAGGACTTGGGGTCAGGAGCTTGCTTGTCTTTGTATGGCTCTTTCTTAGCCTGTCCGTACTCCCTTCTGTCTTTGTAAGACTTGGGTTCAGGCTTATCCACCTTTTTGGCAGGTGTCTTCTGCTGTTCGGCAACCGTCCTGCCATCCTCACGGAGTATGTCATCCTCCATTCTGCCGTGTTGCTCTATCCGTTCCATCAATTTAGCCAAGGTGGCTACTGGATGTTTATTCAATGAACGGCGCAGCTCTCCCCGAACAGGCAAACCAGTTTTGAACGTAGCAATTGCATACTCTTCACTGCAACTTTCAATCTCGTTGAAAGTTTCCCAGTACTTCTTTGCATAATCCCTGATCTGCTCCTTCTCCTCCTGCTTCATGGTAGAAAGACTCTCAAAAGTCTTTGGGGCCTTTCTGCTTGTTAAAAACCGAGCAGTGAATTCCTCCGCCAACTGCCTCCATCCTCGTATGGATCGTGGGGCCAACTTATGAAACCAGGATAAAGCCACCTTGCCAAGACTGGAGGGAAACATCTTGCACAAGATGGAATCATCCCCCTCATGCATAAACATGGCCTGTTGGTAATGTTGTATGTGAGCTACGGGATCCGTATTTGTCTCGTAAAGTACGAATGCACCGTGCTTCACTCTGCTCGGCAACCTTGCTTCTTGTAGCCTCCTTGTAAAGGGGGAGGCTGCAATATTACTCAGGGCCTTGCGTGCTGCTTCTCGTGCAGTTACTGTCCCATCCTCTTGCTCCTTTGACTTATGGGCCGAGGTCTTGACCCAATCAGCATCAGGTCTCTCGTACCTGTCTCGATGATGCTTTCTCGTGTCCTCTTCCTCGGGGGTAGAACTCCGGTCTCTGCTCTTCCTTTTTCGTGAAGAAGTCCTTCTCTCCGGTGTTCGGCTTCTACTTTTTCTTCCCCTTTTTCGTGGAGAAACTTCATGACGCCCTCTAACAGGACTTCTGCTCCCGCTTCTGCTCCTTCTTCCTCGTGAAGGGGCTTTTCTGTATGGTACCACAGCATACCTATTGCCTCTAGAATTTCTTCGAGACAGGCCAGAATCCTCCGGATGATCCCTAATTCTTTCCAATTCTCTGATCTCATGCTCTCGTTTTTTAATCAGACGAGCATACTCCTCGACTTCTTGCCTCTTCCTATCAAGAACGTCGTCACTATGGTGCACACTCCTGGAGTGCGCGATCGATTCATCCCTTTGATGGGATTTACTCCTTCTCGTGGATCTCGAAGCCGTCTCTCCATCTCCTCTATTTTTGGAGTTATGATGCACGGTAAGGGGGCGGTCCTTACTCGTGTTCCTTCTGTGCCCACCCTGGGGCTTTCTCGGAGCCCCAGGTGGTGATTTGTCCCTTCCCTCATCTAACACATCTTTTGGTTCATGCGGCGTTGCTGGAGTTACTTCCACCATGGTCGTATTTCAAAAGGGAATTCTTTCGTTTCCCACAGACGGCGCCAATTGTAGGGGGATGAAAACAATTGACGCTTCGGATCAACTGGATTGCAACGGCTTATTCGTGCCTCTTCACCGGAACCCTAGCTCGACGTCTGAACCCTAATCTGCAAAATAGACAGGGGGTGAGTGCACCTTTGCCTCTCGTGGCAAAGGCCCTCCGATGCTTTTGTTAGTATCACGTACTAGAAAACTCAGCCCTAATTATCAGTAGGAAAGCAATAATAATGCAACGTATTGCGTACCTCTCACCTCTAGGTTTTCCTCATATTTATAGATTTATGGATGCTTGCTGTCCAAGCATCCTTATTGCCATAGGATTCCTAACTCGTATAGGAAACCCAGGATATCAAGGAGTCTCGTTTCCTTTATCAGTTTATGGAAAAGAGTCCTTTTAGGATTCTTTTCCTTTAAGAGCCGAACATCCCATACTCGTTGGGTATCTTTCTCAGATCCTATATTCTTGGGATCTTTATCCCTATATGAGACATGACTATTCTGGAATCTTCCAGAGTATTCTCTCTGCTCCTACTCTCGATTGGAGTTCCATCTTTGTTCGGCCGTCTCATAGCCGAACAGACGTCTTGGACCAGTTAACTCACATGTAACTGGTCCTTGAGCCCGTACAACCTTCCTGGACCATTGACTTCTCATGTCACTGGTCCATATTGCCGAACACTTGTTTAGCATGATGACTGTCCTGTCTATATTCAAACTATGGTCCCACGTACCATTTATTCGGATATCGATTGCATTGCTTTCAACCCGTGACCACTCGTATCACGTGCTAGGTTCTTTACATCATCTGTTCGGCTGTATCATAACCGAACAGTCTTTTTATAGCCATGACTTCTCATATCACTGGTCCATATCGCTGTTCACCGAACTGCCCGACGATAAGTCCAGTTGTATTTACCTCGTGTTCCCAAACATCACGTGTTTGGTAACTAAATGTATCTGCTCGGGAATACCTCCCTACACTAATGCATGTGGGAGTAATTTTATTGGATGGAGTTCGTTTTCCCCAACGACTCGCTAGCTTGTTTGAGCATTCTCCAAAGTGGTACCGTTTCAAAGTCATACACAGCTGTAACCAAATGATAGCTAAGTACACAATAATCCAAATATAACATCAAACACAATCCCTGCAATCATGCTACATGCACAGCTATCCAAATACAACCACTTATATACATGTAAGCCCACACACTACAGTCGAGTTTTAGTAAAAATTTGTCATAAAAAAGTTTGTTAGTAACGCCGCTTAAACTGTCACTATATGCTTTTAACAACACAATATAGGTGAAAACTCGGTCACGAAATTTTTTCCATCACTAGCTAAAGCTTTTAGTGACACGTTTTTTATATTTAGCGACAGTTTTTTTGCTGCCGCTAAGAATCAATTTTCTAGTAGTGCCATCCATCGATGCCCTTTCCTGTTCACTTATCGGTGCGGTTTTTAAAACATTGCTGCAATTACTTTCATAGTGATGGTTGCATGCCACAATTGAATTTAATATCGAGCAAAGATCTGTATGTTTGTGTGTGTGTGTGTATATATATATATATATATATATATATATAGAGAGAGAGAGAGAGAGAGAGAGAGAGAGAGCCCTCTTAAAAAACACACTTTAAAGAATGATTGGCTAAGAAAGTTGACAAATAATTGTTAACCCCTCAGTAGGAGCCGCGCCAGATCCTCATTCGATGATAATTTTTTAGGTCCGGCTTTGATAGCCATTATTTCTATGGACAGACGTCAACTACATTAACAAGTTACGTAATAAGAATAAAAAAAGGAATTGGCGTGAAATCATCTTGCTTATAAACCTATCGTACTGAGGTCGGATATAGATCTACATTCAGAAAGCACTAATATACACACACAGAGAGAGAGAGAGAGAGGGAGAGAGGGGAAATGGCGTTGCCGAGATTTGTGGTGATCAAGTCACTCTCAAACGAAAAGTACCTGTGTCCGTGTGGGCCAGATAGCTTGCTGAAATTCGAGGGAGTGGGCTTTGATAGCTGGGGCGTGAAGCATGAAGTTGTGAAGGCAAAGTCTGGAGGTGGACTGGTTCACATAAGATGCTGTCAAGCAGAGAAATACTGGAGTCGGGAGGTTCAGCAGGGCAACATTATTGCTGCACAGGCTGAAGACGGAACAAGTGCTGCTTGTATGTTGATCAAGCCCTCCAACAAAGACAGTGACGGTGTTACGTTTGTCAATTTTCAACTTCAATGGAAATCGAAATGGCATTCCATGGGTAAAAACAGTGGGGGATATTTGGAAAGTGGAGAAAACTTATGCGGAAGCATCATACAGGACTTCATCATATCAGATTGGGAAGAGTTATCACGTGCACGCCAAAGTAGAATTACCGGAGTCTATGTAAGAACTGAAGAGACGGCTATCAAAGATGGAATATTTATTGCGAACACCAATACCGGAAGTGGTGTATCGGTTGCAGACACAAATATCGGAGGTAGTGGATCTGCTGGTAACATGACTAGAGGTGGTGTATCGGTTGCGAACACGAATATCGGACCTGGCGTTGGAGGTAGAATAGTGATTGGGGCAAGGACTATCACAGGTGGTATATTTATTGGGAAGCCGTCTTCTTGACATCAAGCGTTTATTTCATCTTTTGTGTGTTTCCATACAGTTGTATTAGCCTCTGTGAATTGAAATAATGGTATTTATGGTGCTTGGTCAGTAAAGTTATTAACCAAGCACTTTGTGCCTCATTTTGTTTTGTTGGCATATATGTTGCTAACAATTTTGTGTCTCCTTCTGTTTTGTTGTTTAATTGGTTTTCTTTTTAAAAAAAATTAATGGCTTGTAGATAGGTTTAGTTTGCCGGCGTGGTGGAATGTAGTGTTATGGTCACATGTTCATTAACGATTGATGTTCTTTATCGAGTAGTTGTTCTCTATAAATACTTGCGCAGTTATGGTCACATGCCTCAGTTGAATTTAAAATTCAGCACGAGAGAGTAATTGTTCTCTCTAAATATTTGCGCGCTGAATTTTAAACTTGAGCACAGTTCAAGAGAGAGAGTGAGAGTGTCAATCTCGTTGAGATGCTTGCATTACGTTACGTTGTGATGCCGTCTTGCACTTATTCCTTTCATTCTTGTAAACTTTACTTTTGATTAACAAAATCTCCGTTTGCTGTTAACAAAAATGATTATCTAGTGCCGGTTGGAACATAATTAGTTGAATTAAGTTTTTGCCTTAAACACTTCCCTTTTGTGTCAAGACATGTAGTCACCTTTGGAAGATTAAGATTTCTTCACTGCCATTCTCATTCGGAATGTTGTTAATTAGGATATAGAGGCTAGCTACTGATTTCCTTCACTGCCATTTTAGTTGATGTTGGATGAGATATAATTCTCTCTTGTTATACGATTCAAAAACGAATATTCGTGAGCATTTGACACCCAAAAGAATCGGGGGTAATCTAAAGCTGCTATGAACTTTTGAAACCCAATTTGGTTTGGCCAATCTCGCGCACATGCAAAAAGGGAAGAAGCCGATGCCGTCATCGAAAAGCCCAAATAAAAATAGAAATTTTGACTGTGTTTGGACTTTAATCAGACGTCGTGTTAAAAATCGATCGAGAGCATCACGAAACAAAGCAGTACACGGTTGCAAGCCATTGGGGTGTCGGCAATTGAAGACTCCACCTATGGGAATAAAATTCAACATAATATAAATATATAGGGAAATGATTTTGTCACTCTATTTTTTGTTAACGTCACTTCTCTACAAGTGTATTTTTATATCAAAATACACTTGTAGGGAATTGACATTAACAAAAAAGAGAATGACAAAATTAATAGCCATAATATAACTTGTAGATATTATATTGTATATATGACTAGTGTTTACCCGTGACTACGACACTACGCACTCCGATTGAAATTGCACGTACCTATGGCACTTGCTAGTTAGTGGCTCAAACACTAAATCAATTTATTAGTGTGTAGTATGTAATCTTTTTTTTAGTGGCACGAAAGAGAATTACACATGCTTACGGTACTCCTTCAATTAAACTTTTAAGCTAGTTACAAAAAAACTATCAATTTGCTTATGGAATCCCAATAAATACCAAGTAAAAAAGTTAAAATAGTACTACTATGGATCCTCCACCACATCTATTAAACCCATTTGCAGAAATAAAAAAACATATTAGAATCCAGAAATCAAAAACCTCAATATAACTTCAATCACTAATAGTTATCAAACACCATAAACTAACCATATAAAGAGTAAAAAAAAATTAGTTCGGAACGCGAGAAAAAAAACTAGCTATCGAAAAAAGCTACAAAGAATTTAGGCTTTGGTTGAAATACCTAAGTGTAAGCGATCACCAGAGGCATAGTGATTGTTCGTGCCTACGGCACTACCCACCCCGATCGGAATTGGCTCAATTTGCTGAAAATTATGTACCCATAGAGTTACTATTCTGAAATTCAATTTCTACCAAGAATTGCATCAATTTCTATCCATGCAGACACGAGCAACCCGATGATAATAGAAAAAAGAAGGGAGAAAAAGGAGGATCTGAAAACACATAGACTTGGGCGCGGACTATACTACTAAACTATCATTCAAAACGGAACGTCAAAGGGAGTCAAAATAACAAAACTCAATTATGTGTAACTGTTGAACACAAAATTCGAGTCTGCGAAAAAGACGGAAAGATGCTAAATAAATCAATTTTATTAATTTGGGAAATTTGGGTTTACAATCTCTGATGCAATTTTCAAATAAAATTAATCCTCTGATTCTTCTCTTTGGATGTTGAAACGAGGGCTTGACAGCTTGATCTCGATTTGAACGGCGATATCTTCTGCGGTCTTTGCGAAGATGACGGCGACTTTGTCGGGCTTTGATTTGATGGCTTTGAAGCTTCTCCTCAAGTTGAATTGCTTGATCTTTTCCAATTTAGGTGAAAAAGATGACGGATTTGTGGATATTGACTTGAGGGCTTTGGAGCTTCTTTTCAAGTCGGTATTTGAGATCTTCTTCAATTTGGTTGAAGGAGATACGGATTTGCAAATATTGATTTGAGGGCTTCAGAACTTGGTCTCAAATCGGTATTTGAGATCTTCTTCTATTTGGTAGAAGGAGACTGATGATTGGTGGATTTGGCTTGGATGCTAGGCTTGGATGCTTTGAACTGAAGAACGTCTGGCTTGATGTGGACTTGAAAGATTCTGAAGGGCCTTCGCAGCTTTGATCTTCAGAACTTCAAAAGCTTGCTTGGATGATTGGATTTTGATGATGGAGATTTGACTTTGGTGTTCTTCAGGGCTTTGAAGCTTTGATTTGAAGAACCGCCTTATTTGATGTGGACTTGACTTGAATGTTCTTCGGAGCTTTTAAGCTTTGATCTGAAGAACCTTCTCGTTGGATGCAAACTTGAAGACTTCTGAAGGGCTTGAAGGCTTTGATCTTCAGAGCTTTGGAGCTTGTATGCTTCAATGTGCAGATGGAAAAAATATGAGAGGGAGCACCTCTATTTATAAGGATTTGGGTGGAGACTCCGACCCTAACCTTCCTTATTGATCTCTTTAATTATTTCATTTGTTGAAAAAGGAATAATAATAATTTGATAATTACCTTTCCTTTCTTTTTATTTTAGAAAATGTAATTATATATAAAGAGATAAATTATTATTCACCAATTAGCCTAATTTAATTGGTCGGACTTGATAAAATAATAACTGTGTCATTTTGACACATGGCACCATTTGATTGGTCGGACTTGATAAAATAATACCTGTGTCATTTTGACACGTGACACCATTTGATTTGTCCATTTACATGCCTCTGACTTTTGACCATGAACACTTGGCATCACTTAATTGGCCCGTCCATGAAACTTTGACCTTGACTTAAAGGCACTTGGCGACATTTGATTGGCCAATTTGTATGCCCTAGCAACACGTGGCGATTTGTGATAGGCTAGAAATTTTACATGCCTACAGTAACATTTAACAACACACCTACCCACCCGCACCAAAAAAATCACCCAAATTTCTTGAATATTTAGAACATGCACAAATTCCACTCGGAACAGCAGTTAGATTGAAATTTAAACACTACTTGCACCCTGGAAAGAAACAGACACCAAAAATTTCCTCAAAAAAATTCCGAAGGAATGTTTCACACGACTTTCAAAAAATGGTTTCTTTGTTAGACCCATTACATTGGCTTTCTTGGCCCAGCTTTTCACGCAACTTTCTTCAGCCAGCTTCGCTAGAATAAATAAAAAATCCCAAAGAAATGTTTCTTTTTTTTTTTAATAATCGAAATGAATGTTTATTGGCCTAACTTCCGACAGAATTTGTAGACCTCAATGGGGATTCGAAAGATGATAGGAGAGAGAGAGAGAGAGAGAGAGAGAGAGAGAAAGAGGCCGGGGGGCAACCCAAACGACAGGAGTTGGAATGCCAACGACAGAAACTGGGTAAAAAAAGAGATGGCATTTTTGTGAAATATTTGAAAGATTGTGGCACTTTCTTAAGAGAGTTGGAGAGCACATATCACCCTTAGATCAAACAAATTTGAGTCATTGTAACAACTTGTTCGCACATCTTTCTGTTTTATAATAGAGATAGGTATCAGTGTAGATGGGTGTTGCCGACATGGCCGACTGTCTTTCCTTTCTTCTTCTTCTTTTCCTTATAAAAAAGGAAGAAAGTAGAGGCAGGACAAGGGGTAGTTGGAAAAAAAGAAATAAAAGCACCCATTCTCTCTCTCTCTCTCTCTCTCTCTCTCTCTCTCTCTCTCTCTCTCTCTCCCCTCTTCTTTCTTTTCCCTCTCTCTCTCTCTCTCTCTCTCTCCCCTCTTCTTTCTTTTCCCAGCGAAAATCCCGCAACCGATTTTCCCTCCGAAATACTTCCAACTACGGCTTTCATTCAGGGCTTGGCCCTTGTAATCCATTTGTATTCTGTTGTTTGTAATGAATTAGTAGTTTTTAATTCCTTGTTTCAATTCTGTTTTTATATTTCAAGTATGTTAAATATTTTTTTTTAATAAGTAAAAATTGAGGTTTGGTTGTGGAAATTCGCAAACTATTTGGCTGTTTCTCGCTTCAAACTCGAATCGAGGTTAATATTAGTGCGAATCCCTTAAAGATTGAGAATGGAGAACCTTTGGTCTACTCCACTGTATATATCTTTCTGGCACGCACTAATATCGATCTTTAATGTTCACGTAAATAATAATTAATTATGTTTTTTAACGTTTCTTTGGAAAATCCTTTGTCAATGGAGGGGTAGTCGTAAAGGTAGGGTTACGGGGTGATTAACACATCGTGGCTAGGCCAGACACGTTCTGCTCCTGTTTCAAAATAATAATGAAAATGGAATTTTAGGTTAGTAAAGAACTTTCATTAGACGAACCTGGGCATTGCCAGAGCCCATGAATTGCGGGATACGAGGGACCAAAACTTGCCCTCCGCCATGCATGGGTGAACGGTGACCATAGAGATTTGTATCTTTTGATGTAGCTTTCCTCTCTAAAATCAAACGTTTTTAAGAACACCGAATGAAGCAAATAAGTCCGGCCTAGTGGCGAGTGTTATGAAGCCTACGTCCGTACCTCCCTTTTAATTACTTGAAAGAGTACAATCAATTTCTTAGTTTTTAGTTAAACTCAACCAATCGACAAGAGATGGCTACCTAAGAGCCAGTTTAAATTTTAACAACCCGAGTTTTTAAGTCAGCACACAACACCGTCTCTATGGATTCGACTCCAGTCTTACCGGATAGTGTGCTACATTGGTCCCCGCCCTACGCTTGGGGCAACCTGGTAATTCAGGATTAGGAATCCGTTGAAACAATAGAGGTAATGAGTGGAGAGTAATAATTAAAAGTAAGAATAATGAGTATTTTTTTAGTTGAAAATTTTGGGAACCGAGCAAGTCATTAAAAGTTCCTAGAAACAATTTTTTTTAGCCAATTTCGACATTGGAACGACGAGATGAGCAAGTTTTGTTTTTTGATTACTTAAGTGTTTAGGTCAGTCTAAATGCACTTCGACTAATGTAAGAATCTCATTGTCCCACTAGCAAGATGTCCAATTAAAATCAGGGCAAAGATGGGTTGGCACCAAAAAATTGAAAGCATCTAGAGGCTTCCAACCTAAAAACTTAAGTGAGAAAAAACCCCAAGTCTGGACCCTTGGTCAAGAGGCCAACCTTGGGATTGAAAAAAAAAATGCGCAAGTTGCCTAAGCCTTGCATACTATAATTATTATCTCAGCCAATCGGATGAACTGGGTGGTGGCAACATTGATATGGGAAAAAAAAAAAAAAAAAGCGAATTGATTTTGCTACTTCTTTTTTTTTAATGTCACTTCCGTCTTTCACAAAACAAATCATCTTATATAGACACAAAGGTGAGTGGGCATTAACAAGGAGTGGCAAAATCACTCCAAAAAAAATGTTTAGGCGTGATTGTCACATGTTCATTAACGACTGACAGTGTTTAAGGAGTAGTTGTTCTCTATTAAAAAAAATAAAAATACTTGCGCAATTATTGTCACATGCCACAGTTGAATTTAGAATTCAGAGCGAGAGAGAGAGAGAGAGAGAGTAATTGTTCTCTTTAATACTTGCGCATTGAATTTTAAACTCAGCACAGATCAAGAGAGAAGGGAAGCCTTCTTAAAAAACCTTAATTAAAGAATGATTGTTTAAGGTCTATTAACAAATAAGTTAAGTTAATCCTTAGTAGTTACCCCATGGCCCATATCAATGTTTTGAAAACCGAATTGGTGATCAAAGAACCGAAAAATAGATCGGGTGGATGAGTTTTTAGTTCAACCACGATCGATTCGATCGGAATTGAACCAGAATGTCATAATTATGTCAAAATATATTAATAATAAAAATCTAATTACATTGAAATATAAGAAGAATATGTTCGTCAAAAGATGTTGAGAATTTACATGTATTGCTCCTGATTTCAAATGGAAGGAGGAGCTATTGGGTTCGATAGAAATGTTCAATTCTTCAAATGCACTATGCATTTTGTTCACAATTCCCTTATCAGTTAAGCATAGAACCTTCACAAATAAGCAAAATAGTCTGTTAGTGGTTTCCCTGTTGCAGAGGCCAAGATCCCGTTCGTTTTGGGATTTTGTATTTGTTTGTAGGTAATGAGTGTAGAAAGAAATGATTGAAAATAAGGATAATGATTGGAGAGAGATAGAGAAAAAAATGAGAGTAATGATTGGAGAAAAATAGAATAATTATTAAAATCCAAAACTTAAAACGAAAGGGGCCCAAGAGTTTAACAGCAAGGATTCCTGTCGAAGCTAGCTTTGTAGTGTTGGCAATCGGGGCGGATCAGGACCTGATAGTACTAGCCTCTGTCAGTGGCGGCTCCAGAATTTTGTATTAGGGTGTTCAGAAATTATCTTTATATAAACCCAATAATCAAGTACCATAGTTTCATATGCGAGTATGAATAATGCAATCAAAAAATTCCAAAAAAATGTCCACTATACCACACAAGAACTCAGAAAAGTTGTTCTAGATAAAAAAATAAATCCACACCTTTTTTGGGAAGTGAGTAGATAACAATGAGTTTTTTTAGCTTATGGAAAAAAAAAATTCAAAGTTCTCATTTCGGGTGGTGAATAGGTTTTTTTTTTTTTTGGAGTGGAGAAAATAAGATTTTATAATTGACTTGTCATGTTTTGAGTTTATGTTAAACTAGTGCATTATTTTACTAATATCTTCTTGAGAGAAACAGTGGCGAAGAGGTTAGGGTATACCTTTTTAAAATGTGCTCTTCTTAATTAGTTCCTACGTACCATTAGATTTTCTATCGTAGTCTTGGATCTGAAAAAATTTGGTTCTAAGTCAATAGAGTTTTGTAGTTGAATTTCTGTTAAGGTTATCTATAATCTCATAAACTAAACCAACAACAAATTTGAATTAGTTAGTACCATAAATACTAAAAATTACACCATTCGTTCTCATTCTTTAGCTCTCGTCCCATTGTAACCAGATATTAAATTGCTTATATTTTTTTATTGGTAATACATTTTATGTGTAATAGAGATCTTGTTTGATAGGATCTCAATTAGAACTATCAAACAAAATTTTCAAAATCACCTAAAAATTATAGACTTTATTATATAATCAATTGAAAAGTGACATAAACTTTCAAAAGGGACTAAAGAATAGAGACAAAGGGAGTAGTTTATTTAGACACAATGGACATGTAGAGAGAATGCATGGCACAATAGGTACAGCAACAAATTTTTACCCTTCTCGGTCTTTTTAAATTTATTTGAATAAGTTAATGTATTAGGTGTTGAATTATGAATTATCTAGATTGATGGATATTCATAGTATATTGAGTTGAGTGTTCAAATACATAATAACATAATTGGGCTATTTAAATTGGTTGATTTGTGGGTTAATTTTTTGGGTCGGGTGTTCATTCATATTTTTCAAAATTATAAGAAAGGTTTACCTAAAATTTCTACATATATTATGAACCAAAAAAAATTTTGGGTGGTCATAATGCAGAGCCGCCTCTGAGCTCCGTCCCTTATCTCCAAACCCCCTCAGTTTCCATGTCCCCTCCTTGATTCCTAACGGAGATTTGTTTTTACACTACATCTTCCCCCCAAACGAAGAACGGAGATTCCCACGGTGATTCAACGATCCAAAAAAAAAAAAATAGAATTTTCATTGCTGCCCTCTTTTTTCAGTACTCTTTTCTCTCTCCTCCTCCTTCATCAACAACATTTGTGCTCCTATATTTGCCAAGCCTCACTGGAAAAACTCCACCTGGTCCATGGCCTGAGAACCCACCTTTTCCCCTTGAATCATCAAATTCACAATTTGGGTTTTCAAAGGAAACCGCAGGTGCGAAAAGGGCCCCTCTATAAACCTCATATATGATCAATACGATGAATGTGAAAAGCATTACACGGGAAGCAGCCTCAGCTTGTCCTTTTCACACACACAGCGAGTGAGAGTGAGAGTGAGAGTGAGAGAGAGAGAGAAATTACCTGTTATTTTGTCGGGTGGGACGCAGCTGGGGAAGTTTGACAAATTAGTGAAGTTAACCCATAAAGTAGAAGTCACCCAGGGGGCAGGTATTCACGCCATGATAGTAACCATTTTGGGAAAATTACCCACAGGTGGCGTGGACCAGGATAAATCACCACTTTCATGGTGTCAAGTCTCCAAATTACCAAGACATGACACCTGCAAATAATATTACCAATACATGGCATGAGGTAATAAGCATGATGAGACTGGACAAATTTGTCCTTTGTCCAAGACAACACTCTCTCTGCGCGCCCCTGACACACCCCCGGCCGACCCCACCCCCAGACCAAACTACCCCAGCAATAATACCCACTCAATCCACGGCAATTTCTTATTTTTTATTTATTTACTTAATAACTTTTATATCTTTTTTTATTTTTATTTATTTAATATTATTTAAGTGTTCCAATTTTCAATCCGGTCGAATCGATGCAAAGATCTTATTTTTTTTATCATTTTGTCTTCAATGATCATAATGAATTTTTGGCTCGAAGGCCTTTCAACAAGTATCCTAAGACTTATTATTTAGTTTCAGGTCTCTCTTAGGGTGCTCATTGAAAGGCCTTAGAGCCAAAAATTCATTACGACCATTTGGGATGAAATGATAAGAAAAATAAGATCTTCGCACCGGTTCAAACGAATTAAAAATCGGAACACTTATTTTTTTAATCTTTATATGTATTTTTAAATTAAATAATTTAATATTATACCCTAGCAATAATTAAACCCACGGCAATTTCTTATTTCTTATTTATTTACTTAATAACTTTTATATTTTTTTTCATTTTTATTTATTTAATATTATTTAAGTGTTCCAATTTTCAATCCGATCGAATCGATGCAAAGATCTTGTTTTTTTTATCATTTTGTCTTCAATGATCATAATGAATTTTTGGCTCGAAGGCCTTTCAACAAGTACCCTAAGACTTATTATTTAGTTTCAGGTCTCTCTTAGGGTGCTCATTGAAAGGCCTTAGAGCCAAAAATTCATTACGACCATTTAGAATGAAATGATAAGAAAAATAAGATCTTCGCACCGGTTCAAACGAATTAAAAATCGGAACACTTATTTTTTTACTCTTTATATGTATTTTTAAATTATTTAATATTATATACGTGAGTAAATTTCTTTATGTTATTGAAATTTTACTCTTATTTTTTTACTCACTTTGTGCAACTTTTAGGCTCCGTTCCAGAAACCTTCTTATAAAATAAATACTTATTTTGAAACTTCTCAAAGAAAAATAAGAAGGCTTGTTCCACAAAACCTAAATAAGCAATTTATTTCACATTTTCAAACTCAAAAGTAACGAAAATGAAAAATAAATTTTCAATTTTTTTTGCACCGTATTAAAGATCTCAATGAGATTTATTAAATAAGATCCATATTGATAGGAAAATTATTTGCGTAAGCACATAATTTTTGAACTTGAAATTATCTTCTTAAGATCCATACAGATATAGAGTGTAGTCTTTTTGCAATATGGACTTGGTCTTGGTCTTGAAAGAATCACCACTTAACTTTTTACTTATCACTTGCCAAAAAATATGATTTGCTCTTTATACAATAAACATGTGGTCCACGCAACATAGAGTGTAGTCTTTGGACAATATGGACTTGGTCTTGAAAGAATCACCACCTGTCTTGAAAGAATCACCACCTAACTTTTTACTTATCACTTGCTAAAAAATATGATTTGCTCTTTATACAATAAACATGTGGTCCACAGAGACATAAAATGTAGTCTTTGGGCAATATGGACTTGGTCTTAATATTGAAAGAACCACCACCTAACTTTTTACTTATCACTTGCCAAAAAATATGACTTGCTCTTTATACAATAAATATGCGGTCCACACAGACATAAAGTGTAGTCTTTGGGCAATATAGACTTGGTCTTGATCTTGAAAGAACTACCACTTACCTTTTCACTTATCCCTTGCAAACAAAACTTGACTTACTCTTTATACAATAAACATGTGGTCCACACAGACATTGAGTTTAGCCTTTTGGCAATATGGACTTGGTCTCGAGTAAGTTAAAAATTTGGTAGGATACCGTGCGACGTCGGGGTTGATTTCTCCTACTCCGAAACGTTAAACAACAATGCATAAACACTTATTATACTTAGGAGAAGGTAGGATATAGATTATAATACCTTTAATCCAGACAAAGCGATTCGGTGGAGTCCGGTGGGTTTTCGTTTGGTGGCGAAAGATTGATATTCTAGCAGCAACTTAGGGCTGGAATAACTTGACCAAACATCTGCCGTTTTGGATGATTCTTGTGTCTCTCGCGAAGATCTTGAAACGCTCTACGACTTTCATGAAGAAGTCTAAGCCCGAAAACCACTCTAAGTAGTAGAAAAATGGAAGTTTAGAAGGATCGCTAAATCTGTCTGGAAATCAGAATCCGAAAATTTTACCTAACTTTGAATGGCGATAACTCTATCAATTCTTGACCGTTTTGGACAATTCTTGGGTCGAAATCAAAGCTCTCGACGCCCTCTACAACTTTCGTGAAGAAACTTAGGCCTAAAAACGATAGCAACTAGGAGGAAACAGGCCGTGAATAGAGGGACGTGATATGGACGAATTATTGAATTAGTTTTAACATCAAATATACACATAATAATATAATATAATTAATAAATCTAACTAATTATTGAATTAGTTTTAACATTTCAAATTTGTATTAAAAAAAATGGGGCAAAAATCCGGGTCGTTACAATTACAGACGGATGATTGAGTGGTTCCCCAATCTCGATCAGTTTCGTTAATGAGTGACAAAGAGAAAGGCCCAAGAACACCATTTATTCTGGCGTGGCTTTAAACTGGCGTTTGTGTGGGTTCGAATACGTGTTTAGGTTGGTAACTTGAGTCCCCTTCATGCCTCTTTGTACGCTCAATTTTCGTCCACATCTTTGGCTCAAACATATTTTTGATAGAAATTATAAGACCCACGATTCTGTTCACATAATTGATACACACGATTTTTGAAGAGTTTTTGCTGTACATATTGGAAGGCAATGCTACAATTCCACCGCATATGCCCACCTCATGCATGTGGTGCCCACTTCGTGACCTAAAAAAATAGAGTACTCATAAATTTAAAAATAATTTTTTATGAGGTCTTATAAAAAATCAACTTTAACGGATATCAGTAAGTATTTTTTTTGAATTTACGAAGGAGAAACTGAGCAGTTAAACAATTTTACTCTACGAATTCAGAAAAAATACTTACCGATATCCGTTGGAATTTTTTTTTTTTACAAGGCCCCATAAGAAATTATTTTTAAATTTATGGATATTTTTTTGTATTTTTATGAGACTCGGAATGGATCCCACATATGTATGATGGACATATATGGTGAACCTAGACTTTCTGTTAAAAGAGGAGAGAGACGTACAAGGTAGTAAAGGAAGAGAGAGAATAATAAAGTTGTTGGCTGTTAAAGAAAAGGGTAAAATCGTAAGCTTGCAAAGCCTTACCATGCTTTGGTCAATATTCTTGGACATACCATGGCTCTTGTAATTTCAGAACTCGGTACCATCAAGTGGTCATTATTTCCACTGCACACCACTGTCCCGTGATTTTCCCTAACATTTTTTAAGACGATTTAAGAAATTTTGCCCAGGGGGCCTTACATAGGTTATTTTAGTCTGACTTTGATTGGCCATCAAGAAGTCTGACATTTTACATTAATGGTGACATAATAAAGAATAAAAAAGGAGATTTACCAACGGCCAAAAGCGTTGGCAAATGTGTCATGAAAAGCTGCTATAGACCTATGTGACTTATACCAGCGCTTGGGTACAACTGGGATATATGTAACCCTTAGGACCCGATTGGATGACGTATTTGTTTTTGGTGTATTATTTATGAAAGGAATAAGATAGTAAAGGGTATTAGTTAAGAAGTGAAGGTTCACCTTGATGTGACATTTATGGGGGGATAAAATAATACTTGATTTGGATGGAGAATAAATTTGAGGTATAAAGAAGGGTGTATGATTTAAAAAGCTGGCAAATGACTTTTTTGCCCTTGCGCAGTATTAAAATAGAAAATTCATTAAATTAAATATATAATTGCAAAATTGCTTTTTAATTAATTTTTACGATTTAATTATGTGTCCGTTTTAATTTGGCACATACTCTCTTTTTTTTTTCCACTCTCTTGGAGGCTGGAGCATGAGCATAACTACTCAGCCACATGCACACAAGTATTTTTACCTCTCCTCTTTACTTTTTACACCATCTCCCAGACTCCCACTTTCCCCTATTTTACAGAGAGAGAGAGAGAGAAAACAAGAAGAAGAAAAAGCAACAGTTGCTGCTACACCCATCGATCGTCACTCCCATCGATCGCCACTCCCTCCGATCGTCTATCTCTTTTCGATCGGTACAAAACTCACCCCTAATTGGACAGGTACGTTTCTCTCTCTACATATGCATACATATTTTGTGTGTTTTTGTGGTGTGATCTACTCTTCTTCTTCTTCGTTGTCTTTTGTTAGCAGAGAGAGAGAGAGAGAGTGAGAGTGAGAGTGAGAGTGAGAGCCGTTGGGGAGGGGATGAGGAGGGGTGTTTCGGTAAAAAATCAGGCGTATACACCTGGATTAGTTATTGCTACCTGGGAGGGTAGTAATAATTTATGGCTGTTGGTGGTGTATTAGTGAAGCAGGGGATTAGCTAATACAGGAGAAAAAAGGAATGCCAAACGGTGCAAAATCAGTCCCATCAACCCTTATCCGGGTGTATTGTGTAATACACCCATCATATACATCATCCAATCGAGCCCTTAGGCTCCGTTCAGTTGCCAGGAATATTGTACGGGAAAGTTATTCTCAGGAAAAGTCAAGTAAAGTGAAGTAAAGGAAAAAGAAAATTATTTTTCTGTGAGTGTTCATTTGACAAAAGAATTTTGCAAGAATAATTAAGGTTTAGTTGTTCATTTGTCAGGAAAAAGAAACTTTCGGAAAAATTTTGTAAGTGTTCACTCATTTTCCTTTTCCCGCGACGCAAAATCCTGTGTTTTTTGCAGGATCACTTTTGCAGGAAAGTAATTCCTGCAGGAAAACTTAAAAACATGTTTTCCATTACTTTCCTGCCAACTGAACACTACAAAAATCATGGGAAAGTTGATTTTCCCATCATTTCTTGTACTTTCCTGGCAACTGAATGGAGCCTTAGTGTATCATTGTACCAATGCTTCTCATTGCAAACTTGTGAACCTAATTATTTGTGAATGTAAATATTTATAGAGAAAATCTTATAATTTACGGAGCCTCCATAAATAAGATTGACGGAGCTCAATCTTGGCTATTTAAAAGTGTTTTAGACGATCTAGATTAAGAATAATCTATTAGCGGCAATAGATATCTATTACCGGTTAAAATTTAAAACATATCTCAACCATTAATTACTTAAATGGACGGGTATAATTGTGCGGCTCTGTGAATAACCTATTCACGAAGCTTCCGTGAATAAATCATTCTCATATTTATGTAAGTGGTGTATGCGTACGGACCGTACATGTATATGAACTCTTGCAGGTTCTTTTAGTCTCCCAAAGTTCATTTCCCACGCACACATTGGTGATACTGACGGCCGCAAACATGACAATTGGGTAATTTTCAAGTACAACTAATGCACAAATTTCAACAAATTAAAAGAAAAATAGTTAGGCCCCGTTCCAGAACACCTTCTTAAAAAATAAATACTTATTTCACATTTTCAAATTCAAAAATAATGTAAATGAAAAATAAAATTTTTTTTTTGCACCGTATTAAAGATCTCAATAAAATCTATTAAACCAGATCCATATTGATAGGAAAATAATTTGTGTAAGCACATGATTTTTGAGCTTGAAATTGCCTTCTTAAAAAATAAGTACTTATTTTTCTTTCCGGAACGGAGCCTAATCGGGGTTAAGGATACAATAATGTGTTTCGAAACCTTTTTGTCTTGAAAAGAATGGATACGAAACACTGGATCAAATCTACTAGAACCCATTATTGACAAGTTATATGTGTTCCGATCAGGCACTTAAAGATATCCGATCGAGCTAATTTTTTACATATTCATTCAACTCGACGAGCTCTACGAAGTGAATATTTCTGATCGTTGAAGCGAGACCAGAGCGAAACCCCCTCGGCCGGGACAGCACACTGCTGTCCCTTCAGCAGCTCCCCTAGTCCATGTCCCGGCCGAGGGGGCCGCCAAAAACACTGTGGAATATCACTATTTACAATAGCGTTCACCGAATGCGATAATATTATTCAACCACCGTTACATTAGTGATGATGTAATAGGAATAAAATAAAATAAAAGGAAATGGCATAAAACTATTAAATGTAATGGTAGTAAAATAATAGTATTAAAACTTCTTAATGGTCTATCGAAGTCAAACTGGCAAAAATTTGTTAATTGTCTTAAATTTTTTATATAATGGCGTGAATACCTGAGCGGCACTTAGGGGTTAAATTAACAAAAAATCTACCCGCACGGCATTTGTGCACAGATTCCAGCTGTGCTGCACACGAAAAAATAATAGGTAATCCCTCTTTGTGTGTGAGCAGGACTAGCTGAGCTTGCTCCCCTTGTGTAGTAATGCTCCTCATTCGTTGTATTGAAATATATTTATTGTAAAATTCCAGTTGTTGACGGGCCCTTTTCACACCTGCATTTTGAAAATGCAATTTTTGAATTTGATAAGATTGTTTAATTAATGTGTGTTGACAAATAAGTTAAGTTAATCCTCAGCAGTCGCAAGATTTTCATTTCATGAAATAGTGCAGCTAGACGTACGGTTCCTCAGCCATTCAATGTTTAAGTCTCGTCATTTGTGTCGTCATAGCCACTTGGCTAGCATAGAGCTTGTTAACGGTAAATCAAAAATTGTAAAGTTTGACGCAAAATAAAAAATTGTAATTTTTTTTTTCAAATAATGACAAAACTAAAAAATCTAAAAAAAACTACGTGAAACAAGCACTATGTTTGGCACCCTCTTTTTTAGCTTTTCAATTTCTCATTTTCATGTTTTGAGTGTTTGGCCCCCTCATTCTAGAACTCATTATGAGAAAATGAGTTTTTGGCTTTTGGGTTTAGAGAAGAAAAGTACGAAGTAGGGCAAGATGAGCTTTTTGACTTGTCATTTTTTAATTTTGATTAAGGGGGTGTTTGGGAGCCTACTTTTTGACTTTTTCTTTTCAGTTTTTTGACTTTTTGACTTTTTAGATTATAATCAGAATGTATTTTGATTTTGATATAGTATTTGGATTATATGTGCAGAATGCATTTTACATCATGAGTAGTGTTTGGGAGATATGGAATGAAAATGAATTATGGGTTAATTTTTTACTTTGTTGCCCCTGCCTATATCATAAAACTCATGTTAATTACTAGTATAAACCACCCCCTCTCTCTACAAATCAGAGATTACTAGAATAAACCACGTACCCCATCTCTCTACAAATCAGAGAACCCATCTTCTATTTGGCTGATGAACGGAAACCGACGAATGGAAATCAAATCTCAAACCCATGCACAAAACCATCTTCTCCGCCACGACATGAAACCGATGAACTAATTACACAAAGCAACAAACCAATTGATAACCCACAAACCAAATATTGAAAACGACGAAAGAAACCCACAAACCCATTCGAACGATTTTGTTGCTACCGCAGTCGTCGAGTTGTTCGTTTATGCCGCCATCAAGTTCGATTTTGTCATCGTCGGCGGCGTGGAGTTCAATTTTTTTGTCGTCGATCTCATTTCCATCGTACTCGAGTTTGATTTTGCTGTCGTGGAAATCGATTCAGCTGTAGTGAAGGAGTAGGCTCCCAAAATCAAGAAGTGAAGGAGTTTTGGGGGATTATTGACAAAGGAAGAGGGTAGGGATGTCTTTTGACATGGCAGGAGAACAAAATGAGAAAATGAGAATGGGAAAAGCTCCTCCAGAGCTCTTTCTCACTTCTCTTCTCCTTTCTTCAAATCTGAAAACCCATTCTTGAAAAATCCATTCTCATGTTTTCTGCCAAACAGCTAAAATGGAAAAAGAAGAAACCAAAAAGGCAAAAATGAAGCTGCCAAACGGGCCCTAACAAAAAGACTTATAGAATGTATTCTGCACAGATCTTTCAAAACACTAATCATGTTGTAAAATACATTCTGCACATATCTTTCAAACACTCTATAATATTTAAAATACATTCTGACCAAAATTTAAAAAGCTAAAAAGTCAATAATCAAAATGCAAAAAACCAAAAAGTGGGATAACCAAATTAACATCTATATATCTGACTTTTAGTACTCATCAAAAGCCATCTACTCATATATTATTACTCCCTCCATAAAACAACTCAGTATTTTTAATTTTTTACTAGCAGTTGGATCTAAATCAACGGCTGCGATTGCTTTTTGCCAGAGCTCTCAAGGGTCAAACTTGGATATGGTTTTGCTCTACGGTCGAAATACGTTGTATCCCATCGGCTTTTCCATCCCGAATCCACCAGCAAAAGTTACGCTCGGCTCTCAGAACAAAAACCACGCCTCATCTCTCTCTCTCTCTCTCTAGCTGCCGGCAAAAGTTACATTAAACTCATTCAGAATTTTGAAAGCAATCTAAGCATTTTCTGAACAGCAGGTAAGTCTCTCATCTCATTCCTTAAGAGGGGAAGACTTCATAACGTAGTTTGTCATTTTAATTTCTTCGTGATTCTATTCTACCTGGGTTTCTTAATTTGATCTTCAAAATGAAACGTACCTTCATGTTTTTCGGTTCACAAATACGTTATCTTTTTTGTTTTTGGGTGACCTTCTATTTTTAAATTTGAAATTAATTAAAACTCTGATTTTGGGTGGAGCCTTCAACCCAAATACTATGACCCTAAAAGCACGAAAAGTAGAGGACGAAATGTTTTTTTGTTGTCCCCACCCACCCCATGTTTTAAGTTACTTCCTTGCAAAAAAATTTCAATATTTTGTGTATTTTTTTTGTAGGGAATGAAATAAGAAGTGGAATTCATTGACCGGTTAAGATGTGATCTAGAGCTAATGTAGCTCTAATCAATTCTGATTATAACTCTATCAATCAACTACTGACATTTTTTTTTTGCAGCTCCAACAATTAGGAGTTGATTACAACATCTTAAGTCAATTAGGTATTTATCTAGTTAACTTTGTCTTTTCTTTTAATTTTCATTTATGTATATGAATCCGCATTAGTTATGCAAATGTTGGGTTTGTTTCTGTAGGAGTTGAAACGCGGTGAAACTATGACACGGACAAGTTTTAATATCCAACATAAGGTCTCTAATTTTCCCCGGGGTTACTACATCTTTTGACTAGGAAAGTGCCTTCAGTCAAGGGAATTCGCTAGTAGTTAATGGATGGAGAGAATGGACTTGCCAAAGTTTGTGGTGTTCAATTCACTCTCAAACAAAAACTACTTGCGCCCGGGTGGGACAAATGGCTACATGAAATTCGAGGCAATGGACGTTGGAAGATGGGGTGTGAAGCACGAAGTTCAGAAGGCAAAAACTGGAGGTGGACTGATCCACATAAGATGTTGTGACACTGGCAAATACTGGACTTGGGGTCTGACTAAAGACTCAGTTCAATTTATTACAGCACAAGCTGACCAACCAGGGGAAGACACAACTACAAGAGCTTGTACATTGATAAAGCCCTCCCATAACACCAAGGACGGTGTAAAGGTCGTCAATTTAGAAGTTATGTACGTAGGGGAATGGTGGCCCATAGGTGGAAACAAGAAGGGATATTTAGTATCCGGAGACGAGGACTTCATCATATCACATTGGGAATCGCTGCCAGCCAATCAGTCGCAGGAACCATCCATTGGTGACAAAAATATGGATGCCGAATGTATTGGTGCAACACTTGGGAGTGAGGAAATGGACTTGCCAAAGTTTGTGTCGTTCAATTCACTCTTGAACAAAAACTACTTGCACCCAGATGGGATAAATAGCTACATCAAATTCGGGGCAGTGGATGTCATAAGCTGGGGTGTGAAGCACGAAGTTCAGAAGGCAAAGTCTGGAGGTGGACTAATCCACATAAGATGTTGTGACACCGGCAAATACTGGAGTTGGGGTCTGACTGATTACTCAAAAAGCTTTATTGTTACACAAGCTAACCAACCAGGGGAAGACACAACTACAAGAGCTTGTACGTTGATCAAGCCCTCCCAATACACCAAGGACGGTGTTAATGTTGTCAATTTACAAGTTATGTACGAGGGGACATGGTGGTCCATAGGTGGAGACGATGAGGGATATTTAGTAACTGGAGGCGAGGACTTCATCATATCAGATTGGGAATTGCTACCACCCATTGGGAACGAGGAAATGGACTTGCCAAAGTTTGTAGTGTTCAATTCACTCTCAAACGAAAACTACTTGCGCCCGGGTGGGATAAATAGCTTCATGAAGTTCGAGGTAGTTGATGTTATAAAATGGGGTGTGAAGCACGAAGTTCAAAAGGCAAAGTATGGAGGTGGACTGGTCCACATAAGATGCTGTGACACCAGCAAATACTGGAGCTGGGGTCTGACTACAAACTCAGTTAACTTTATTACAGCACAGGCTGACCAACCAGGGGAAGACACAACTACAAGAGCTTGTACTCTTATCAAGCCCTCCCATAACACCAAGGACGGTGTTAAGGTTGTCAATTTACAAGTTATGTATCAGGGGAAATGGTTGTCCGTAGGTAAAAACGAGGGGGGATATTTAGTAGCTGGAGACGAGGACTTCATCGTATCAAATTGGGAAATGCTACCACCCAATCAGCTGCAGGGACTTGGTGACAAAAATATGAATACTGGAGGTACCGGTGCATCAATTGGGAGTGAAAAAATTGCCTTTCAAAAGTTTAAAGAGGAAATGGACTTGCCAAAGTTTGAAGAGGAAGTTGACTTGCCAAAGTTTGTGGTGTTCAATTCACTCTTGAACAAAAATTACTTGCGCCCGGAAGGGGCAAACAGCTACATGAAATTCGAGGTAGTGGATGCCATAAGCTGGGGCGTGAAGCACGAAGTTATGAAGAAAAAGTCCGAAGGTGGACTGGTCCACATAAGATGTTGTGATACCGGCAAGTACTGGAGTTGGGGTCTTACCGATTACTCAAGAAGCTATATTGTGGCACAGGCTAACCATCCAGTGGAAGACACAACTACAAGAGCCTGTACGTTGATCAAGCCCTCCCAATACACCAAAGACGGTGTTAGTGTCGTCAATTTACAGGTTATGCACAAGGGAACCTGGTGGTCCATAGGTGGAGACGGTGGGGGATATTTAGTGACCGGAGGCGAGGACTTTATAATATCAGATTGGGAATTGCTACCACGCAATCAGCCACAAGAACCATCTGTTGGTGACAAAAATATGTATACAGGAGGTACTGGGAATGAGGAAATGGACTTGCCAAAGTTTGAAGAGGAAATGCACTTAACAAAGATCGTAGTGTTCAATTCACTCTTGAACAAGAACTACTTGCGCCCAGTTGGGCAAAATTGCTACTTGAAATTTGATCAGACAGCTGACGTTGGAAGATGGGGCGTGAAGCACGAAATTCAGATGTCAAAGTCTAGAGGTGGACTAGTCCACATAAGATGTTGTGACAACGACAAATACTGGGCTTGGGGTCCGACTAAAGACTCAGTTGACTTTATTACTGCACAGGCAAACCAACCAGGGGAAGACACATCTACAAGAGCTTGTACGTTGATCAAGCCCTCTTTCAACACCAAGGACGGTGTTAGTGTCATCAATTTAGAAGTTATGTACCAGGGGACATGGTGGCCCATAGGTGGAGACAGTAGGGGATATTTAAAAGTTGGAGGCGAGGACTTCATTGTATCAGATTGGGAATCTCTGCCTCCCAAACAGCCACAAGAAGCATCTGATGGTGACAAGAATACGAATACTGGAGGTGGTGTATTAATTGGGGACACGACTATAGAAGGTGGTGTTTCCTTTGGGAGCTCGAATAATGTCAGTGCTCCTGTATCAATTGGCAACACAATTGTGAACTACCAGCTGTTGGCAACACAAATACCACAGGAGGTGGTGCATCAATTAGGATCGATCTGGAACACAAATATTGACGGTGGTTCATGAGTTGGCAACACGGAAAACTGCAGGTGGTGCATAGATTGGGATCGCGTATATTGGAGTGCGCTTTCTCTCTCTCATGTTGGGCTCCAAGTTCAACCAAGCCAAGCCATGTCACCATTCTTTTGCTAGTTGGGGGGATATGTGTTATCAATACAAAGTATGAGTATATAATAAAATAATTGGAGGCCTTTATTGGAATGCCCATTGTGTTAGAATATTACTCCCTCCGTCCCTAATTAACTGTCCACTTTCACTTTTTTCAAATTTTTTAAAATGAATTATATCTTTTAATTTATACTATTTTTCATAATTTTCAAAATTTTGTCTAATAGAATCAATCGAGATCTATCAAAAAAGATCCATATTGCATATAAAAATTATTATACTTTGGAAGATATAAATGATTTTTTAAAATGTCCGGAATAGTAACGTGGACAGTTAATTTGGGACGGAGGGAGTATTGTTTATGATGTTATTAATATTTAGTTACAAGGACGTTATTGTCCTTTTCATGTAATAGGGTTTACTCAGCGTATCTATGTTTTTCCTATATAATGATGTACTACCCTCTTGTAACAGAATACTCTGAATAATAGAATTTCTCTATTTCTAGTCTTACTACATGGTATTAGAGCATAAGATCTAGGCCTGTGAGATATTCGCTTTCCGGCGAGCGGCTTATGCCTCACCGCCATCCGTCAAGCACTCATCTATTCTACAACAAACCACAGAATCTGCACAGTAGTCATATCTTCTTCCTCTTCTTTCAGTTTTCTCCTTTCTAGTCTCACTGCATGGTATCCGAATTTCGTTTTCTATCTAGGGTTTGTTAAAAAATCTATTTTTTTTAATTAGTGTTCGTAAAAGTCTCGTTTTTTAGGGTTTGTAAAAGTTTTTTTTTTTTTTTTTTAAGGTTTTCACAAATTTTCAAAGGTCACATTGAAAATATTGAATTTTTTTTAAAACCAAATTCTAAGCAAAGTAATCTTAACTTTTCATCCCACGGAACTGATTTCTAGTATCTTTTTCTCAGCTTTTTAGCAGGATCTCGCATTTATCCAATTTCTAGGGTTTTCCACTTCAGTCCCTCTGCTTCGTTCGCTCCGATATAAGAGATAACACCCCAAGCGTAGGGCCTAATACGTCAGTTGAAGCATGATAATCCGAAAATCCGGGATCGTACCCAAGGGAATAATTATATGGCTTGGTCGGATTTGTAGATGCAAGTAAGGACTTTCGGCTTTTAGATAGCCAACTTTGTTTTACTTTAAATGGTAGAAATAAAAGGCTAAATTAAAAACGAATTAACTAGAGAAAAGATAGACTAGGTCTAGGAATTATTAACACTCAAGACTTGAGCTAAATCACACTCTTCACCCAATTACACAATTTAAGATACTTGATTAAAGTTCTCAAATTGGAAGATAAAATGATTTGAAAACCAAGCTAGCTCTAGAATTCATTTGGCAAATACCACGAGCGACAGAGCTCTAAGCATCATGTGTGGTGGGTAGGCGATGCTCCCACCTACACATGATCAAAGAGGTTAACACCTCGGTAATTTGTCAAACAAACCCGAACCCCACATCAATTTTCAAATCAAAGGTTAAAGCTTTATTGGGTGCAAAATGCAATTTTCGCCCGAGCCATGAGAAGCTAATTATCCCATGACCTAACCCTTGAAACTACTCGCACATATCTAGAGAGATAGGAGCAAGCAAAAATCTAGCTAACATAATGAAATAACAAGACTTGAAATAAACTAGAGATTATGATAGATCGGGAGTAAAGAAACAACTTTAATTAAGGCAACAATAACAAAAATTAACAACTAAGAGCAGAAATTAAAATATTCAAAACTGAAAAATGAAGAACACTCAAGAACAATTTGAATTGCAATGAAATCTAATCTAGATCTAGAAATTGTACTACTTGAATCTATGCTACTCTCCTTTTACAAAATGATGTCATAAGCTTTTATACTCCGGGGATCCACGCCTGGAATATTCCCAAGATGCTCTGAAAATTCGCCCCTAAGGCCCTCGGCATCGATGGCAACGGCCTTAGAGTGCTCTACTAAGGGGCTCGGCATCGATGTAACACAATACATCCCATCGATGCCGAGATGGTTAAGGGACTGGACCACTAAGGGGCTCGGCATCGATGGACCTTTTCCCTTGACATCGATGCCGAGCTCAACAGCTCGATGTTTGGCCGTCATCCTCTGCCTTGGCTACCTGCCTCTTGCTCGGGCAATTCTGCTTCTGCTCGGGCAATCCAGCTTCTGCTCGGGCAATTCAGCTTCTGCTTGGGCAATTCAACTTTTGCCTTGGCCATCGGGTCATTTTCAGGCCATGACATGCCTTAAGCTTCGAAAACTCCCCTGTTTGGCGATTCACCTGCAAAATAGAACTAGAATACTCTACAAGCAAACAACGTTAACAATAACTAATTAGTACTTCAATTAAACTAAAACTAAACACTAGCGCACCCTACATTACATTAACGGGTGCTTATCACCCTCACATTTATTTTGTTATAGTTTGGTCCCTGAACTTTGCAGTATTTGTTTTGGTCGCTGTTTTTGTAGCAATGTGACAGTTTGGTCCCTTAAGGATATGTCTCGACTTTTGGTGAAATTATGGGCGAGTGTTTGTTTCGTTGTTTGGTAGTTAAATCTCCATTTGTTAGTGGCACCTTGTCTTATTGTGATCCTTGTTGGATCTGTTGATGTGATCAGTGTTGGATCCTTTGTTTATCTCTCCCCATGAGATTTGGGGTTCGCACATGATGGGGAGTGTTGAAAATTGTCTCATATTTCTCCATTAGCATTTTCATTCGTTCTTCCACTGCATTTGTTCGGGTACCAAAGTATTAGTGATTCTTCATTTTGGATTGGATCGAAGTTGCATTACTGCGTGGATTTGGCTTTGCTTTTTGGATTGTTTCAGTCAAAGATATCAGTTGGATCATCTCATTTTCATCATGGCATACTCACGATGCTCTCTGTGTTCGCATCATGTGTTTGAGGGGGAGTGTTAGAATATTAATGTGTATGATGCTATTAATGTTTAGTTACAACGGTAGTATTGTCCTTTCATGTAATATGGTTTAGTTAAGGTTTCTACGTTTTCCCTATATAACGATGTACTGACCTCTTGTAACATAATACTCTAAATAATAGAATGAGAAATGATAATGCCAAAACTGTTTTTGTTAATGCCAAAACTTCGTTTGTTAATGCCAAAACTATTACATTGCTCATGGTACAAGCTTTTTATGCACAACTGTTTTGACATTAACAAAAACAGTTTTGGCATTAGCACCACCCTAATAGAATTTCTCTATTTCTAGTCTTACTACACATGGTATTGCTATTTTTGGCCGATCGGACCAAAATATCCCTAGCCTTTTAAACACTAGATACCCGATCTGAGTTTGGTGATTCCGAGACATTAGAGATTGCTAGACTCAGCCTTGCTAATTTCAACCCTCTTCGACAACACAAAGCACTTTCTACAAATTCATATTCCTTTCATTCAGAGGATTTTGGGCAGTTAAACCGGTGACTCACACCAAGAAAATTGAGCTTCAGCTACAAAAATGTTGTGAAAATTTTTGAAATTGTCATTATAGGTAATATAGTGACAAGAATGCATGATGTCATAGAAAGTAATTATTTTGCGGCAATTTCAAAATTGTTGTCACTCAAATTGGTGCCAAAATCAATTAGTGACAAGAATTTTGCGGCAACAAAAAAGGTGTCGCAAAAAGCACATCAATTGTGACAAATCCTCCGCCATTCACGCTGCTGTTTAGAGTCGGGATTGTCCTGATCGTCTTCACAAAACTGAAGTCCACCAGGATTTGATAGTTATTATAAGCAGAAAGAAAAGAAGAAGTATAAAAATAAAAAATAAAAAGGGCACATGTACAAGTTCAATCCAATTGTCACTGGAAACAAAAGAATCGGGGGTAATCTAAAGCTGTTATGAACTTTTGACACCCAAATTGGCTTGACCAATCTCGCGCACATGCAAAAATGGAAGAAGCCAATGCCGTCATCTAAAACCCCAAATATAAATAGAAATTTTGACTGTGTTTGGACTCTAATCCGACGTCGTGTTAAAAATCAATTGAGAGCATCACGAAACAAAGCAGTACACAGTTGCAAGCCATTGGGGCATAGTATAATTTTTCCCATTGAGGGGTCTGCAATCGAAGACTCCACCAATGGGAATAAAATATCTACATAATATAAATAATATAACTTGTAGATATTATACTCCGTATTGTATATATGATATGTCTTTCCTTTCTTCTTTATTTTTTTCTTCTTCTTTTCCTTATATAAAAGGAAGAAAGTGGAGGCAGGACAAGGGGTAGTTGGAAAAAATAAAATAAAATAAAAGCACCCATTCTCTCTCTCTCTCTTTCTTTCTTTTTCTTTTTCTTTCTTTTCCCCAGCGAAAATCCCGCAACTTATTTTCCCTCCGAAATACTTCCCTTCTTCCAACTACGGCTTTCATTCAGGGCTTGGCCCTTGTAATCCACTTGTATTCTGTTGTTTGTAATAAATTAGTAGTTTTTAATTCCTTGTTTCAATTTTGTTTTTATATTTTAAGTATGTTAAATAATTTTCTTAATAAGTAAACATTGAGGTTTGATTGTGAAAATTCGCAAACTATTCGGCTGTTTCTCGCACCAAACTCGAATCTAAGGTTAATATTAGTGCGAATCCCTTAAAGGTTGAGAGTGGAGAACCTTTGGTCTATTCCACTGTATACATCTTTCTAGCGCGCACTAGTATCGATCTTTTATGTTCACGTAAATAATAATTAATTATGTTTTTTAGTTGTTTTTAACCTTTCCTTGGCAAATCCTTTGTCAATGGAGGGGTAGTCGTAAATGTACGGTCGCGGAGGTGATTAATACACCGTGGTCAAATCGGACATGTTTTGCTCCTGTTTCAAAATAATAATGAAAAGACAATTTTAGGTTAGTAAAGACCTTTCATTAGACGAACCTAGACATTGCTGGAGCCCATGAATGGCGGGGTATAGGTGACCAAAACTTGTCCTCCGCCATGCATGGGTGAACAGCGACAATAAAGGTTCGCATCTTTCGAGGTAGCTTTTCCTCTCTAAAATCAAACATTTTTAAGAACACCGAATGAAGCAGATAAGTTCGGCCTAATGGTGAGTGCTATGAACCCTACGTCCGTACCTTCCTTTTAATTACTTGAAAGAGTATAATCAATTTCTAAGTTTTTAGTTAAACTCAACCAATTGACAATGGGCCACCTAAGAGCCAGTTTAAATTCTAATAACCCGAGTTTTTAAGTCAGCAAACAACACCGTCTCTGTGGATTCGACTCCAGTCTTATCGGATAGTGTGTTACATCGGTCCCCGCCCTACGCTTGGGATAACCTGGTAATTTAGGACTAGGAATCCGTTGAAGCAATAGGAGTAATGAGTGGAGAGTAATAATTGAAAGTATGGATAATAAATATTTTTTTAGTTAAAAATTTTGGGAACTGAGCAAGTCATTAAAAGTTCCTAGAAACAATTTTTTAGCCAGTTTAGACATTGGAATGACGAGATGAGCAAGTTTTGTTTTTTGATGACTTAAGTGTTTAGGTCAGTCTAAGCGCACTTCGACTAAGAATCTCATTGTCCCACTAGCGAGAGGTTCAATTAAAATCAGAGCAAAACCGCGTATGGGTTGGCGCCAAAAAATTGAAAGCATCTAGTGGCTTCCAACCTAAAAACTTAAGTGAGAAAAAAAACCCCAGGTCTGGACCCTTGGTCAAGAAGCCAACCTTGGGATTGAAAAAAAAAATGCGAAGTTGCCTAAGCCTTGCATACTATAATTATTATCTCAGCCAATCGGATGAACTGGGTAGTGGCAACATTGATATGGGGAAAAAAAAAATTGATTTTGCTACTTTTTTTTTTAATGTCACTCCCTGTCTCTCACAAAACAAACCATCTTATATAGACACAAAGACAAGTGACATTAATAAAAATGGGAGTGGCAAAATCACTCCAAAAAAAATGTTTTGGCGTAATTGTCATATGTTCATTAACGACTGACATTGTTTAAGGAGTTGTTGTTCTCTATTAAAAAAATAAAAATACTTGCGCAATTATGATCACATGCCACAGTTGAATTTAGAATTCAGAGAGAGAGTAATTGTTCTCTTTAATACTTGCGCATTGAATTTTAAACTCAGCACAGATCAAGAGAGAAGGGAAGCCTTCTTAAAAAACCTTAATCAAAGAATGATTGTTTAAGGTCTATTAACAAATAAGTTAAGTTAATCCTTAGTAGTTACCCCATGGCCCATATCAATGTTTTGAAAACCGAATTGGTAATCAATGAACCGAAAAATAGATCGGGTAGATGAGTTACTAGTTCAACATCGATTTGGAATTGAACCAAAATGTTATAATTATGTCAAAATATATTAATAATAAAAATCTAATTACATTGAAATATAATTAAGAAGAATATATACGTCAAAAGATGTTGAGAATTTACATGTATTACTCCTGATTTCAAATGGAAGGAGGAGTTTGGGTTCGATAGAAATGTTCAGTTCTTCGAATGCACTATGCATTTTGTTCACAATTCCCTAATCAGGTAAGCATAAAACCTTCACAAGTAAGCAAAATAGTCTGTTAGTGGTTTCCCAGTTGCGGGAGCCCAAGACCCCGTTCGTTTTGGGATTTTGAATTTGTTTGTAGGTAATAAGTGTAGAAAGAAATAGAGTATATAACAATTGAAAACAGTGATAATGATTGGAGAGAGATATAGAGAAAAATGAGAGTAATGATTGGAGAGAAATAGAATAATAATTAGAAGGGAAAATTTCAAAATAACACCTGAACTTTCACTCCTATGTCACCGAAACACCTAGACTTCATTTTATTTCAATTAAACACCTGGAGTTACAAAATCCCCAAAATGAGGCACATGTCGTTAGCCTCCATCCATTTCATCAACAAAATTGCTGATGTGGCACACATCACCCGTTAACTGGCCTCATTTTACATGTTTGGAAGTAAAAGACATGCACACAATCAAAACCCCACCCTTTCACTGCGCTAAATCCATCGTCGCTTCTACTTCTTAAACCCTCCTAATTTCCTCTGCTTTCCCATCATCCGAACCCACAATTTCTTCCAAATTCGGTTCGATTTCTTCAACAATCCTTGATTCTGAATATTGGGTTGGAATGCGATTTGCCTCTGCTTCAACCACCGAAATTGCTTCTAAAAATCCTCATCAGTGGCAGTGGGAACTTCTCCGACTAGTCTAGTGAAGGGGACTATATTGAAGGTTTGTGGGGTTTTGATTTTTTTTTTGATCTGTGGAGTTTTGATTGTGCGCATAATTAAAAGGTGAAGAAAAGTGAAGTAGGGTAGTGTTGGGTTGTGATTGTGTGCATTTCATTTGCTTCCTAACATATGAAATGGGCCCACTTAACAAGTGAAGTGTGTCACGTCAGCAATTTTGTGGATGGAATGGATGGAGGCTAACAGGAGATGCCTTATTTTGGGAATTTTGTAAGTCCATGTGTTTAATTGAAATAAAGTGAAGTTTAGGTATTTCTGTGACATTGCAATGAAAGTTCAGGTGCCATTTTGAAATTTATTGTAGTTAGAATCCAAAACTCAAATGCGAGTATTAGGGTGTTCAGAAATTATCTTTATATAAACCCAATAATATATACAAGTAACATAGTTTCATATGTGAGTATGAATAATGCAATCAAAAATTTCCAAAAAAATGTCCACTATATCACACAAGAACTCAGAAAAGTTGTTCTAGATAAAAAATAAATCCACACCTTTTTTGGGAAGTGAGTAGATAACAATGAGTTTTTTTAGCTTATGGAAAAAAAAATTCAAAGTTCTCATTTCAGGTGGTGAATATATATATATATATATATATATATATATATATATATGTATATATATATACATATATATATATATATATATATATATGTATATATATTGGAGTGGAGAGAATAAGATTTTACAATTGACTTGTCATGTTTTGAGTTTATGTTAAACTAGTGCATTATTTTACTAATATCTTCTTGAGAGAAATGGTGGTGAAGAGGTTAGGGTATACCTTTTTAAAATGTGCTCTTCTTAATTAGTTCCTACAAACCATTAGATTTTCTATCGTAGTCTTGGATATGAAAAAATTTGGTTCTAAGTCAGTAGAGTTTTGTAGTTGAATTTCTTTTAAGGTTATTTATAATCTCATAAACTAAACCAACAACAAATTTGAATTAGTTAGTACCATAAATACTAAAAATTACTCCATTCGTCCTCATTCTTTAGCCCTCATCCCATTGTAACCAGATATTAAATTGCTTATATTTTTTTATTGGTAATACTTTTTATGTGTAATATAGATCTTGTTTGATAGGATCTCAATTAGAACTATCAAACAAAATTTTCAAAATCACCTAAAAATTATAGATTTTACGATATAATCAATTGAAAAGTGACAAAATTTTAAAAGGGACTAGAGAATGAAGACAAAGGGTGTAGTTTATTTAGACACAGTGGACATGTAGAGAGAATGCATGGCACAACACCTATAGCAACAAATTTTTTCCCTTCTCGGTCTTTTTAAATTTATTTCAATAAGTTAATGGATTAGGTGTTGAATTATGAATTATCTAGATTGATGGACATTCATAGTATATTGAGTTGAGTGTTCAAATACATAATAACATAATTGGGCTATTTAAATTGGTTGATTTGTGGGTTAATTTTTTGGGTTGGGTGTTCATTCATATTTTTCAAAATTAAGAAAGGTTGACCTAAAATTTCTACATATATTATGAACCAAAAAAAATATGAATGAACGGGGATCCCCACGGTAATTCAACGATCCAAAGTTAGAAAAAAAAAAAAAAAAAAAACGGAATTTTCATCGCTGCCCTCTTTTTTCAGTACTCTTTTCTCTCTCCTCCTCCTCCATCAACAACATTTGTGCTCCTAAATTTGCTCCTCAGCTTGTCCTTTTCACACACACTGAGAGTGAGAGTGAGAGTGAGAGTGAGAGAGAGAGAGATTACCTTTTATTTTGTCGGGTGCGACGCAGCTGGGGAAGTTGACAAATTAGTGAAGTTAACCTACAAGTAGAAGTCACCCAGGGGGCAGGTATTCACGCCATGATAGTAACATTTTTTAAGACGATTTAAGAAATTTTGCCCAGGGGATCTTACATAGGTTATTTTAGTCTGACTTTGATTGGCCATCAAGAAGTCTAACATTTTACATTAATAGTGACATAATAAAGAATAAAAAAGGGGATTTATCAACAGCCAAAAGCATTGGCAAATGTGTCGTGGAACGCTGCTATAAACCTATGTGATCTATTTCAGCGCTTGGATAAACAGTTGGGATATATGTAACCGTTAGTGTATCATTGTACCAATGCTTCTCATTGCAAACTTGTTAACCTAATTATTTGTGAATGTATATATTTATAGATAAAATCTTATAATTTAAGAAGCCTCCATAAATAAGATTGACGGAGCTCAATCTCGGCTGTCCAAAAGTGTTTTGGACGATCTGGATTAAAAACAATCTATTAGCGGCAATAGATATCTATTACCGGTCAAAATTTAAAAATAGATCTCATCCATTAATTACTGAAACGGACGGGCCGGATATGATTGCGCGGCTTCCGTGAATAACCTATTCACGAAGCTTCCGTAAATAAATCATTCTCATATTTATATAAGTGGTGTATCCGTAAAGACCGTACATGTATATGAACTCTTGCAGGTTCTTTAGTCTCCCAAAGTTCATTTCCCACGCACACATTGGTGATACTGACGGTCGCGAACATGACAATTGGGTAATTTTCAAGTACAACTAATGCAAAAATTTCAACAAATTAAAAGAAAAATAGTTAATCGGGGTTAAGGATACAATAATGTGTTTTCGATTTGATTAATGATCCAACCATTGATTTTAAGATGAAATAGGGTGTTTTGTTCTAAAGAGTAAAGACACAGTTCGATCTAAAATGGTCGTCGAATCGGATGACGGCAGATTGCGGTGGTGATGCAACCGGGATGCCGTGATGATGGGTGTGATTAGAGAGAGAAATTGGATGAGATTTTTTGATTCAATTTTTTTTAATCAAACAAAAAGATTTCAAAAGTAAGAACAAAATCAACCTATCACTGCAGATTACCTCACAATTTTTTTTGAACAGAAAAACCTGATAGCAAAGAGCCAACAGAATACCCAAAAGGCCAAAAGTTCTAACACCTAAATGGGCCAAAGCCGGGACACCAGCCCATCCCCAAACCAAAGCACAATGACCCTAACCCTCGCTACCTCTGCCGCCACCATGACCCAACCCCCGGCAACCACCTCAGCACCACCCAAGCTCCCAACACAGCAGTCAAAACAGCCCACCACCAGCTGCAAAAACCAAATCCTAGACGACAGCACCCCACGTTCGACTGCCATCAACACCACAGACATCCACATACGCTGCACAAACATCCACGCTCCGGCCACTAGAAACGCAGCCCAGCAGATACAAACCAGAGACCTCTTAAAAAACAGACCACAAAGAATGATTGTTTCAGGTGTGTTGACATATAAGTTAAAGTTAATCCTAAGTAGTTACAAGATTTCATTTTATGAAAGGGTGTAGCTAGACGGTCCCTCCACCATTCAATGTTCAAGTCTTTTAAGCCTTGTCATTTGCATCGTCATAGCCACTTGGCTAGCAAAGAGATTGTTGATGCATGGTAGGTCATTGCCAGTCTCATCATATCAAGAAGAAGCACTAGTTTTGAGTACGGGAGTGTGGAGATACCTAAATCAAATCAAGTCGAGTCTTAAGTCTCAATCACTTGAAGTGTTGAGATACCCAAAATACATTAATGTAGGGGGATGAAAACAATTGACGCTTCGGATCAACTGGATTGCAACGGCTTATTCGTGCCTCTTCACCGGAACCCTAGCTCGACGTCTGAACCCTAATCTGCAAAATAGACAGGGGGTGAGTGCACCTTTGCCTCTCGTGGCAAAGGCCCTCCGATGCTTTTGTTAGTATCACGTACTAGAAAACTCAGCCCTAATTATCAGTAGGAAAGCAATAATAATGCAGTATTGCGTACCTCTCACCTCTAGGTTTTCCTCATATTTATAGATTTATGGATGCTTGCTGTCCAAGCATCCTTATTGCCATAGGATTCCTAACTCGTATAGGAAACCCAGGATATCAAGGAGTCTCGTTTCCTTTATCAGTTTATGGAAAAGAGTCCTTTTAGGATTCTTTTCCTTTAAGAGCCGAACATCCCATACTCGTTGGGTATCTTTCTCAGATCCTATATTCTTGGGATCTTTATCCCTATATGAGACATGACTATTCTGGAATCTTCCAGAGTATTCTCTCTGCTCCTACTCTCGATTGGAGTTCCATCTTTGTTCGGCCGTCTCATAGCCGAACAGACGTCTTGGACCAGTTAACTCACATGTAACTGGTCCTTGAGCCCGTACAACCTTCCTGGACCATTGACTTCTCATGTCACTGGTCCATATTGCCGAACACTTGTTTTAGCATGATGACTGTCCTGTCTATATTCAAACTATGGTCCCACGTACCATTTATTCGGATATCGATTGCATTGCTTTCAACCCGTGATCACTCGTATCACGTGCTAGGTTCTTTACATCATCTGTTCGGCTGTATCATAACCGAACAGTCTATTTATAGCCATGACTTCTCATATCACTGGTCCATATCGCTGTTCACCGAACTACTCGGCGGTAAGTCTAGTCGTATTTACCACGTGTTCCTAGACATCACGTGTTCGATAACTAAATGTACCTGCTCGGGAATACCTCCCTACAATTGCTCCCCAGCTTCATATATTTACCACTGTTCGGGGGCAATATATGATGCTTAGAAACAGAATTCTATCTAGACCAAACTCTTCTGATCCCATGCAGCCATAATTTCAATATCTCATTGATGTATTTTGGCGCCTCCGTCACTATACCATCTCGAGGTAATGACTCCACGTGGTGCTCATCGTACGCTTTTCATTTAATGTGATCTGCCACTCTGTTCAAACGACGTCAATACGCCGTTTAGTTAGAACCCTTTTCCCCGTTACTTTTCCTGTAACGGCGTAAGAGGGGACGCTTCGTCTCCGCTTCTCCCTCTTAAACCCCAAAAAAGGGGTCATTTGGGTTTTTACCCAAAAACACTCGAACTTTCTTTGAGACTTTCCTTCTAAGCTTTTCTGCCATCGCCGCCTTCTGAAAACCCGATCGCGTTTCAGGAAATCGTCACGGTTCCCTTGTAAGATTCTCGTTCTTAACTCTATTTTCTCTGCTTAGGTTTTCCATCTGAGATTTCATTCTCGAATTTGTAGATCACTTCTAGGGTTTCAGTCTCGTCCAGTCGTATTTTTACACTTCCTTCGAGTATATCCATGGTGGATGAACACGATAACCTTCCTAAACCCGGTAAATTTAGGAAATTATGCGAGACCCCTTCTGCCATGACAGCATTTAGGAGGGATTACAACGTTCCAGAAAATGTTGGTCTCGAACTCGCCCCTCTAGGGGCAGATAGGGACGGTGGCTCTTGGGATAGAATGTGTATCCCAATCGTAGCCATCGTCGAAGGCGGGGTCCGTTTCCCCCTTCATCCACTCCTTCGTCAAATCCTGAGTTGGTACCGTCTCACTCCAATGCAAGTGTCAACAAATGTGTTTAGGTTGATAATGGGGGTAGTTGCTTTGAATAGGATTCTAGGCACCCAGCTGGGGATCTGGGATATTCAATGGTGGTACAGCATTGTACTTAACCCTGATTATAACACATACTATTTCAAAGTAAGAAGGGCAGAAAAGCGCCTCGTGCTCAACCTGCCAGATTCTGCTCGGGACCATGAGGTTGATTTTCTCTATGTCACTGGAGCTTTCGAACCTCTAGGAGAGGATGGTCAAGTGGTGGGGCTCCACTGCCCCCACATATGGGGCTACCCACGTAATACTCCTCATTTTCCTAATTCTGAAAGTTTCTGTTTACTGCTTTCTCGTAGCGTTTCCTTATGTCTTATTTATTTTAACATTTTGGATGCAGCTGATAACGCTAACCACCGTCCCAGACGTACACCAAGCAATATCCGAACAGAGGATATCAACAAAGTACTTAAACACACATGAGTGCCGGGTACCCGAACAGCTGGTCGGGGTCGGGACGTTGACGTGCTGCTGGGGTACGAACCTTCATACAGAGGAGTCATTGATAGAAGACTAGCTCATCCCAGCACCAGTGCTGCTTCTACCTCCACTGCCCCCCAACCACGAAACACAAGGCTACAAGCTGGTGTCACTGTTGCCGGTCAGTCAGACGAGATTGCTATCCCTGACGGTGTACCTCAAACACGTGTGGTACTTAGAAGATCTAGGCGTAGGCAAGTCATTACCGAACAACAACCTGTTCTACACCCAATCACCAGTCAGTCTTCCTCATCCGGATATTCTCGATCTCCTCCGACTCCAGGTACAATGACACACCAACCCATCAACCTTAGCTCTTTACTTACTGTCTCCTCACGGGGACGAGGTGCTACCAATAGGGTAGCATCAACTGGTGTCCCTCCCCCGCGTTCACGTCGCAATAGGGGGGGATCTGCACGGTCATCTTCTTCTCCTCGGGAAGTTTATACTGCTACAGAAGCCACCGACTTCCATCGAGACAAACGTCCAAGAGCTGACAGTCAAGACGGTACTGCTCCTGGAGCAGTTACCGAAACTCATCATCCCATCTCTCCAACCACTGAAGTCCTTCCTCAGACTTGGACGCCTCCCTTCACTAGGGGAGATCGTCCTGTTCATGTCGGGGATAGTGCTAGCTCCTCGGAGACAGCACTTGCCCTTGCCCAAGGCTTACTGCTCCCTGTAGATATGCAGAAAGAATCTGAGGCTACATCTGATCGGCTCGTCGCCACTGGACTCGTCAGTGGTATTAGGGTAATGTGATTTAATCTTTTCATATAAATCTTAGTGCATATTTCATACACCACTGGATATTCTTATTGCTTACTTGTTCGGTGTTTTGCCAGTTCATTCAAAAAATGGTCACTTTAGGTAAAAAGTACCAAGAAGCAGACGCAGAAAGGGTGAGGCTGATGAATGACAATACCAGACTGCTCCGAACAGTTACCAGGCTGGAGAGAGAAAGAGACAAGGCCAAATCTGACTTCAACCAAACTAAGGAAAAACTTGAAGTTGCCGAAGAGAGCCTCAATCAGGCGTTATCAGAGATTGATACTGCCAAAAAAGCTGCATATGAGGATGGGTACCAGAAAGGATTTGACACCACAACTGCGAACTATGTTCAACAGATTCCCGCTCTTCAAGATCAAATTTGGATTGCTTGCTGGGAAACCTGTTTAACAAAGGTTGGCGTTGCTGAGGACTCTCCATTGTGGACTGATAATGAACTACCGAGCAGCCGGTCTGCAGCTTCCCAACAGCAAGATGTTCCTCTGGAAGATGATGTTGAGCAGCAGATTGAAGATTTTACTGGAGCAGAAGAAGACATCCCATCTGGTTCCCAGGCTGTCCTGTCCCCAGCTCAAGATGCGGTCAATGAACCCATTGTGTTGGAGGAGAATCCAGCAGATGATGGGGCAGGTCCCCAGGTTAATACGGATGTTCCGGAAGTCCAGAATGTGGACTGACTGTTGGTAGGCTTGTCTGAACTCCTTGTTTTTGGTTGCTGGTCCTGCGTGACCATAAGCATTTGGCCCTGTGTGGCTCCCAAACTTTTAATATTTTGTCTCAAACAGGTATTCGGCCCTCCGTGGCATTTGCCCGGCTCTCTTCTGTTTATTACATCTGTTCGGATGCATTGCTTTAATCTCAAGTATTTCGTACTATTGATTTGTTTGATCATATATTTTGTGTCTGCATAAGTATTTCGTACCCAAGCAGATCCTAGAAACAGGACGTCGTTGTACTGAATCTAAGTTTCACGTACTTAGAAACTTTTGTTAAACCAGTTTTTCGGACTGGTTTTCAAGTTTTAGTACATACAAGTGTTTTCATACTTGTATTCGTAAGGTTCATATAGGCATATAGGTGTAAGCCATGCCATTTGCTTTTTACAAGTCTTTCAAGTGTTGTCACACAAACACTTGATCATAAAGGATTTCCTCAAGTTTCACATACTTAAGTATCTCGTACTTGTATTCGTTAAGTGTCACGTACTTAAGAATTTGGCTTACATTTAAGTCAAGCCAATATAGTCTCTTAAGTATCACGTACTTAAGATGCCATATAAGTATCTCGTACTTTGAACGTCCATACAAGTATTTCGTACTTGTATTATAAAAAACATACAAGTGTTTTCATACCTGCAGTTAGTTTAAGTGTCACGTACTTGGTTTTAAGTTTCACATACTTAAAAACTTTTAAGTTTCACATACTTAAAAGGTATACCCTGCTCCCCAATACGAATAAAGGAGACTAAACTCGTAGTTCGTATTTAAATACCACAACAGTTATATGAAATAAGTGATTTTATTCATAATCTGCAAAACGCAAGAGGGCGTTTATTCGTACCCCATAAAGTAATCAAAAATAGAACAAAGGAATTATATTCGTAATTCCCACACAATCACGTAGTGCAAATCTAAAACAGATTTTAATATTTCTAAACAAAGAACTTTCGTAAATTATGAACATTCCAAGGTCTTGGAATTGGATCACCATCCAGATCTGCCAATCTATAGGCTCCTATGCCCACAATTTCAGTTACTCTGTACGGGCCTTCCCAGTTGGCCCCCAACTTACCTTCGTTAGCCACCTTGGTATTGCCGAGCACTTTTCGTAGCACAAGGTCCCCAACACCAAATTCCCTAGGATGAACATGTTTGTTGTAGCTTTTCATCAGCTGTTCTTGGTAAGAAGCAAGATGTACCAAGGCTTTTTCTCTCTTCTCCTCGGCAAGATCAAGCTCAATTTCAAGGGCCCTGTCATTGCCTCCACTTTCAACCAAAGCTGTCCTGTTGGTCGGCAGACCCACTTCCAGAGGTATA
Source organism: Rhododendron vialii (assembly GCF_030253575.1). Lineage (NCBI taxonomy): Eukaryota > Viridiplantae > Streptophyta > Magnoliopsida > Ericales > Ericaceae > Rhododendron > Rhododendron vialii. The sequence continues at coordinate 7,092,161 of NC_080561.1, read as the reverse complement.
ACAGCCTCTGTTCCAAATGCCAACGAATATGGGGTCTCTCCCGTAGACCTCCTAGGCGTTGTTCGGTGAGCCCACAAAACTAATGGTAACTCATCAGGCCATTTGCCCTTAGCTTTGTCCAGTCTTTTCTTGATTCCATCAAGGATAGTTTTATTAGATGCCTCTGCTTGCCCATTACTCTGAGGGTAAGCTGGGGTGGAATAATAATTTCTTATTCCATACTGGGCACAAAAAGTCTTGAATTTCTTCTGAAATTGGGATCCATTGTCCGTAATCAATGAATAAGGGACCCCAAAACGAGTGATGATGTTTTTCCACACGAACCTTTCTATCATAGGTTCAGTGATTTTGGCTAATGGTTCTGCCTCAATCCACTTCGTAAAATAATCAGTTGCTACAAGCAGGAATTTTCGGTTCCCAGTTGCTTTGTGCAATGGACCTACGATATCCATTCCCCATTGGGCAAAAGGCCAGGGACTCGTCAAAGGCACCAGATCCTCAGCAGGTGTTCGAATCATTGGTGAGAATTTCTGACACTTCTCACAAATCTTTACATAAACTTTTGCATCTTCTTGCATGTGTGGCCACCAGTAGCCTTGAGTAATTGCTCGGTGAGCAATGGATCTCCCTCCAGCATGGCTCCCACATGTTCCCTCGTGGATCTCATGAAGGAACTTCTGTACCATCTCAGGATGTACGCATAGCAAATAAGGACCTGTGAAGGATTTCCTGTACAACTTACCCTCTGGGGACATCCAAAACCTAGCAGATTTGACTCTTATCTTATGGGCCTCCTTCTTATCAGAAGGGAGTATCTCGTCTCGTAAGAACTCTATTATTGGGTCCATCCAACTTGGTCCTTGGTTCACGTCCAAGACCAAGTCTACACTCCTTCCAATGCTCGGCTCATTCAGATATTCAACTGCTACCTTCCTTTTGAACTCAGTAGGAACAGCCGCAGCCAACCATGCTAAGGAATCCGCATGAGCATTCTGTCCTGAACTTATTTGCTCAATATATACCCTCTCGAAGGTATCAAGCAAGTCTTTTGCTGCCTGCACGTAGGCTACCATCTTTTCATTCCGAGTCTCGTACTCTCCGGACAGTTGATTCACAACAAGCTGGGAATCACAATACACCCTGACCCGTTCTGCTTTAAGGGTCTTCGCACTTCTTAACCCAGCCAAGAGTGCTTCATATTCAGCCACATTATTCGATGCACTGAATCCAAGCCGAACAGAGAGTTCAATGAGAACTCCTTGAGGGGGAAAGAGGACAACTCCAATTCCAGAACCAGTATTGCACGCTGATCCATCAACGAATAACTTCCATTCTTTGGGATCCTGTTCGGCTACGGGTTGATCCTTCAAGGATGATGTCTTAGCTGCCTGTTCCTTTCTCGTAGGAGGCAAAGGAGCAACGGTGGGGGAAAACTCCGCCACAAAATCAGCCAATACCTGGCCTTTAATTGTTGTACGTGGCTGATACTCGAGATCATACTGACTTAACTCTACGGACCATGTCGAGATCCGTCCCGAGAAATCTGCCTTTCGAAGCAGTGATTTTAATGGATACTCAGTATAAACCACAACCTTATGGCTTTGGAAGTAGTGTGGCAATTTCCTGGTTGCTGTCCTAAGTGCCAGGACAAGTTTTTCTAAAGGCAGATATCTCGTCTCTGCATTCAACAACGTCTTGCTAACATAATAGATGGGGATTTGTTCGATCCCCAAGTCCTTCAACAAGACTGCACTTACTGCATGCTCGGAAACAGCTAAGTACAGAATTAAAGACTCACCAGGCTGTGGAGTTGACAACAGTGGGGGCTCGGCCAGGTACTTCTTCAGGTCCTGGAAAGCTTGTTCACATTCTGCTCCCCATTCAAATCCCTCCCTTTTTTTCAATAACTGAAAAAAGGGTCTGCATTTGTCGCTTGACCTGCTGATGAATCTGTTAAGTGCTGCTGCCATCCCAGTCAGCCTTTGGACTTCCTTGGTAGTTTTGGGACTCTGTAATCTTTGTAAGGCATCAATCTGATCGGGATTTGCCTCTATCCCTCTCAAAGTTACCAAATGACCCAGGAATTTTCCTGAGCCAACTCCAAACGCACACTTCGAGGCGTTGAGCTTTAATTTATACTTCCTCAGGATTTCGAACACTTCCTTTAGATCAGAAATATGCCCTCCCTTTTCTCGACTCTTTACCACCATATCATCTATGTAAACTTCCAAAGTTTTCCCAATGAGATTTTTGAACATGATGGTTGCAAGTCTTTGGTATGTAGCCCCAGCATTCTTCAGTCCAAACGGCATGACACTGTAGCAGTATAATCCTCGAGGTGTGATGAAGGAAGTCTTCTCTTGATCAGGTTCAAACATAGCAATCTGATGATATCCTCGATATGCATCGAGAAAACTCATTCGCTCGTAACCAGAGGTTGCATCAACCAACTGGTCAATCCTGGGCAAAGGAAAACTATCCTTAGGACACGCTTTGTTTAGGTCTGTGAAGTCCACACAGACACGCCACTTTCCATTCTTCTTCTTTACTACAACAGTGTTGGATAACCACTCGGGGTAATAGACTTCTCGTATTGCTTTGGCTTCCAACAAACGATCTACCTCCTCAATCACTGCATCTACATGCTGCACGGCTGCCCTTCGTTTCTTCTGAATGATCGGCTTGTGCTGTGGGTCGATGTTTAGATGGTGACAGATCACATCTGCATCCACCCCAGGCATTTCCTCAGGCACCCATGCAAAAACATCAATATGCTCTTTCAAGAATTTTACCGATTCGGCCTTTTCATCTATTGGTAGTGATTCCCCAACCAAAAAATATCTTTCAGGATCAATCTCGTTGATCTGAATCTTCTCCAAGCCCTCTACCACTTTTTCAGCCGGGCTTCTTCCAACATCTTCGATGGTTGGTTGATCTGGTACTTCCAGTGTATGAATATGGTGGACTTTTGGGGCTGTTTTGATGATGGAAATTAAGCATTGTTGCGCCACCTTCTGGTTGCCTTTAAGAACTTCAATCCCATTTGATCCTGGGAATTTTACCATCTGGTGATAAGTCGAGGAGACTGCTCTCATCTTATGCAACCATGTCCTCCCTATAATCGCGTTATAGGAAGAAGGGACATCGACCACTAAAAAGTCCGTTCTTAGCACCACTGATCCGGCCCGAACAGGTAATGTCACTTTTCCAAGGGGCCAAACTGCTCCTGCACCGAACCCAATAAGAGGCGTTGTAGACTGTTCTAAGTCTGATTGTGCCAGCCCCATCTTCTTGAATGCATCGTAGTACAATACCTCTGTACAGCTCCCCGAGTCCACTAGAATTCTTTCGATGTCGTATTCCCCAATTCGTAGGGTTACGACCAATGCATCATTGTGGGGTATTTGGACCTCCCCCAAATCCTCATCACTGAATGCCATGCTCTCTTTGCATACATCAGTCTCTCGCCCCCTCTTGTTTCCCAACCGCATCACATGCTGATCATGCTTGACTTGCCTCTGAAATAGCCTAACCTCACTTCTCGTGTAAGGTGTGGCCAATCCATGTATCATATGGATGACGCCTTTAGGGTTTTGTTCGTAACCCAACTCCATGGCTTTCCCTTTCTCTTTAGGGTCCTCCTGGATAAATTCCTTAAGATAGCCCCGAGAGACTAAATCATCAAGGTGCCTTTTATATGTCTCACAATCTTCTGTCATATGGCCCCAATCCTTATGATAACTGCAGTGCTGATTCGTAGCACGTTTTGCATCTTTGTCTCCTCCTAGACTCGGAGGCCATTTGAAATATGGTTGATTCTTTATTCGATAAAGAATCCTGTAAATTGGCTCCTTCCAAACTGTAGTGATAGAAAAGAAGGATTTAGGGTCTGGAGCTTGCTTTTCTTTGTATGACTCCTTCTTATTCTGCCCGTATTCCTTTCTATCTCTGTAAGTCTTGGGTTCTGGCTTCTCCACCTTTTTAGCAGGTGCCTTTGGCTGTTCAGCAATTATTCTGCCGTCCTCACGGAGTATATCATCCTCCATTCTGGCATGTTGTTCTATCCGTTCCATCAATTTAGCCAGGGTGGCTACCGGATGTTTATTCAATGAACGGCGCAGCTCTCCCCGAACAGGTAAACCAGTTTTGAATGTTGCAATTGCGTACTCCTCACTACAACTTTCAATCTCGTTAAAAGTCTCCCAGTACTTCTTTGCATAATCCCTGATCTGTTCGTTCTCCTCCTGCTTCATGGTGGAAAGACTTTCAAAAGTCTTCGGGGCTTTTCTGCTTGTCAAGAACCGAGCAGTGAATTCCTCTGCCAACTGCCTCCATCCTCGTATGGATCGTGGGGCCAGTTTATGAAACCAGGACAAAGCCACTTTGCCAAGACTAGAGGGAAACATCTTGCACAAGATGGAATCATCCCCCTCATGCATAAACATGGCCTGTTGATAATGCTGTATGTGAGCCACGGGATCCGTATTTGTCTCGTAAAGTACGAATGCCCCGTGCTTCACTCTGCTCGGCAATCTCGCTTCTTGTAGCCTCCTTGTAAAGGGGGAGGCCGCAATATTACTCAGGGCCTTGCGTGCTGCTTCTCGTGCAGTCATTGTCCCATCCTCTTTTTCCTTCAAATTGTGGGCTGAAGCTTCGGCCCAATCAGCATCAGGTCTCTCGTACCTGTCTCGATGATGCTTTCTCGTATCCTCTTCCTCGGGGGTAGAGCTTCGATCTCTGCTTCTCCTTTTTCGTGAAGAAGTCTTTTTCTCTGGTGTTCGGCTTCTACTTCTTCTTCCCCTTTTTCGTGGAGAAGCCTTATGACGCCCTATAACAGGACTTCTACTCCCCCTTCTGCGTGAATGAGTCTGTTCATGAATCACCAGGGCCCGTCCGTCCCTTTGGGAATTCCGTCGAGAGAGTCCAGAATCCTCGGGGTGCTCTCGTACCTTCTGCAACTCTCGTATCTCGTACTCTCGTTTTCTTATTAAACGAGCATATTCCTCGATTTCTCTTCTTTTTTTATCAAGGACGTCATCATCGTTGTGTATACTCTTTGAACGAGTATCTGACTCCTCTCGTCGATGAGACTTGCTCCTTCTTGTGGAACCAGTAGCAGTTTTGTCTCCTTTTTCTTTGGAGTTTTCTCTGTCATGTCTACCAGTGGGCTTTCTCGGAGCACCTGGTGGAGATTTATCTCTTCCTCCACCCAACTGGTCCTTTGGACTAAACGGTGTGACTGGATTTTCTTCCGTCATGATTACTTTCTTCAAAAAAATCTGTTCGTTTCCCACAGACGGCGCCAATTGTAGGGGGATGAAAACAATTGACGCTTCGGATCAACTGGATTGCAACGGCTTATTCGTGCCTCTTCACCGGAACCCTAGCTCGACGTCTGAACCCTAATCTGCAAAATAGACAGGGGGTGAGTGCACCTTTGCCTCTCGTGGCAAAGGCCCTCCGATGCTTTTGTTAGTATCACGTACTAGAAAACTCAGCCCTAATTATCAGTAGGAAAGCAATAATAATGCAGTATTGCGTACCTCTCACCTCTAGGTTTTCCTCATATTTATAGATTTATGGATGCTTGCTGTCCAAGCATCCTTATTGCCATAGGATTCCTAACTCGTATAGGAAACCCAGGATATCAAGGAGTCTCGTTTCCTTTATCAGTTTATGGAAAAGAGTCCTTTTAGGATTCTTTTCCTTTAAGAGCCGAACATCCCATACTCGTTGGGTATCTTTCTCAGATCCTATATTCTTGGGATCTTTATCCCTATATGAGACATGACTATTCTGGAATCTTCCAGAGTATTCTCTCTGCTCCTACTCTCGATTGGAGTTCCATCTTTGTTCGGCCGTCTCATAGCCGAACAGACGTCTTGGACCAGTTAACTCACATGTAACTGGTCCTTGAGCCCGTACAACCTTCCTGGACCATTGACTTCTCATGTCACTGGTCCATATTGCCGAACACTTGTTTTAGCATGATGACTGTCCTGTCTATATTCAAACTATGGTCCCACGTACCATTTATTCGGATATCGATTGCATTGCTTTCAACCCGTGATCACTCGTATCACGTGCTAGGTTCTTTACATCATCTGTTCGGCTGTATCATAACCGAACAGTCTATTTATAGCCATGACTTCTCATATCACTGGTCCATATCGCTGTTCACCGAACTACTCGGCGGTAAGTCTAGTCGTATTTACCACGTGTTCCTAGACATCACGTGTTCGATAACTAAATGTACCTGCTCGGGAATACCTCCCTACAATTAATTGCACGCATCCTCATTAGATTGGCCTCTTGGCCCTATCATTTGGTCTCCTTGCATGGCCTCCCAAAATACATTAATTGCACGCACTACAAGAAAAATGGCCATTCCCGGCATTTTTCTTCCCGGCATTTTAATTAATGCCGGAAAAGCCACTATTACCCCGGAAAAAAATAATTATTACCGGCGTTTGTTCAAAAAAATGCTGGCAAAAGTCAATTTTTCCGCCAAAATAAGTACCGTCAAACTATTACCGGCATTTGTTGAAAAAAATGCCAGGAAAAATCAATATATAATATAAATATTTTTTATTGTGCATTGTAACCCAATATGGTGGCTAACCTAATTGGTAGCTACACGCGCGCGCGAGGCAAAGGTCACGAGTTCGAATCTTGGGGCAAGCAAATTCTTCACAAAATTTGCTTGACACGCAAGCGCCCACGTGGCATTTTGTCTTATATGGTACAATTTTTCCCGGCATTTGTACAAATGCCGCAAATGAGTCCATCTATTCCCGGCATTTATAAAGACCTTTACCGGCATTTGTACCATTACCGACGCACTCCTAGACGGCATTTGTTATAAATGCCGGTAATACTTGACAAATGCCGGTAATACTCTTTATCGGCATTTTTTAAACTTTTAGCGGCATTTATAAAATGCCGTGAAAAGCAAAATTTCTTGTAGTGACGCATCGTCATTGGATTGGCATCTTGACCCTATCATTTGGTCTCCTTGCATGGCCTCCCAAAATACATTAATTGCACACATCCTCGTTAGATTGGCCTCGTGGCCCTATCATTTGGTCTCCTTACATGGCCTCTTAGGGACGAAATAAGACGAACACTTTAAATAAATAAAATAATTGTTTGATATCTTTTTCATTTTTAGTTAACTTATTTTTGTTTCTAGTCACAATTTTATATTTTTTAAACTCTTCTTGTCGTTTCGTTGATACGAATAATTAATTTAAAATATCACTCAAATCTAACAAAAATTCAAAAAAAAAACGAATAAAACACATAAAATAAAGAAATAAGTTGAGTTAAAAAGAACACATCTCCAGAATAAAAAAAGTTTCTTGCGCAAAAAATGGTAATGCACGTGGGAGTAATTTTATTTTATGGAGTTCTATTCCCCCGACGACTGGCTAGCTTGTTGGAGAATGGTCCTAAGCGGCACCGTTTGAAAGTCGTACACAGCTGTAACGCGTACAACATCCCCGACTGCCTCCCTTGGGGCAAGGAAACCACGCAAAAGGAGTTCACTCCATCAGCCAGAAAATGGAAAAAGAAAGGACTGAACCTAGGGAGCCATTTCCATGTCCGTCGGACGTCAAAGTGGCGGACTCCGTCACCCTAAAGCTCTCCCCGACGAACTACTTCGCGTGGAAGAACCTGATGCTCACGTTCTTCGAGAGCCATCGCCTCAGTGGCTTCGTCGACGGCACCCTTCATCCGCCGAGCAAGCCGTCTCCGCTTGCGGAGTCTTCGGTTTTGGAAGAGAAGCGCCGGGAGGAGGAGGAAGAGAGGAGGGAGCTGATGCGTCGGGACGAATGGGACCAGAAGCATACGCAGCAGCGTGATTGGGAGAATGAGTCGGAGCAGGAGCGTCTGGGGGAGTTGGTGCGGGAGCAGGAGCGTGTGCGGGAGTGGGAGCAGGAGCGTCCGGAAGGAGAGCGGGAGCGGGAGAGGGAGCAGGAGCGTCGAGAGAACTGGAAGCGGGAGTGGGGGGAGGACTGGAAGAGTCGGGAGGAGCAGGAACGTCAGCAGGAGTGGGATCGGGAGAGGGAGCGTCGGAAGCAGTGGGATTGGGAGCGGGAGCGTCGGGAGAAGCGGAAGCAGGAGCGCCGGGAGGAGGAGCGTATATACACGGGGTGGAAGAGATCAGACGGTCTAGTAAGGGGATGGATACTAGCGATGCTGACAGAGGAAATACTGCTACAAGTGATGCATTTGGTAACTGCTCGAGAGGTTTGGATTAAGCTCAAGAAAATACTTACCCCACCTTTTCAACTCTCTCAACTTGAACTAATTGGTAAATTCTTTACCCTCACATTCTCGGGTTTAAGGTTGACTACGTTCTGATTAAAAGCCCATTTGAATGAAGTGATTTCATGAGAAAATAAAGGAAAGGGATGTGGTTTCTTAAGAAATTATTCATTTGGATTGAACATTTTAGTGAGAAATAGAGAAAAAAATAATAATAATAATGCAGTAATGTTTTGATTGATTTTTCTTCTTTCTTACCCAATCTCATCAAAAATGGTGAGATTCGGAAAGAAATGACTCAATTTCTTTACCCCTCCTTTCTCACCAGCCAAAAGGGGGTGCTTACTCAATGTTTTTTTTTTTCAACCGTGTATCAAATTTTAAAAATGGTAAAAAAACCGACTAGGTTTGGCTAAGTAAGCCAAATTGGCTTCTTTTTGTTCTTTTTTTCGAAAAACGTTTTGTATTTATTCGCTTTGCATCAAATTTTTACGAATTATTAATTTGTCTCGACAAAAGAAATCAAAAAAATAAAAAATAAAAACTATATTAGGTTTCTGACAATATACTTTTTTTATTTCTTTCGCCGAAATAAATTAATAATTCATAAAAATTTAACACGAAAAAAAAGTCAATTGACTTAGTTAGCCAAACCTCGATGCTTGTTTACCAAGGTTACATGGGGCCGAGGTAGAAATCTCACATAAACACATCAGAAGCTCGACCAATCAACTAGACGCAGCGTTCATTTCATTGTAGGAGTATTTTTTTTCTCACCTGGATTGAATCAACTTTCCAGTTTCATTCTAATCAACCAAACACTTATCGGAGTATTCCCTTTTGTTCAAACCATGAAATCCGATAGACTGGACAGACCAAAAAAGAGGGCAGATTCTAAGCCAGTACATGGTGTTGCACAAAGCCGTCCTAACCGCTGATTGGGACACCGCCGCCGAATTCTTGGGCCAGGAACCCGACGCAGTTTTTCAGCCCATAACGTGGTGCTTAGAAACGGCTCTTATCGTGGCCGTCCGTTCGGCTAAGCGAAACCACTTCGCGAAGAAGGTAATGGAGAAGATGCTGCGGGAGGGTGTAGCGCAACAAGACATATCGGGGGCCACCGCCCTCCACGCTGGGGTGGATGGAGGCAACATAGAGGCGGCTGTTTGGCTGGTGCAGAAGAATTCGGAATTGGCCAACATTGGGGACAAGTATGGAACACTCGCCGTGCATGTGGCGGCTGGACTTGGGAATAGGGAGATGGTTGATTTCTTGTTGAAACATACTACGAACCTGTCGGAGAATGAATCGGGTCTTAAACTATTGCATTCTTTGGCTTCCAGTGGACTTTATGGTGAGTAATACTTACCTTAATTCTATTTTACTCCTCCCGTCCCTAAAAGATTGACAATTTTTTATATCTATACCATTTGTCATTGCTCATAAGTCATATCTTTTAATATTTTATAATATTTTTCATGAATTCGAAAACTTTGGATTGTAAAACTAATCAAGAGCTATTAAACAAGATCCATATTGCATATATTTTGAGATTCATGTTAAAAAAATATAAGGAATAAAATTGACACAAGTACTAAAAATTGCCATCTTTTTTGGGACGGACGAAGTATTATTTTACCAAAAGAGTCTATAATCACGCCCACTCACACAGTACATGTACAACTATACACATGCTCACAATCATTTATATGTCTGTTATTGTAGAAGTCTTGTTGTTTTACTTGATATCCAAGCTAGTAAAAGACAGAATGAGATTGGTGGTGTCAATGGACCGGGGATCCTGAAGGGCGGAAGTGTCGTACAGGGTTGTAATGCACAATCTAGGCCATACAAAGTGTTTTCAATGATCTCGTATGGGTTGAGAGGGTTTAAGAGAACCCCGTTATAACCATATACATACATATATATATATATATGTGTATATATATACATGTATATTCCCCTTTAGTAAATACATCTTGGACCCACACAGTTGTGTTTAGAAATGACATATATGACCAAAATGACATTATGTAAAATTTTGGCTTAATTACTTTTATATCCCTTCGACTTTCACGTGAATTTCACTTCAGTTCTACGCCTTTCAATTTGAACAAAAATGACCTTCCACTTTTGATTGCGTTTCAATGTTTCCCCTCCCTAGCCTTCCATCCAATTTTTGGATGGAAAATAGTACGCTTGTGATTGGCACGCGACCTATTAATAAGGGTATATACGACATTCCTCCCTCAATCCCTATTTGGAGGGAGTTTTCCCTCCTTTAATTTCCCCTTTCCAGTCCTCTGTTTCTCGCCAAGCTCCTCTGTTATATTAATCCAAACCACACCAAACCCAATGCATTTTGTAATAGTACACCAAACCTAAAGAGAATGTAAGTGAGGATCAAGACCATGGCTAGAAGGCGCCGTGATTATGGACTTCATGCTCGCATTCAAACGTCCTGGACATTAGCCAACCTTGGTCGGAGGTTTCATCACCATCAATGTGTTCCTTAACCAATTCTATTACATCTTCCACCTATGTAGGTCCAATCCTAGCAAGTCCAACCCCATCCTCAAAAGTAGATCCTATTCCATGACATGAGCTGCTTTGGGTTTGTAAAATTTCAATGGAATTGATGGGTTCTATTGCTTCGTCGCAACCTAACCTCTTAGAAAGGTTCACACCCCAAGCGTAGGGTTAAGTCGTTGAAATCATAATAACCGGTAAGACCGGAATCGTTCCCACTGAGAAATCTTCTTAAGCGAATTCGGTTTAGAAGTTGCGTAGAGAATTGTGGCATTAAAGCGTCCAACTTTGGTTTTCGAATTGAATGACGAAATTTAAACTTGGAATTAAACTAGATTAGAGATGGTTCAGTCAAAGGGATTGTTTTACCCACGACTTAGCCGTCAAACGGTTTCTTCATCTAACTCAAGAGTGGACCGAAACCGTCCGGATTCCACTAGAAGAGTTAAAAGCTGAAGACTACTTATAACTTAATTCAAGGCTCTGATTCAAATTGAACTCATTTAACGCAGGTGAGAGACGAAAAAGAATCGTTCGCATGCGTAGGATTATCAAGCTCGTAGCATAAGGCGATAAACTTCATTGATCAAAGAAACCACCAACCCCATGATCAAAACTAGACATCATGGGTTTAATTCATTCAAAACCTTGAAATTAAGCTAAAGTTTAAGAGAAACCATTTAGACCACTAAGTCATAGAGTAAACCTCACCCCATGACCAAACCTATGAACTACTCACTCATAACAATAAGACTAGAAAAAGAGTTAAGCAAAGAAAACAGATTCACCGATAAAAACAAAATAAACTAGATTTTATAAAAGATCCAAACCACACGAACAATTTTAATACTTGAGAAATTAACGTAACACAAATGCTTGCTAGTGTTCTTGAAGGAGACAAGTAAGAAAAGCTTGAAACAAAGCTAAGGAGAAACATAGAGCAAAAACTAGAAAACTTAGGCCTAAAACTAACTAATGGCCATCTTTCCATAAATGGTATACAAGCCTATTTATAGGGCTTATAAAATCAGCCTTACAATGGACAAAAAGACCCTCAAAATATCCCAAAAACATGCCTAAAGTAGAAACTTTCCATATATGAAAGGTTGAAAAATTCAGCAAAAAGGTGTTAGGGTCGAAGGGCATTGGTACCGGTACTTCAAAAATAAGGTATTGGTACCAACTCAACTGTCTTCTATTTCAGCACAAAGGTATCGGTATTATGTTTTTGAGATATCGGTACCATTGTCTGCAAAACTGCAAAACATGGCAACTTGGCCTTTGAGCTCTTGTGATGTCCTGACAGCCCTCCGATACTTCGATACTCGATCAACGGGACTTGACGGAGGTGTGCCATGTGGTCTAGGTCTCTCGAATACCCTCGAGGGCCATCCTTGATGCATTTGGCACGATCCACGCCAACTTGACCACCGAGTGGCCTCCGGGGCTTCTTGAGGTACCATTAGGTTCCGCTAGCAAAGAAATGGGTACTGGCGGGCACTTGGACACTTGGCTGCACCTCGATACATCCTTTGGCGCTCAAACACGCCTTATTAGCACGTTTTACCTAAAACATCCTCAAACAAACCTTACGTGCAATATCGCATAAAAACGACAACATATATGTACAAACACAACATACTAGAGAACTTAAGCACCAACAATATGCATTATTGGGTGCTTATCATCTATATATATATATATATCAACTAACCTACGCGGGGGGAAGTTGTGCAATCATATTCATTACATTAGTGTCATTCAATAACATCTTTAACATAAGTTTTACAATTTTCTCAGTCATCACATAGTAATAGTTTATCATACCCGTGTACCCCAGTTTCTCGACAATATCAACAACTTCTATCATAGAGAATTTATTAGGGTGGCAGTCATCAACATACATAGAGCTCCCTCCCTCATACCTAATTCTAGGTATGTTTACGAACTTACCCCCATGGAAAATCTGGATACTAAAAAATTCATCGATCACTACATTAACATTCTAGAAAGGACCACAGAGTCACGAACAAGGACAAAAAAAACAAAGATAAAAACAAAAAAGGAACTCGTGCATGGAATAGTAAACAATGAAAAAAGGAACCCTCACCCCCAAATTTGAATAAACAAAGGCCAAAGCTTTGTGCAGCATGGAAAGTGGTGTGTCTCGTTGAAAATGCAAAAGGACCAAATAGTATCGTTTCTACGTTCACTAATTTCATTTTTTTAACTGTAAAACAAAGAAATAAATAAATACTAGGGTTATGTCGTCTTCCAGATGTAGACATTGCTTCATCCAAAGCTCTTTGTCATCATCTTCCTATTGATCTAGTTGTGGTTTGGGTTCGAGGTTGGTAGATACATTAGGGTGTACAGAAGGGGAAAAAGCTAATTGGAAATTATAAAGGTTGGGTTTTCTTTGGGGAAGTAGGATATGAGAGAAATGTCATATAAACCCTTCTAAATAGGTCACGTGCCAATTACATGCGTATTTTTCGTCCAAAAATTGGACGGAATGCCAGGGAGGGGCAACATTGAAACTCAATCCAAAAGTGGAAGATCAGTTTTGTTCAAATTGAAAGGCGAAGGGCTGAAGTGGAATTCGAGTGAAAGTCGAAGGGAAATATAGGTAATTAACCCCTTAGTTCTTGTGAAACAAAAGGAAATGCGTATATTTGTTGGCGTTTAAAGAATGAAAAAATTAATTATTTAACGTGTGTTTTCCACTTGATATAATTGGACAGACATTGCTTTAACATTTCTTCAGCAAAACCGAAAGCTAGCATCCATGGAACCCTCCCCATTGGTGGTAATCACTCAAAAGCGCACTTCGTTCCTTAGTGGAACCAGCTTGAACATCTTGCAGCACTTAATCTATTCTGGTTAGTCTCTTCATTTTGAGAAACTATGGCATATACAGACTATGCGCTCGATCTATGATAGGGTCAAATAATACTTTGTGATGTCAATTGTCATGTAGGCATTCCTTTAAAAATGGAAGACATTGCAAACCACCCTCAAGAAAGGGACATTGAGAATCCTGCCAAGTGCGTAGTTTCTGCTATGATTTATGGTAAGACTTGAACCACTAATTTCCTTCAACCATTTGTAATTGTTGCATTTTAGAACTTGCGAAATTAACCTGGGACTAGCTCATGTGAAAAAGAGCATCAACGGCTTATTCATATGGAAATTTGGACTCTAAACCCCTTTCCTAACCAAATTTGGAGACAAGTTATTCGGTAGTCCTGAAAGGTATTCAATAAAATATTCCAACAAGGTATTGCTAATGCCAAAATTGTGTTTGTTTGTGCCAGAACTGTAGTGCATAAAAGCCTCCAAAACTGTACGTAGTGTATAAGCAGGCTTTTATGCACTACAGTTTTGGCACAAACAAAAACAGTTTTGGCATTATCATTTTCCTTCCAATACTGTGTAACCAAGAGCAACAAACAACATACTTCGATTTCGAAAATAACGACAAACTATGAAGCACCAACACTCCTAGAGGTAGCATGTCTTGTTGTTCCACACAGGGACATGCAGGAGATAAGACAAATTAAATACATATGAAACACGCCATGTAGGGTGTCCATTAATTTTTTTTTTTTTTAATTTTTTTTTTTGGGGTGGGGGGCGGGGGAGGGACACATAAAGACACTGTAAGCCTTAAATATGTTTTGTACGTTTGTTTTATAAAAAAAAAGTCTAATACAATGTATGTTCAATACTTGTTTATATATGCTTCTTGCTTATACATATTCCTAAGCATGTTGTGTATATTATTGTGCAAAATGTTGGGTTAATATCACTCTTCTAAAACTTGGGTGGAGTCATTGGCGACGCCAACATGTAAGGTGTGGGGTCAGGTGTGGGGTCAGAGTAGTATGCATTGATGGGATTCCACTCAGTTAGAAGCTAGCGATTATAATATTGAATGGGAGAGTGTTGCCAATTAACACAAATATACAGAATCTGCATACGTAGAAATTAATTTTTTTTATTGAGTTATTGGAAATAGAGATTATTTGTCGATTAATGTAAAACTATTTGATGTAAAGCAATTGAAGTTTAAATTCACAAATTAATGACCCCATGAAAAATAATTCTTGGAGTTGCCACTAGGTGGAGTAACCAGTCTAGTGAAGGAAGGCCACTTAGTGTGGTTGGTTTCTTATTCTCCCTCTTGAGGGATAGATTCTGAGTTCAAGTCCTCATTGAAGCGGTGCTCGACTCCCGTTAATACGACTAACTTTCTATATTTCTATTGTCTGATTTCAAAAAATTTGTCATGCAGTGAAGCAAAAGTTGACTGCACTGTTTTGGGATGTCGCCGAAAAACTTGGTAAGGATTCACTATACCTACGTTCGCATATATATATGCAGAATCAGTCTTGATTCCTTTCAAGTGCAGACCCTTTCAATTCCATTAAATCCCTTCGGGAGACCAAATTGATGCACCACCAAGCACTCAATCTTGTCAAATGCCTTTGCGAGGAGGTAGTGAAAACCGACTTCCCGAATGCTGCGAAAATCTTCACAGAGCCGCTGAGGAACGCGACGTGCCTGGGGATCCATGAGATTGTGGAGGAGATTTTAGAGTCGTTCCCAAGCGCAATTCACTTGAGGAGCGAGAGGGATCAGTCCCTATTCCACCTCGCGATCGTGTACCGTCGGGAGAACGTTTTCAACCTCATCTATCAAATGGAGGAGGACCGGCGTGCGCGTGCGTTTTTGTCGATGCCAGATGCGTCGACAAATAACGCGCTGCACTCGGCTGGGAACTTGGCACTGCAGCAGCAGCTCTTGCTTCGAGCAAGTGCTCCTGGTGCGGCTCTACAGATGCAGCGTGAGTTACAGTGGTTTGAGGTAATTAATACTTTTAACTTTCGGGACATAATAGAGTATGTTTATTCTATGTGAAGAAATTGAATTGTTTTTATGTCTTTTTTGTACTTTTTTTGTTTGCTATTTAGATTTTTTCTTTTCATACTTTTTCAACTCGTCCAGAAAAGATAAATAAAAAAATTGATCAAAATTCAAAAGTAAAAAAGAAAATCAACAAGGACAAGTATAAGTATAAGTTGGAAAGTGTGTGCTTTTTAAACTTGCTTTTAAGACTTTCAAATTGATCTAAATGTTTTACTTTCTCGATTCAACCAGTAAAAAAAAAGAAAGTAAAGAACACAAAAATCGAAGTTAAGATATTCATGGACATCTACGAATCAATTTTTTTTGAAATATTTAAATATTCATCCTCTTTATCCATGCCATGTAAGAATTCATCCCACTCTTTTTTCATGCTTATGTTTTCATCCTTGCATTATGTGAATTACCATTATTACCCTTTATTCTATTTTATATATAGATATTAAACATAAGAGGGGGGGAGGGGTTGCGGATGAAACTGTTTCCTAAATCTATGGATGAAAACTGTTTAGAATTGAGATACAACAGGGGAAGAGATGATTATTTTTAAAATTTCAAATTTCCAACAATCCCACTGATTTCTCAGTTCCATTTATTTCGGATGATAACGTAAGCTTTTCCCGGTATTTAAGGTCCCACATCTGGTAGTTTAGTCTTACCTTACTCCAAACGATCGTCTTTCTGCATTCTACATTGCATAATATTAATGGACTTTGAAACGTTGGCCAATACAAGTTTTGGTGGTAAATTATCCATGCTTGATAATTTACCCAGATCCAAGCATAATTCATGATCAGTTTACCATATCAGTGGTCAATTTTTCGTTACATTCTAAATGCCCACAATCAAAAGATTACATTATGTATTGCAATCTAAATAATGGGGAACCAATTGCCCAAAACCACCAGAAGCTTATAATATACCAATTGAAAAGCTTCCACTCAAAAGTGCTTGGACACTCCAACTCGGTACCTGCAAAATATGATAATATCATCCAACCAACTAATTATATTTTAGCAAGCAGTACCAGAACTCTAAAAAAAACAGTAGACACCCAAAAAACCCAAACGAAGGGTTCCAAAAACTAGTAACGTCATCCTATCTTCGCCAAGTTAGCAAAATCAACATCAGGAATACCAGGTACCAGCATCCGAACTCCACAAATGTTAAACATCACTTAGGAATGCTTTAACTATTAGTGACCGCATGCTTTGGCATGCTGCTTTCCGTAGTTTCGACGCGATATCTTCATTCTTATAGTATTGCCGGATGTTTGGCCTTAAGCCCTCGTGCTACACTCCCAAATCTTGTGCGAATCTTCGAGGACCCTTCCACATCATGATTTTCTTGTGGTCTCATACCTTTTATCTTCGAAGGTGGCGTATCTTCAACTATTGCATCATCTAGATCCACTGCTCTTTGTTTCAACCTAGCTCCCCTAACTCCTAAAATAATGTTGGACAATCCATTAGGTCAACCAGACATGATACAGTGGCCATGTTAAAAACGTACATCATAAAGTGACCATGTTTTATAAAACACTAACAAATAATTATTGGCTTCTTTTCAAGTACACTAGTCTTGGCCAATATAAAATGGCCAATTTACCACCTACTAGCATCACTTGACAATAAATTCAGGTTGTCAAATTTACTTCATGCAACACGGTTTATATAGCATCCAAAATGTCATTGGTGAATATAACATGATAAGCTGACCACATATTTGCATGACTTATTCATTGATCAAGTTGGCCAACTAGACTACAAAAAGTCATATTTCCCACTGATCTTATTTCAAGAAAAATGGCTAAATTAGCATCAAAACCAGAAATAACATGACATAATCAAACCGTTACATGATTAAATTACCATGGCGTTACATGGTTACATTACCATATCAATTATAACGTTACATTACCGTTCCTAATCTAACTTCGAACCGAGTTAAAAAAAACATGACATAAACACTATAGCATTCGGAATCGATAATTTTAGAAATATAACATGATCAGTTGACCACATATTTACATGTTTTATTCATTGTTCAAGTTGGCCAACCAGGAAAGAAAAAGTCATACTTTTCATGTATCTTGTTTCACAGAACATGGCTAAATTACCATAAAAAAAAAAAGGAGTTACTCAAACCGTTACATAGTTAGATGGTTAAATTACCATGACGTTTAAAGGTTACATTACCATGACGATTACAACGTTACATTACCGTTCCTAATCTAGCTTCGAACAAAATTTAAAAAAACATGACATAAACAATATAACATTGAAATCATGAAATGTAGCGCCCACAATTTAAGGAATCGATATTTTTAAGAAAACATGACATATCTACTTCATGACGAAATCATGAATTCATGAATATCGGCAATAATCTTAATTAGAACACACAGGAACAAACTTAATTAGGAACCCCAAATCATGAATTGATGAATATCGGGTTCAATCTCACTGAATCATGACATCCAGCCGATTACCCCACTAATTCATGCCTTATTGCGACACACAGTAACAAATTTAGCACAATGGGCATAAACAAATCAGTTTTACAAGCATAACCTAGCTCCAACCGGCAAATCCAAACAAAACAACCGAAGAACAAAAGGGGGTTTAAGGGATAGACTTACGAAATCTGGCCATGTCGGTTTCATCACCTTCTTCTCCGCCGCTGGCTTCAACCACGTACGACTTGATTGATTTTTGCCGTCGCGAAGTTTTCCGCAAAAAAAACCCATTCTGAAAGGACGGGAGAACGCATTCGCCGTAGTGCGCCGCCGGTATACGAAAAAATAGAGGGTGGACGAGATTGGGTTTCTGATTCGTTTAGGTTTATACCAACTAGAGTTTTTCGAAAATTTGAGCTCCAAAATCGAATGGATGGGTTCCGTTTAAGATGGATATGGTCGATTAATATCAACAATGAGAATTGCAGGATGTGCACCCGAAAATTTTGGAAATCTGGTAGTTGGAGTAAACGGGATTCTTGCAAGGACGAAAGGGATTATGATCTCGTCCCCAATTTCTACACTCTATATATATAATATAATATAATAACAATAAAAGGGCATTAAGGGTATAGAAACTAGTAAGAGGACGAATTCATAAATAGCTCAAAATGGGAGGACGAAATCATAAGTCTGTTAGACTTCTTGGACGAATAATTAAGCCTCCCATTTTTTTTCAGCAAAAGAAATTTATTGACTCAAAGAAAATATTATGGTGAGAAAAAATGATGAAGACGAAAGCAAATGAGGCAAAAGAGATATGCCCAAACAAAGGGAACACACCACCAAACCTCAGCTTCTACAACAACCTAAGTTGATAAGAAGCCAATCCAAAAAACACCAAAACATCGAAAAGCTACACCAAAAAAATTGAAACACCAACACAAACCACCACATGCAACAAGCCAAAAGGCCCCTATACTAACAAGTAACAACCAAACGCTCAAAATAAACCATATTCAAGCACTCCAATTCACATTATAGAGTCTTTGTAGAACTGAATTCATCTCATTGTAAACTTCATTTATGCATTAGTATTTGACGATGATTTAGATCAAGAAATTTAACCTTGTATGTTGGTCCTCGAATAATATGATGTTATGTGACAATTTTCCCATAACATGAGTGATCCACACATGACTCAAACCACAAGGGCTATATATAGAAGTATTCCAGTCTTTTTTCTTTCTTGTTGAGAATGGCCGATATCTTTTAAATGTTAATGGACGAAGACTTCTTCTTTCAAAAGAATGGTGTTGTTAACGGTGCATTCCTAACTCCAATAAAATAAATAGTTCTTTCTCATTCCTAATTCATCCACTTCTAAATGCAGGAAGTAGGAAATTTCATACTGCCCCAAGCCAAAGAACACATGAACGCAGACGGAAAAACCCCTCAAGAAGTATTCACAGACACACACAAGGACTTGGTCAAAGAAGGAGAACAGTGGATGAAAGACACCGCCAATTCCTGCTCTATCGTGGCGGCCTTGATCACGACAATAGTATTTGCGGCCGCCATCACGGTCCCAGGGGGTTCCAATGGCAACAGTGGTCTCCCACTAAGATTGGGAGACCGAGCCTTTACCTTGTTCGGCGTATTTGATGCACTCGCCATGTTCTCCTCATCCTCTTCCTTGTTGATGTTCTTGTCCATCCTCACGTCTCGCTATGGGGAACAAGATTTTCGGTATTCCTTACCCAGGAGATTGATTATTGGGCTGGTGACTCTATTCCTCTCCATTATATCCATGATGGTTGCATTTGGTGCGACATTAAAAATCGTATTTGGGGAAAAGAAGGCGTGGATTGTTATTCCTGTGGCTGTTTTATCCTGTGTGCCCGTCACCTTGTTTGTGTTGTTGCAGTTTCCGTTACTCCTTGATATGATCAAATCCACTTACTATCCGGGCATATTCAGGAAGCAGAGTAATCGCATTCTACACTAAAGAGAAGAAAATCATGAGGTGAATTGATTTGGGCATTTATCTTTTAAGCTATTCACCTGTGTTGTGTTAATGATCTGGTTTCTTCATTTGTTATCATACATCACTACGGTGATTGAAGCAATCTAGTTTTTTCTTCATTTGTTTTTTGATTGACAAAAATAAGGCTGTCTCTTAATGTGTAAGTACTGATTAATGCCAATAAAAAAGAATAGCCTTTGAGGGAGAGAGAGGAAAAAAGGATTTATCCTACTAGAAAAACTCAATCGTAGCTCTTTGGAGCATTCGTTCGAATCGTTCCCTTTCCAGTGGTGGAATTAATCTTCCTCCTGTCTCTTTGACCGAATCATGTAAATCATGGCCTCACTTGTGTCTTTGTTGATAAATTTGGTTTCTTTAATATTAGTTTTGCATATTATTGGTTGCTTTCATTGCGTCCATTATCTTTGAACTGAGTGTTGTCCATTTAACAGATATTAAGAATCTTAAAAGGGGAGAAAGATGTAGAGGAATTTTTAAAATCCCAGTTTGAAGATTGAAGAAAGGTACAGAAAGCAAGGAAAATACTGACGATGAAGTTTATCACCATTCAAGTGCAGACTCATTTGATCCTTGCATTGCTTGACACAGAAGACACCTCCCCATCGCTCAGCAGTGGGGAGCAAAGCAGCGGAACTTCCTCGGAAGAATACTTGAAAGGAAGATGGAGCCGGTCATCAAGCTTAGATTAGCTTCTTTTCGCTGTCAACAAAATATATTTGGGTAGTTTTTTCAAGACATTTCTGCTGCTAGCTGAGCTTGAAGTATGTCTGTCACTGTACAGTATGAGGAAGAGTTTGCACCCGGCCGGTTATGAGGTGATTTGTAGAGATATAGACATTGTGTTCATTTATGAAAGGAACAAGTCCCTACGATTGAGGGATGTTTAAGTTAAGGGCATAACTGGTCTCTCTTTGAGGGGGAGGAAACTATATTTTCCCTAGACTTTCATTTATACATAGTTTCAAAAAATATTTAGAAATTTTCTGGGAATCTTCAGAAAATATTCAAGGAAGTGATCCTCTTGGTTCCACGTTTTTTCCTAAAACTTAATTTTCAACAATAATGTGCTCTTGCTCTGTAACAATTTTTTCATGTAGTTGACCCCAATTGATCGGGACTAAATGTTCGGTTTGGTTTGGTTATTGTTTGCATTAGTATTTTACTAACTATGAAGAAACTATAGTATTACCATCCTTAGTATTCTTAGTGAACGTTCTTTAGTTAAATATTACATCACCTAGCGACAGTGCTTAACGTGCCCTACAGCATTTTGGACCACTTACCATCCCAGTTCTACGTCATTTTCCCAAGTTCGCATTCAACCCCGTGGAAACATTATATGATAGGATTGATAAAGAAAAGTCACTGTACATCTCAATGGGAAGAAATTATCCAAAATGCAGCTAGAGTAGCAGCAAATGATGTTACATCGCCCTCGTTTATTTGAAATTTCGCACACTAGATCTCTAAGCCAAATGTATACTACAGTGGTTTTTATTTAGCCAATCACTGGATTAAGAAGCGTCAATACATCACACACAACGCAAGTAACTCTATTTGCACCTAAAGCGAATCAAATATCGACAATGTCTAGAAAACACGGTGGAGTTTGTATGCAATACTCACAATATTCAGATGCTGTGTTTCCAGTGGCTGTTCTCTTTTGCTGGCTCTCCTTGGCTGCAATGTGTGAACCAGCTCAATTCACTCTTTAATCTGTGGCCATTTCAGCAGTGAGCTGCTTTCAAAGAATCTCGAATTGGCTTCTGCTTCCTTTTCCATCTTCTGTTCACTTCTATCAATTGTGTACTGCAATGCCATCGTCTTCATACATCATGTATTATTAATGCACTTTCTCCTCAATCTGATATAGTAAGATATAATCAATAAATTCTTGATTGAAGACACTGTTTTCTTAAACTATGTTAAGGCAATTCCAAAAGTAACCACATTGCCAAACTGCTCAAAATACCGTCCCCCGCCCACACATGTAAAACCAGAGTTTCCTCTCACATTGCAAAAGTAAACGTGTTCTTGACAGTTGACAGAGAGTAACTACAAAGTATGCATTATAATATATTCTCTTCGCACAACGAGGATTATCAAGATAAACAAACAATTCATAAGAATAAAGAAGATGGCCAAGGCAGCTTTGCGCTCTTATTATGACAGGAAACAAACATCAAAATCCTTAGGAGACTTCAATGACTCCCACACGTATCGGGTTATGAACCAAATTGTTATGATTTCAAGACTGAAGGCTCAACGCTTCACTCTGTTAAAGCCACCAGACACAATCTTTTCTTTTGCTTTGTAGGACTATTTCCACTTCCATCTTTCATCGACGTAGTCCAATCAATTTATTCCCTTCGACTGTCCTAGGATCAAGGATACCTGGCGAAATTTGTGGCAGGAGGATAAAATGTCAAGAAAACACAAATCGTTCTGCAGCCCTAGTTGCAAAATGTCAAGAAAACACTAATCGGATCAATAATAAATCATTTTGCAGCCCTAGTTGCTCTCCTCATTTCTCGTATAACGCTCACCCATTTAACCAAAAAAAAAATTTCATCAATCTGTCTCTGAGCAATTAAAACAAACAACAGCAGTGCATTATAAAATCCACCAACTAACCTTGATCAGTTCAAATCCAGATTAAAGGTACGACATAAATCGATACGTCTTTTTTTAATATGTATAAGAACCAATAGTCCTACTTCAAATTGAAAATCATCCAGGCGGAAAAACAAAAACTTAAATCAACCACCAATGGCCAAGAAATTTGACAGATTCTATGAATGAGTTAAATAGACCGTCAACTACCTTTAAAAGAGAACCCCAAGGCCCAAGGGTTGGCCTAGTGGCCATCGCAGATTTAGGGATTTGCTCCCTCCTTCAAAGTTCTCGGGTTTGGAACCTGTCAGTCCACACCTGACTATTGGACAGTGGAATTGGTCTCTCAAATTAAACTAGACTGGACAATTATGTTTATAAAAAAAACTTTTTTAAAAGAGGGCCCACAATCGAAAATGACGAAATTGGAGGGAATTTAAGAGCTAGGAATGAAGGGTTAATGATACTGTGCATGGGAGACTTATCTCCTTTTATCTCTAGTTAAAAGAAACTGTCTAGGCACAATGACGATTATTGAACTAAACAAACAATTCCTAAGAATCAGGAAGATGGACTAGGCAGCTAGGCAGGAAACAAACAGCAGAATTTTGGCGGACTTAAAAAAAAAAATGTCGACTTCAAAAAAAAAATGTCAAGGTAATAAGTAGTAGAGATGCAAACGAACCAAGCTGTTAGCAGTTCGTGGCTCGGCTTGTTTAGTAACTGAGCCGAGTTCGAACTCGAGTTTTGGGCTCGTTTACTGAACAAGCCTGTAGCTCGACACTCAAAAGTTTGACTTGGCTCACAAAAGCTGGGCTCGTTTGTAGAGACTCGGCTCGTTTAAAGAGATTCATTAGCCAAGCTCGGCTTGGTAGGGGCTCGCCTCGTTTGCTTTACACCCTAGTCCGGCTCACAAATGATTGGGCTTGGGCTAGCCTAGTCCAAGCCCATCAGGCTCCACAAAAAATGGGTCGGACCGGGCCCACCCAATGTTAAAAAAACTAGGTCCAGCCCAGCCCAGCCCGTGACCCCTAAATATCGGGGCTAAGGGCTTAGGTCCGGGCCTATTTAGGAATTTTTTTTTAAGAACTTCCATTACTAATAATTTAAGCTTCTAGGTTGTATGTGTAACTCTATTGTGGTATCCCATTAAAGGGCTGCTATTTCTTACAGGGATTGGAAGATGCTGCCAGGCAACAGTCTGGACTGCCTATCTTGACAACGATGTGCTCGACAGGCGCTTGGCAGGGCCGAGTCCATCTTACAGTAGCTATTTAATTTGCGATGGAGGGAGTAATTTCAAATGTTCTGCGAGCATTCCATTAGCTAATGACTCTTTGCCTTTTAATTTAAAGACGCTTAATTTGAATACATCCACGTGACCTTTTGCATGGAATCCTGTGTGACTATATTGCTCTAAAGATAGTGTTCGGTTGACGGCCCACCTACTAACTGATGAGGATTTGGGCGGTAGATTTTACATTTTTATTGGGTTTTAATTAGGTTTGCGCTTGACCCAGTTGGTGATTTGGGGGTTGGATCTTGCCAATTCCGGATTGGCGCAAGATTGTTCTTAATTTTGTTTAGAGATATGATGTTGTGAATCCTTTTTTTTTTTTTGGGTAAGTGATGTCGTGAATCCTTGTTCTTTTGTCTTTGTAACAATTTCAAAAATTAATACTTTTGCCGTTTAAAAAATGTTATTTGGTAGCAAAAAAATTTTTTTTTGATTAATCTATAGAAGAGAACATTACATCAAGTATCAATTACAAAATACAAACCATGAGATATTACATCAATTGTATGAAAGTCCACGAGATAACAAAACCAACAACTCAACCACTATAAACCCAACTACAACTCCCCCCCATTAGGAAGAGAAATAATATTGACGAAAGAACACCCACATGCACGTGGGAAGACTCGAACTTTTGACCTCCTAGTGAGATGCACGAGATGCGATAAGTTCTACTATCAAATGAGCCAGAAATTCAGGTTATACGATTCAAAATTGAATATTCGTGAGGATTTTTGGGCCATATGATAGCGATTAGCGCGTGGTGACTTCCAATATCATAGCTTTTCAGATATGAAACAATCGACATTTTATGACGGGCCAAAAACACTGTGGAATATCACTATTAATAAGAGCGTTCACCAAATGCGATAATATTATTCAACCACCGTTACATTAATAGTGATGTAATATAGAAATAAATAAAAGGAATTTGCGTAAAACTATTAAATGTAATGATAGTTAAATAATGTTAGAACTTCTTAATGGCCTATCGAAGTCACAAACTGGCAAAAATTTGTAAATTGTCTTAAAATTTTTATATAATGGCGCGGGTGAATACCTGAGCGGTACTTAGGGGTTAAATTAACAGAAAGTCTACCCACACAGCAATTGTGCACAGATTCCAGCTACGCCGCACACGAAAAAATAATAGGTAATCTCTCTTTGTGTGTGAACAAGACAAGCTGAGGTTGCTCCCCTTGTGTAGTAATGCTCCTCATTCACTGTATTGAAATATAGTCATTGTAAAATTCCCGTTGTTGTCCCCTTTGTTGACGGGCCCTTTTCACACCTGCGTTTTGAAAATGCAATTTTTGAATTTGATAAGATTGTTTAATTAAGGCGTGTTGACAAATAAGTTACGTTATCACAAGATTTTCATTTCATGAAAGAGTGTAGTTGGATTGTTCCTCCGCCTTTCAATGTTTAAGTCTTTTTAAGTCTTGTCATTTGTGTCGTCATAGCCACTTGGCTAGCATAGAGCTTGTTGACGGTAAGTCATTGCCAGTCTTATCATCTCATATCAAGAAGAAGCACTAGTTTGAGATACCCAAAATAAATTGCGCGCATCCTCATTAGATTGGTCCCATCACTTCGTCTGCTTGCATGGCCTTGGGGGACCAAATTTGGATGGCTTTTAGGGACCAAATTTTTTTGTTTGAAAAATAAAACTATTAGGGACTAGAGTTCTGGATTTGGTTGCTAATTCTCCCCTGCAACTATATAAACCGTTATGTCGTCCCTCCTAAAATTCTTTTTTGACTTTTCTACACTACGTTTTAAGGACAAACCTCCCGACCATGGTTTATTGTCCGGAATTGTATTTTGCAAACAACCAAAATATTTGGTCCCTCTAACCGATACATGTTGCAGTGAGGGTGGAAAAGAGCACTTATAGGAACGTACCCCTAAAAGTGTGCCAATGAGTAGCTACCACATAAACGCTATAAGCTAGCGCCACGTACTGCTTTTTAATTGTTGTAATTTCTTTTATAACTTTTGTCCACCCAATTTGCAAATCCTGCGTCGTCTGTGGTGGTGCGTAATGGTGGAGCAAGTGTTTTAAGAATCTGACCTCTAAGCGAATTAATCAGAAAAGAGACCAGGTGAATGCCTCAACCATGAATCGACTAGCTAGAATAAACCGTGATGTGATAATTACATGATCAAAATAATTAAAATTTAGAGATAACCAATTAAATGTAAGTATTGAATAAAAGAAGTTTGAATACACTGTGTTTGTAGGGGATGAGTTTGTTGCTTGTGCAAAAAATGCTAATGGATGCGGGCGTAATTTTATCGGATGGAGTCGTTTTCCCCCAACACGGGCTAGCTTATTACTTTCATTTCTCTTTATTTCTCTCTACTTATTATCCTTTTTCCCCCAATCATTATCCATTCATCTTGATAGCCAATGGTTCAAATTTACTAAAACTTTTACCAGTAAAAGTACCGGTAAGAATATGAAAACAAATCTGAACCGTTAAAAATATCATCCGATGGTTACAATCAGTTGGACTGCACTTCTGCAGTCCGACTGCAAACAAGCCAGATTCAAATAGTATAAAAGAGATCTCTGCATCCGCTAGAAAACTAAACCTAGTATTTGTGATAGCAAAAATGCTTCTCACACAATAACTCCCACACATGCAATAACTCACACAACCGCTGAAGTCATGCTGATGTCAGCGCAAAACGACGTCATTTGATTATTAAAAAAAAAGAAAAACCCTCATGCTTTCCTGGTTTTCCCTTTCCCTTTCCTCCCCACTTTGACGCTCAAAAATTTCAAAGAAGAGAGAGAGTGGCAACTGCCACCACCACCGATCAGAGAGAGGGGGGCTTTCACCACCAGCGACAACGCTTCCCACCTTTACCGACGACCACGCTTCCCACCTCCACCACCAGAACCCAACCCCAGCGCTTCCCATCGCTGGCGAACGCCACCACCATCGTCGCTGGTGGTGGTGGTGGTGGTGGGAGCCCTTCTCGCTTCTCCTGTCTATAATCTGTGTCAATCGTGAAAAGGGGAACAGCTTTGTTCGCGAAGGGGAATGGGAAAGGGAAAGGGGAAGGGGAAGGGGAAGGGGAAGGGGAAGCTCTGTTTGCGACTTCTTCTTTTCATTTCTTTTTTTTTAATCAAAACGATGTGGAAAGCTGAAAGCTCTGTTCGTGATTTCTTCTTTTCTTTTCTTTTTTTTAATCAAAATGACGTCGTTTTGTGCTGATGTTAGCATGATGTCAGCAATTGTGTGAATTGTTACATGGAAGTTGTGTGAGTAACATTTTTTTGAATAGAATGGGAGCCCGGCCAATATGTCAGAAGATTGCCACTGAGAATGGCAGGGGGAGGACTGCATGATCCGCTGCTAGCTTGTTAGACGTGAGTCCGAGTGTAGATCGAGTGAGCCAATCCGCAAGATAGTACACTGACGAAATTAGAGGGTTTTTCCCATGCCAAATCAAACATAGCAACAAAATTTTATCAAACATAGCAACAAAATTTTTAAAGTTTGACGTAAAATTAAAAATTATGAATTTTTTTTTTGAATAATGACAAAACACTAAAAAAATCTCAAAAAATTACGTGAAACAAGCACTAAGGTCCTGTTCGTTTTGGTATTTTAGATGTGGATTTCTAGATAATGAATGTAGAAAAAAATAGTAATGATTAAAAATAAGGGTAATGATTGGAGAAAGGTAGAGAAAAAAATGAAAGCAATGATTAAAGAGAAATAAGATAATGATTAGAATCAAAAACTCCAAAACGAACAGGGTCTAAGTGTTTGGCACCCTTTTTTTTAGCTTTTCATTTTCTCATTTTCATGCTTTGAGGGTTTGGCACCCTCATTCTAGAACCCATTATCACAAAATGAGTTTTTGGCTTTTGGGTTTAGAGGAGAGAAGTAAAAAGCAGGGGAATAGGAGCTTTTTGACTTTTCATTTTTTAATTTTTTAATTTTGGTTAACAAAAAGACTTGCCGAATTTATTCTGCTCAGATCTCCCAAAACAGTAATCATGTTGCAAAATACATTCTGCACATAGTTTTTAAACACTATTATATTTAAAACACATTCTGACCAAAATTCAAAAATCTAAAAAGTCAATAATCAAAATGCAAAAAACCAACCCTGTTTTCATTAACAAAAAACACTAAAGACTTAATGCATTTTATCATTTCGTTTTCACTAATAAATTTTTTTTAGTATTTTATCATCTCATTTTCACTAACAAAAAAATGGTCAACAAAACTTATTTTTACTACAGTAATTCTATTCACAAACCTATCAGCAACTTATTCCCTATCAAAAATACCTAACAACTTTCCAACCACACATAAAAATCTATAAATATTTTACAACCGGAAACACCCCAAATTGGGATAACCAAACACCCCCTAAATATATCTGACTTTTAGTACTCATCAAAAGCCATCTAGTATTACTCCATAAAACAACTCAGTATTTTGAATTTTTTTATTAGCAGTTGGATCTAAATCAACGGCTGCGATTGCTCTGGAGGGTCAAACTTGCTTTTTTTACTAGCACAGTTGGATCTAAATCCGTTGTACCCCATCGGCTTTTCCATCCCGAATCCACCAGCAAAAGTTACGCTCGGCTTTCAGATAAAAAATAACGCCTCATCTCTCTCTCTCTCTCTAAGCCGCCGGCAAAAGTTCCATTAAAAGCAATCTAAGCATTTTCTGAACAGCAGGTAAGTCTCTCATCTCATTATCTCATTCCTTAGAGGGGAAGACTTCATAACGTACTTTGTCATTTTAATTTCTTTCGTGATTCTATTCTACCTGGCTTTTTTGATTTGATCTTTATTTCCACAATTCAAATTGAAACGTACCTTCATATTTTTTCGGTTCACAAATACGTTATCTTTTTTGTTTTTGGGTGACTTTTTTTTAATTTGAAATCAATTAAAACTCTGGTTTTGGGTGGAGCCTTCAACCCAAATACTGACCCTAAAACACGAAAAGTAGAGGACGATATGTTTTTCTGTTGTTCGCAACGCCACCCCCCCCCCCCCCCCCCATGTTTTGAGTTACTTCCTTTTAAAAAAAATTCAATATTTTGTGTTTTTTTTTTTTAGGGAATGAAATAAGAACTGGAATTCATTGACCGGTTAACTAGAGCTAATGTAGCTCTAATCAACTCTGATTATAACTCTAACAATCAACTACTGATATTTTTTGGCAGCTCCAACAATTAGGAGTTGATTACAACATCTTAAGTCAATTAGGTATTTATCTAGTTAACTTTGTCTTTTCTTTTAATTTTAATTTATGTATATGAAACCGCATTAGTTATGCAAATGTTGGGTTTGTTTCTGTAGGAGTTGAAATGCGGCGAAACTATGACACGGACAAGTTTCAATAACCAACATAAGGTCTCTAATTTTCCCCGGGTTTACTACAACATCTTTCAACTAGGAAAGTGCCTTCAGGCAAGGGAATTCACTAGTAGTTAATGGATGGAGAGAATGGACTTGCCAAAGTTTGTGGTGTTCAATTCACTCTCAAACAAAAACTACTTGCGCCCGGGTGGGACAAATGGCTACATGAAATTCGAGGCAATGGACGTTGTAAGATGGGGTGTGTAGAACGAAGTTTAGAAGGCAAAAACTGGAGGTGGACTGATCCACATAAGATGTTGTGACACCGGCAAATACTGGACTTGAGGTCTGACTAAAGACTCAGTTCAATTTATTACAGCACAAGCTGACCAACCAGGGGAAGACACAACTACAAGAGCTTGTACATTGATAAAGCCCTCCCATAACACCAAGGACGGTGTAAAGGTCGTCAATTTAGAAGTTATGTACGTAGGGGAATGGTGGCCCATAGGTGGAAACAAGGGGGGATATTTAGTATCCGGAGACGAGGACTTCATCATATCAAATTGGGAATCGCTGCCAGCGAATCAGCCGCAGGAACCATCCATCGGTGACAAAAATATGGATACCGAAATATGGATACCAAATGTACTGGTGCAACACTTGGGAGTGAGGAAATGGACTTGCCAAAGTTTGTGTCGTTCAATTCACTCTTGAACAAAAACTACTTGCGCCCGGATGGGATAAACAGCTACATCAAATTTGGGGCAGTGGACGTCGTAAGTTGGGGTGTGAAGCACGAAGTTCAGAAGGCAAAGTCTGGAGGTGGACTAGTCCACATAAGATGTTGCGACACCGGCAAATACTGGAGTTGGGGTATGACTGATTACTCAAAAAGCTTTATTGTTTCACAGGCTAACCAACCAGGGGAAGACACAACTACAAGAGCTTGTACGTTGATCAAGCCCTCCCAATACACCAAGTGATAAGCCCTCGATAGTGTATAAAAATGGGCTTATCGATACCAATTTTGTCCCTCTTTCGTGCATAATTTACTTTAATTAGTTGATATTGCGCGGAGTTGGTGTTTTTGGCCTTTACAGGTTAAAGTAGAAAATAAAGCGTTTTGAACGCCAAGGAAATCAACCCGGGATCATCCAAAGAGCCGAGACCATGTGCACCCCGCTACCAAGTCCCAAGGATTGTTTAAAGAAGTGTCGAAGAGTGTTCGGGATGTCAAAGGGGCTGTTGGAGGCAAGAAACCAATTCGGAAGCTTTCTGCCAGCGATGTACCTGTACCGATAAAAGCTGTACCTGTACATCGCGGACAGATTTGGTTCAAAATGCTGTGAAACAAGCGATGTACCGGTACTAGGTTTGCACGATACCGGTACATCCTGGAAAAAATCTACTTTTTGTGCCCGACTTTTGTAACTTTTTAAGGGCATTTAGGACCTTTGTAACTCGTTTTTAAGGGGCTTTAAATACCCCCAGACCTGAGAGGAGTAGGTTATCTTTCATTTTTGGACTTTCTCTCTCTACCTCCATTAATGGAGCTCCAACCTCTCTCCTCATTCAAGTCTTGAGCAAGGTTTTTAGGTGCGATCCATTTACTTTCGGAGCTTTTGGTCTTCATTAAAGTTGTAAGAAATTTCATTCTCTTCGAGGATCTTGTATTTATTTCGAATTTACTCAATGTTTGGTATTTTCCTTATGTTTCCCCTTGCTCATTTCGTTGCCCCTTTCAATATGAGTGAGTAGTGTAGTAAGGATAGGTTGTGGGATGGTTAACATCCCGTAACCAAGGACGTATCTTGTTCTTCTCTTGTAAAATTCCATTTTCTAGCTTAAACATGGCTTAGGACTAATTTTATGTACCAAAACTTAGAGGTGTTAATCTTTTTGATCAAATGTAGGCAAGGGCTAAGCTATTTGCCACATTTGATGCTTGGAGCTATGTCCCTCTTTGTGTTTGTTAAAATGAATCAAAAGAGCCCTAGTCATGTTTAACACCGTTGTTAAGAAGAGAAGAATCGAGTTCATCCTTACGTTATGGGTGTTAATTATCCCTAAACCTAGCCTTTAGTTTAATCTCCAGTTAAAAAGCCGTAGTTAGGTTAAGTAGCCACTTTCTAAATCGCTCAGTTGGCCGTCTCAACGCCGAACTTTGGTTGGCGGTCCTAACGCCAAAATTCTCTACGCAAGCTAATCTTCGAGCCAAGTTATGGATGCGCTCCCTGTGGATTCGACCCCGGACTTCCGGGTTTTATTATGCTTTCAACCGACCTAGCCCTACGCTTGGGGTATTCTTATTGCAACACACTATAAGGTCGCAAGCATTTTTGGCGCCGTTGCCGGGGAGCGCTTTCTTTTATAGCTTATTTTGGAGGTTCGCCAAACCATTGTAAGTATCCCGTTTCATTTTACTTTGTGTGATTTATACTTAACCTAGTGGATACCCCTAACTTGAGTCTCTCAAACGTGAGGTTTAACGAAGCTAGAGTAAGTACAAATCACATTTTCTTTTATTGTCTTCTCTTATCGAGGTGGCGGCATAGCCCCTCGAAGCTGTTGTTAGGAGGCGGCGGCATAGCCCCTCTTGTCTGTTTACTTTGTTCTTGTTGCCCATTAATTCTCGAGAAGGGTTTTTAAATTGTATGCGTGGTGGTCATCGTGGTGCCTTTCGAAGCCCAAATTCTAAAAGGCTTCATAGATCTTTTTCTCCTCCTCGACCCAAAACTCCTCGTCGGGTTCGAGCTAGGACACCACCACCCCAAAGAACTCCTTTTTCTATAAGAACCCCTCCTCGAGAAAGAATGGCCGGAAACGGTGAAGGCGAAATGCCGCCGGTTGTGCCCGAAAGGACTATGAGCGACTATTTGAATCCGGCCCGTACTACTCCGCGGCCCACTATAGTCCTTCCGGCCGCAACCGAGGCGAATAACTTCACCGTTAAAATGCATCACATTAACATGATGCCTTCTTTTTATGGGAAAGACAAAGAATGTCCGTACACTCATATGCGGGCATTCGAGGAGTTGGTATCAACAATAGTGTCCACGCCCGCTCAACTTGAGTCCGCAAAGCTAAAACTTTTCCCATTTTCTGTGAAAGACAAAGCCAAGATTTGGTTGAATAACATGAGGCCCCAATCCATGGCGAATTGGGCGGATTTATCAAAGGCTTTTTACATGAAATTTTTCCCCCCACATCTCACAAAGGAACTCATGAATCAAATTCAAACTTTTAAACAAAAAGAGGGGGAATCATTTTATCAATATTGGGAGAGGTACAAAGATTTGCTAAACTCTATTCCACATCATGGCTTACCGGTTTTTCAAAGAGTCGAGTATTTGCTAAAGGGATGCTTTCCAAGCACTCGACTTCTTATGGATAGCATGTGTGTGGGTGGAGTTATGGCCAAAACCCCTGATGCGGCGTGGGACTATTTTGAGGAGTTATCTGAAAAAACTCAAAACTGGGATTGCTCGGACCCTTCCGAAAAGAACATGGTTAATTCAGTTCCGAGCAATTCCGGAAAATTTCAATTGAATGAGCAAAATGAGCTAGCCCACAAGGTCGCCCAGCTTTCCCGCCAAATTGAAACTTTACAACTCAACAAAGTTGCTGGGATGGCCTCTGTGGCCAAGGCGGAAGAAATTTGTGTGTTGTGTGAAATTGCAGGTCATGCTACGGGAGATTGCCAAATGCTCCCGGCCGTTAAGGATATTCTTCAAGGAACCGGGCAAGCGGAGGTCAATGCCGTTAATCAACGGTTTGACCCTTATTCTCAAACTTTCAATCCGGGGTGGAAAATGCATCCTAATTTTCGGTGGAGCGATTCTCAACCTCCCGGACCTCCACAAGTTCCACCACCTCAACAACACCAAGCTTTTCGGCCTCCTCAATCTCAAGGAGTGCCGAGATTCTCTCAACATCAACAACCTCCGGGGTTTGCGCCTCCGGGACCTCCTCATGGGCAAAATCAATTCCAATCTCAAAAGCGATCTTTGGAGGATATTATGTCATGTTTTATGCAAAGTCAAACGTCCCTCAACGAGCAAACCACTCAAACGCTCGGGGAAATCAAGAATCAAATGGCAAAGTTAACTAATACGGTGGGGGTTCTTCAACAAGAAAAGGGGAAGCTTCCGACTCAACCTCAAGTGAATCCGCAAGGAACCAATTATGTGGCGAGCTCTTCAGTGCTTAGTCCCGAGCAAGCCAAGTCTATTACAACATTGCGGAGTGGCAAGGAGATTGATAAGGCTATTCCTCCAAAGCCTATCAAGCCAAGGGTTACACCCATTGTATCGCAAGCTCCGGACCCTCTTATTGACTCACCAACCTCGGAGCCCTCTCCCGTTGGTGAGCATCCGGAAAACTCTCAAGTGGAAGAGCCGAAGGCCCCCATTGCCAACATTCCGGCTCCTTTTCCCCAACGTTTGAAAGCTCCGGCCCATGCCAATACCAACTCCGAGATCTATGAGCTTTTCAAACAAGTGAGAATCAATATCCCGTTGGTGGATGCCGTCAAGCAAATTCCCACGTATGCCAAGTTTCTCAAAGACTTATGCACTCAAAAGCGTAAGTTGAATGTTCAAAAGAAGGTTTTCTTGACGGAACAAGTGAGTTCTATTATTCAAACCAACGTGGTTCCCAAGTATAAAGATCCGGGTTGTCCAACCATCTCAATTACTATTGGGGACAAGAAGATTGAAAAAGCCCTCCTCGATTTGGGGGCTAGTGTGAACTTGCTTCTGTTTTCTGTTTATGAACAACTTGGATTGGGGGAGATGAGACCTACGCCGGTGACACTTCAATTGGCCGATAGGAGCATTCGAGTCCCGAGAGGGATGGTGGAGGATGTACTAGTACAAGTGGACAATTTTATCTATCCCGTGGATTTCGTTGTGTTGGATACTTGCCCCGTACCCGCCTCACAAGCGTCAACGTCAACTCCGGTCATTCTCGGGCGTCCATTCCTAGCCACGGCCGATGCCGTTATCCATTGCCGAAGTGGTTTGCTCAACCTTACTTTTGGCAACATGAAGATGGAGGTGAACGTTTTCAATATCGGGAGCCAAATGGGGGACGATGAGTGCATCCATGAAGTCAATCTTATTGATTCTTTGGTCCAAGAGCATGTGGACACTTTCTTGTACAAGGATCCGTTGGAGGTGTGTCTCACCGCCGAAGAAGAAAATTTCCTTGACTCACCGGAGGTGGAGTATTTATGTTCATTGCTTGACGTCGAAGATGTTTGTGGGACGGACATATGGTCTCCTAAATTCGAAGAGTTGCCTCATCTCGAGAGCAAGACCTTTCCCTCGAGTATTCAACCACCAAAACTCGAGTTGAAGGTCCTCCCGGAAACATTGAAATATGCCTTTTTAGGTGAAAATGAAACTTACCCGGTGGTGATCTCCTCCTCCCTCGTCGGCTCGCAAGAATCCCAACTCCTTGAAATTCTAAAGCGGCATACCAAAGCCATTGGTTGGTCTATCGCGGATATCAAAGGGATAGATGCTTCAATTTGTTCCCACCACATTGCCCTCGAAGATGATGTCAAACCTTCTCGCCAACCCCAACGCCGGTTGAATCCCATAATGAAAGATGTGGTGAAGGCGGAGGTTTTGAAACTTTTAGATGTGGGAATTATCTACCCGATCGCCGACAGCAAGTGGGTTAGTCCTATCCAAGTGGTCCCCAAGAAATCCGGTGTCACGGTGGTTCCCAACGCTAACAATGAATTGGTCCCTACACGAGTCACCACCGGATGGCGGGTGTGTATCGATTACCGGAAGCTTAATGCTAGCACCCGGAAGGACCATTTCCCGCTTCCTTTCATTGATCAAATTTTAGAGCGGGTGGCGGGACATGCTTATTATTGCTTTTTAGACGGATATTCGGGGTACAACCAAATAGAGGTCGCCTTACCCGATCAAGAGAAAACGACGTTCACTTGTCCATTTGGAACGTTTGCTTATCGACGCATGCCATTCGGCTTGTGTAATGCGCCCGGAACCTTCTCACGGTGTATGATGGGCATATTTAGCGATATGATTGAGAAGATCGTCGAGGTATTTATGGATGATTTCTCGGTGTTCGGAGACTCATTTGAATCCTGCTTGGAAAATTTGGATAAGGTGCTGGCGAGGTGCGAGGAGAAAAATTTGGTGCTCAATTGGGAAAAATGCCATTTCATGGTGACTCATGGTATTGTTTTGGGCCACATTGTATCATCAAAGGGGATCGAAGTCGACAAGGCCAAGATTGATCTTATTGCCACCCTCCCGACCCTTAAATGTGTCAAGGACATCCGCTCTTTTCTCGGGCACGCCGGTTTCTACCGGCGTTTTATCAAAGACTTCAGTGCCATATCTAGGCCGTTATGCCACCTCCTTTCAAAGGATAGTCCATTCGAGTGGACACCGGCTTGTGAAGAAGCATTGACGAAGTTGAAGTCAAGCCTCACTTCCCCACCCATTGTGCAAACACCGGATTGGAACTTGCCATTTGAACTCATGTGCGACGCTAGTGATTATGCGGTTGGGGCGGTTCTCGGGCAAAGAAAGGACAAAAATCCCTATGTTATCTACTATGCGAGCAAGACTCTCAACGAAGCTCAAATGAATTACTCCACCACGGAAAAAGAGTTGCTTGCCGTCGTCTTTGCCTTAGACAAATTCCGGTCATATTTGGTGGGGTCCCCTATTATTGTCTACACCGATCATGCCGCTTTAAAGTACCTATTCACGAAGCAAGACGCAAAAGCATGGCTCATTCGGTGGATCTTATTGCTTCAAGAGTTCAATATCACGATTAAGGATAAGAAGGGGGTGGAAAATGTGGTGGCGGATCACTTATCTCGCCTTGAATTCAAGGACTCTTCCTCCAAGCTCCCAATTGTTGATACATTTCCGGACGAACAACTTTTTGTCGTTGCGAGTTGCCCTTGGTATGCCGATGTAGTTAACTATCTTGTCACCGGGCGCATTCCCGATCATTGGAACCCGCAAGACCGGAGGCTTTTTCTTAGTGAGGTGAAAAGATTCTTCTTTGATGATCCTTATCTTTTCAAATATTGTTCGGACCAAATTATCCGGCGGTGTGTGCCCGATGACGATCAACGGGGGATTCTCTCATTTTGCCATACCGAAGCATGTGGTGGCCATTTCTCTCATAAAAAGACCACCGCCAAAATTCTCCAATGTGGATTCTATTGGCCAAATCTTCACAAGGATGCCTATGCATTTTGCCGGGCTTGTGAGCAATGCCAAAAACTAGGTGCGGTGACTCGGAGGAACATGATGCCCCTCACCAATATCCTAGTCGTGGAAGTGTTTGATTGTTGGGGAATTGACTTTATGGGCCCATTTCCAAATTCTTACGGGTTCCTTTATATTCTCTTGGCGGTGGACTACGTGTCCAAATGGGTTGAAGCCGTGGCTACACGCACCAACGATCACGCAGTGGTGCTTGATTTTCTCAAGGAGCATATTTTGTCACGGTTCGGAACGCCCCGGGCCATTATAAGCGATCAAGGCTCACACTTCTGCAATCGGCCTTTTGCGGCCCTCATGAAGAAGTATGGCATTACCCACAAGGTATCCACCGCCTACCATCCCCAAACCAACGGTCAAGCCGAACTTGCCAATCGTGAGGTAAAGCACATTTTGGAAAAAACAGTTAATCCGAACCGGAAGGATTGGTCACTTCGTTTGACCGATGCCTTGTGGGCATACCGGACCGCGTACAAGACTGTGTTGGGCGCTTCACCCTATCGGCTTGTCTACGGTAAGGCGTGTCACCTCCCCGTTGAGTTGGAACATAAGGCATATTGGGCCATAAAATCTTTAAACTTTCGGTTTTCCAATGCCGGCGCTCATCGTAAACTCCAACTCAATGAACTCGAGGAAATCCGGCGGGATGCGTATGATAATACCAACATGTATAAGTCAAAAGTCAAAGAATTTCATGATAAGAATATCCAAAGAAAGAATTTTGAAGTTGGGCAAAAAGTGTTATTGTACAATTCCAAACTTCATGTTTTTTCCGGAAAATTGCGATCTCGTTGGGAGGGACCCTATGTTGTGCACAAAGTTTTTCCGCACGGTGCTATTGAAGTTGTGAATCCCGCAAATGGTTATATTTTTAAAGTGAATGGTCAACGTTTAAAACCGTTTTTGGAAAATTTTACGGTGGAGGATACAGTGGAGGAGTTAATTGATCCGGTTTATCCGGATGATCCGTTGGTTTGAAAGGTTCTAAAAAAAAAAAAATTGTTTTCACGGGGAGCTTTTGCGTACTTCTGGACTTAATTGTTTGGAAGGCCCGGCCTCTTCGGGGGTACCCATCATTGACTTGGGTTATAGCTTCGCACGCCGCTATTCAAACAAGGTTCGTGTACCCAGCTCCGGTTAGTAAGGGCAAATTTTTTGTGGTCCGGTATAGCCACCCATGCTTCGCTTAAGATGTTTATAACTTGCTTCGCAACACCTTAAGTGAAACATGGGGAGAAAAGTAGTACCCGTTTAATCACGTGACGATTCGGTGGTTTAAATACTTGTTAATAATAATTTTTGGGGGCCGGGCTAACGCGAGCCGGCAGTACTCATGTCATTTGTCTCCTCTTTGGAAGTTGGTTCTTAACTCTTTTGCAGGGTGGTGCCCTTCGAAGCATTTCCGTTGACGAACGATGGCGATGACAAAAATCCTCCAACTTGGTCGAGGTATTGGGTGGTTGACATTCCACCCCGTCGGTATATTTTTGTTGTCCCTCTCTTCTTTACCGTCTTTTTGCATTGAGGACACTGCATATTTCAAGTTGGGGGGGATGGATTATGCTTTTAATTTACGTTCTCGGTTCTGCATAGAAAATTTTAAAATTTTTTGTGCAATTTTCCCTTATAATTAGTGATTTCAAGTGTTAGATACTTAGATTATGCTCAATTTTTCCCTAATAATGGCAAGAGTCGTGTACCCCATCAAATTTGATCATGTGTTGAATCCACGTGCATGCATATATGTGAACTTTGTTGAACAAATTGAGCTCCAAGTCGTGTCAAGTAGCATGCATCGCCTAGAGTTGAAGTTCGTTTTGAAGCATCCCATGCTTGTTTGTCTCTTTTTCTGCACTTGCGTAAATAATACCCCGTTTGTTCATGCTTGAGTAGTGTAAATATCTTTCATGCATCATAGTGGAGTTGATTGGCATACGTAGGAAATGATGCAAGGCATTTTTGCTTGATTAGACCACAAAAGAGTCCCCTCGTCCTTAATTTTGAACCGAAGTCCGAGTCTCCATTTATTGCTCAAGCTTAGGGAACCGGATGTTTGGAGGGTTATGTAGAATTGTATTTCAATGAGTTAAGGAAGTTTGGGGGTGGTGTGGATGTCTTAAGAGTGATCGGTAACCGGTACTTGGTTGGAAATTTTTTGAAGATTTTGTGTGTAATGCTCTCTTTCCTCCCACTATAGACCCCAAAACCTCAAATTTTCATCTCCATCTTTCATGCCCTCGGAATTGGCTCCTTAATCTCTCTCACTACAATTTTCACCTCAAATGACCCGATTCCTCAAAGAAAACGAAAGGAAAATCAAAGAAATGCTATGAAAGAGCAAAATCAAATTCGAAAGTGGATTTACTATTATGATGAGAGGATTGGTTAGACCTCCGGGCTAGCATACATTCCGGATGAGAAAAAGTCCGATTGAGAGGGGGAGCTTGAGGCTCAACACCGTGAAGAGCCAGATGAGGATGACGGTGTGGTGGAGTCGGTGGCAGTAATTCTAGTTTGTCTTAATTAGTAGTTTTTCTTTATTTTTCATAACTTTGTTTGGTGTTTGGCCGGCAAGTGGCCGTGTCTTGGGTAGTTTAAGGGATGGTAGTGGCCAAGGGTAGTTGAAACCAAGCTGAGAATTTTTGGCCGCTACCCTTTTTGTTTCCCTTTTCTTGGCACCAAGGTCATTATAAGCTACTGAAGTCCTTAGTTGATCCTAATGTACACTAGTCTAACTCCTTTTGATGCACGATCGATATTGAATGCTAATTTAGGATGAAATTTCCGTTTGGTTTAGTTTGTTGTGAATAATTACTTAGCTCTTTTTGCTCGGCGCTCTTTTGATTAGCATGCATAGCTTTTTGTTTCCTGCTATTGCGATTCTTGCTAGCGCTTATCATGGGATGTTCTAATTTATTACTTTGTGCAAATTCATATCAAAGTACGTTCTTTTGAGTCCTGGAATTGAAATTCAAGGTGAATGTATGTTGCTTGGCCGTTGGCATTATTTGTTCACCTTAGTTCATTGTATGCACGTACGTGGGTTGCATGTGATTGAGTTCGAAGGGGTGTTGATTGTGGACTCTTGCCGTATCCTAAGTTGAGCATAATTTCGTATTTTGTTTCGGGGGAAAATTGCATAGTATAGTCATTTACTTTTTGTTTAAGTTTGCTAGGGACTAGCAAAGTCCAAGTTGGGGGGTGTGATAAGCCCTCGATAGTGTATAAAAATGGGCTTATCGATACCAATTTTGTCCCTCTTTCGTGCATAATTTACTTTAATTAGTTGATATTGCGCGGAGTTGGTGTTTTTGGCCTTTACAGGTTAAAGTAGAAAATAAAGCGTTTTGAACGCCAAGGAAATCAACCCGGGATCATCCAAAGAGCCGAGACCATGTGCACCCCGCTACCAAGTCCCAAGGATTGTTTAAAGAAGTGTCGAAGAGTGTTCGGGATGTCAAAGGGGCTGTTGGAGGCAAGAAACCAATTCGGAAGCTTTCTGCCAGCGATGTACCTGTACCGATAAAAGCTGTACCTGTACATCGCGGACAGATTTGGTTCAAAATGCTGTGAAACAAGCGATGTACCGGTACTAGGTTTGCACGATACCGGTACATCCTGGAAAAAAATCTACTTTTTGTGCCCGACTTTTGTAACTTTTTAAGGGCATTTAGGACCTTTGTAACTCGTTTTTAAGGGGCTTTAAATACCCCCAGACCTGAGAGGAGTAGGTTATCTTTCATTTTT
Source organism: Rhododendron vialii (assembly GCF_030253575.1). Taxonomy (NCBI): domain Eukaryota; kingdom Viridiplantae; phylum Streptophyta; class Magnoliopsida; order Ericales; family Ericaceae; genus Rhododendron; species Rhododendron vialii. The sequence goes on along the minus strand of NC_080561.1, from coordinate 7,051,640 downwards.
GGACTTTCTCTCTCTACCTCCATTAATGGAGCTCCAACCTCTCTCCTCATTCAAGTCTTGAGCAAGGTTTTTAGGTGCGATCCATTTACTTTCGGAGCTTTTGGTCTTCATTAAAGTTGTAAGAAATTTCATTCTCTTCGAGGATCTTGTATTTATTTCGAATTTACTCAATGTTTGGTATTTTCCTTATGTTTCCCCTTGCTCATTTCGTTGCCCCTTTCAATATGAGTGAGTAGTGTAGTAAGGATAGGTTGTGGGATGGTTAACATCCCGTAACCAAGGATGTAGCTTGTTCTTCTCTTGTAAAATTCCATTTTCTAGCTTAAACATGGCTTAGGACTAATTTTATGTACCAAAACTTAGAGGTGTTAATCTTTTTGATCAAATGTAGGCAAGGGCTAAGCTATTTGCCACATTTGATGCTTGGAGCTATGTCCCTCTTTGTGTTTGTTAAAATGAATCAAAAGAGCCCTAGTCATGTTTAACACCGTTGTTAAGAAGAGAAGAATCGAGTTCATCCTTACGTTATGGGTGTTAATTATCCCTAAACCTAGCCTTTAGTTTAATCTCCAGTTAAAAAGCCGTAGTTAGGTTAAGTAGCCACTTTCTAAATCGCTCAGTTGGCCGTCTCAACGCCGAACTTTGGTTGGCGGTCCTAACGCCAAAATTCTCTACGCAAGCTAATCTTCGAGCCAAGTTATGGATGCGCTCCCTGTGGATTCGACCCCGGACTTCCGGGTTTTATTATGCTTTCAACCGACCTAGCCCTACGCTTGGGGTATTCTTATTGCAACACACTATAAGGTCGCAAGCACCAAGGACGGTGTTAGTGTTGTCAATTTCCAGGTTATGTACGAGGGGACATGGTGGTCCATAGGTGGAGACAATGAGGGATATTTAGTAACTGGAGGCGAGGACTTCATCATATCAGATTGGGAATTGCTACCACCCATTGGGAACGAGGAAAAAGACTTGCCAAAGTTTGTAGTGTTCAATTCACTCTCAAACGAAAACTACTTGCGCCCAGGTGGGATAAATAGCTACATGAAATTCGAGGTAATGGATGTTGTAAAATGGGGTGTGAAGCACGAAGTTCAAAAGGCAAAGTATGGAGGTGGACTGGTCCACATAAGATGCTGTGACACCAGCAAATACTGGAGCTGGGGTCTGACTACAGACTCAGTTAACTTTATCACAGCACAGGCTGACCAACTAGTGGAAGACACAACTACAAGAGCTTGTACGCTGATCAAGCCCTCCTATAACACCAAGGATGGTGTTAAGTTCGTTAATTTACAAGTTATGTACCAGGGGAAATGGTTGTCCGTAGGTAGAAACGAGAGGGGATATTTAGTAGCTGGAGACGAGGACTTCATTGTATCAAATTGGGAAATGCTACCACCCAATCAGCTGCAGGGACTTGGTGACAAAAATATTAATACGGGAGGTACTGGTGCATCAATTGGGAGTGAGAAAATGGCCTTTCAAAAGTTTAAAGAGGAAATGGACCTGCCAAAGTTTGAAGAGGAGGTTGACTTGCCAAAGTTTGTGGTGTTCAATTCGCTCTTGAACAAAAACTACTTGCGCCCGGAAGGGACAAATAGCTACATGAAATTCGAGGTAGTGGATGCCATAAGCTGGGGCGGGAAGCACGAAGTTATGAAGAAAAAGTCTGGAGGTGGACTGGTCCACATAAGATGTTGTGATACCGGCAAGTACTGGAGTTGGGGTCTTACTGATTACTCAAGAAGCTATATTGTTGCACAGGCTAACCATCCAGTGGAAGACACAACTACAAGAGCTTGTACGTTGATCAAGCCCTCCCAATACACCAAAGACGGTGTTAGTGTCGTCAATTTACAGGTTATGCACAAGGGAACCTGGTGGTCCATAGGTGGAGACGGTGGGGGATATTTAGTGACGGGAGGCGAGGACTTTATAATATCAGATTGGGAATTGCTGCCACCCAATCAGCCACAAGGACCATCTGTTGGTGACAAAAATATGTATACAGGAGGTACTAGTGCATCAACTGGGAATGAGGAAATGAACTTGCCAGAGTTTGAAGAGGAAATGCACTTAACAAAAATCGTAGTGTTCAATTCACTCTTGAACAAAAACTACTTGCGCCCAGTTGGGCAAAATTGCTACATGAAATTTGATCAGACGGCTAATGTTGGAAGTTGGGGCGTGAAGCACGAAATTCAGATGTCAGAGTCTGGAGGTGGACTAGTCCACATAAGATGTGACAATGGCAAATGCTGGGCTTGGGGCTCGACTAAAGACTCAGTTGACTTTATTACTGCACAGGCAAACCAACCAGGGGAAGACGCATCTATAAGAGCTTGTACATTGATCAAGCCCTCTTTCAACACCAAGGACGGTGTTAGTGCCATCAATTTAGAAGTTATGTACCAGGGGACATGGTGGCCCATAGGTGGAGACAGTAGGGGATATTTAAAAGTTGGAGGCGAGGACTTCATTGTATCAGATTGGGAATCTCTACCTCCCAAACAGCCACAAGGAGCATCTGATGGTGACAAGAATACGAATACTGAAGGTGGTGTATTAATTGGGGACACGACTATAGAAGGTGGTGTTTCCTTTGGGAGCTCGAAGAATATCAGTGCTTCTGTATCGATTGGCAACACGACTGTGAACTACCAGCTGTTGGCAACACAAATACCACAAGAGGTGGTGCGTCAATTAGGATCGATCTGGAACACAAATATTGACGGTGGTTCATGAGTTGGCAACACGGAAACTGCAGGTGGTGCATAGATTGGGATCACGTATATTGGAGTGCGCTTTCTCTCTCTCATGTTGGGCTCCAAGTTCAACCAAGCCATGTCGCCATTCTTTTGCTAGTTGGGGGGATATGTGTTATCCATACGAAGTATGAGTATATAATAAAAGAATTGGAGGCCTTTTGGAATGTGGCTTGTCCATGGTGTTAGAATATTATTGTTTATGATGTTATTAATGTTTAGTTACAAGGACGTTATTGTCCTTTCATGTAATAGGGTTTACTTAGCGTATCTACGTTTTCTCTATATAATGATGTGCTAGCCTCTTGTAACAGAATACAAAATAATAGAATTTCTCTATTTCTAGTCTTACTACATGGTATTAGAGCATAAGATCTAGGCCTGTGGGATATTCGCATTCCGGCGGGCAGCTTATGCCTCACTGTCGTCCGCTGGGCACTCATCTATTCTGCAACAAACCACAGAATTTGCACAATGGTCATATCTTCTTCCTCCTCTTTCAGTTTTCTCCCTTTTAGTCTCACTACATGGTATCAGAATTTAGTTTTCTATCTAGGGTTTGTTAAAAAGTGTTTTTTTTTTAATTAGTGTTCGTAAAAGTCTCGTTTTTTAGGGTTTGTAAAAGTTTTTTTTTTTTTTTTCACAAATTTTCAAAGCTCACATTGAAAATAATGAAATTTTTTTTTACCAAATTCTGAGCGAAGTAATCTCAACTTTTCACCCCAAGAAACTGATTTCTAGTATCTTTTTCCCGGCTTTTTAGCAAGATCTCGCGTTTATCCAATCTCTAGGGTTTTACACTTTAGTCCCTCACGTTTGTTTTGTAATAGTTTGGCCCCTGAACTTTGCAGTATTTGCTTTGGTTTCTAATTTGTAGCAGTGTGACAGTTTGGTCCTTGTTTTTGTAGTAGTGTGACAGTTTGGTCCCTTAAGTATATTTCTCGGCTTTTGGTGAAATTATAGGCGAGTGTTTGTCTCGTTGTTTGGTTGTTAAATCCCCATTTGTTGTGCCACTGGCACCTTGTCTTGTTGTGATCCTTGTTGGATCCGTTGATGTGATCCGTGTTAGATCCTTTATTTATCTCTCCCCGTGCGATTTGGGGTTCGCACATGAGGGGGAGTGTTGGAAATTGTCTCATATTTCTCCATTACCATTTTCGTTTGCTCTTCCACTGCAGTTGTTCGGGTACCGAAGTATTAGTGATTCTTCATTTTGGATTGGATCGATTTGGCTTTGCTTTTTGGATTGTTTCAGTCGAAGATATCAGTTGGATCATGTCATTTTCATCAGGCGAACTCACGATGCTCTCCGTGTTCGCATCATGTGTTTGAGGGGGAGTGTTAGAATATTAATGTGTATGATGCTATTAATGTTTAGTTACAAGGGTAGTATTGTCCTTTCATGTAATAGGGTTTACTTAGGGTTTCTACGGTTTCCCTATATAACGATATACTGGCCTCTTGTAACATAATACTCTGAATAATAGAATGGAAAATGATAATGCCAAAACTATTACTTTGCTCATGGTACAAGCTTTTTATGCATAATAGTTTTGGCATTAACAAAAACAGTTTAAAACAGTTTTGGCATTAACACCACCCTAATAGAATTTCTCTTTTCTAGTCTTACTACACATGGTATTGCTATTTTTGGCTGATCGGACCAAAATATCCCTAGCCTTTTAAACACTAGATACCCGGTCTGAGTTTGGTGATTCCGAGACATTAGAGATTGCTAGACACAGCCTTGCTAATTTGAACCCTCTTCAACAACACAAAGCACTTTCTACAAGTTCATTTTCCTTTCATTCGGAGGATTTCGGGGAGTAGAGGCCTGGTTGGACACTGCTCAGTGTAGTGAGTCCTCCAGCAGAGGAAGCGAGCAAAATGTCGGTTGTGAAGTTGGTAATGCGATTACCGAACCAGTCTACACCGCAGAGTCCTCTATCCAAGGAAGGTGGTTTTAGTCCAATGACTCCAATTGAAGCAGAAAGTCCTTTCTCACCACAGAGTAACAGCACTACAGATACAAGTGAGCTACCAGAGAATTTGGAGAAGTTCTTCATAAAAAATTCATCCGGCTGCAAATGGTTCAGCTACGATGTCATGAAAACTTCTACTTTGAAATTCTCCTCAGGTTACCCTCAAATTTGACTCAACAGACAACAGTTAACATGGTTTTGTTTGAGTGGATCTTTTTTTTTTTTTTTGAATATTCTGTTCCATTGCAGATAAGCTGATCGGTAAAGGAGGGTGTACTTGCGTGTATAAGGGGATTCTTCCGGATGGGAAGCCGGTGGCAGTCAAGGTTTTAAAGTCGTCCAAAGAATCATGGAAGGATTTTACTCAGGTAGTTGATGTTTTGATTGGTGTATGTGTTGAAGACAATGCCCTGATCTCTGTTTATGATTTGTTGCCTAAAGGAAATCTAGAGGAAAACCTACACGGTAACGCCTCCTTTAAAACTCATCCCTATCCATGTAATGGTCAATAGAAAGTTAAAAATTATGCTAATTGACAGTTGGTCGCTGAAACAGGTAATAGCAAAGAAAAATCAGTATTGTCATGGCAAGTGAGATGCAAAGTAGCTGTTGGGATTGCTGAAGCCCTAAATTACCTTCACTATGAATGCTCTACCCCAGTGATTCATAGAGATGTCAAGTCCTCAAATATCCTTCTTCTCGATGAGTTTGAACCAAAGGTACTTCAAGCAGTTGACAATTCGTATTATTTCTGTCTACAATGTTGATGATTTGTTAAATTTTCCTATGACAGTTATCTGATTTTGGGTTAGCAACATGGGGGCCGTCAGATTCATCGTTCCTGACAGACAATGATGTAGTAGTAACTTTTCAGAATCTTGCTCCCGAGTATTTTATGTATGGAAAAGTCAATGAAAAGATCAATGCCTACTCTTTTGGTGTGGTTCTCCTTGAATTGTTATCGGCGAGGAAACCGATCAGTTCGGAGTCTACCAAAGGCCAAGAAAGCTTGGTCATGTGGGTAAGGCCTTTTTCCTTAACAGAAACCTCTATTTCCTGCAAGCTTTATTTACAGGTATATGACTAAGTAGTTCATGTTCAGGCAAGACCAAAGCTAGAGAGTGGAGATCTAAGAAGCATACTGGATCCTAACCTTGATGGCAATATCGATGAGGTTCAAATTCAGAGAATGGCTCTTGCAGTTAGGTTCTGCCTCATAAGATCAGCTCGGCTTCATCCTAAAATGAGACAGGTAATAGCAATTCTATAGTGATTATTAGTGTTTGGAATTGGCTCAATGTTTGACCTCTGGTCAATTTAGCTTGAGCTCATTTTTAGTCTGATTAAGTAGAGCAACGTGACACAAATTTGAGCTTCTTACCAAATGAGTTCAGGCTGAATCCGACCGGAGATTTTTTCTACTGACTTGGACTTGGTTTTTGGGCTTTGTAACAGTTTATTTTGAATGTTTCTTATTGATTTTGAACTTGGAGTAGAAGGACACCCAATCTGGCATGGATTAACTTTAGGAAGGATAGCATAGATCTCTTCCTTGGTTGAACTTATCAGTTCTGTGGCAGAGGGCTCTGTAGGCATTCGGCTATCTTCCTTCTGGTGTGACCTTGGTGGATTGATGGAACTTCGTTCCTTGGTGTCTTCTTGTTTTACGAGAATTGTGAAATGAGGCTTTTGGTTGAGAGGTTCAAACAGCTAAGAAGTAGCTTTTGAGGGAGAGAGGAAAATTGGTTTTATCCTACTAGAAAAACTCTATCGTAGCTCTTTGGAGCATTCGTTCCCTTTCCAGTAGTGAAATCTTCCTCCAGTCTCTTTGACGCTGGACATAAGCAATACAAATCTTGGCTTCACTTGTGTCTTTGTTGATAAATTTGGTTTCTCTAATACTAGTTTTGCATATTGTTGGTTTGTTTCATTGCAGCCATTATCTTTGAACTGGGAAATTCCTGTCCATTCAACAGATACTAAACATCTTAAAAGGGGACAAAGATGTAGAGGAATTTGTAAAATCCCAGTTTGGAGATCGAAGAGGTACAGAAAACGAGGAAAATACTGATGATGAAGTTTATCCCCATTCAAGCACAGAGTCTCATTTGACCCTTGTGTTGCTTGACATGGAAGACACCTCCACATCGTTCAGCAGTGGGGAGCCAAGCAGCGGAACTTCCTCAGAAGAATACTTGAAAGGAAGATGGAGCCGATCCTCAAGCTTAGATTAGCTTCTTTTCACTGTCAACAAAATATATGTGGCTAGTTTTTCAAGACATTTCTGCTGCTAGACATTTTTTTTTAAACCAAAAACAAAAAAAAAGTATGTGTCATCGTCACTGTACAGTATGAGGAAGAGTTTGCACCCAGTAATGAGGTGATTTGTAGAAGTATAGAGTCTATAGACATTGTATTTATTTATGAAAGGAACGAGTCCCTACAAATCAGGGATGTTTAAGTTGCACAATACATCTAAATGGGAAGCAATGATCTAAAATGCAGCAAGAGTGGCAGCAAATGATGTTACAGCGTCCTACTACATCTCTAAGCTTAATGTATACTACAATGGCCTATTGTCTAGTCAATCACTGCATTAAAGACTCATCAACATATCATACACTAACTCTATTTCACACCTAAAGCGAATCAAATATCAAAAATATCTAGAAAATACAATGGAGTATGCCTGTATGCAATACTAACAATATTCAGATGTTGTGTTTCCAGTGGCTCTTTGCCTTTGTGCTAACTATATATCCTTGCTATGTGTGAACAACCAATATTTCAATCACTCTTTACTCTGTGGCCCTTTTACCAGTGAGCAGAGCTGCTTTCAAAGAATCTGGATCGATCTGGATTTCTGCTTCCTTTTTCATCTTCTGTTCACTTCTATCAAGTGTACTGCGATGCCGTCGTCTTCATGGGGTTTTTTTTTTCTGGGAACTGTTCATGTGTTATTGTTAATGCACTGTCTTCTTAATCTGTCCATTTTTTTTACTAGCTTATTTACTCCGCCCTTTTCTTCTGCCTACTCGCTTTCTTCTGCTGCTGCTGCTTCGATCAGCTTCTTCCTTTTGCCTTATGAGCTTCAAAGACATGACATAACATACATTTCAGAATAACAAAGAAAGAGACTGCCGTGTTGCTCTAAGGTTCGTATTTTTTGAAGTATATATACTCATTTCTTGCTTTATGAGACAGATCATTCTATCACAAATTCACAATACATCACCTTTAATTCAAAAAATAAGTACTTATTTTAGTTAATAGAACACACCCGGAACATGTCAATATTATTGGAAGATAAAACCATTGATACTATAAGATGTGGCAAATAAATTCTTCATTCAAGATGTCATACTCTTAAAGTAGGTAAGGCAATTCCAAACGTTCACCATATTTGCACTACTCAAAAAAATGCTTGCCCTAGCCACACATAAAAACGAGTCCGATTTTGTTTACCCACCTCTTTATTGGTAAATAATTGATAGAAACCCAACAAATACACAAATGGTCTTTCGTTAGTAATATTTCTCGTTATCCTTAATATTTGTTTTTAATTCATCGGGACCAGTAACAAAACTAATACTACTATTTTATCAAAACTGAAATACTCCACTGGATACGTTCTGAAGAAAAAAAGAGTTCTACACATAATGCATAATTAAGTCAAGCTGCCTCTAGTAACAGGGTTTCTTTCATTAAAAAAGAAAAAAAGGTTTTGAGGGGCAAGGATTGAGCGCGGGCATGCCAGGAGTACTTGTCGCGTCTAACGTAAGGACTGCGTACCCTTTTTAGACTTTGTAACCATGAAAGCAAAAGTGTTGTGACCTTAAGGGCTAGATCACAATGATGGTTCGTGGTTTGCCACAACGGTTGTGGACTTAATAATTTTCTAACCATGTAGAAAAGAAGAACAACGTAAATAACATTATTATGTCGGTCGGAATAATAAAGCTTGGCGTACAACGAAAAGATAAAAACCCAAATTACTTGATAAAGTAATTGAGTTAGATTGACAGAAAAAGTAAAGATAAATTGCTTCATTGGTGTTTGTTGCTAATTCAACTCAATCTTTGGCAAAATGATGGTGTGCGGGCATGTCAGAAAAGAATATAAATCTATCTTTTTCAAATTAACTCAGAAATAACTAACTTAATTAGGTAATTGTGTTATCCGTTCAATTACCTCAACAAAGAGGATTTTTCTAAAAGGCATCAACCAAAATTGAATCAACACACTTCCAACAAAGAAACCAGAAAAGATAACTGAGTATAAGCAAGCTTGAATCTAATCGAAAGCAAGCTTATTCACAATTACTCTTAAGATTTTAGCAAGACAAATTCTCAGTTCAAGCCATTGAGGATTCCCGAACAATGACAATGCCTGGATAAACATCAGGATGATCACAGCAGGCCTGAGTGCAGCAGCCAATATTTAGGAGTTTTCCAAGAACTTCTAGATGGAATGTTATTTCCAGGCCTGGAGGAGCAAAAAGATAGGTCTGTTTCGGTGCAAGGAGAACAAGATCTCAAACCTGAGATAAGCCAAAACATGGAAGGTCCAATCATGAGGCAAGATCAGCCCATTTTCCCATCTGAGATGTTGTCTCAAGTCTCTGAAGGGCTACCACCTCCAGATTCAGCCATAGGCGATGGAAAAATCATTGATGCAGATCAGGAACGATCCAGGCCTGCTGTTAGCCCTATGGCAGATCTGAATTGCATGTTGCAGCCATTCTAGAATAGGAAGGATGACTTGAAGAGGAGGAAAACGACAACACTCCAGGGCTTGATCACGATTCATTTATGATTGGAGATCCCCCTCCACCCCCAGTTAACAAAGGCCTTTTTGGCATTGTCTGACCTGCCAAAAGGTATTACAAGCGTAGGCCAACTGTAGGCCTTAAAATTGTGGAACTGCACCCATGTTGGATTTGTGGGGCACATAAAAAACAAGTGTTATTCATTTGGCTTATGCAAAAACATCGTGGTAGTAAAGGGGCTAAGCAAAGAAAAGTCTTTCAAATGTCGAACAAGTGTCTCTAAAATATTCGGCCAAGGCCTACCAACCATTGAGTAGGTCCTATTAGAGTTTTACCAGGCCTTTTCTGCAGAGGTGAAGGTCTTTTTATTTCATTGAGCAAGCCTGAATTACTATCATGCGAGTTCGAAGCAGAGGCTAAGCCTTCCAATATATTTTTAATACTTTTTGCCAGGCCTTTTTGGTTTCTCTACAATTAGGCCTAGCCTAAACACTATATTGGCACAAACAGGCCTTTCTGCAGGAAATGAGGCCCTTTAAGGTCTTTATCCAGGCTTGAACCACCTTTTTAGGCCTTTCAAAGTACTTCAAGGCCTTATTTCCAGGCCTCATATTGGTGTATGAAGGCATTTTTTTCACAGAGATGAGGGCCTTTTGAGCTCTTTGAGTAGGCCTGAATCATTAAATACTTCGAGTTAGAGTTCAAGCCTTCCAACATATTTTTAGTCCTTATTGCCAAGCCTTTTCATGGTTCTATCTTTTTATACGATTAGGCCTGAATACATGCCTTTATTGGTATAAACAGGCCTAATAAAAAGCAACATTTACAAGCCTTGAGATTATATAGGTTTGAGCATCATCCACACAATCTAAGCGGTCCTAGAGGATATATGCAGCCCTAGAGGATGCAGATCGAGGCCATTTATATATCTTTAAGAGAAGCCTTTGAAAGGCCTGTCTAACAAACAAAATAGCTGGCAGATTCGTTCCAATGTCTGAATTCAGCGAAATTTTCAGAGAATTTTGTCAAATGCTTGAAGGGAGCGTAGAAAATGCCTAATGCTTAATGCCTACTAAGTCCATAAGCAAGATAAACAAAAAAAAAAAAAGAAATGCTAAAACAAAGAATTGAGGCCTGTTTGGATGCCAAAAATGGTTTTATTTTTTATACACGCCTTGATCCTAAAAGTAAAAAATCAAGGCATTGGGGGCATTGTTTACACCCATTTTTGGCCAAATTCTAAAAAGAAATTTGTTAATGGATTAATGGCCGAAAATGTTATTTTGGGCCTTACTTGAATTAGGCTTTGATTGAATTAGGCTTTTGATTGAATTTATGGTGGGCCACAATTAGGCCAAATTGAATTTGGAAGGCCTAAATAGAGTTTGAAAATTGATTGAGCCGCATTATTTTGGAGCATGGCCCGATTAGTTAAAGCCCAAGCCCAAATCAATAAAGGCCTAAGTTCATTGTCAAGCTTGGGCCCATGTAGTCCAATTGGTTAAAGGCCTAAATTCGTTTTTCAGGTATGGGCCTATTTTGTAAAGGCCAAGATTAATCTGGTGGAATTATTGTAACGACCCGCTCACGGATGATTAGCATAAACTGTCTTAAAGAAAGCTAAGCAACAACCTTAATAAGATTCATTCCATAAACGCAAGACAAAGTAGACTAAATAGATTACATCTGGCTTCCAAAATAAGATTTGCAAAGATAACTATACAAGATGAGTTGCATCCACACATGATACGACAACTCTCCAAAAATTGGTATCACAAAAAGTACTATGCCAAAAGGACACCAAGTCGACCCGCATCCCAACTCCTACAGCCTGTCAGACCAGTAGTGGACCAAAACTCTACTTCAGTTACCTGTAAGGATTGTGAGTGTTACTACTTCATTCAAACGGAAAGCATAAAATAGTTTACACGAGCAAACATGGATCGAGTACTGCTTCTAATCATATTCAGCAAGAAACATACTATTTTTCACAAACAATTAGGTAAACAACAATATTTCAAGAAACCATAGGGTTGCTTCCCTCGCAACCAGGAGTTATGACGGTACCGTGACCCTGTGAACACGGTACTTCCAACAATTTATACTTTGTTTGTGTACAGCAAACAGACAATTTATACCCTTCTTGTGTACATTAAGAAGAAAACAATTCCACCCAACAATATTGCTATGGCATGCTCTTGAAATAAAATCATGTTTCAAGCAACTTGATCCATATCCACAACCATAAAAAAAATTCCCAACATTTGTAGAAAAAGTATAAGTTTACTTTTAGCTAGCCACTTCAATGAAATAGCACACTCACCTCAGAGATCCAAAAGACAAAAGTGAAAGGCATCCTTCTCAACTTTGAGGTGGAGACACGTCCCCCGATCCTAGAATATAAATGACACTATACTTAGTACATTTCATACTCCAACTCATGTTAAAATGCAAATAAAATGCATCAATAAGTCTAGCATGTGATCTTCTTTTTAATCTTCATCCCTAGTATGATACTGCATAAGACTAATGCAATAAAAATGATGGGTGATGTGCTTCAATGCTCCAAAGATGATTCAATGAGATTTGATACAAGAATTCCCAAGAATAAAGCTTAGTCCATGACCAACATGTACTGTTCTGACCGTATCCAAAAAATAATCGTGAATTGAAGAATGAAACTTTAACCATTGAAAAGTAAACTTCTTCCTCTTCGAATCGATGGGTCATTCATAAAAAACGGAGTTCGGGTAACCTTGCTACGGTCTCACGATTATAACTTAACAAATACTAAAACTGGTGCAGAGACAAATTTTGGGTCAACTTTAACAGCAAATCCGTTATTGCTCAGGAATAACCAAAGTGCACGGGTTGCATCGTTGGAAAGCTCTATGTGTCTGGTTTTCAGCAAAGCAAGCGAAATGTGTTTTCGAGTCTCGAGCTAGAAGATATGACTGTTTTCCCAACTTGTGTCAAAGCAGTCAGCAATGCGAGTTTCACAGAAGCAGTTCGGTGCACATTTTTAACTTTTTCCCCTCTTTGAAATAAATTCTGAAAATTTTACCCAATAAACTAGACATGCATATCCATCTCCAGTAAAAAGTCCAGAAAATTACAAGGTCGGAAATTTAGTGAGAAAAATTCATTAAGAACATGACGGATTCAATCATGTTTAAGCTCAAATTGACATGCCCATAAGCCAAACGAATTTGCTAGGTTAAAATCCATTCTCTTATGACTTAATTAGGATTTAAACTACATGAATATTCAGGTATATACATGTTTGATCAAAACCCAAAACATAAATTTGGTATAAAATAGGTTTACCTTCAATTAGTTTCCCCAATTCCTCCTCCTCCTCCTCTTCTTCTTCTTCTTCTTCTTCTTCTTCTTCTTCTCTCTCTCTCTCTCTCTCTCTCTCTCTCTATGTTATACAGTAAAGGGGGTGGGACGGAGAAAACAATGAAATAACGTAGAAGATTATTAGGGAAGAATTATCCTATAAGGTTGGGTGCATGCGTTCAAAAGGGTAAAAACTCATCTTAACCCTTCATCCTCCTACCAAGACCAATCCCTTTTAATTAACTTAATTAAACTCTCAAATTCAATCATGTATCGCTAAACAATTAATGAATGATATGCGAATGATAACACAACACGTATATCAAATAGCATGACCTATGCAACATAAAGTTAAATGTCGTATGCGATACACGTGCATGCTCGAAACGGGTGTTACAATTCTCCCCTCCTAATAAAATTTCGTCCCCGAAATTTACTTACCTTGTCCAAATAAATGAGGGTATTGCCTCCCCATGTTAGTTTCAGCTTCCCACGTTGCATACTCTGTTGAACGGCTCCTCCACAATACCTTTACTAGCGGTATGGTTTTGTTTCGAAGGACTTGTTCCTTGTAATCCAAAATTTGAACTGGTTGTTCCATATAGGTCATATCATCTTTCAATTCCACCATTTGAGGAACCACATTAGATGAATCTCTTTTGCACTTGCGAAGCATGGATACATGAAAAACATCATGCATCTTAGCCAATTCTGAAGGTAAATCTAGCTTATATGCTGTCGAGCCCACCCATTTCACAATCTCATAAGGCCCTATATATCTTGGACTTAATTTACCCTTTTTACCGAATCTCAACCGCCCTTTCCATGGTGATACTCGGACAAATACTTGATCGCCCACATTAAACTCCAAGTCTCTTCGTCTTGTATTAGCTTAACTTTTTTGGTCAACTTTGCACTACCTTCAGATGTTCTCGAATCACTTTTACCTTATCAATAGTAACTTTTACTAATTCTGGACCTAGAAATTCCTTTTCACTCGCCAACTTCCTTTCACCCACTTCATCCCAACACACTGGAGTCCTGCATTTTCGGCCGTACAATGCTTCATATGGTGCCATGCCAATGCTTGACTGATAACTATTGTTATATGCAAATTCAATAAGAGACGAATATTGATCCCAACTACCCTAGAAGTCAAGTACACAAGCTCGCAACATATCTTCCAAAGTTTGGATTGTACGCTCAGATTGTCCATCAGTCTGAGGATGAAACGCTCTACTGAATTTCAGAGAAGTACCCATAGCATTTTGAAGTCTAGGCCAAAATCGTGAAGTAAATCTGGGATCTCTGTCTGAAACAATAAAAACTGGAGCACCATGTAGTCGAACAATTTCATCCACATATATGCTAGCAAGTTTATCGAATGAATATGTGTTTTTAACGGCTAAGAAATGTGCAGATTTAGTAAGCCTATCCATGATTACCCATATACTAGCATTTTCTGTTTTGGTTCGAGGTAATTCTACGACAAAATCCATAGTAATATGTTCCCATTTCCATTCTGGAATAGGAAGAGGTTGCAACAAACCTGCAGGATGCTGATGTTCTATCTTCACTTGTTGACATATCAAACACTCGGATACAAATTTAGCAATTTCACGCTTCAAACCAGCCCACCAGTAATTCTCTCGAAGGTCACGATACATTTTGGTACTGCCAGGATGCATTGCATATGCGCTACTATGAGCCTCCTCAAGAATTTCTCTTTTCAAAGACGGATCATTAGGTACACATAACCGGTTCCCAAAATACAAAACATTTCCATCTCTCATTGCAAAGTCCTTCTATTTTCCTTTTCTAACATTTTCCTTAATCTCATCCAAATCCTCATCTGATTGTTGCATTTCCCGAATACGATCTACCAAAAGGGGTTTAAGGGTAAGACTAGCTAGTAGAATCGCTCCATTAACGGAAAGTTTTACTCGCAAGGAACGTAGATCAGCAAGTAAATTCTCTTGTATGCCCCTCAAAGAAGTCAAAGTGCCCGCAGATTTCCTACTCAAAGCATCAGCTACTACATTGGCTTTGCCTGGATGATACTGAATTGTGCAGTCATAGTCTTTCACTAACTCCATCCATCTACGTTGTCTCAAGTTCAACTCCCATTGTGTGAACAGATATTTCAAACTCTGGTGGTCGGTGTAGACTTCACATGTTACGCCATACAAATAATGCCTCCACAACTTTAATGCAAAAATAATAGCAGCCAATTCTAGATCATGGGTGGGATAATTATGTTCATGAGGTTTCAATTGTCTAGAGGCATATGCAATTACTTTACCATGCTGCATCAAAACACAACCCAATCCTTGTCTAGAAGCATCGCTATAAATAACAAACCCATCATCACCTGAAGGAAGAGATAATACTGGTGCAGTAGTCAACCTTTTCTTCAGCTCCTGAAAACTCTTTTCACAATCTTCAGACCACACAAATTTTACCCCCTTTCGAGTTAATCAGGTCAAAGGAACAGCAATAGAAGAAAATTCTTGAACAAACCTGCGGTAATAACCAGCCAAACCCAAGAAACTGCGAACTTCCGTCACATTAGTCGGCCTCTCCCAATTGGTAACTGCCTTTATCTTTTTAGGATCAACAGAAATTCCATCCCCTGATATAACACGTCCCAAAAACACCACAGAGTCTAACCAAAAATCGCATTTACTCAATTTTCCATATAACTTCTTTTCACGTAGAGTTTGTAATGCGATTCGAAGGTGACTTGCATATTCCTCTTTATTGCGAGAATAGATAAGAATATCATCAATAAATACTATCACAAAAGAGTCAAGATATGGCTTAAACACTCTATTCATCAAATCCATAAAAGCAGCTGGGGCATTCGTTAGACCAAATGGCATAACAAGGAATTCATAATGGCCATACCTTGTACGAAAAGCAGTCTTCAGAACATCCTCCTCCTTTATTTTTAATTGATGATATCCTGATCTAAGATCAATTTTAGAGAATACTGTTGCCCCTTGCAATTGATCAAACAAATCATCAATACGCGGTAAAGGATATTTGTTTCGGATGGTCACCTTGTTTAACTGACGGTAGTCAATACACATCCGCATCGTACCATCTTTCTTTTTAACAAACAAAACTGGAGCACCCCACGGAGAAATACTAGGTCTAACAAATCCTCGTTCCAATAGATCTTCCAATTGGATTTTCAATTCCTTTAATTCGGCAGGAGCCATACGATAAGGTGCAATTGAAATTGGTTGTGTACCTGGCAGAAGCTCAATAGAGAACTCAACTTCCCGGTCCACTGGCAACCTTGGTAATTCCTTGGGAAATACATCAGGAAATTCACAAACTGTTGGTATATCCTCCACTTGCGGTGAACTTTTGCTGCTGTCAACAATATGGGCAAGGAATCCTTGACAACCCTTTTTCAACAACTTCTCAGCCTTCATTACATAAATTATACGAGCAGAAGTTCTTTCCCCACGGAATTTCAGTTGTGGATTATTTGGAATCTGCAATGTTACTTCTTTTCGGAAACAATCGATAGAGGCATGATAAGCAGATAACCAATCCATACCAAAGATTATGTCGAAAACTGTGATTCTCTTTGTCTTGAGTCTTCTTGCAGAAGAAACCACCTTAGGGCCAATCAAGGTCGAAAAGTGGCTGAAAGTTTTTGGTCTTTGCAAAAGATTTCGGCCTTTAACCTCAAAGAACCCATATTTCTCTTTTGGGTTAATACCCATGCAAAAAGAGGTAACTCAGGCTTGAAATAAGTTGATTTCAGGCCTAAAGCAAGTCATGCAGCCGAAATCTTAGAGTATGAAGCAAGGAATAGGGCCACGTGGCATTCATGCATTGATCTAGCCCAAACAGCTCAAGCCTAGATCGGAAGCAGCTCAAGGCCTGGAACTGCTGCCTATAAATACCAAAATTGAAGGCCTTGGCAAAGGTCCCAGCACCAACAAGCCCACGGCTTATCCAAATTACATTTCAATTTTCTTTCAACTATTTTTATCTTTCGGTCTCCACACCAACAAGCCCAGCACTTACTAAATTTACCTTTCATTTACTTTCCTGCAAAATATTGTATTTTCTTTCAATCTTGCCCTACCTAGATCTTGTTGTTTACTTCCTTGTACCCAAACTTTGTTAAGCCGTTAATAAAGTTTGTATCATCTTTATCTTTCAGTCTTTCATTTTCATTTTCCATTTTCTTACACCGGTTAGGAAATTTTAAGTCCTTTTTCATTAAAGGCAAATCACGAACCATATATGGCCATACCCCTTTTGGTCGTACACAATCCGCTCTACACGAAGTTAGATTTTGAGGCATGATAGCCTTGGAAAATAGTTTGGAATGCAATCCAGCCCTGGCACGCCCGCTACTCTAGCCGATTTGGTTTTGCACTTTTGTGGAGAAACAGATGGGCCTGTAATGGAGATAACTATTCATTATAGACAACTTAGCCCAATTTCAGATACAAATCATATCTATGTAATTTCATTCCAAAATGAAATCTGCGATGGCGTTGCTATAGGATGCTCCGAGTTTATTGGCAGTTCCCTTGGCAAAAAGACTCAAAAGGTTTGACCGTGACTGTCACCCTCTTCAGATATCCTTGGAAATTCTCTTGAGAATTGAGATGGGTCAAAGCCGGCTGAGCATTTGTGGAGTAATAATTGTGATGAATTGGCTCCAGAACCATCTAGCCAATTCAAGAGGTTTCGGTGCTCCTTTTTTTCCTTTCCGCCAATGACATGTGTTTAAAGGGTTTGTGTGATGAAGTCAGTGTTTGCCGAGTGTGAGTTAAATGAATAGGGAGAGAGTGCAGTCCCTTCGGGGGTTGCCAGGTACACTAGCCGTGAGGTGAGAGGAGAGTAGATATGAGGAAAAATAGAGATGTGGGGGTGAGTGAAAAATATTGCATAAAGCCATGGTATTAGGAGCTCGAGAAGGATTTTTCATCTCGCATTGTAGTTTTCTATTTTTCATAAAATGGAATCTCTCTCTCTCTCCTGTGGAGTAGGCATTTGAACCGAACTAGGTAAATAATTTGTGTTCTTTTTTGTGCGCATGTAATGTTGTTAAGCTTCCGTTGCAAATGAGATGGAGAAAATTTCCCAACATGAAGTTGGGATATCAACTTCACTTTCTTAATAAAAACATCTGGCAATGTTAAAAGCTAGCTCTAGGAAGTACGTAAAGCGGGATCAAATTATTAGGTGGAGAGGCCAACTTTAATTGCATTAGATCATAACAGTACATATCCACCCAACTAGCAAATGAATGGTGACATGGCTTATACTGTGTTTAGATGAATTTTTGAAAAAAATTTGAAAAATTTCGTAGGGTTATGAGTGAAGAAAGAAATGAGAGTAATTTTTTTTTTAATAGGCAAAAAAATTATATTAGAAACTCGATAATGGGTACATCGAGAAAGATAGGCAAGTATCATTGAGAGGAAAAAAACCAATCAAATCATATGCTAGCCAACAATCCAAAAAGAGAAGAAGAACAGACCAATCAAGTGTTGAGAAAAAAAAAAAGAATTACAAAAGGATTCAGATTTTATGCTTTCTAATGCTATCCAAATGGCTACTGAAGTCTTCAACAGAATAGATTGTAAGATTGCATCTCTCTTTAATCCAAAAAGCCACTCTTAGTTTGACAAGGTTAACCACTTCCTCAACAGTAAGAATTGAATTGTTGAAGACAAAGTCATTGCTTATTTTCCAAATAGACCAAAGACCGGTATAAAGTGTGGTGTTCCAACAAATTTCCTCCAAGTTATGAAAAGAATTAGAGAACCAAAAATCGATCAGATCAATGATAGATGAAGGACAAATCCAAGAAATATTCCACCACGTAAAGATATCGCACCAGATATTCCAATCAAAGTTGCAAAGGAAAAGCAAATGAGAAGGTGTCTCTGAAGAAGCAAAGCATATAGGGCAGTTGCCAAGATTTGGAATGATATTTCTCCTAACTAATACGGATCTGGTAGTAATTTTTTCTTGAGCAGCTAGCCAAACAAAAACATCAATTCTTGCTGGACCGAGATTTTTCCAAATGGAGTTAAGGCTGATGTTACATTGAAAGGTTCTTATCTCCCAATTGGAATAAGCTGATTTTATAGAGAAGCAACCATTGGAACTCAATGTTCATCGAGGATGATCATCCCTTGAAGGACTAAGTTGAATTTTCTCAACTTATCTTGAATAGAGGTCAGAATACTATCCTTTCAAGGGCTGATTGGAAGTAAAAGTAATGAGTATTTTTTGAGTTGAGAAATTTTTTTCAAATCACTAGCCAAACAAAGCATTAATTGGTTGAATTTGGAGCCCAACATGAGAGAGGGAGGGAGAGAGAGAGAGAGAGCACTCTGATATAGAAGAAATTTTTCAGTGCCGGGTGGGCACGGGCCACATGGTGCCCAGCACCAATCTCGGCCGTCTAATGAAGTTTTGGATGGCTCAGACCAATTCAGTTGCCGAGAGGTATTTTAGTCATTTCACACTTTAAAACAATCGAACAGATCTGGGCCGTCCATAACTTCATTGGACGGCCGAGATGGTGCACGGCACCACGTGGCCCATGCCCATCCGGCACTGAAAAATTTCTCCTGATATACTGATCCCAATCGACGCAGCACCTCGAGTTTCGATCTGTGTTGCCAACTGATCAACCACCTTCGATATTTGGGTCCCCAATCGATCCACCACCTCCAGTATTCATGTTCAGAATTGATCCACCACCTCCGACAGCTGTGTTCCCGAATGACGCACCACCTCTGGATTTTGCCAACATCGGGTACACATTATTTATAATCGTGTTGCCAATCGATACAGGAGCATCAATTTTCGAGGTCCCAAGGGATATACCGCCTTCCATAGTCGTGGCCCCAGTTGATACACCACTACCGGTATTCGCGTTCTTGTCACCATCGGATGCTCCTTGCGGCTGATTGGGTAGCTGCGATTCCCCATCTGGATACACAGGAATAGAGACGGCTTTTAATGTGATATCAGTTTTTTTTTTTCCCTCTCTTCTCTGTTTATCACCGTGATTAGATAAATAGCAACAAACCTTACCTCGCAACTTAGCTTGGTAATCAGTTGCCTTTGCAAGCTTTTCATAGCAACGTGAAGTAGTATCAGGAGCGCCAAGGGAGTTTGATTTCTCTAAAGTACTTCGCCGAGCTAAAAACACAAGCAAGGGGAAAACACATCAGTGTTGTTGACTAATTCGTGTTTTGCGACATGAGAAGCCGAGGAATCATAGAAACTCCATATGAATATGCTTCAGCGCATGAAAGAACATAAGATAACTTTAGCTGAGGAAAATTTCCCATCGACCAAATATTTTCCTAGCCCTACTATTACAGAGTAAAATGTCGCGTGCTTTAGAATCAAAGGGCACGATCAAGCAACAGTAATGACCTGCAACGTCTATGAAACTTAAGCGCACTCCTTAAAAAATCAAGGGTTGCACCAAATCAAATCATCACTATTTTTTGACAGATTTGGAAAGCAACCTTCTGTTTTCCCATGAACTGAACACCGAATGCGCCAAGGGTAAATGTAAATTAATGAACTTGTAACCACGGGGGTGAAGAATTTCAGAGAAAATTTGACCATTTTGTGCATAAAGTTTCCAAGTTAATCAGATTGGATTCGATCTTCAACCAAAGCGTCAAACAAGTTAAAGGGGAATTTCTACCGAGATATATCCATGAAGCATGCTTTCAAACACAGAGAAAAGATACAGGGGAGAAATACCCCTTCCAGTTTGACGAGATAGTTCTACGTCTCTTTGCGAACTCGATTCGCCCGGCCCTTTGTTCTTTCTATAGAACCCCCATTTTATGCTAACATACACTAGAAGTGCTCCCATCGCTACTACTCCTATAGATATTACAGCTATGGCTCCACCTGAAAATCCTGCTTAAATGAAAGGCAAAACAATTACTTAAAGTAGCAGAAAAAGCTCCAAGTAATCATCCATATATATTTTCCGCTTGACCAAAAAAAAAAATCATCCATATATGTTGTAGTTAAGCAAGTCAACATTGAACCGGTAGCAAAGTTGGCCAGAAAACCTGTTCTGCAAAAGGGAAAACAATGTAGAGGAAATTAATTTTGACACTTCAGGTTTAGCTACTGACACTCCATTTTGTTTCTTAATCAAAACAAAAAATAAAATAAAAAGTGAAATGCCAAAATCACATCATTAAGTAGAATATACAATCCACTTTGAATTATTCGTACTCTTCTTCTTTCTAACTTCTCCTTTTCTAAGAGCAACTCCACTGCTTATCCTAATTTTTACTCAAATTTGAATGAAAATTTGGGTAAAAGCTTCATTTGATATGAAACAATCCAATAGACAAATGCAAATCTAGGCATAAAATTTTAGTAAATTAATGTTTCATTAATGGCATAATTGTAAATTTGAGGGAGAGAAAATAGTCTTCAAAATTTGAGTAAAACTCAAATTTGGTATGAATTTGAGTAAGGATTTATTTTGGGTGATATTTACTCAAATTTGATCAATTTGAATTCAAATTTGAGTAAGGAGTAGAGATGCTCTAAGACTGACAAATTAACGACCAAACTACTCCAATCGAAGCTCATATTTGATTCATTAATTAAAAATTCTTTGATAACATATTTGTAACTAAACAAAATAAGCTTGAACAAGTTACTATTGATTTGTTGAGCTTGTAATGTGTACCAAATCAAGCCACTCGAAAACAATAGCTCTCTCTCTCTCTGTATCTCTCTAGAATCTGAAAAGGTTGGGCGATTTCAAGTGGCTTCTTTGCTGGGGGGGGGGGGGGGGGGGGGCAGCTCTTCCTCCTCGCCGAGGATCCCCTGTCCGAGTGAAATCCGGACAGGGGCCTGTCCCACTGCTCGGAGCGGTTGATCTCGCAAATCAACGGTTGAGATCTGCCGAGTCAAAACGATATCGTTTTGGATCAAAAAGTGTTCGGCAGATCTTAGTCGTTGATTTGCGAGATCAACGGCTCCGAGCAGTGGGACAGGCCCCTGTCCGGATTTCACTCGGACAGGGGATCTGGTCTCCTTCCTCCTCCCTCGACCATTATATCCCCCATCTTTCTCCCATTTTTTCAGATCTGAGCTCGCCGCCCACTCTACCGCCGTTTCTCTCCTTCTAGCTTCACTGTGTGGGCTGCAGTCTTTTCCTCGCCAGTTTCTTTTGCTTGGAAGAGACCGGTTGGCTTTAACAGCGACTTGCGATCGCGGCGTGGCTCTTGCTCTCTTGACCTTGGTCTCCCAACGGCTTATCATTCATGAGTGATGCCGAAGTGGCTTAACAGCAAGGGAGGATCTTCAGGCTTTCGTTTGGAGCGGCCGAGGATCGTGGTGCTGTAGATCTGGAGGCTATCGGAGCTTTCCATGGGTGACATTAACACGGCAGCGCAGGCTGTGTTGCTGTGCTGGGTGGTAGTCTCGCGGCAGTGCTTTCCGTTGTGTTCGGTGTCCAGCGGTTCTAATTGTGCAGCTTGGTCGGTTCCCTGATGGTGTTGTGGTGACAGGGAAGGTGACCGACGGCGTGGTGGTTGTTGGCGAATTTGGGTCTGTTTTGGGTTTAAGTTTGGTAAGGGTTTTTGGGTTTGGCTGCTGTTTGCAAGTTCACCGACAGTCGGTTTCTAGCGGGCCGTCCTCTCTACTGTAGTTTTAATTTGGGTCTGTTCTGGTGATGGTGGGTTGTTTAGGCTCCGTTTGGAACCTGTGGAAAGGAAACGAAGAGAAAGGAAAATTAAAAAAAATTTCTATCCATTGTTTGGTTTGAAGAGAAAAAAGAAAGAAAATAAGAATTTTAAGCGTAGTGAATAGTAAATTTTTCCTCCCATTTTCTTCTTATTTTCCTTCTCTTTTATTTTCCTTTTTTTTCCTTTCCTTTCTCTTGTTTCCAAACAGAGCCTAATGAGTCTGGTCTCGGGTTGCCAGTGGGCTTTTGTTGGCAGTAGGTTTTTATTTTCTGAGTTGAATGTATTATCTGGGTTTTTGGATCCATAAGAGTGTCTGGGCTTCGCCTATTTAGATGGACTTTGTCCCAATGAGTATTTTTTATTGCTTTTTGTCAATTGCAGGGATTGGGTCTCGAATTGAGTAGACGATTGCTCTTTGAACATGATATTATTTCCTTACTCCTATTAATTTTGTAATAATTTCAAAATTAATGAAATTTTTTTGCCGATCAAAAAAAAATCAAGCCACTCGGGATCAATATGTGATTAGCTCTACCAAAAAAAAAAATAGATTATGAAGATAAAAAAAATTTCAAATTATGGGTACCGATCAATCAGTAATCACCTATTCGGTATCGATCGGCGATCAGTAAGCACCAATTCTATACCAACTCTTTTTGTGGGGTTCATTTCAGGTCCCGCACAAATAATCTGAGATGCTCATTATTATTTTTGAAAGTTTTTTATTTGGTGTCAAGAAATTTTAAAAATCATACGCAGAAGTTTTTTATTTTTAGATTCGAAAATCGCACGATTTTCATATGGGACTAACTTTTTGAAACATTATTAATTTTTTTAAATAACCATTATTCGAACATCTCCCTTATATAGCCTTCTACATAAAATTACACATACCATTGTATATAGCCTCTTAATTTTTTTTCTTAAGAAAATCGCACCTTCTTGGATCTTGCATCTATTTTATGTTAATGCCATAAGTTTGTGAACATGTGTTCCCACGTATATCTCATTTACTAATAGCTAGTATCGCCTTCTCCGCCATGCTCTCAAAGAGCCCGTTATTGGGAGCCTTATGAATTTCTTTTAACAGTATAAAACTATTGTTGGAAAGAATTTATGAAGAAAGGTATATCATTTTTCTATTTGTTAACTATATAAATCTTGTCCGTGAAAAAAAAAAAAAACTATATAAATCTGGTAAAAGGAAGATACCCTATTATAATTGCAGAGAAAAATTACAAAAGCAAAGCGAACGTACTTCGATGTGGCGTGTAAGGTGGTGTGGAATTTGTCCAAACTGACGTCGCAGTCGCAGTCGCAGGTGTAGGAGGAGGAGGAGGAGGAAGACTATTAGTACCAAAAATCGCCTCAGGCATAAGCACCTTATCAATCTCGTAAACCTGGGTAGGATAAGTAGTTGGGGTCAGTACAGTGAGCACTTGGGCGCTGCTCGAACTGGAGACGTTCACGTAAAAGGTACCCGACACATATGTGATGCTCATAGTGTACTGGCCTCCGGCCATTGTGGTGACAGGGCTAAGTTGGCGTAGGGTACTTATGCCTGATGACGTATCCCCGAAATACTCTGGGAGGGCATGGGAGAGAAGAAGTGACTGGAGCTGGGCTAAAGAGAGGTTTCCCCAAGGGACGTTGTCGATGGCAATGGCGCCGTCGTTTGGGGCAAAGAGGGTTAGTCCGGTCTGAGAGTTGGCTTGCGTTTGCAAGGTTTCGATGACATTCTCCGTCTGGAGGAGGCTGAGGAAGGTGAGGAGGTGGACGTTGGGAGAGGAGAGTATGTCGGTTAGGTTAACGAAACTTTGGGAATATGGGGAAAAATTGAGGACTAATGTGATGGTAACAATGAACATCAGAGTGAAATCCATGATCTTTCCCAAGCCCACAGTACTCTTCAACTTCCTGTAAAAGACCAAATCCCATATAGTATATATTAGTCAGTTAGATATCAGATTATTAACACAAACCATTAATTGCATGAGGAAATCAGCTAAAACCACAGAATATGGGAGGAAATTTTCTCGTTCCTGGTAAGAACCGTTAATTCCCACAAGATCATCATTTATCCAAATTGTGCAATGTACTTCCTCCCTTCGAATTTGTTTGTCCAATTTCGACATATGTGCCCTTTAAAAATTGCATGTATCTCATAATCCATAATATTTTACATAATTTCGAAAATCATCGTATTATAAACCTAAACGAAATCTGTCAAACAATATCCATATTGCAGATACAAAACATTACCGAAACATATAGACAATTTTGTAGGAGGTCCCAATAGTAAAAAGGGACAAACAAATCGGATGGAGAGAGTAGCGTCTAAGAAACTCTAATCAAAGGTGGTTGTACATGGATCATTTCACGGTGACATGAACACCCAAAAAAAATATTTCGAAAAGGTCAACCCCAATACTGTATACTACGCAATACAGCAACCTAAAAAAAATTTACATTTTTTGTTAAATAATATAGTGTATAATTTTAAGTTCTCATTTTGTCTCATAGTTAATTGTTTTAGAATAGAGGTTACGTTTGTGGTCCGCACTATTTATACTAAGATGCGAGGTTTTGCACCTATATTATTGGTCAATACACCAGCTAGTAGAGTTAAGGTAATTTATGAACACTCTATTATAAATTTCTGGAGCCGCCACTAACTCTAATCTATATGGATCTATGGTTTTTGGCCTGAACAAGTGAGCATCGATAGGAAACTGAAATTTTATCACTTTTCAACTCATAAAAAACGACCCTAATTCATTGCAAGAAAAATCAGATTAAACGGCCCGTTTGGAACACGGCGCTTGGACGGGCGCCGTCACAGAGAATAAAAGTGGCATTCCAAAAACGCCAACTTTGGGCCTGTTTGATAAAACTGGAAACTGAAATTGAATGCTGAAAAATTAAGTACTGAATGCTGAATTTTTTAAGCTGAAAAGCTGTTTGGTAAACATATTAAGTATTGAATTAAAAAAATAATAAATAAATTTTAGTTCCGATTCTCTCTTAATTTACTAATGGTCACAATGTACTTATAATAATTGTAGAATGGTGATTGTGGTGGTGGTGTGTTAATGGTGATGGAGTGGTGGCAGCGACGGTGGGGGTGGTGTTGGAGTGCTAGCGATAGTGGTGTAATGGTGGTGGTGGAGTGATTGTGATGTAAAGATGGCAGTGAGTGGTGGTGGTCTAATGGTGGTGGTGGCGGTAGAGTGATGGTATAATGGTGACAATGAGTGGCGTCGGTAGAGTGATAGTTGTGCAATGGTGACATTATGGTAGTGGTGGTGGCGGCGGCGATGATGTGGTAGTGGTGGTAGCAGTGTGGTAATGGTGGTAGTGGTGGTGGAGTGATAGGGGAGTAGTGGTGGTGGTGGTGGTGGAGGAGTGGTGGTGGTGGTGATGGTGGTGAAGTGGTTGTAGAAGTATTGGTGGAAGTGGTTGTGATGGTGGTGTGGTGATTAAATGCAAGTATACAAGAATTCAGCCAGAATTAAGTAGCTCAAAACTACTTAATTTTTTTCAACTTTTAGCCTACATTTTAAGTCGCACTTAATTTGTTAAGCAATGTATAATGTCGTTATCAAACTTACTGAATCACTTATTACGTAATTGATTCAGTTTTAAGTGCTGAATTTAGGTTATCAAACAAGCCCTGTTTTCCACTGACTTAACGCCTCAGTCTAACGGAAGCACACGTATAAAGTTAAACCTCATTCCGTCAAGCACACGCGTGAACCTAAGGCTCTTTTTAGAACCCATGGAAAAGAAAGAAAAACAAAGGAAAATTAAAAAAAATTCTCGTCCATTGTTTGGTTGGAAGAGAAAAAGTAAAGAAAAATTTCAAGTGTAGTGAATACTAAACTTTCCCTCTCATTTTCCTTCCCTTTTATTTTATTTTATTTTTCCTTTCCTTTCCATGGGTTCCAAACAGAGTCTAAGTTCAACCGTCTCTCTCCTTTTTCTTCCTTTGATCTTCAATTGCTAACCTCCCTCAATCGACCGAAATCTTCTCTCTTCCGTCGATCGATTCGTTCTATGTTTACTTTATCACTCTCTTAACGATTTCTGTTTGCAATTGCTTTGATCAGAGCTATACGGCCGTGGTTACAGTTGAAGGCTTCACGACTCACCATATCGGAGCCCTAACTGGTCGCATCGTTCTCTACATGGAACTGAGAGGCTTCACGGTTGCAGTTTCCAAGCCGCTTTTGCAAGGTTTTGAACTCTGCTCTTTATTTGTTGCCTTTCTATTTTCAATCGCTTCAATCAAATCAAAGCCCTAACATGTCAGTCGACAGATCGGATCCCTAACTCGTTGAATCATCCTGTAGAGGGTACTGTGAGGCTTCATGTTCTCTCTCTCTCTCTCTCTCTCTCTCTCTCTCTCTCTCTCTCTCTCTCTCTCTCTCTCTCTGTGTATATATCTATATGTATATTTATATGTGTCTATATAGATTTCTCCCTTTCTATTTTTCAATTGCTTCTTCAATCTTTTTGTTTTTCGATCGTTTTCCCTTTCTATATTGTTAGAGTTTCAGTTGTTTGGGTCGTTTTCCCTTTTTGTTTTTCAATTTTGCAGCTCAAAGACGCAAGTGGTAAGTATTTGTAGTGGGCCGAAATATCCGAGGAATAGACAAGTCCAAATGGGTCACGCCTGCCTGAGCTCACCACGTAGTTGTCTCAATTCATCTGTGGATTTACACGTGAGTTGGTATGATGGATGTGGCCATTTCCCGAAGGATAAGGAGGTCCTTATAATCTTTGCCGAACATGGAATTATCCGAGGGGTATGAAGGTAAGGTCTCCTTCGGTAATTTGTTCAAATGTTCGGTGATAACTATGTTCGGATAAAGTTTCTATCGTTCGGTAGATAATGAGTTCAATCAAATTGGTTTAATTCACTCGGGAGTAAGTTTGTTCGGACATCGCTTCAGTGGAATCTTCTAGAAGCTTCCACTGATATTTGGGTTGTCATCTCTCATAATTGAAATGACATCTCTGTATGATGTGACTTCTCTGACACTGACAAACGCGGCTCTGCAACCTACAGAGAAGTGATGTCTAGTAAATACGCTGACATGTGACGTCATCCGAACGTAGCACACCACGTGAGTTGCAAAGCCAGTCTGTGCAGCACTCAACATCTCTGACTATAAATACAAGACCATCCCCTCATGGGAAGGGGTCTAAGAAAAAAGGAAGGAAAAACACCTCTCTCTCTCTCTCTCTCTCTCTCTCTCTCTCTCTCTCTCTCTCTCTCTCTCTCTCTCTCTCCCTCTCTCTCTCTCTCTCTAGCCCTGTACTTCCATAGCCTTCTTGCTGAGTTTCTCCTTTCTCCACTTACTGACTAGTCCGTCGAAGCTTCTCCCCGGAGGAACACCCCCCCTCCGGTTCTGCAGGTACACAAAGATTTCAATAGTCCTACGGATTCCAGAAGAGGGGCTCGAGAAGGAAAGGCACGGTGAAATCAGCCTCCCACAGTATTCTACTTCTAATCGACGATATTCTTCCCTTAAAAGTGTTATACGTATACATATCGTGGATATTAGTAGGTATATATGCTCATAATCGATCAATCACGTACTACGTGTACGTTGAGTTTTAGAAACAATTAGTAATTTCTGTTATTTCGTAGTTAATATGAATCCAAAAGGAGTGAAACTGCTCAGTTCACTCATATGAATCTAAAAGTCATACTTACCGATATCCGTTGGAGTTGATTTTTTACAGAGCCCCAAAAATAATATTTAAAAATTTATGGATATTTTTCTAGATTTTTGTGGGATCCGGAATGGGCCCAAACACATTTTTCTTTGCGTGGTTCCCTACAAATCTTCTTTGTGATTAGAATTTCTGTTTATATTTTTTGAAAAAGACTAATATTTGCTGTAACTCTGACTATGTTTTGGTGTTTTTATTGTGCCGGTGCAGGTGATATGTTTGTATGGTGCTAGTTCTTTGGGTTTCTTAATACGGCAGAACTACTATTTTATAATGAATTTATATATATCATTTTAATTCGGGAAAATTTTCGTAGTCGTCCTTATAGTTTTACGGCTGTCTCAATTTCGTCCCTCTAGTTTCAATTGTCTCAATTTTGTCCGCGTAGTTTATTTTACGTTCCAAATTGGTAAAATCGTTAACACCGTTAATGAAATTAACGGAAAAATATGATTAAAAAATTAAGTGCTCCAATTTCCAATCAGGTTGAACCAGTGTGAAAATGTTATTTTTTTGATCATTTTATCGTAGATGGTCGTAATGCATTTTTGGCTCTTAGGCCTTTCAACGAGCACCCGAAGACACTTTATTTAGTTTCAGGACTCTCTTAGGGTGCTCATTGAAAGGCCTAAAAGCCAAAAATCCATTATGACCATTTAAGATAAAATGATCAGAAAAATAAGATCTTCGCACCGGTTCAAACGGATTGAAAATTAGAACACTTAATTTTTTACACCGTTTATATATTTAAAAATATAGTTAAAAAATTAAGTGTTCCAATTTTTGGCTTTAAGACCTTTCAATGAGTACTCTAAGAGAGCCCTGAAACTAAATAAGGAGTCTTCGGGTGCTCATTGAAAGGCTTTAGAACCAAAAATTCATTACAATCATCGAGGATAAAATGATCAAAAAAATAAGATCTTCGCACATGTTCAACCGGATTGAAAATTGGAGCACTTAATTTTTTAATCATATTTTTCTGTTAATTTCATTAACGGTGTTAACGATTTTACCAATTTTGAACGTAAAACAAACTATGGGGACGAAATTGAGACAATTAAAACTAGAGGGACAAAATTGAGACAGCCGTAAAACTAGAGGAACGACTACGAAAATTTGTCCAATTATGATTACTGTTTTTATGAAGCTCACTTTCTATGCTTTTACGGATTCTCATGTTTAGGATTGGAATAGTAGTCGTGACTGAATTTTTTCCTTCTTGTCTTGATTGGAACATTTCTTGTATATTCTTCGATCATGGATATACTGTTATGATGTTGAAGTTTTACTTGACTTTTATAAATTATAACCCTTCACTTTTATTTTACTTTTTAGGTCCTTCAAGCACAGGATGGGAAATGATGGCCCGAAGATTGACACAAATACTCATTCTTTAACATAGGAGACAAATCCGTTATGGTTTAGATGTGTTGCTCTTCTGTCAATCATCCATTGAACTAGTAAAGTGAACTGGTGATTGGTCTTAACTCTTGATAATTGCTTTTTGCTGTTTTAAAAGTTCTGATGTTTTGCTTTGACGTATGGGTAGAAGTTCTAATGTTATGCTTTGAATTATACGTTAATTAGTTTTGCTTAGCCTTTATGGCTGCAAATTTTTAAATCCCTGTCCAGCGAAACAGAGGCTTAATCTCCTCTCGCGTCATAAAGAGAAGGTGAGATATGAGCCTTAATCTCCCTGTCTTGCAGATTTTTTGTAGTCTTTGGCTGCTGAGTTTTAGATTTTTGGTCGATGACTTTGTAATTGTTCTCTATTTTTTTTTAACCTTAGGCTTGAATATCTTTTCTTGCCGCTTTACCAGCTTGAGCCGGCAACATTCATGTGTTTTTTTTATGACATTTATGCAACTTCTGCTTCAATGGAACCTGTATCTGATTGTGTGTTTGCATTCAGTTTTGCAGGTTTGAGTTGTACTAACCTGTGATTTCACCATTAAAGCCCTCAATGGAGTTGTCTCGGAGCTAAGGTGGTACCTGTCCCTTCGTCTTGCAATTATCCCGTATTCATAATATTACAGTAATTCTCTAGACTTCGAGGTTTTATCTCTTTCCAAATAGAAGATATTAGGTAGTACAGGATCTAAAAATTTAATTTTATGGTGTGTTAAGGATCCTTTTGGCATCAAGTAAGTTTTTAATTGATTAATATTTCCCTGTATACGCCTAGCATGTACTGGGCACGGAGGTTTATTTTCTGTTAATTGTGCAATGGTTTTTTTTTTTGGATGCAAACGTTGGAATAGTACGTTCATTCAACCAGGTGTATGATTAGAAATTTTTTCCCTAAAAAAAGGGACTTTAGCCGTTGTTTTTCAAGAATGCCTTTGAATGATGTCAGCAAACGGAATGGTGATGACAGAACAGACGGTTTAAAAGTTTAGCGGCATTTTAGAAAATGCCGGGGAAAAAGAAAAGTCGACACTTACCTCTGGTAAAAGCGTCGCTAATACTTTTGCCGGCGTTTATAAAACGCTGGGAAAAGCTACTTTCTAGTAGTGTATTGACCTGAAGGAATAGAAATGCATAAAATGAACAGTAGGGATAAAATGATCCGATAAAAAGTGTAGATCTGGATTAACTAATCGCAATATCAAAAGTGTTAGAAAAGTGAATTCACTAGAAAACCAAGACTAAATAGGAAACATGAATAATAACCGACTAAACAAAAAAACTTACTCCCTCCATCCCGTTTTAAATATTCCACTTCATAACTCCAACTTATTTAAAAAACATCATTATTACACATTTTACATCAACTTTTACATCTACTTTCCTTATCATTACATTTTTACTTACTAACTTTTCAAAATGGAATTTATTTTTAGGGACAAAATGAAAAATGTACCAACTTTTACCCTCTAACTTTACAAAATGGACAGTTAATAAGGGACAACTCAAAATGGAATACTCAACTTTAAAAAGGGGACAGAGTGAGTAATATTAATAAAATTTAGAAAATATGGTACCATAATATTTCCTAAGATTATGCTAACACATAGAAAGGAAAAACAAATTCGAAAGAGAAATACATAGCCAACAAAGAAGAAATAAGAAAGGATAATTTTCATTTACCTCGAAGAAGAAATAAGAGCCGTCAGTGGGTGTGCTAATGAAGTGAAGTGAAGCGAAGCTTGCATGTATTTAAGCTTGTAATTTTGCGGGTGACAACTGGTGGAGGTGTGTGCGTATATAGATATAGTTGGTAAACACCAACAGGTAGTAAATTATTGGCTTTGAGGGGAAAGAAACACTACTACTATTTTTTTTTATCAGTCAGGTGTCCACGCAACTTATGCATAGTTCGATTAATTAATTCTAAGCACTAGTTTAACCATTCATTTGCGGGGATTCAATTAAGCTATAGCAAAACTCTATACGGACAAAACATAAGAAGTTGATAACACCTAAGAAGCTTCAAAAGGCAAATATTCAAAAGGAGCGAACTCCTAAATCTTAAATCTTGACCACTATTTCGTATTAGGAGCGACTCCAAAATTTTTGATTAGTGGTGATTTTGCTACAAACATAACTTGTCTACTATAGTCTGCCTATGGGTACACTATTTGGTGTAAACCAAATGTACACCAGGCGTAAACCTAGAGTGGGTCTCACACAAATGATCGGAACTTCTTAATTTGTTTAATATGTAACGACGCGCTCCAACTAACATATTTAACTCTTGGTCTAACCACGTGGCGTAAAAAGTTAACTTCAAGTTAATAGTAACTGGTCGGCCTTTACTTATATTCCACAATCTTTTTTCCACTTTTTCCTCACGTGGGACTTCTTTGTGGGTTCTCACATAATATGTATTTATTAAAGGTACCTTTTTAAAAAAATCAGCTCAGTCGAATGTTAGCAAGATGTTGATTAGTTCTTCATTCAATTTTTTGTCAAAGAGTTAAACGAAAATATGACCTAACCGATATCCAATTAATTTTTTTTATACATTACCCATTATTTTAAACTAATTGAGCAGTTTCAATCATTTGTACGAGACCTTTAAATGTGGTTTCTTCATCCCTAAATAAGTGTCCGGCGTACAAATCTATGCCTTACCAAAGATGTATTTTTTTGTTAGAAAATCTAATTTTTTTTCACAATCTAAAAGATTTTATTGCTATCCATTGATTTGTGGAAAAAAAAATATTTTTTAACTTAATAAATACATATTTTTTAGAATGCTGCTACAGGTACAGAGCTTTCTGCACAGACAGCGCGTACAGCGCTCATTTGGGCCCGTCTCGGGTCCAACAAAGATAATCGGAGCCGCTCATTTTATTCAATATATTTTTCTTAAGGTCCCTGCAAAAAATCAGTTCCATCCGACATCGATAAGAGCGTTTGCGAAGCGTCCAAAATTGCTTAGAAAAATTTCTAAAGCAATTTTGAATGCTTCGCAAACGCTCTTAACGATGTCAGATGGAGCTGATTTTTTGCAAGGACCTTAAGAAAAATATATTGAACAAAATGAGCGACTCCGATTATCTTTGTTAGACCCGAGACGAGCCCAAATGGGCGCTGTACGCGCTATCTGTACAAAAAGCTGCTGTACCAGCAGCATTTTGGTATTTTTTAAGACCTAAATTTATACGCCAAACACTTATTTAGGAACGTAAAAGTAGTATACATGTACAAGTTATTCTAAAATATAGTACAGTATAAATAAACCAAGTCAACTCTTTAACAGGGGTAGCTGTTGTAGGATCCTAGACTCGGTACTCCTAGTATACGTACGTAGTACTAGCATACGTACGTAAGTCTACTTGTAACAGGGAAACAAGGAAACTGGTCTTTCAAGTCCGCCCACTCTTGCATTTTCTGACGGGAAATGATTTTGTCATTCTTTTTTTTTGGTTAACATCACTTCTTTGTAAGTATATTTTTAAATTAAAAATGCATTTGTAATGGAGTGACGTTAAAAAAAATGATAAAATCAGCAACCTTTCTGAGCACCCAAAATAAAATAAAATAAAAGGGTCCGTTGTGCTCTTCCAGTTCGTTACGATCAAGTTGTTTGACAACTGGTTATTCTGTTTAGAGCTCCAACTTGTTAGGTAAAAAGAAAAATAAATTCTGATGTTCCCAAAAAAGAAAGAAAAACGATGCTGGGACATCTCTATTAATTCTCGGTAAAGTTTATATTTCAGACCACAAAAATTCATTAAATCAGCCACAAATTCATCAGGGTATACCGTACACTCCGGAAAAAAAAACAGAGCCATTAAATTTATAATATAAGCCGCAAAAATTTATAATATGAGCTACCAAAATTCGTAAAATGGAAGTGTACCAAATGCTTTTCACTGGCTGGGAAAGTCAGAGAAGTCAAAGTCAACATGTGCCTTCAAAGTGGGAGAGAGACGACTTTCCAGACTTCCAACGTGCTTCCCCTGAATTGCGCCTGCTTTTACCCTACAACCGTGGTACTATTTTTTTTTCGGGAGTGCTCGGGACACATCGGTGTGGCTGAGTTCAGCCACACTCCTCTCACATGCAAGTGAGACCGTTTCAGTGGGTTCCACCTGCATGTGAGAGGGGTGTGGCTGAGCTCAGCCACACCGATGTGCCTCTAGCATTTCCGTTTGTTTTTTTGAACAGCTACAACCGCGGCAAATACTAAGAGTACTTTTATGGGTAAATTTCACTGACCTCCCCTGAGGTTTCTAACACAAACAAAAACCTTTCCTGATATTTCTGAAATGTCACTGACCTCCTTTACTTTTGCTGACATTGTCAAGATTCCCCCTTTCGTTAATTTAACCTTAAACAGCGTTAACTATTGTGATCAAATGACATATATGCCCTCTACTTGTATCTCCATTTGCCTTCTACTGAATAAATCTCCCCCTTTGCAGAGAAACCCAACAGAAATTGCCAATTTGGATGTCAACATAAGCAAAGAATATAATGGGAGAGAAATAATTAAACCTCACTTAGGGTAGGTTTGGATTAAAAAGTTACGACCGATTACTTACCGCCGTTGTCGATGCACTCCTCCTCCCCCCTCACCTACTTGTTGCCGGTGGGCCCATCCTCCTTGTCGCCGTCGCCGTTGTGGCAGAGTTCCAATCCTCCATCGCCGCCACAACTGCCGCCCTAAGTACTCATTTAATTTCTCGTCGTCGTATACATAATCGCAGCACCTTGCTCCTGAGTTTCGAGAGATTCGAACAACTTCAGTGGAGAACTTGCTTTATGTAAAGGAAGATCTTATTATTCCTCATGTGAGATATATGAATATGCTTATTTGTGGTCGTAGTATATATTCGGCCGTTGGATCTGTGCTAACTTTTGCGTCATTCTCTGTTTTCATTGGGCTTCTATCAACACATGGAGAAAAGTCACTACAAGAAAATGTAGATTTGGCGACACAACAAAGCACATCAGCAAAAGTGTATATGGGTCGGGAAAGGGTTTCGCCGACGTAAATTATCCTTCGTCGGCGAAAGTATAGTTTCAGCGATGCAAGCTTGCGTCGGCATATCTGTCGGCAAATGGTATTGCATCGGTAAAAGGGATTTTAAAATCAAAGAGCACACTTTTGCCGACGAGATGTTTGTGTCGCCGAAAGTCAATTTTAAAAAAGCATACATCCTGCTGGTGTTGTGCTTTCGCGTGCCCCGCTCCGTGTTTTGAACTCAAGACCTCAAAGTCGACATCACGTGTCTACCAACTACACCAACTAACTTTTCATTAATAATATTGCAATATCTAATATATATATAACCTATTTACACAGTATTTTTTATCTTTACATATACAGTACATATACAATATTTACACTAGATACATTATTACATACTCTTATCATTCTGTCCCATTTTTGTTGTCTATTTTCGTTAGTTGTGCCGATCTTTAAACATTTATATCTCCAAATCTATAATGTTTTTCATAATTTCAAAAAAATTATATTATAAACCTAATCGAGTACTATTAAATAAAATTCATATTGCATATTTTTTGAGATTCATATTAGAAGATATAAGCGATTGAAAATTGATACGAATATCAAAAAAGAACAAAGAAAATGGGATGGAAGGAGTATCTTCTAGGCTTTGTTTGGCATTTTAATTAAGCGAGAAAGCGTTTTTGTCCTTTATTCAAACAAAATTCGCATTAGTTAATTTTTCGTTGATTTTTCGAGGATTATTGCTTCTTTAAGATGAGAGGTATCTAAAAAGTAAAAAATTACGATTAAATCCCAATTTTTTTTTAATAAAGACAAAAAAAATTAGTTTATCGGCTTCTTTTAATCGTAATTTTATACTTTTTAGATTCGTCTTGTTATGAAAAAGTAATAATCCTCAAAAAATCGACAAAAAACTAACAAATATGAAATTATATACGTACCTTATATTTACCACATAATATTGTCTATACATACAAATAATCAAACACACACACATATATGTATCTACTCCCTCTGTTCAACAAAAAATTTTTGGTCCACAAACTTAGAACCTAAAAAATATTTTTTTTTTAAAAAAAAAATCAAACTTTCTTTTTCGCAAATTAGTAGATATACATGTGTTCTTCAATTTTTTTGCCCAAAAAAAATTTTCAACTTTTACTTTTGCCGGCACAAAGATTTTATCACCGAAAGATTTATATTTTGGCGATGCATTCTGTCGCCAAAAGTTACTATCACCGACACAAAAACGTCATCACCAAAATATTCAACTTTTGCCAATGCACATTTCATCGCTAGAAAAAAATTTCGTCTTCAAATATTTCGCAGGAGAATATTTTCCGTCAATCTTACTTTTGCCGACACACTTCTTTTCATCGCCAAAAAATTTACATTTACCGACGCGAACAACTTTTGCGTTGGACAAAGCTTACTTTTGCCGACATAAAATGCATTGCGTCGGCAATCAGGTCGCATTTGGTGCATTTTCTTGTAGTGAGTCGTGAACAGTAGCCGTAAGTTTTGGCTAGCTCGGCCGTGGACTTGTGGGGCTTGTCACCTAGATTTAGAAGGTTGTCAATGACCGGTAGTGGAGCCGGCCTCGGCGGAAGCTTTGATTGTGGTTCACTTTGTCTTCAAATTGAACAGAGGGCTTGAAGCAGAGTGATGATGGTTAACAAGAGATACAAGACACACCCCAATAAGTCCATGGTTTCCAACTACGTGGATCTAGTGGTTGTTTTTTTTTTTTTTCAACGGATCGAGTGTTTTCTCCTCCAAAGGATTCATTTTTGCTGATCTGTCGCTAGATTCTTGTATAGTCCATGATTATATGTCTCAGATCTATCTTTGGTTTTTGATAAAAATAGATTGAGACATATAAGATTATGTGTACTTTTGTTAATGTATATTACTAAACATAAGGCAAGAATGCAGTGATATATAAATTTATATGTGCACTTTTTCAATATTCAAATAACATATTTGGCATGGTACAAAATTCAGATATACTTGTGTTGGCAAAAAATACGTTCCAGATATCAATAGATAACTTTATATGTTTTAGATCTATCTTCGTTTTTGATAACGTACAGAGGACAGATTGGAATATATAAGATTGAATGTAACTTTTGTTGATATAGTACCGAACATAAGACAAGAACACAGATTGAGACAGATAACATTATATGTTAAGGTGTGACAAGTTCAAGAAAGGAATGGCTCAAAAAAAAGAGAAATTTTTGTCACATATATAACATTATATGTTAAGGGGTGGCGAGTTCAAGAAGAGAATGACTCAAAACAAGAATAAAAAAAAATAGAAATTTTTGTCACACATGTAACATTATATGTTGGCGTCGTCGTTGTGGTGGTGGTGGTAGCGGAGGTGGTGTTGGTGGGTGTGGTAAGTGGTGGTTACGTGGTTGCAACAAAATCGAAAAAAATGAAAAAATACAGTTTTTGTGTTAGCTAAACAAGGCCCTTATTTTTTTACATATTGTAGTTTTGTCATTAAAATTGTTAGTGTACTAGAGGGGTTAGGAACTCTAGAAGTGGACTAGTGGGGTTAGAAACATACTAAAATGGACCTCCCAAAAATTCTCCCTTCTTTTTTCAATCCTTTTAATTTTCTCTCTCCTCCTCCTTCATCGACAACATTTGTGCTCCCAATTAAATTTGCCAAGCCTCACTGGAAAAAATACTCCACCTGGTCCATGGCCTGATCGAACCCACCTTGAACCATCAAATTCAAAATTAAATTGGGCTTTCAAAGGAAAACGCAGGTGTGAAAATGGCCCCTCAACAAATTAAGGGGACAACCGGAATTATACAATAACCATATATGATCAATACAATGAATGTGAAAACCATTACTGTACTGCACAAGGAGAGCAACCTCAGCTTGTTCTGTTCACACACAGAGAGAGAGAGAGAGAGAGGGGGAGAGAGATTACCTGCTATTTTGTCGTGTGTGGCACACGTGGGAAAAGTTGACAAATTAATTAAAGTTAACCCCTAAGTAGAAGCCGCCCAGGTAATCACGCCATGATAAAAAATTAGTTAAGTTAATCCGTAAGTAAAAGCCGCCCAGGTATTCCCTCCCTCTGACGTAAATGTAAAATTTTTAAGACAATTTACAAATACTTGCCCAGAGGGCCTTACATAGGTTAATTATTATAGTCCAACTTCGATAGGCCATTAAGAACTAATCACAAGTCAGGTAATAGTACAGAGAGAGAGAGAGAGGGGAAATGGCGTTGCCAAAGTTTGTGGTGATCAAGTCAGCCTCGAACAAAACCTACTTGCAGCTCCCCTATGGGAAGAGTACATCGCTAAAATTCAAGGAACTGGGCTCTGATAGCAAGGGTTACAAGCACGAAGTTGAGGAGGCGAAGTCTGAAGCTGGACTGGTCCACATAAAATGTTGCGAAACCGGAAAATACTGGACTCTGGCGGAGATGAACAGCAACATCATTGCTGCAGAGGCTGACAAACCGGAGGAAGACGGGACAAGTGCTGCTTGTACGTTGATCAAGCCCACCCTCAAATACATTGGCGGCATTACCGTCGTCAATTTTCAATTCCAAAGGCAATCAAAATGGCAGTCCGTATTTGTAAACAGTACGGGATTCTTAGAAAGCGGTGAAAACATGGCGGAGGACTTCATCGTATCGGATTGGGAAAAGTTACAGCGCCCACAGCCAAACAAGAGTACCGGTACTCCTACCGGAGGCAATGCAACGGTTGAAGGGATAGACATAGAGGACGGTGTATTTATCGCGGGCGTGGAGGCCAGAGGCCGAGGTCATTTATCGGTTTTGGGCACAAGTTTTGGTGGTGGATCATCAGCTGGAGATGGCTTGTCGGTTGCGGAAGCGAATATCAAACCTGGTGATGTGCCGGTTGGAGGTACATTTACTTTTGGGAAAAGGACTATCAAAGGCGGTTTAAGGATTGGGTATCCGCCTACTTGACGTCAAGCGTTTATTTTCGCCGATGTTGTTTGCATAATTTTCCTTTTCTGGTTTAATAAAGTTGTAATAGTGATTTGAAATTGTGATATCCATGGTGCTTGGTCGGTTCATCGATGTTGTTTGCATAATTTCCCTTTTCTAGTTTAATAAAGCTGTAATAGTGATTTGAAATTGTGGTATCCATGGTGCTTGGTCACCGACCAAGCACCGGTGTTGTTTGTATAATTTCTCTTTTCTGGTTTAATAAAGCTGTAATAGTGATTTGAAATTGTGGTATCCATGGTGCTTGGTCGGTGACCGACCAAGCACTTTGTGTCTCTTTTGTTTTGCTGGCATGTTGCTAACAATTTTGTATCTCGTTTTGTTTTGTTGGCATGTTCGTAACAATTTTGCATCTCGTTCTTTTTGTGTTGATTGATTTTCTTTTAAAAAGTATCGAGTGGGTAGAGGCAGCTAAGTTTAGTACTTTTGGTGAATAGAGTAGCAGAAGAGTAATTGTACTCTTCGAGACTCTCTCAATGCATTGCTTCTTCTATATAATATGGGCTACGGTGGATCTTGAGGCTTACCACTACTCGCTCATTCTTAACCAACCTCAAAGCCCTTCGATTATTTTTTGAAGAAAAACAACAACAAATCCAGCAAGCAAAAAGTTAACTACACAAGTTAATGCTTGATCCACATCCAAACACCATCATCTTAACCACCAATAATAAATCACAATTATCCGTACATGTATATGAACACTTGCAGGTTCTTAGTCTCCCAAAGTTCATTTCCACGGTGATTCTGACGGTCGGAAATCTGTAACCATACAAAACAATCGGTAATTTTCAAGCACAACTAATGCACAAATTTCAACAAATTAAAAGAAAAATAGTTAATCGGGGCATTAAGGATGGAATGGGTTTTCGATTTGATTAATGATCCAAACATTTGATTTTAAGTTAAAATAGGGTGTCTTGTTCTAAAGAGTAAAGACATAGTTTGATCTAAAATGATCGTCAATCAGACGACGGCCGATTGCAGTGGTGATGCAACCATGGATGCTGTGATGATGCGTGTGATTAGAGAGAGAAGTTGGATGAGATTTGTTGATTTTACTGAAGGAGAAATTGGTGATGCAAGGTTCTATACATTCGTGAGTGTGGAGAGACACCCAGCTAGAGAGAGATGAGTCTAGGGTTTGCTACAATGGGTAGAGGAGGAGGATACGTTTTGATTTGGTTTTTTCGTTTTCTTTTTTCAAGTTCAGGGCTTACTTATTGTTCACGTAACCAATAATTTGTTCAAGTTTAGGGCTTACTTATTGTTCACGTAACCAATAATTTGTCGTAACAATTTCAAGGGGTCCAAATTATTTTCCACCTATTGGTAAATAAGGGGGTGCCTATGGTACACAATCAAATAAGAGTGCATATTAATGTTGCCTTTCTCAAGTCTCTTGGGTTGTTTGTGGTGGTGGGTAATGGTGAAAGTAAGTGCATGTTCTAAAAATCTGACCAGTAAGCAAATTAACCATACAAGAGACCGGGAGAATGCGTCAATGGTTCAACCGTGAATCGACTACAATGAACCGTGACATCATAGTTACATGATTGAAATAATTTAAATTTACAAGTGGGAGTAATTTTATGGGGATGAGTTTGTTGGGCAAAATATGCTAATGCATGTGGGAGTAATTTTATTGGATGGAGTTCTTTACCCCCAACAACTCGCAAGCTTGTTTGAGCATTCTCCAAAGTGGTACCGTTTCAAAGTCTACACAGCTGTAACCAAATGATAGATGCACAACAATCCAAATATAACATCAAATACAATTTTTGCAATCATACTACATGCACAACTATCCAAATACAATCTCTTATACACATGTGGGCCCACACATTACAGTCGAGTTTTAGTAAAAAATTGTCATAAAAAAGTTGGTCAGTGACAACACTTAAATTGTCACTATATGCTTTTAACAACACAATATAGGTGAAAACTCAGTCACGAAATTTTTTCCATCACTAGCTAAAGCTTTTAGTGATGCGTTTTTTATATTTAGCAACAGTTTTTTTTTTTTGTTGCCGCTAAGAATCAATTTTCTTGTAGTGCCATCCACCCGATGCCTTTTCATGTTCACTTATCGGTGTGGTTTTCAAAACATTGCTCTAATTACTTTCAGAGTGATGGTCACATGTCTCGATTGAATTTAATATCGGGCAAAGATGTGTGTGTGTGTGTATATATATATATATATATATATATATATATATATATATATATAGAGAGAGAGAGAGAGAGAGAGAGAGAGAGAGAGTCTTAAAAAAAACAATTTAAAGAATGATTGGCTAAGAAAGTTGACAAATAAGTTAACCCCTCAGTAGGAGGCGCGCCAGATCCTCATGCGATGATATAAATTATTTTGGTCCGACTTTGATAGCCATTATTTCTATGGACAGACGTCAACTACATTAATAGTTACGTAATAAGAATAAAAAAAGGAGGCGTGAAATCATCTTGCTTATAAAGATCGGATATAGATCTACATTCAGAAAGCACTAATATACAGAGAGAGAGAGGAAATGGGGCTGCCGAGATTTGTGGTGATCAAGTCACTCTCAAACGAAAAGTACCTGTGCCCGAGTGGGCCAGATAGCTTGCTGAAATTCGAGGGAGTGGGCTTTGATAGCTGGGGCGTGAAGCACGAAGTTGTGAAGGCAAAGTCTGGAGGTGGACTGGTTCACATAAGATGCTGTCATGCCGAGAAATACTGGAGTCGGGAGGTTAAGCAGGGCAACATTATTGCTGCACAGGCTGAAGACGGAACAAGTGCTGCTTGTATTTTGATCAAGCCCTCCAGCAAAGACAGAGACGGTGTTACGTTGGTCAATTTTCAACTTCAATGGAAATCGAAATGGCATTCCATGGGTAAAAACAGTGGGGGATATTTAGAAAGTGGAGAAAACTTATGCGGAAGCATCGTGCAGGACTTCATCATACAAGATTGGGAAGAGTTATCACGTGCACGCCAAAGTAGGACTACCGGAGTCTATGTAAGAACTGAAGAGACGACTATCAACGATGGTATATTTATTGCGAACTCTAATACCGGAGGCGGTGTATCGGTTGCGGACACAAATATCGGAGGTAGTGGATCTGCTGGTAACATGACTAGACGTGGTGTATCAGTAGCGAACACGAATATCGGACCTGGCGTTGGAGGTAGAATAGTGATTGGGGCAAGGACTATCACAGGTGGTATATTTATCGGGAGGCCGTCTTCTTGACATCAAGCGTTTATTCATCTTTTGTGTGTTTCAATACAACTATATTAGCCTTTATGAATTGAAATAATGGTATCCATGGTGCTTGGTCAGTAAAGTTATTGACCAAGCACTTTGTGCCTCATTTTGTTTTGTTGGGTAATCTAAAGCTGTTATGAACTACTCCTACTACGATAATAAAACAAGGCGGTATTGCCCATTGCTTAAGTTGACTTGTGATGTTAGCCGTGGATACACTCTTGTAACCAAAGTCATCCAAAAAAAATTGTGTCGTTTCTTGTTTTTTCTTCTTGCCACTGTGTATGTGTTAGGTCTCTTGCTTAGAAAAAAGGGGGAAAAAAAAAATTAAGGTTGCTACAAAGAATTTTAAAAATACTTATATTGCGTTTGGATGAGTTTAATTTTGAGAAATTTTTGAAATAAATTTTGAGGTTTTGAGTGAAGAGAGAAACAAGAGTAATAATTGAAAGTATGGGTAATGAGTAGAGACAGATAGAGAGATAAGTGAAAATAATGATTGGAGATAAAGGTAATGAGTGGAGAGTAATAATTGAAAGTAAAAATAATGATTATTTTTTTAGTTGAAAATTTTGGGAACTGAGCAAGTCGTTAAAAGTTCCTTGAAACAACACATTTTTTAGCCAATTTAGACATTGGAATGACGAGATGAGCAAGTTTTGTTTTTTGATGACTTAAGTGTTTAGGTGAGTTTAAACGCACTTCAACTAATGTAAGAATCTCATTATCCTGTTAAGGAAAATAGAATCTCACATTGCTTGGGAGTGGAATGAGTGATCACTTAATAACATATGAGACATCTCCACTCATTGCC
Organism: Rhododendron vialii; assembly: GCF_030253575.1. Taxonomy (NCBI): domain Eukaryota; kingdom Viridiplantae; phylum Streptophyta; class Magnoliopsida; order Ericales; family Ericaceae; genus Rhododendron; species Rhododendron vialii. The sequence goes on along the minus strand of NC_080561.1, from coordinate 7,008,796 downwards.
AATTGATTTTGAGATGGATATAAAGTTTCTTCATGGTATCAGAGCAGGGCTCGTTCCATCCTACATTTTAAAAAAATTTACAATCTACAACCCACGATGACAAACCAGCAAAAAAACTGCACGATAATAGAATCCAAAAGTGGTCACACGTGACAGTCCTCAAACGCAACTGCACGTGAGGGGAGATGTTAAGGAAATAGAGTCTCATATTGCTTGAGAGTAGAATAGGTGATCACTTAATAACATTTGAGGCATCTCCACTCATTGCCAATTGGTTTTGAGATAGATATAAAGTTTCTTCACCCACTAGTGAGAGGTCCAATTAAAATCAGGGCAAAGCTGCATATGAGTTGACGCCAAAAAATTGAAAGCATCTAGAGGCTTCCAACCTAAAAACTTAAGTTAGAACAAACCCCCAAGTCTCGACCCTTGACCAAGAGGCCAACCTTTGGGATTGAAAAAAAAATGCGCAAGTTGCCTAAGCCGGCATACTATAATTATTATCTCAGCCAATCGGATGGCAATATTGATATAGGGAAAAAAAAAGTTTAGGCGTAATGGTCACATGTTCACTAACGACGGACATTGTTAATTTATAACTTTATGTTGTAGTTGTTCTCGATTCAAAAATAAATAAAAATAGTTGCGCAATTATGGTCACATGCCTCAGTTGAATTTAGAATTCACAGAGATAGAGTAATTGTTCTCTTTAATACTTGCGTATTGAATTTTAAACTCAGCACAGATCAAGAGAGAGAGGGGGAAGCCTTCTTAAAAAACCTTAATGAAAGAATGATTGTTTAAGGTCTATTAACAAATAAGTTAAGTTAATCCTTAGTAGTTACCCCATGGCCCATATCAATGTTTTAAAAACCGAATTGGTGATCAATGAACCGAAACATAGATCAGGTGGATGAGTTACAAGTTCAACCACGATCGATTCGGAATTGAACCAGAATGTCATAATTATGTCAAAATATATTAATAATAAAAATCTAATTAGATTGAAATATAAGAAGAATAAATACGTCAAAAGATGTTGAGAATTTACATGTATTGCTCCTGATTTCAAATGGAAGGAGGAGTTATTGGGTTCGATAGAAATGTTCAGTTCTTCGAGTGCACTATGAATTTTGTTCACAATTCCCTTATCAGGTAAGCATAAAACCTTCACAAGTAAGCAAAATAGTCTGTTAGTGGTTTCCCTGTTGCGGAGCCCAAGATCCCGTTCGTTTTGGGATTTTGAATTTGTTTATAGGTAATGAATGTAGAAAGAAAAAAAAGTAATGATTGAAAACAATGGTAATAATTAGAGATAGATAGAGAGAAAAATGAGAGTAATAATTGGAGAAAAATAGAATAATAATTAGAATCCAAAACCCAAAACGAAAGGGGCCCAAGAGTTTAACAACGAGGATTCCTGTCAAAGCCAGCTTTGTAGTGTTGGCAATCGGGGAGGATCAGAAATTACCTTTATATAAACCCAATAATATACAAGTAACATAGTTTCATATGCGAGTATGAATAATGCAATCAAAAAAATTCAAAAAAATGTCCATTATACCACACAAGAACTCAGAAAAGTTGTTCTAGGTAAAAAATAAATACACACCATTTTTGGAAAGTGAGTAGATGACAATGAGTTTTTTTAGCTTATGGGAAAAAATTCAAAGTTCTCATTTCGGGTGGTGAATATGGTTTTTTTTTTTTTGGAGGGGAGAGATAAGATTTTACAATTGACTTGTCATGTTTTGAATTTATATTAAACTCGTGCATTATTTTACTAATATCTTCTTGAGAGAAACGGTGGCGAAGAGGTTAGGGTATACCTTTTTAAAATGTGTCTTCTTAATTAGTTCTTACGTACCATTAGATTTTCTATCATAGTCTTGGATCTGAAAATTTTTGGTTCTAAGTTGAAGTCAGCCTTGAACAAAACCTACTTGCAGCTCCCCTATGGGAAGAATACATTGCTAAAATGCAAGGAATTGGGCTCTGATAGCAAGGGTTACAAGCACAAAGTTGAGGAGGCGAAGTTTGAAGCTGGACTGGTCCACATAAAATGTTGCGAAACCAGCAAATACTGGACTCTGGCGGGGATGCACAGCAACATCATTGCTATAGAGGCTGACAAACCGGTGGAAGACAGGACAAGTGGTGCTTGTACGTTGATCAAGCCCACCCTCAAATACATTGGCGGCGTTACTTGTAGTAGGCCAAGCCAACGGCTCGCACCTCATCAAGCGAGGTGCCGAACCATTCTAGGGCGGTTCATTTGAGTCCGAGCCTTTACTTGGTTCAAGCTCGGCAAAACCGTCGGATTCTCGGAAGAAGCTCCGTTGGAATTAGCTACAGTAATCAGCTAGGCATACCAACCTTCTGATGGACGGACTCCACATTCGGCCTTGAGCAAATGTGGGGGCAATACAGCCAGCTCACCCACGTGGGAACAACAACCATGGCCATGATGACGACCGTGACATCATCTGAACGGTTACAAGCTTGGATAAGGACGAGGTACGTGAAGGTGTTAGCTCACCCTATAAACAGTTACAAAACCCTAGAGTGACAGAAGGGTGATGTCGGCCGATGCATGACAAGCACATGTATAGCCTTGGAGGCCAAGCTAAAGAGTGCCCTATAAATACCCCATTATGCCAACCCTAGAGAGGTACATGCTCTTGCACTCTAAAACCCTAGTTCTTGGCTTTCATCTCTGAGCAACTGTACTCATCCTCGCACCGGAGAGCCATTTCGGAGATCCTCCAGTGTGGTCTTTTAGTCGTGCTTCCTTGTGCAGGCTAGGTGGAAGTCAATAGCCACTCTCGAACCACGGTCAAGGAAAAAGCGAACCAGATTTATTGGAGCCCCTCGATTTGGTGAACCCAACGTGAATCCTGTTTTTCAGATCCACAGCAGCTCCTCCTTTATTCTTTGAATCATTCGTTCCTGCAACCTCCTTCTCTCAAATCTCTACCTGACAAAATGGGCGGACCTCCACCTCCCTTTCAACCCCTAGATCCCTCCTTACAAATTATCTCCGAAACCGGTGTCAGCCTTAACCGACCCACTCAAATTTGAGGGGAAAGAGAGAGAGAGAGAGAGAGAGAGAGAGAGAGAGAGAGAGGAAAACAGATCGGGTCGAGTTTTGATGAGTATGGCTTGTGACCCATATTTGACCCACCCAAATTCGACCCGTATTATGTTGACCCATAGTTAACCCATGACTCCTACCAACCCGCCCAAACCCACTCATTTGCCACCTCTAGTTTGAATAATAATAAAAAACAGAGATCTTCTCTACATTGTGAGTTTGTGAGTTTTGTTCTCGTGTTTGTTATTGTTTTCATATGCTTCTCTACATCAATGAATCTCAACCATCAAATATGCCATGTAGGAAGTTTTTAAAATATCATTGTGTAATGTAATAAAGAGTTTTTTAAAAAGTCAAACTTCTAGCTTTGCTTTGAAGGTAACACAACAAATTACATCACTGCCGACTAAAATTCTTGACTAAACAAAGTTTGGTCGCCAATTATAGTACAATTTCCAACTAAATATTACTTAGTCGGTAAATTTTAATATCAATGCCGACTAAATATATTTTAGTCGGGAATTGTAGTTTTTTGCCAACTAAACAAAATTTTAGTCGGAAAATGTCAATTTTTTACCATTTAAAATATCAATACATTTGCTGACTACATCATTTGGTTGGTAAATGTTTATATGTACTGACTAAAAATATAGTTAGTCGGGAAACGTCAATTTTTTACCATTTTAAAATATCAATACATTTGCCGTGTAGTCCTTATTGAGTATAATGGATTTTTTCGTCCGTTCTCCCGAGGAGTAGATACTTAGTCTATGTATCGAACCACATAAATCTCTTGACCAATTTTAACAGCGAGGATTCCAGTCAAGCCAGCTTTGTATGGTTGACACAATCGAGGATGGAAAGCATTATCCCCGTCTTCGATCCCCAAACCCTTTTGATCCCTTTTCCCGTCCCCTCCCCAATCTCCAAAGGAGATTTGTTTTTACCCAACATCCTCACCCTAAAAAAAATGATCCAAAGTTCTTTAAAAAAAATTGGATTTTTAATTGCTGCCCACTTTTTTCAATCCTTTTTTCTCTCTCTTCCTCCTTCATCAACAACATTTGTGCTCCTAACTAACTTTGCCAAGCCTTACTGGAAAAAATACTCCACCCGGTCCATGGCCTGATCGAACCCACCTTGAACCATCAAATTCAAAATTAAATTGGGTTTTCAAAGGAAAACGCAGGTGTGAATAGGGCACCTCTACAAATTAAGGGGACAACCGGAATTATACAATAACCATATATGATAAATACAATGAATGTGAAAACCATTACTGTACTGCACAAGGGGATCAACCTCAGCTTGTCCAGTTCACACACACACACACACAGAGAGAGAGAGAGAGAGAGATTACCTGCTATTTTATCGTGTGTGGCACAAGTTGGAAAAGTTGACAAATTATTAAAGTTAACCCCTAAGTAGAAGCCGCCCAGGTAATCACGCCATGATAAAAAATTAGTTAAGTTAATCCGCAAGAAGAGGTATTCACTCCCTCTGACATAAGATTTTTAAGACAATTTACAAATACTTGCCCAGAGGGCCTTACATAGGTTAATTATTATAGTCCGACTTCGATAGGCCATTAAGAAATAATCACAAGTCAGGTAATAGTACAGAGACAGAGAAAATGGCGTTGGCAAAGTTTGGGTGATCAAGTCACTAAGTCGGTAGGGTTTTGTAGCGTACGTAGTTGAATTTCCTTTAAGGTTATTTATAATCTCATAAACTAAACCAACAACAAATTTGAATTAGTTAGTACCATAAAGACTATTCATCCGTCCACATTCTTCAGCCCACGTCCCATTGTAACTAGATATTAAATTGCTTATATTTTTTATTGGTAATATTTCTTATGTGCAATATAAATCTTGTTCGATAGGATCTCGATTAGACTATCAAACAAAGTTTGCGAAATCACCTAAAATTATAGATTATAAGATATAATCAATTGAAAAGTGACACAAACTTTTAAAATAGACTAAAAAATGTTGACAAAGGGAGTAGTATATTTAGACACAGTGGACATGTAGAGAGAATGCAGGGCACAACACCTATAGCAACAAATTTTCTCCCTTCTCAGTCTTTTTAAATTTATTTCAGTAAGTTAATGTGTTAGGTGTTGATGAACTACAAATTATCTAGATTGGTGGGTATTCATAGTATATTGAGTTCAGTGTTCAAATACATAACATAATTAGGCTATTTAAATTGGTCGATTTGTGGGTTAATTTTTTGGGTCTGGTATTCATTCATATTTGTACTAGGTGTTCAAAATTAAGAAAGGTTGACCTAAAATTTCTACATATGTTATGAACCAAAAAAAATTTTGGGTGGTCATAATGTGGAGCCGCCTCTGAGCTCCGTCCCTGATCCCCAAACGCACTCCGTTTCCCTGTCCCCTCCTTGATTCCTAATAGAGATTTGTTTTTACACTGCATCTCCGCCCCAAATGGAGAACAGGAATCCCACAGTGATTCAACAATCCAAAGTTTAAAAAGGAAAAAAAGAAAAATAACGGAATTTTCATTGCTGCCCTCTTTTTTCAGTCCTCTTTTCTCTCTCCTCCTCCTTCATCAAAAACATTTGTGCTCCTAAATTTGCCAAGCTCCACTCGAAAAACTCCACCTGGTCCATGGCCTGAGAGCCCACCTTTTCCCCTTGAATCATCAAATTCACAATTTCGGTTTTCAAAGGAAAACGAAGGTGTGAAAAGGGCCCCTCTATAAACCTCGTATAAACCTAGTATATGATCAATATGTCCTTTTCACACACACACAGAGAGAGAGAGATTACCTGTTATTTTGTCGGGTGCGACACAGCTGGGGAAATTGACAGATTAGTGAAGTTAACCCATAAGTAGAAGTCACACAGGGGCCAGGTATTCACGCCATGATGGTAACATTTTTAAGACGATTTAAGAAATTTTGCCCATGGGGTCTTACATAGTTTATTTTAGTCTGACTTTGATTGGCCATCAAGAAGTCTAACATTATTACACTACCATTACATTAATAGTAACATAATAAAGAATAAAAAAGGGGATTTACCGGCAGCCAAAGGCGTGGGCAAAGGTGTCGTGAAATGCTGCTATATAGACCTATGTGACCTATACCAGCGCTTACCCAACAGTTAGGATATATGTAACCGTCAGTGTATAATTGTACCAATGCTGCTCATTGCAAACTTGTTAACCTAATTATTTGTGAATGTATATATTTATAGAGAAAATTTTATAATTTACAGAGCCTCCATAAATAAAATTGACGGAGCTCAATCTTAGCTGTCCAAAAGTGTTTTGGACGATCTGGATTAAAAACAATCTATTAGCGGCAATACATATCTATTACCGGTAAAAGCTTAAAAATATATTTCAACCATTAATTGCGAAAATAGACGGATATGATTGTATAGTTATGTGAATAACCTATTCACGAAACTTCTGTGAATAAATCATTCTCATATTTATGTAGGTGGTGTATCCGTACGGACCTTACATTGGTGATGCTGACGGTCGCAAACATGACAATTGGGTAATTTTCAAGTACAACTAATGCACAAATTTCAACAAATCGGGGTTTTAAGGATACAATAATTAATGTGTTTTCGATTTGATTAATGATCCAACCATTTGATTTTAAGTTGAAATAGGGTGTTTTGTTCTAAAGAGTAAAGACACAGTTTGATCTAAAATGGTCATCGAATCGGATGACGGCGGATTGCGGTGGTGATGCAACCGGGATGCTGTGATGATGGATGTGATTAGAGAGAGAAATTGGATGAAATTTTTTGATTCCATTTTTTTTTTTATCAGAAAAAAGGTTTCCCTATCATTAAAAATAATACTCAATCTGTCCTTTTTTAAATGTCCTACTTCATAACTCCAACTTATTAAACATCATCATTATACCTTTCACATTAACTTTTTCTTCCACTTTCCCTACTTACCCATCATCATTACACTTTTTACTCACTAACTTTTCAAAATGGAATCTACTTTTAGGGACAAAATAGACAATGTACCAACTTTTACCCACTAACTTTACCAAATGGACACTTATTAAGGGACAGCTCAAAATGAAATACTGAACTATAATAAGAGGACGGAGGGAGTAATACAAAAAGAAATCTATAGTAATGCACTAGTGAACATTACACAAAAGTGAGAATAAGTTCAATCTATCACTACAGATCACCTCACAATTTTTTTTTAAATAGAAAAACCTGTTAGCAAAGAGCCAACAGAATATCCAAAAGGCCAAAAGTCCAACACCTAAATGGGCCAAAGCTCGGACACCGGTCCATCCCCAAACCAAAGCACAATGACCCAACCCTCGCTAGTCGCTACCTCTGCCGCCACCGTGAGCCAACCCCCGACAACCACCTCAGCACCACCCAAACTCCCAACACAGCAGTCAAAACAGCCCACCACCAGCTGCAAAAACCAAATCCTAGACGACAGCACCCCACCTTCGACTGCCATCAACACCACAAACATCCACAGACGCTGCATAAACATCCATGCTCCGGCCACTAGAAACGCAGTCTAGCAGATACAAACCAGAGACCTCTTAAAAAACAAACCTCAAAGAATTATTGTTTAAGGCGTGTTGACAAATAAGTTAAAGTTAATCCCCAGTAGTCACAAGATTTTCAAGTCTTTTAAGAATTGTCATTTGCATCATCATAGCCACTCGGCTAGCAAAGAGACAGTTGATGCATGGTAGGTCATTGCCAGTCTCATCATCATATCAAGAAGAAGCACAAGTTTTGAGTACGTACGGGAGTGTTGAGATACCCAAAATACATTAATTGCACGCATCCTCATTAGATTGGCCTCTTGGCCCTATCATTTGGTCTCCTTGCATGGCAACCCAGGGACGAAATAAGTCGGCACTTTAAACAAACAATACAACTGTTTGATATTTTTTCATTTTGGGAAAGACTACAATACACACTCTTTATTTGGGTGTGTATTATATGCACTCTCAAAATATTATGAATTATAGAGAAAATGTTATGAATCGTATTCCAAAAAGTTGCGAATCATATAAAGGTTACGAAATACACCAAAATGTTATAAATCATAATAAAAATGTTACGAATCATACTGCTGAAAAGTTATGAATTTTAGAACAAAAGTTACGAAACACGCTAAAATGTTATGAATGAATTATAAAATAGGTGCATATTGTACACCCTTTTAAGGAGTGTGTATTGTAGACTTTCCCTTCCGTTTTTAGTGAACTTTTTTTCTGCTTTTAGTCATAATTTTTTATTTTTTAAACTCTTCTTGTTGTCTCGTTGAAACGAATGATTAATCCAAAAAAATCACGCAAATCAAACAAAAATTAAAAAAAAAAACGAAAAACTCCACCTGGTCCATGGCCTGAGAGCCCACCTTTTCCCCTTGAATCATCAAATTCACAATTTCGGTTTTCAAAGGAAAATGCAGGTGTGAAAAGGGCCCCTCTATAAACCTCGTATATGATCAATATGTCCTTTTCACACACACACACAGAGAGAGACATTACCTGTTATTTTGTCGGGTGCGACACAGCTGGGGAATTGACAGATTAGTGAAGTTAACCCATAAGTAGAAGTCACCCAGGGGCCAGGAATTCACGCCATGATGGTAACATTTTTTAAGACGATTTAAGAAATTTTGCCCATGGGGTCTTAAATAGGTTATTTTAGTCTGACTTTGATTGGCCATCAAGAAGTCTAACATTATTACAACAACCATTACATTAATAGTGACATAATAAAGAATAAAAAAGAGAATTTACCAGCAGTCAAAAGCGTTGGCAAAGGTGTTGTGAAATGCTGCTATATAAACCTATGTGACCTATACCAGCGCTTACCCAACAGTTGGGATATATGTAACCGTCAGTGTATCATTGTACCAATGTTGCTCATTGCAAACTTGTTAACCTAATTATTTGTGCATGTATATATTTATAGAGAAAATTTTATAATTTACAGAGCCTCCATAAATAAGAGCTCAATCATAGTTGTTCAAAAATATTTTGGACGATCTGGATTAAAAATAATTTATTAGCGGCAATAAATCTTTATTACCGGTAAAAATTTGAAACATATTTCAACCATTGATTACCGAAATGGACTGATATGATTGCGCGGCTCTGTGAATAACCTATTCACGAAGCTTCCGTGAATAAATCATTCTCATATTTATGTAAGTGGTGTATCCGTACGGACCTTACATGTATATGAACTCTTGCAGGTTCGTAGTCTCCCAAAGTTAATTTCCCACGCACACATCGGTGATACTGACGGTCGCAAACATGACAATTGGGTAATTTTCAAGTACAACTAATGCACAAATTTCAACAAATTAAAAGAAAAATAGTTAATCGGGTTTTTAAGGATACAATAATTAATGTGTTTTCGATTTGATTAATGATCCAACCATTTGATTTTAAGTTGAAATAGGGTATTTTGTTCTAGAGAGTAAAGGCACAGTTTGATCTAACATGGTTGTCGAATCGGATGACGGCGAATTGCGGTGCTGATGCAACCGGAATGCCGTGATGATGGGTGTGATTAGAGAGACGGATGAGATTTTTCTATTCAATTTTTTTTCAATCAAAAAAAGGTTTTCCTATCATTAAAAATAGTAATACAGGAAGAAACAACAGTGATAACAAGTTCAACCTATCACTACAAATCACCTCACAATTTTTTTTTAAAAACAAAAAAACAACCAACAAAATACCCAAAAGACCAAAAGCCCAACACCTAAATGGGCCAAAGCCGGGACACCAGCCCATCCCCAAACCAAAGCACAATGACCCTAACCCTCGCTACCTCTGCCGCCACCGTGAGCCAACCCCCGACAACCACCTCAGCACCACCCAAGCTCCCAACACAGCAGTCGAAACAGCCCACCACCAGCTGCAAAAACCAAATCCTAGCTAGACGACAGCACCCCACCTTCGACTGCCATAAACACCACAAACATCCACGGACGCTCCACAAACATCCATGCTCAGGCCACTAGAAACGCAGCCCAGCGGAGACAAACCAGAGACCTCTTAAAAAACAGACCTCAAAGAATGATTGTTTAAGGTGTGTTGACAAATAAGTTAAAGTTAATCTTCAGTAGTCACAAGATTTTCAAGCTAGACGGTCTCTCCACCATTCAATGTTCAAGTCTTTTAAGCCTTGTTATTTGCATCGTCATAGCCACTTGGCTAGCAAAGAGATTGTTGATGCATGCATGGTAGGTCATTGCCAGTCTCATCATCATATCAAGAAGAAGCACAAGTTTTGAGTACGTACGGGAGTGTTGAGATACCCAAAATACATTAATTGCACGCATCCTCATTAGATTGGCCTCTTGGCCCTATCATTTGGTCTCCTTGCATGGCCTCTTGGACGAAATAAATCGGCACATTAAATAAATAAGGTAATTATTTTATACTTTTTATTTTTAGTGAATTTTTTTTTCTTTTAGTCATAATTTTATATTTTTTGAACTCTTCTTATCATTTCGTCTAGACGGATGATTAATCCACAAAAATCAAGTAAATCTAACAAAAATTCAAAAAAAAACGAAGAAAACACATAAAATAAATAAATAAGTTAAGTTAAAAAGAAAGCATCTATAATAAAATAGTTTCTTGCGCAAAACATGGTAATGCACGTGGGAGTAATTTTATTTTATGGAGTTCTATTCCCCCAACGACTGGCTAGCTTGTTGGAGAATGGTCCAAAGCGGCACCGTTTGAAAGTCATACACAGCTGTAACGCGTACAACATCCCCGATTGCCTCCCTTGGGGCAAGGAAACCACGCAAAAGGAGTTCTCTCCATCCGCCAGAAAAGGGGAAAAGAAAGGACTGAACCTATGGAGACATTTCCATGTCCGTCGGACGTCAAAGTGGCGGACTCCGTCACCCTGAAGCTCTCCCCGACGAACTACTTCGCGTGGAAGAACCTGATGCTCGCGTTCTTCGATAGCCATCACCTCTGTGGCTTCGTCGACGGCACCCTTCATCCGCCGAGCAAGCCGTCTCCGCTTGCGGAGTCATCGGTTTTGGAAGAGAAGCGCCGGGAGGAGGAGGAGAAGAGGAGGGAGCTGATGCGTCGGAACGAATGGGACCAGAAGCATACGCAGCAGCGTGAGTGGGAGAATGAGTCGGAGCAGGAGCGTCTGAGGGAGTTGGTGCGGGAGCAGGAGCGTATGCAGGAGTGGGAGCAGGAGCAGGAGCGTCCGGAAGGGGAGCGGGAGCGGGAGCAGGTGCGTCGAGAGAACTGGAAGCGGGAGTGGGGGGAGGAGTGGAAGAGTCGGGAGGAGCAGGAACGTCAGCAGGAGTGGGATCGGGAGAGGGAGCGTCGGAAGCAGTGGGATTGGGAGCGGGAGCGTCGGGAGAAGCGGAAGCAGGAGCGCCGGGAGGAGGAGCGTATATACACGGGGTGGAAGAGATCGGACGGTCTAGTAAGGGGATGGATACTAGCGATGCTGACAGAGGAAATACTGCTACAAGTGATGCATTTGGTAACTGCTCGAGAGGTTTGGATTAAGCTCAAGAAAATACTTACCCCACCTTTTCAACTCTCTCAACTTGAACTAATTGGTAAATTCTTTACCCTCACATTCTCGGGTTTAAGGTTGAGTTCTGATTAAAAGTCCATTTGAATGGAGTGATTTCATGAGAAAATAAAGAAAAGGATTGTGGTTTCTTAAGAAATTAATTATTCATTTAAATTGAACATTTTGATGAGAAATGAAGAAAAAATTTAAAAATAATAATAATACATTAATGTTTTGATTAACCTTTCTCCTTTCTTACCCAATCTCACAAAAATGGTGAGATTTGGAGAGAAATGGCTCAATATCTTTACCCATGCCAAAGGGGGTGCTTTCTCAATATCATTTTTTTTTCAACCGTGTCTCAAATTTAAAATATGGTAAAAAACCGACTAGGTTTGGCTAAGTTAAATTGGCTTCTTTTTGTTCTTTTTTTCGAAAAACATTTTGCATTTGTTCGTTTTACATCAAATTTTTGCGAATTATTAATTTGTTTTAACGAAAGAAATCAAAAAAAATAAAAGATAAAAACTATAATTAGCTTTCTGACTTTTTTTGTCTTCGTTCAAAAAAAATATAAAAATTTGGTCATAATATACTTTTTTTATTTCTCTCATCAAGATAAATTAATAAATCATAAAAATTTAACACAAAAAGAAAGTCAATTAACTTACTTAGCCAAACCTTCATGGTTGTTTACCAAGGTTACGTGGGGCCGAGGTAGAAATCTCACATGAACACATGAGAAGCTCGACCAATCAACTAGACGCAGCGTTCATTTCATTGTATTTTTTCCTCAACTTCCAGTTTCATTCTAATCAACCAAACACTAATCGGAGTATTCCCTTTTGTTCAAACCATGAAATCCGATAGACTGGACAGACCAAAAAAGAGGGCAGATTCTAAGCCAGTACATGGTGTTGCACAAAGCCGCCCTAACCGCTGATTGGGACACCGCGGACAAATTCTTGGACCTGGATCCCGACGCTTTTTTTCAGCCCATCACGTGGTGCTTAGAAACGGCTCTCATCGTGGCTGTCCGTTCGGCTAAGCGAAACCACTTCGTGAAGAAGGTAATGGAGAAGATGCAGCGGGAGGGTGTAGCGCTGATAGCGCAACAAGACATATCGGGGGCCACCGCCCTCCATGCGGCGGTGGACGGAGGCAACATAGAGGCGGCGAAGTGGCTGGTGCAGAAGAATTCGGAATTGGCCAACATTGGGGACAAGTATGGAACACTCGCCGTGCATGTGGCGGCTGGACTTGGGAATAGGGAGATGGTTGATTTCTTGTTGCAACATACTACGAACCTGTCCGAGAATGAATCGGGTCTTAAACTATTGCATTCTTTGGCTTCCAGTGGACTTTATGGTGAGTAATACTTACCTTAAATTCTGTTTTACTGAGCAATTATTGAGCGCAGACACAACAACAATACTCCTTCCGTCCCAAAAAGACAAGACTGACAATTTTTTATATCTATACCATTTGTCATTGCTCATAAGTCATATCTTTTAATATTTTATAATATTTTTCATGAATTCGAAAAAATATTTTGAGATTTATGTTAAAAAATACAAGGAATGAAATTGACACAAATACTAAAATTTGTCATCTTTTTGGGACGGACGAATTATTATTTTACCAAAAGATTCTATAATCACACCCATTCACACAGTACATGTACAACTATACACACGCTCACAATCATTTATATGTCTGCTATTGTAGAAGTCTTGTTGTTTTACTTGATATCCAAGCTAGTAAAAGACAGAATGAGACTGGTGGTGCCAATGGACCAGAGGATCCTAAAGGACGGAAGTGTCGTACAGAGTTGTAATGCACAATGGAGATCGTACAAAATGTTTTCAATGATCTCATACGGGTTGAGAGGGTTTAAGAGAACCCCGTTATAACCATATACATACATACATGTATATATATGTGTATATATATACATGTATATATCCCCTTTAGTGAATACATCTTGGACCCACACAATTGTGTTTAGAAATGAAATATATGACCAAAATGACATTATGTAGGAGTAAAAATTTTGTTTAATTACTTTTATATCCCTTCAACTTTCACGTGAATTCCACTTATGTTCTGCACCTTTCCATTTGAACAAAAATGACCTTCCACTTTTATTGAGTTTCAATGTTTCCCCTCCCTAGCCTTCCATCCAAAAATTGGATGGAAAATACGCACACTTGTGATTGGCACGCAACCTATTAAGAAGGGTATATATATACGACATTCCTCCCTCAATCCCTATTTGGAGGGAGTTTTCCCTCTTTTCCCTTTTCTAGTCCTCTGTTTCCCGCCAAGCTCCTCTATTATATTAACTCCAAACCACACCAAACCCAATGCATTCTGTAATGGTAAACCAAACCTATAGAGAGTGTGAGTAAGTGAGGATCAAGACCATGGCTGGAAGGCACCGTGATTGTGGACTTCATGCTCGCATTCAAACGTCCTGGACATTTGCAAACCTTGGTCGGAGGTTTCATCACCATCAATGTGTTCCTTAACCAATTCTATTACATCTTGCACCTATGTAGGTCCAATCCTAGCAAGTCCAATCCCATCCTCAGAAGTAGATCCCATTCCATGACATGAGCTGCTTTGGGTTTGTGAAATTTCAATGGAATTGATGTTCTATATATATCTCAACTAACCTACGCGGGGGAAGTTGTGCAATCATATCCATTACATCAGTGTCACCCAATAACATCTTCAACAAAAGTTTTACAATTTTTCCAGTCATCACATAGTAATAGTTTATCATACCCATGTACCCCAGTTTCTCGACAATATCAGTAACTTCTATCATAGAGAATTTATCAAGGTGGCAGTCATCAACTACATAGAGCTCCCTCATTCATACCTAATTCTAGGTATGTTTACGAACTTACCCCCATGGAAAATCTGGATACTAAAAAATTCATCAATCACTACATTAACATTCCAAAAAGGGCCACAAAGTCACAAATAAGGACAAAAAAACAAAGATAAAAAACAAAAAGGAACTCGTGCATGGAATAGTAAACAATGAAAAAAGGAACCCACACCCCCAAATTTGAATAAACAAAGGCCAAAGCTTTGTGCAGCATGGAAAGTGGTGCGTCTCATTGAAAGTGTGAAAGGACCAAATAGTATCGTTTCTACGTTCACTAATTTCATTTTTTTTTAATTGTAAAACAACGAAATAAATAAATACTATATGTCACCTTCCAGATGTAGACATTGCTTCATCCAAGGCTCTTTGTTGTCATCTTCCTGTTGATCTAGTTGTGGTTTGGGTTCGAGGTTGGTAGATACATTAGGGTGTACAAAAGGGAAAAAAGCTAATTGGGAATTATAAAGGACGAAGGGTTTTCTGTGGGAACGTAGGGTATGAGAGGAATGTCATATATATACCTTTCTAAATAGGTCACATGCCAATCACATGCATATTTTCCGTCCAAAAAATTGGACGGAATGCCAGGGAGGGGCAACATTGAAACTCAATCCAAAAGTGGACGATCAGTTTTGTTCAAATTGAAAGGCGAAGGACTAAAGTGGAATTCGCAAGAAAGTCGAAGGGATTTATAGGTAATTAACCCCTTAGTTCTTGTGAAACAAAAGGAAACGCGTATATTTGTTGGCATTTGAAGAATGAAAAAATTAATTATTTAACGTGTGTTTTCCACTTGATATAATTGGACAGACATTGCTTTAACATATCTTCAGCAAAACCGAAAGTTAGCATCCATGGAACCCTCCCCATTGGTGGTAATCACTCAAAAGCGCACTTCGTTCCTTAGTGGAACCAGCTTGAGCATCTTGCAGCACTTAATCTATTTTGGTTAGTCTCTTCATTTTGAGAAACTATGGCATTTGCAGATTATGCACTCGATCTATGATATGGTCAAATAATATTTTGTGATGTCAATTGTCATGTAGGTATTCCTTTGAAATTGGAAGACATTGCAAACCACCCACAAGAAAGGGACATTGAGAATCCTGCCAAGTGCGTAGTTTCTGCTATGATTTATGGTAAGACTTGAACCACTAATTTCCTTCAACCATTTGTAATTGTTGCATTTTAGAACTTGCGAAATTAACCTGGGACTAGCTCTTGTGAAAAAGAGCATCAAAGGCTTATTCATATGGAAATTTGGACTCTAAACCCCTTTTCTAACCAAATATGGAGACAAGTTATTCGGTAGTCCTACAAGATATTCAATAAAATATTCCAACAGAGTGTTGCTAATGCCAAAATTGTGTTTGTTTGTGGTAAAAATGTAGTACATAAAAGGAGGCTTTTATGCACTACAGTTTTGGCACAAACAAAAATGATTTTGGCATTATCATTTTCCTTTCAATACTGTGTAACCAAGAGCAACAAACAACATACTTCGATTTCGAAAATAACGACAAACTATGAAGCATGAACACTTCTAGAGGCAGCATGTATCTTGTTGTTCCACATAATGGACACGCTACATGGCGTGTTTCATATGTATTTTGTCTTATCTGCTTTTCAAAAAAGAGATGAGACAAAATACATATGAAACACGCCATGTAGCGTGTCCATTAATTTTTTTTTATTTTTTTTATTTTTTTTTTTTTGGGGGGGGGGGGGGAGGGGGGGGGACACATATAAAGACACGATAAGCCTTAAATATATTTTGTACGTTTGTTTTAAAAAAAAAAAAGTGTAATACGATTTATGTTCAATACTTGTTTATATATGCTTCTTGCTTATACATATACCTAAGCATGTTGTGTATATTATTGTGCAAAATGTTGGGTTAGTATCACTCTTAACTTGGGTGGAGTCACTAGCGACGCCAACATGTAAGGTGGGGGGCCAGGTGATACAGAAAAATGATTCACTGCATTTGACACCATACCATGGGCTATGACCCCAACCCCCATTGTTGCACGCAATAATTTTCCCTCCACAACCTGTGTTTTCCTGTCCCTCCATGACCCACTTTCCATCCTTCTCTACCGTTCCTACCACAAGCAGCACTGTGTTTTTTTGGATAATTCAGAAAAGAAGCAATATATCAAGGGGTTAATAAGTTTTAAGTTAGAGAAATATATGATTTGGGAAAGTTTACGTTACTATGTAAATTGACATGAATATATCATGTCAGAGTAGGAGTATGTATTGATAGGATTCCACTCAGTTAGAAGCTAGCGATTATAATATTGAATGGGAGAGTGTTGCCAATTAACACAAATATACAGAATCTGCATACGTAGAAATTAATTTTTTTTATTAAGTTATTGGAAATAGAGATTATTTGTCGATTAATGTAAAACTATTTGATGTAAAGCAATTGAAGTTTAAATTGACAAATTAATGACCCCATGAAAAATAATTCTTGGAATCGCCACTGGGTGGAGTAACCAGTCTAGTGAAGGAAGGCCACCTAGTGTGGTTGGTTTCTTACTCTCCCTCTTGAGGGAGAGATTCTGAGTTCAAGTCCTCCTTGAAGCGGTGCTCGACTCCCGTTACTACGACTAACTTCTATATTTCTATTTTCTGATTTGCAAAAAATTTGTTATGCAGTGAAGCAAAAGTTGACTGCACTGTTTTGGGATGTCGCCGAAAAACTTGGTAGGGATTCACTATACCTACATTCACGCATATATGCAGAATCAGTCTTGATTCCTTTCAATTGCAGACCCTTTCAATTCCATTAAATCCCTTCGGGAGACCAAATTGATTCACCACCAAGCACTTAATCTCGTCAAATGCCTTTGCGAGGAGGTAGTGAAAACCGACTTCCCGAATGCTGCGAAAATCTTCACAGAGCCGCTGAGGAACGCGACGTGCCTGGGGATCCATGAGATCGTGGAGGAGATTTTGGAGTCGTTCCCCAGCGCAATTCACTTGAGGAGCGAGAGGGATCAGTCCCTATTCCACCTCGCGATCGTGTACCGTCGGGAGAACGTTTTCAACCTCATCTATCAAATGGAGGAGGACCGGCGTGCGCGTGCATTTTTGTCGATGCCAGATGCGTCGACAAACAACGCGCTGCACTCGGCTGGGAACTTGGCACTGCAGCAGCAGCTCTTGCTTCGAGCAAGTGCTCCTGGTGCGGCTCTACAAATGCAGCGTGAGTTACAGTGGTTTGAGGTAATTAATACTTTTAACTTTTGAGACATAATAGAGTATGTTTGTTCTATGCGAGGAAATTGAATTGTTTTAATGTCTTTTTTGTACTTTTTTTCATTGTGTGTTTGCTATTTAGATTTTTTCTTTTCGTACTTTTTTAACTCGTCCAGAAAAGATAAATAAAAAAATTGATCAGAATTCAAAAGGAAAAAAGAAAATCAACAAGGACAAGTATAAGTTGGATAATGTGGGCTTTTTAAACTTGCTTTTAAGACTTTCAAATTGATCTAAATGTTTTACTTTCTCGATTCAACCAGTAAAAAAAAAGTAAAGAACACAAAAATCAAAGTTAAGATATTCATGGACATCTACGAATCAAATTTTTTTCAGCAAAAGAAATTTATTGACTCAAAGAAAATATTACAACGAGAAAAAATGATGAAGACGAAAGCAAATGAGGCAAAATAGATATGCCCAAACAAAGGAAACATACCACCAAACCTCAACTTCAACAACAACCTAAGTTGACAAGAAGCCAATCCAAAAAACACCAAAACACCAAAAAGCTACACCAAAAGAATCGAAACACCAACACAAACCACCACAACAAACCAAAAGGCATCTATACTAACAAGTAACAACCCAACGCCCAAAATAAACCATATTCAAGCACTCCAATTCGCATTATAGAGTCTTTGTAGAATTGAATTCATATAATGGTAAACTTCATTTAGGCATTAGTATTTGACGGTGATTTAGATCAAGAAATTTAACCTTGTATGTTGGTCCTCGAATAATATGATGTTATGTGATAATTTTCCCATAACATGAGTGATCCGCACATGACTCAAACCACAAATGCTATATATAGAAGTATTCCGTCTTTTTTCTTTCTTGTTGAGAATGGCCGATATCTTTGAAATGTTAATGGACGAAGACTTCTTCTTTCAGATGAATGGTGTTGTTAACGGTGCATTCCTAACTCCAAAAAAATAAATAGTTCTTTCTCATTCCTAATTCATCCACTTCTAAATGCAGGAAGTAGGAAATTTCATATTGCCCCAAGCCAAAGAACACATGAACGCAGACGGAAAAACCCCTCAAGAAGTATTCACAGACACACACAAGGACTTGGTCAAAGAAGGAGAACAGTGGATGAAAGACACCTCCAATTCCTGCTCTATCGTGGCGGCCTTGATCACGACAATAGTATTTGCGGCCGCCATCACGGTCCCAGGGGGTTCCAATGGCAACAGTGGTCTCCCACTAAGATTGGGAAACCGAGCCTTTACCTTGTTCGGCATATTTGATGCACTCGCCATGTTCTCCTCATCCTCTTCCTTGTTGATGTTCTTGTCCATCCTCACGTCTCGCTATGGGGAACAAGATTTTCTGTATTCCTTACCCAGGAGATTGATTATTGGGCTGGTGACTCTATTCCTCTCCATTATATCCATGATGGTTGCATTTGGTGCAACATTAAAAATCGTATTTGGGGAAACGAAGGCGTGGATTGTTATTCCTGTGGCTGTTTTATCCTGTGTGCCCGTCACCTTGTTTGTGTTGTTGCAGTTTCCATTACTCCTTGATATGATCAAATCCACTTACTATCCGGGCATATTCAAGAAGCAGAGTAATCGCATTCTACACTAAAGAGAAGAAAATAATGAGGTGAATTGATTTGGGCATTTATCTTTTAAGCTATTCACCTGTGCTGTGCTAATGATCTGGTTTCTTCATTTGTTATCGTACATAACTACGGTGATTGAAGCAATCTAGTTTTTTCTTCATTTGTTTTTTGATCGACAAAAATAAGGCTCTCTTAATGTGTAAGTACTGATGAATGCCAATAAAAAAGAATAGCCTTTGAGGGAGAGAGAGGAAAAAAGGATTTATCCAACTAGAAAAAAGGATGTATGAGGAATTTTAAAATCCCATACCAGTTTGGAGATCGAAGAAAGGTACGGAAAACAAGGAAAATACTGACGATGAAGTTTATCACCATTCAAGTGCAGACTCATTTGACCCTTGCATTGCTTGACACAGAAGACACCTCCCCATCGCTCAGCAGTGGGGAGCAAAGAAGTGGAACTTCCTCAGAAGAATACTCGAAAGGAAGATGGAGCCTGTCATCAAGCTTAGATTAGCTTCTTTTCGCTGTCAACAAAATATATTTGGGTAGTTTTTTCTAGACATTTCTGCTGCTAGCTGAGCTTGAAGCATGTGTCGTCTGTCACTGTACAGTATGAGGAAGAGTTTGCACCCAGTTGTGAGGTGATTTGTAGAAATATAAACATTGTGTTCATTTAAGTTAAGGGCTTAACTGGTCTCTCTTTGAGGGGGAGCAAACTATATTTCCCCATAGACTTTCATTAATACATAGTTTCAAAAAATATTTAGAAATTTTCTGGGAATCTTCAGAAAATATTCAAGTGATCCTCTTGGTTCCACATTTTTCCTAGAACTTAATTTTCAACAATGATGTGCTCTTGCTATGTAACAATTTTCTCATGTAGTTAACCCCAATTGATCGGGACTAAATGTTCAGTTTGGTTTGGTTATTGTTTGGCACTAGTATTTTAAGGTTTAGCTATCAAGAAACTATATAGTATAACTATCCTTAGTGTTCTTAGTGAACGTTCTTCTACACATCTAGTTAAATATTACATCACCTAGCGGCAGCGCTTAACGTGCCCTACAGCATTTTGGACCACTTACCAGCGCTGCCCTACAGCATTTTGGACCACTTACCATTCCCAGTTCTACGTCATTTTCCCAAGTTAGCATTTGAGACCCAGCAGAAACATTATATGACAGGATCAATACAGAAAAGTCTCAGTACATCTCAATGGGAAGAAATGATCTAAAATGCAACTAGAGTAGCAACAAATGATGTTACAGCGTCTGCGTTTATTTGCAATTTCGCACACTAGATCTCTAAGCTAAATGTATTCTACAGTGGTTTTTTATTTAGCCAATCAGTGCTGGATTAGGAAGCATCAATACATCACACACAACGCAAGTAACTCTATTTGCACCTAAAGCGAATCAATTATTGACAATGTCTAGAAAACACAGTGGAATTTGTATGCAATACTCACGATATTCAGATGCTGTGTTTCCAGTGGCTGTTTTCTTTTGCTGACTCGCCTTGCTATGTGTGAACCAACTCAATTCAGTCTTTGATCTGTGCCCCTTTCAGCAGTGAGCTGCTTTCAAAGAATCTCCACTTGGATTTCTGCTTCCTTTTCCATCTTCTGTTCACTTCTATCAAGTGTGTACTGCAACGCCATCGTCTTCATACATCATGTATTATTAATGCACTTTCTCCTCGTCTCTTGAGCTTCAAATACGACATAACATTATCAAAAAAAGTAAGAAAGAGGCTGAATAAGTCAATATAATTTGAAGAGAAAACCATTGATATAGCAAGATGTAACCAATAAATTCTTGATTGAGTATGTAAGGCAATTCCAAAAGTAACCACCTACATTGCCAAACTGCTCAAAAATACCATCCCCCACCCACACATGTAAAACCCGAGTTTCCTCTCACGTTGCAAAAGTGAACGTGTTCTTGACAGTTGACAGAGAGTAACTAAAAAGTATGCAATACAATATATTTTCTTTGCACAATGACGATTATCAAGATAAACAAACAATTCGTAAGAATCAAGAAGATGGCCAAGGCAGCTATGGACTCATATTATGACAGGAAACAAACATCAGAATCTTTAGGGGACTCCAATGACTCCAATATGTATTGGGTTGTGAACCACATTGTCTATGATTTTAGGACTGAAGGTTCAAGATTTTCACACTGTTAAAGCCAGCAGACACAATCAACTTCCATCTTTCATCAACGTAATCCAATCAATTTATTCCATTCAACTGTCTTAGGATCAAGGATTTCTGGTGTAATTTGTGGCAGGAGGAGAAAATGTCAAAAAAGCACAACTTGAATATGTGGAGGGAAATCCATGATCAGTCGCCTTTTCTTTTCCCTTCACAAATCCTTCCCAATATCAAAGATCCATACATAGCCCTAGGTTGTTTTTAGGACTGCAAATAAGCTGAGCCAGGGTTTGAAGTTCTCGGGTCACCTTATTTAAAATTAGTCTTGCTCAACTTTGGTTTGAGCTCAAGTCAAGCCCAAATAATAGAGGTCAAGCTAGCTGGTTTATTATCGCGTTTGAGCTCGTTTCGTCTAATAAAGGAGTCGATCCGCTACAAACGAGCCAAACTTTTAGAAACAAGCCGCCGAGCTCGGCTCGTTTAGTCCATTTATTAAACAAGGTTAAAACTCAAGCTTGACTCGTTTACTAACAAGCTGAGCCCATTACGAGCTGGGTTAATAATGAATCGTTTTGCAGCCCTAGCTGCTATCCTCATTTCTCGTATAATGCTCACCCATTTACCCAAAAATAAAATTTTTATCAATCTGTCTCTGAGCAATTTTTTTTTTTTTGAATATTGTCTCTGAGCAATTAAAACAAACAACAACAGTGCATTATAAAATCCACCAACTAACCTTGATCGGTTCAAATCCAGATTGAGGGTACGTCATAAATCGATTCATCTTTTTATAATAATATGTATAAAAGAACCAATGGTCCTACTTCGAATTGAAAATCATCCAGGCAGAAAAAGAAAAACTTAAATCAACCACCAATGGCCAAGAAATATGACAGATTCTATGAATGAGTGAAATAGACCGTCAACTACCTTTTGAAAGAGAACCACAAGGGTTGGCCTAGTGGCCATCACGGATTTAGCAGTTTACATCCTCCTTTAAAGTTTTCATATATAAAAATTTGTCTGTCCAATGACAGTTGAATTGGTCTCTCAGATTAGTTGAAACAATTATGTTTAAAAAAACACCTTTTTAAAAGAGGACCCACAATTGAAAATGGCGAAATTGGAGGGAATTTAAGAGCTAGGAATGAAGGGTTAATGATCCTGTGCATTGGAGACTTATCTCCTAACAAGTTTTGCCCCGAACTTAAACGGGTTGGGCTTGGAGAACTCTGAGGTTCGTTCTGGATGGGCTTTGCACAGTTTCTCAGCCCAACACCTTTTTTCTTCCAAAATTCGACAAACACTGTGTTTAGGATCTTAGTCACATAATTCTTCAAATTGTTCAGTGCTTTCACGCTCAATTCTCGCATTGTGTTCGGGCTCTGAATTCTCGCTCTTCTCAATTTCAGTAGTTCGAGATGTACTTCTTTTTTTTTTTTGATCCGCGTTCGAGATGTACTTCAAAGACACTTTCACGCTTGCTCACCCGCACGCGAATTATGTAACTTAGGTTGAGACTTGTGGAAGAGAAGGGGAAAGAAGATAAAATAATTGAGAAGGAAAATACGAGTAAAATGTAGAGAAAATTTTAATTAGCCCAAAATTTAATCTTGCTATTTTAATTTGACTGTCCCATCTGTTTGAGTAAAAGATGAGAGAATGAGTAACTTGGTGAATAAGATAATTCATAAGAAACTTACTACTTCTTGATTTGTTAAATTCTGTAAGAATTTTATTAATATTGAAAAGGATTAGCTCAACCATTTTTTTTTTGTATCTTCAAAAAAAAAAAATTTTTTGGGTGTTGTGGCAAATCTTTTTTATTGTGAAAAGGAACAATTCAATTCTTTTGGTTGCATAGCTCTTCTTATATTTCTCAATTCATTGAACATAATTCGGCACAACCCCGCTTGTGTGAGACACACAATCTTTTACTCCTACTTGGGATTTTGTGACAATTTATAGTAAAAAGTATCAATGCGATCATTTTGTGGTGATGCAAGCATTTTTTTTTTCCGGATCCAACCGAACAATTTTGTCATCAAGAATCTCATGCATCTATCCTTCAAAAATCCAATTCCAAAATCCTGAAAGGATATGAATGTTGTGTTGAAAAAAGAAAATTCACTACCATATATATATGATGTTTATTTTCTAAATTCACCCCATATAAGATGTTTATTTTCTAAATCATGGGTGGAGGGAAGGAGGTGCAAGTGGGGTCCTGAAGTTTTTTTAAATCCTCCATTACACTACCATATATGATGTTTATTTTTCCAAATTCCCCCATTAAAATTGTCATATTTCCCGAGTTAATTGCCCCAAGCACCCGTCATTTCTGACTCCGTCCACGAATGGGAGTGTGTTACTTGAAAGTTGGAAGTCTTCTTCGAAGTGGTTTCTTTAACATTCTTTTAGTTGATTCCTACAAGTATGGATAGATCATAGATGGAGACACTCTTTTTTGGATTGGAGGGTATTGTTGACTTCCGCGACTTCTATGGCAGATTTTTCACCAGTTTTTTTAGAGTAAATTTCATTACTATGAGTTGATCATTCTAACGAGTGCGGAAAAAAGATGGAATTATTCCAATTGCAGTTGCATAATTTCATTTTACTTATCTTTAATTTGGAATACAAGTGATTTATTTTCATTTCAAACTTTTTCTCTGTCTATGAGTTTAAGGTAAACATAATCGAGCAAATTATTGACTAATCTATATTTTTTTCCTTGATATGATCATGATAATCGTACTTTCCCCCCTTTCTTTTCTTCTTCTTTAATTTGTTTTCCCGGGTTGGAGTTAAAAACCCGAACTGGGATATTCAACAAATCATATGGGCTGACATCATATATAGTTTATAAGCTTAACGTTGACAAAAATGTATAATATCAATTGTGAATTTTGGAATGGCAAGATAGAATCACGATGAATTTAAAATAGAAATGATCTTTTCATACGAAAGCTTTGAAAACACACAACCAATCTCTAGTCGTCCATTGCTATAATAAATGGTCAGGATTCGCTCAAACTCTTTCCCATAAAAGTTGAACTTTTCCTTGGAAGAGTTTTTATAAAATCTAGACCGTCCAAATACATCTGGACGGTCAGAATTACGCACACAACCAACACAACGGTTGTGCAAGTAGCATTTTTGGTTAAAATATTACTGGAATTTGAGAAGGCAAATATTCTTATGAGTATAATGTCATCTATGGAATGTGATTGTATCAAATTTCTCTCATTTTCATTTAAGGGGTGTGTGTGTGTGTTAATTTTCTCGTATGGTGTATCTGATATTTTTGTTTTTCATTTATTCCTACATGTATGAATTAATAATAACGGCATAATAAATTAAATAGAAACGAAAGGAAAAGAGAGGCAAAATAAATCGTCTAAAATATCCCTCAAACCTAAGAAGAGTTATTTAAATCATTGTTCTATAATAGGGACATAGCACTGTGCTGGGCAGCATCCGAGCTGTTCATTCGGCAATTCTATGATCTAAATTTTATCTCGATAATAAACGGCTCGGATGCTACACGATGGAGATGAAATTTGGACCGTTGGATAACCGAACGGACGGCTCGAATGCCGCTCAGCACCGTACAACTTGTCCACAACACCGTCCCCCAGTTGGAAAAATCACCTTCAATTCATAGACCCCACATCTTTTGCAATACAAACAAAACAAGGATCTCATCTAGCTATTGGGACAAAAAGTTCCTCAATTTATAACTTCTCTTATTGATTTAGACCATAAATAAACTTCTGCAATATATCCCTGTCATCCAAAGGCATAAGTTGAAGTATATACTATATATTTCATCATATTGTAAAAATCATGACCACATTAGGAAGAAGACGCTTTCGATTCTCGTTACGATTATTTCTTGGGGACCAAGAAATATCTATTTATAATAATTGAAAAAAGAAAATAACACAGCTTTCATAAAAGGTCCCAATCTCTGTAAGTAAACACGCTTAGGTATATACCGTACTCTTTTGGACTTCCATGACCAATTAACTACGTACCCAGTATAATTTTTTCTTCGGCTACAAGGCAATATATGGCTCCAGGAGATCTGCTTTATTCTTCTGTTCCAGGATAATGATTTTGGCGACGTCGGTCCCTTTTGACCTAACTTTTTAAGAGTGTTTTTTTACATGGTCTTTATTGTTGTTTTTTCGTAATCTTTACAAGATTTGGGGCGAATTTCTACATCATATTTTTCGTCTCGACGAGATGAATTGAAAAAATATAGAAACATATACCAAAGTTAGAAAAAAAGTTGATGTAAAATTAATCTTTGGGTCTTTTTCGTCGACTTATATGTATGAATTGTTTTTAACTTCGATTTATGTTTTTATACATTTTCAATTCTTCTCGTTGGGACAAAAAATATGATGCAAAAATTTGACTCAGATCTCATAAAGATTAAGAGAAAATAACCAATAAGACCATGCGAAAGCTTATTCTGAGAATGTAGTTCTCACACAACATTCTCGACAACTACGAGACTATTGGTCTCAAATTTATTCAGGGTACGTATAAATTTAAAATGGGTAAATTCCACTTACCTACCCTGAGGTTTCTAAAAATTACATATATTTCCTTTTAAATTTTTGAAATTACGTTTACCTCTCCTATCAAGGTTAGGACCTAACAGACTTTAACGAGGAAAGCAAAAATACATTTTTGCTCATTCTATGACACTGAATAAAGAAAATTGTAAAAAGAAAAGAGAAAGATTGTGTGTGCTAGTAGGGTTGTGATGAGTTTTACTAATCCTTAGGTGTATTACGTGCATTACGTGCGAAGAAGAGAGAGACAGAGGAGTGTATCGATCAATGTCTTCTATCACTGAGAGAGAAATTTGAAAGGAAGAGAGAAATGGCTTAGGGTTTGAAATCGATCAATCCCCTTGTTCGTCGAGTGGTACCCTACGATTTCGAAGAAATGAAGAAATGGAAGGAAATGTCTGTAATTGTCAGAAACCTCAGGCAAGGAAAGTGAAGTTTACCCGTTTTAAATTTATTAGTGTTAGCCCGTGCCTATGGCACTACGCATCCCGGTTGAAAGGGGATGACAGTTGTGTGATTGAGGTGAAAATCATGGACACTTAACCGGGAAATGAGAGGATGCACTATAGCTTTTGGATCAAATGAATCTAAGCCGTTCTAACAACTTGTCCCCACACCTTTCGGCTTTATAATAGAGATGCCGAAGACTTTCAGTAATGCTACGATGACAACAAAAATTTACAACATCTTTACAATATTTGCCACGTCATTAGTGGGACCCACAATTTCACCCAACACAAAAAAAATTAAAAATAAAAGGAAAATAAAGAAACCCATATCAAATCTGAAAAACAAACGGAGAGTGAGGGAGAGAGAGGGTGAGAGGGAGGAGGACTAGAGGAGCACCACCACCGGCGACACCCACCACCGCTGGCGACCACCACCAACACCGGCTCCACCTCCAACATCTTATGGGTTTAATTCCATAATTTTTTTCGTCGGATTATTCTTGGTTTGCCATGGGTTTCTCTTTCTCTAAATCTATAGAAACAACCGAGATGTATTGTTGTCTAATTTTCATCCCGGCCTTGCAGATTAAACAAAAAAGCAAACAATTAAAGTCCTTAGATTCGTGGGTCGGAAGAAGAGATGACTGAGGAATTTGAGTCAGGATAGACTGAGACTAGGGAGATGCATTAATCAACTGTTGGGTGGAGCTCGTGGTGGAGGTCGCCGGTGGTGGTGGGAGTTGCCGGTGGTAATGGGTGTTGCCGGTGGTGGTGCTCCTCCAGTCCTCTTCCCTCTTACTCTCTCTCTCCCTCACTCTCAGTTGGTTTTCAGATCTGGTATTGGTTTCTTTGTTTTCCTTTTATTTTTATTTTTTTTTTGTGTTGGGTAAAATTGTGGATCCCACTGATGACTTGGCAAATGTTGTAAAGATGTAAATTTTTTGTTGTCATCGTGGCATTATTGGAAGACTTTTCATACTTCGGACTTCTGAGAGAAAGAGAAAGCGACCCACTGGCTCTGTGCATCTTCGGAATATTTCCTTGAACTTGCGGCTCCCCTGGTTCGTCCATTTCCTCTCCTCCATTAAAATGCTGCCATCTTTTCCACCCTTTTATTGGACTTTGTCCCTTTGCCATCGCTCCTCATCTCCTTTATAATCTCTCTCTGGACACCGTTTCTTGGTTTCTAGGGTTTCAGTATTCCAAAATCACGGCCATCTTTATCGGAAGGAAGGAATTTCACATGGGATTGACTGGATAGTCGCCCAATTACGTTCTAGGGTTTCTATGGTATGTGGGTCTTCTCTATTTTTCCGAATTACGTTCTTTTCTTTCTTTACTATCTTGGCTGATTTGAGATTGCGTAGAGCAAAATGGGTTCTGACTTTAATCTTGAATTAACAATTAACAATATTTATGTGGTTCAATTGTAATATGAATTTGGGTCTGGTTTTACTTGTTGATTGTTTTTTCGACCCACTCAATATGTGAAGTCTAGGGTTTCTATGGTAAGTGGCTTTTCAAGTGCCATCCTTTTTTGTGCTATGTGGTTGCCGAGAAATATGGGTTATGAGTTTTATCCTTGAATTCACTGTGTGTACTTGTTAACTGCACATGGGGTTGACTGGATAATCTGCCAATTACGTTCTAGGGTTTCTGTGGTACGTGGGTCTTTTCTATTTTTCCAAATTACCGTCTTTTTATTTACTATCTTGGCTGCTTTGAGATTGCGAGGGCAAAATGGGTTCTGACTTTAAGCTTGAATTTACAATATTTAGGTGGTTCAATTGTAATATGGATTTGGGCCTGCTTTTACTTGTTGATTGTTGTTTTGACCCACTCAATATGTCACTTCTAGCTCTAGGGTTTATATGGTAAGTGGCTTTTCAAGCTCCATCCTTTTTCTGCTATGTGATTGCCTAGACAAATATGGCCCTTGAATTCACTGTGTGTACTTGTAAATTGCATATGGGATTGACCGGGTAATTGCCTATGTAGCACGGACACTTTGTCAGAGGTAACGTACCAGTGTCGGACATCGACACTCTCCGGTTACAGTCTTTTCTTTACTACTTGGCTGCTTTGAGATTGCGTAGAGCAAAATGGGTTCTGACTTAAGCTTTAATTTACAATATTTTTGTGGTTCAATTGTAAATTTGGGTCTGCTTTTACATGTGATTGTTGTTTTGACCCACTCAATATGCAGGAATGCTACATACACTACACACTTTCACTACACCATCCACTATATTCTTTATGGGGCTCGTTTCGGGTCCAACAAAAAATACAGAAAAATATCCATAAATTTTAAAATAATATTTTAGGGGGCCCCGTAAAAAATCATCTCTAACGGGTATCGATAAATATTATTTTTGGGTTCGTATGTTCGGAACTGCGCAGTTGAGCATTTTCACTCCTATAAATTTAGAAATAATACTTACCGATACTGGTTAAAGCTGATTTTTTGCAGGGCCCCCTAAAATATTATTTTAAAATTTATGGATATTTTTCTGTATTTTTTGTTGGACCCGAAATGAGTCCCATAAAAAATGTAGTGGATGGTGTAGTGAAAGTGTGTAGTGTATGTAGCATTCCTCCTCAATATGTCACTTATAGGGATTGAAAGTGGCTTTTCAAGTTTCATCCTTTTTCTGCTGTGTGGTTGCCTAGAGAAATATGGTTTATGAGTTTTATCCTTGAATTCACTGTGTTTTCTTGTTAAGTGCACATGGGATTGACTGGATAATCGCCCAATTGTGCGTTCTAGGGTTTTTGTGGTGAGTGGGTCTTTTCTAGTTTTGCAATTTTTCCGTCTTTTTCCTAACTTGGTTGATTGAGATTGCATAGAGCTATTTGGGTTCTGACTTTAAGATTGGAATAATAATGTTTAGTAGTTCACTGGGATAAGAATTTGGGTCTTGTTTTACTTGTTACTTGAACCACTTGATATATCACTTATAGGGTTTCTATGGCAGCTAGTGTCTTTTCAAGTTCCAACCTTTTTTTCTGTCATGTGATTGTGTAGAGAAATATGGCTTATGACTTTTATCCTTTAATTCACTCTCTTTACTTGGTTATTGCCTGACCCATTCGATCTATCACCAATAGTTCAAGTTGCATAGCAACATTTTCAAAGCTTAACTCTTTTTTCCTTGGTTATGCATTCGAAGTCCTGATTTTTGTCTTGCATTTTTGTCTCCAGGTTTTCAGTGTTTTCCAACACCCAACTTGAATCTAAGAAATTGAGTATCTACGTTGATTAAAGAATCAGCAGATTGGGTAAAGGTCGGAGTCGTAAGCCTGTCCGTCCTGTTAGATTTGGGTATATTTGTTCAGTCGCTTTGGTGGTTTGTTTTTATCAAAATGGATGACGGGGAGCTCGATTTCTCAAACCAAGAGGTGTTTGCAAGTACCAACATGGGTGATCTCCCTGGAAGCTGCTCTATGGATAGCTTTTTCGACGACATTTTCAAGGATACACATGCCTGCACTCATACCCACACTTGCAACCCACCGGGTCCCGATTCCTCTCACACGCACACTTGTTTTCATGTGCACACCAAAATCTTGCCCGCCACCAGTGAAGATAAGGCTTCCACTGAAGATACTTCGGAGTCCTCAGAAAAGAAGTCAAAGAAATGCTCAGTGGGCAATCGTGAAGCGGTTCGCAAGTACCGCGAGAAGAAGAAGGCACGTGCTGCTTCTCTAGAGGATGAAGTTGTGAGATTGAGGACTCTGAACCAGCAGTTGCTCAAGAGATTGCAAGGTCAGGCAGCATTGGAGGCTGAGGTGGCAAGGCTCAAGTGTTTGCTTGTGGACATCAGAGGGAGGATTGAAGGGGAGATTGGGTCTTTTCCTTATCAGAAGCCGGCTAAAAGTGGTAATATGTATCAAAACATGGTTAATCCAAACTTTCCCGGTGCGTACATACCAAATCAGTGTAATATCGAGTGTGATGATCAGGGCTACTGCCTTCAACCAGGGGTGGAAGGAAAAAGTGGGGAAGATATGTTGTTAAATGGTCAGGGCTTTAATGGTTGTGAATTTGAAACTATTCCCTGTTTGGGGAATCAAAATGATGGGTTGAAGGACTTCTCTAGTGGTGGAAATGGGAATGTATCTTCTACAGTCAATCCTTCGCGTGCAAACAAGAGAAAAGGTGAGACTGATGTTTTATGTTTCAGTTATTTTCTCGGATATGGATAGAAAATGTAGGACCGGTTAAAATTAGGTATGTAGGATACATCTAGTGTTATTGTATGGTAATGAGTGACTGCAATGTATAATATTTATTAAAAAATTTGGGTTCCTTACTGGAAGCAGTTTTGTTTTTTGCAATTTTATACAATATGTTTTTTGATAACCAAGGGTCTGACCCAGCTTACGCACAACTCGACATGTTTATCCAATATGTTTCATGTTCTCAATTTTATCTGATATGCTTCACGTTCTTATATCCGGGTCTGCTCATTTCTGATCTCAATGTTGGATGCTTTTTCATTTTCGGGCTCCTAACTGGAAGCAGTTGGATCTCTGACTGTGGAGTGGTGTTAATTTCATGTTGAAAATAACAGTAACTTCTCTCCACATTCAAAGTTTCAGCTGAAGAATAACGCTATGAGGAAATTTTGCAATTTGTAGGACTAGTATTATAGTTTCGCTGTTTCGTGACTCTGCAGTCTTATCTGCAGTTAGTGTAGTTTGAGCTTGGTGTGTTTTTGCCATGACATTTTGGTTTTCATTTTTTTCTCTCTTGGTTAGCATAATTACTTGTAATATGAAGTTAGAGTTACTTTCATTGAGAAAAGTACTATTCTTCGATATCACTTGATATTATGGTGATTTAGATAGTTTCCAATCCAACCTAGCATGATCAGCTTGTTTGAGGTAGGACCTGAAGCCCGAGGGAAATGGATTTGTGTTGCGGTCAGTTTTTTGGATCTGAGGGTGGATTTTGTTTGTGGGTTCACTTGAGATTTAGCAGCCCCAATTGACTGGGAAACTAGGCTTGGTTTGTTTTGTTTAGTTTGGTTTGGTAAAGGTTTATTAGCTAAAAGAGGCAGCAAGACAAAACGTGGCTGAACCCCAGACAAATGAACACACCTATGGCTAACATTGCCATTTTACTGATATGATTCCATCTCAACAAATTTCTCCATACATTTGAAGAAAAACTGCACTCAATAAACAACTTCTTATGAGATCCTCAGCTTGCAACGTAGCAAACAAACTAAACAGTTGCCCCCCCTCTATCCGTTGATCTGTCTCTATTTTCCCAGCTTCTCCAAAAAGAGAACTATTGAATGGAAGCCCATCTAGGAACATTTTGGTTGAACCCCAACTTACTCCAAGGAACAACGTTGGGTGAACGAGTAGCCACCCCCAGATGCAAGGATGGTTTTTGATGTATTTATGTATCCATTTAACCCATATAAGTATCAGCTTATTACATACTGCCTGCAGGTGTCTGAGCATAGTTGCACAAACTGACCCTCATTCATGATAGCCCCTTTTGTTTGAGCTTAACACCAGCCCACAAAAATGATCTCAATAGGCTTTCCATCTCCCCAAATCACCTTCCGTTATAGAATAAGTAAATAGCTCCAATAAAATTGAAGATTGGGATGTCTATGTAAGAAGAAAGGATAAGATAAGTACAGTAAGCTAAAGTTTGGCCCAGATAGGATGAGCCCTTTATATATTTTTCTTGATAAGTGCAGGATGAGGCAGCAACAACTATTGGATTAATGTGTAATAAAGATTCGTGTTCCTAGTATACAATATCTATTTGTGAGGTGGCAGGATTAGGTGAGGACATTTTTCCTAAAAGATGTGTAAGAATTCCTACTGCATCTGTATGATTATATGGACTATGCAGTGAACCTCATGTGTGTTTTAGTATATTATTCATATTGCTGCGGCTTGGAAAAGTTCTGACCGGTAAGAAATAACTGCAAGATGGTGGGAAATAGAAAGAAAATGAAGAAAGGGCGCAGGCATTGATTTAGACATGAACACGTTAGTTTGAAACTGTATGAACCATGTTTTCTTTGTTAACATTCTGAAATATGTTGTTTTTGTTAATTAGAAGCACCTAAGCTTTGATGTAATTTGAGGACTTTTGACTTTCTTTTGCTGTTTCTTACAAACAAGCACATTGTATTTTGTTTTATCAGGAGGGACTCGTGCAGCATCGGGAGGCTCAAGAGCTACTGGGATGTAGCATATTAATAATGCAGGATACTTTATGTCTACCAATAAGTAGTTTTGCTGGATTTCCGTGCATCTCCCCTTGGACAACATGTTCTAGTTTTCAAATTCTCCGCGCTACCTTGATATTGGGTTATGTTGCTGTATCGACGTTGGCTACATTTATTGATTCAGTCTGTATTTTGTGATATGTATTGACCGTGATACAGTTGGTTGTAGGACTTAGCTGGGAGAGACCCAACTTTTGGCGTCCATGAAGCTTCTGTAGCTTTTCTGCTCTGTCCTTTTATGGTTTATGACATGTAAGTTCGTGAAGAAGTTTGAAAACATTGCTCGGCTGTTTATCCTTCAACCTTTTCAATCTTTAAGTTCTTTCTCCATATGTATTTTCTTCCCATTTCCTACTCCCTAATATATGGAAACTTCTAGCTAAATGTTGGATGCTGGATGTCTTTCTTGTTATGGTAGAGCTCTAAGTTTTCAGGTTAATAGGATGGCAGAGAGGAATTCATGCGGTCGACTTACCTTCATTGTGACAAGTTTCAGTATGGCCTTGGTTAATAATACTACGAGCTGAGGTAGTTGAGTTACATGCGTGTTTTGGCTACTCTTCGGTCTAACAGGAGCACGTATATGATTGTATCAACATAAGCTTCATTTGTTTGATTCTCACCCTAAAAAAAACCCCGTTCCAACTTTCTTACAAATACATATATGATTGTATCAACATAAGCTTCATTTGTTTGATTCTCACCCTAAAAAAAACACCGTTCCAACTTTCTTACAAATCTAGGACCATTCGCCTGATCATTCATTGCCACTTGGAGCTGACCTTCTTCAACACCCCAGTGTTGGCGGCACGTGTGGTGGAGAAGGCCAGCACTAGGGTGTTGGAGAAGGTCAGCACCACAGAGGGAGTGGATGGTAGTACGTAGTATTTGTTTTCCAAGTTCGAAAATACCCATGTCAATGACAACAAACTTTGATCAAAGTAGATGATCATGTTAACGAACTAAAAGTTCAAGAAGTTTCAAATCAAACATCATATCAGATGTATAAGACATATCCTCTAACTCAAAGCTTAACCTCTAGGGAGAGATTGCACTACACCCCTGTGGGAGTTACAGATTAGTTCACAGTTTGGATATCATCATCCTCGCGGTAAATACTATCAGCCATTTGCCATATTTGAAGGCTATTGTCTTCAGCTACACTTGAAATAACCCACGGCTCGTTCTTGTTCCACGAGAAATCAGATATCTTTGCTTTGTGACCGCCATGAGAAAACAGAAGCTCCGGTGGGCCATCTTCAGCTTCTCCTTCCAACTGCTCATCTCCAATCCTGAAGCCATTCATTCATTAGAATAAAATGGGAAATATTTAAGTAGTTTCAAATACCTGTTCTCATACATGCGTATCAGAAGATTAATAACAATTAAAGTCATAATTTAAAGGGAATTGAAACACCAGATACCATACACAAGTTTTAGCGGTATATCAAACTCAATACAATACCTGTTAAGGTCCCAAACCATGAGTCTCCTGTCACCAGCGGACGATGCCAAAACAGTTTCATGATTAGGATCCCATTCTACCTGGAATACTTCCTCCCTGTAAGGAAAACAATCCAGTGAGCAGCTTTTGAAAGTCGACTTTATAAGTCTATCACAACACTTCAGACACAGAAACATCTTTGCCTTTGAAACTTTTGTGAAATAATAGTTGACATTATAAGGGGAAATACTAACTGATGCTGATACAGAGCATGAAAATACATGAACCAAAGCACCATCAAGTATGTTTAAATATCCTTTTGTAAATTCAGTTACCAATGCAGCAACTTCACCCAAAATTACCAAATCTTCAGAGCTCATCAACATATTAAATTCTCATGGCACTGGAGTATAAGATCTATCTGAAAGCCAAAAGACTTACGTGTGGCTACTCAAAACATGCAATGGAGATGCCAGTTTCCGTATATCGAACAAACCAACAGTAGTATCTGATGATGCAGTAGCCAGAACCCATTCGTTATAAGGGTTAAAGGATACGTAGTTCACCTGGGACCATGAACAGAAAAGGTTATTAGTAAAAACAACAAAGCCATGAATATTCTTATGCCGAGAACCAACAAAAAATGAGTTGCACAAATGGGAGAAGAGGACAAAGTAAGGAATCAGACCTCAAAATCTATGGACAAACTGTTATTTTCTATTTTCAGTTATACAAGGCGGTCCTCCATACCTTAACCATTGCAAAGACTAGACAGGGTGAATGCCAAAAGGACAGTATACAAACTCATTTTCTCTTTTGTCACTCATATAAGGCAGATCCTCCGACCCTTAACCATTGCAAACTCTAGACTGGTGGCACCCAGGGTGAACGCCAAAGGACCACTCCCAAGAGCTGGCTCCCGTTAAATGGGGGAGCTGTTAGGAGTGGACTAGGTGCACTAATTGGTCAATCTAGAACACGAAAAACATCTCAAGGTCACTTCAGAAGCCCAAGCTTTTTCAAACCAAGCAATGGGAAACCAATAGAAAAAGCTTCCAAGTTTCCTGAACATCTAGTTCCGAGCGGTGACTGGGAACAAATTTAGTACTGTTGTAGGATCCATACAAACACAACCGAGATCAATAATCAATTACTGCTACATACCCAAAAACTACAAAAGTATATGAATTGGAACATAATTTTATCTTTGCAATTTGTCCTTTATCCTCAAGCACGTAACTGGAATTTGCACTTACATGTCAATACTTGAAAAACATACAGTAATGCAGCAGAATAAGAATCTTTGGGCTAACTCATGGTGTTACTATTAAAGAGAACTACCCAAAATATGCGTTCTTATTACTTCTATTTTCACAAGCTACGCAGATTTATACATGCTAAGGGTAGTGACAAAACTGCATGAACGTCTGGAGACCGAACCTTTTTCCTTCTTTTTTTTGGGTAAATTGGTGCCATTTTCTTACTAATCTGAGACAGCATTGTTCCATATAGGAGGGGCCCATATAGGCATAAAACATAAGAATAAAGGCCCATAAACAAATACGGTAGGATTGAACAAGACAAGTAGGTCATTGACTGAATACTAGCTAAAAAAACAATAGTGGTACTGGTACACAGTTCGCATGATGAAGAAGTATGTATTGGAAACTGGCATTACAAAACAAAATATGTTTGGATTTTGGCGACTTTGAGACTAAGTTTTCATTTCTCTACTTAAGAAGATGCTAATGGCTGATGGTACAACAGAGTACAAAAACTGCAATTGACTTAAAGGGGCCTATGATTTACACCTTACTGCTGATAGAGTAGGGTTGAAAGTGACGTATTAAACACAAGTAAGATCTCACTATGACAAATAACCTCACTATGAATGATTCCAGTACGTCTGGACTCCCAAGTGGATTCAGCTTGAAACTAATCAACTTGCAACACTTATAGCTTCATCAATTTTTTTTTTTTTTCTATTTCCAACTGATCTCATCGATTTATCTTGTTCTCCCAATGCTCATTCATCCTATCACCCTAGTGATACACCATGGCAAGTAGTCTTGAAAAGTTGGTACATATAAAATATACAGTTGGAATGCCAATAAAATCAGATTATAGAAATAAACATGTTTCCATGGAACAGGTAACCAAATCAATCACAGTGACTAACGAATAAATTGAATATCACACAGAACTAATGACAGTCATATCTTATAAAGGTTAAAATTGTTAGCATTTCAGAATGCATGGATGGAAACCAAGAAATGCCTATTCACAGAGTGGCACAACCATGCAAGTGAAGATAATTGCAAAATTACCTCTTTCTCATGAGCTTGGACAGAATGTTGGGCTGTGTTTGTGCGCAAATCCCAAATCATTAGGTAGCAATCATCCCCCACAGACCCAAACAAATTCTCATTCTTTAAGTGCCAGGCTACATCCTCAACCACACTTCCGTGAGCCTAATTCACAGAGGTAACGATTAATTCAGCATTGAACAAATCCAATTGACAACAAACGACTATGTGCTATGGAAACACAAATGAAGAGGGTAAGAGACAAATTAACCTCATAAACATGTATTGCGTCGAGCACTTTATCTTGAGGCATTGAGGAAACATCCCACAAACATATTTTGCAGTCATTTGAACCACTCAAAAGGTAACCCTCTTTTAGTTGGCTCCAAGACAAACCATACCCTTCTTTATCATGACCCCTCAATCTCAAGTCAGGGTTGCAAGATGCTCCTTCCTCCTTCATTGAGTGTTTGCTACAGTCAAAGACATACACTTCACGCCCACTAGTCTTTGCTGCAACAACAGATGGGTTCTGAAACATACATCGTGCCCTATTCACCTCTCCATCAACATGTATCTGTTGTATGATCTCCACCTGTTATAAAGAAAAACTCTTTTGTATAAGAAAGCACATACCTTGATGCACATAGATGATACATGATCAGGCATGCATAGGAGGGTATATAAGTAGGCCATCCTCCCATAATGCTTATCTTCTTTCCCCTATGATATATCAATCTCCTCGTTAAATAATCTAGAGAGACCATCACAAGGCTCAAACAAGCAACCAGTACAGACGAATACTTGAGCAACAAGAGAGGTGCACAAAACGTTGCCTTTGTATAAAAAGTGCTGCTCTACAGTAGCCATGGGCAAGAATGGTAGGTTGTGCAGCATAATCTGGGCTATTGCTTCTTTCTGAGAATCATCTCACTCCCTATAACCTGACCTCATTCCAATCCATTTCCAAACGGAATGAATTATGTTACACCATCTGAAAAAGTGGGTGAATACAACCATCGCTTGTAATTAGCTAAAAGAGTGGGGGTCACTATTTTAATTGGACCCACCTCATTGTTTAACCAATCATATATGTTCACACAAGTGTAGCTGGCTGAACAATATTGGAATCATTTCCATACAGGTAGGAACAAACATGCTCCCTTTTCGAAATATTGAAAAGAACTCACAAATGATATTCAGAAGTTCTTTTCACAACAAACTAGCATATCAGATCGTGCTTTTAAAATCTATAAACTAAACAGACCGCAGTCATATTCAAAACCTTCCCTTTTCTACCCGCTAAGATGTTAGACAACCATTTTACTATCCCAAACCAAACAGATTCAGTTGGTCATTAAATCAACGGTTCACACACACATAAGGCTGCAAATGTACCAAGTTGTTCGTAAACTGATTGAGGCTTAACTCCATAAAAAGGCTTGTTCGAGTTTGATTCGTCTATTAAACAAACCGAACCTAAGCCTCAATTTTAGGCTCATCTAATAAAGGAGCCGAGCTTGAACTTGACACTATTCGGCTCGATTAGGCTTGCAAAAGTATGAATATATACCATGAAAATTTCATATATAAACTTGAACCTGTATCAACTTATATAACTTGTATATATACATAAAGAAAATTTTATAACTTGTACATGTATAAACATTTACAACTACTAAAAACTTAAAGATGTATATGCTTTGGAATTCGTATATGTATAAACTTATTTATGTACATAACAAAAGATTTATTTGCAGCTTTACATGTATGAGAGCACAAATATCTAATATTTTTTGCTCATTAAGGCTCCTGAACAAGTTTAAGATCAACTCAAACCGAGTCAAGCACAGCTCGGGATTCCCTCATAAAATTTTCATCGGGCTCGAGCTCGAGTTCGCAAAAACCTTAACAAACGAACTCGTATATATTCAACTTTGCTAGAACCACAAACACTTGCGCACACACAAGTGCAAAAACACACTCACAAGATGTGTCGGATCCACTCACACTGGTGGTGTGCAGTGTGTGTGGCCTCCCACACCTTGCAAGTGTGTTTTTTCATTTGTTGTTCGTGGTTTTAGCACTTTTGTATTCTAAAAGTCGCCCGGGTGGGCTCATTTGCAGCCCCTACTGGCACTAGAAAGAGAAAGTGAGAACCATTTACAAATCTCAAACTAAACTAGATTCAGTTAGCAATTTAATCAAACACATGGCGTACCCACACACCAATACAAAACAAAACAAAAAAAACGAAATCACACACCCATCACGCATACAGCACCAATCTCGAAAACCCACCTTGGGAATCATGTCAGTCGCCGCTCCCGTCGCCGTCGACGTGGCAGGGCTACACGGGATGTGAGCATCGGCGACCATGAGGAAGTTTGGGCAGTCATCGGCGGTGTGGGTCCCAAGAACCAGCTTGTGCACGGCGAAGGATCCATCGGAGGGTTGCGGCAGAGGAGAGGGGAGCCACTGGACGGTGAGAGAAGGCCACTCGAGCGGGTGAGAGAGGACCAGGTCGTACAGGAACGGGGTGTTCTTCCTCCACACAGCGAATTCCTCCTCCACCAACTGCTCTACGCCTGACTCGTCTTCCTCCCCCATCTCTCTCTCTCTCTCTCTCTCTCTCTCTCTCTCTCTCTCTGCGACACTGGTTTTCCCGCCAAAATGGTTGCGTTGGAGGGAGCAGTAAACAGATTTTGTAGGCGAGAGACAACGCGAGATGTTTACGGTGGAGGGTTTAGATCTGGGCCGGCGAGTCTGTTTCGGTGTATGGACGGCCCAATGTGACATAATGGTGGGCTCTTGGTCCAAAAGATGTTTGAGGGATGCCTAATAGACTTGGGGTCCTGTAGTGCACCCTGCACTACAGAGGTGTAATGCGCAACACAAGTAATCTATTTCGATAACCAATGATGCAGGTTTCATCTTGAATCATGCAGATCTGAATTATCTATTGAACGACTCAAATCGTGCACTACACCCTGCATTGGAGTCTCTGTCGAATAAGGTACTCTCCATGAAACTACTACCCATTTATCTTTTGATTTGGGTTGATAAAAATCAATAATGCTTGGAACAAATATCAACCGCACCCACCTATGTGGCATTGCATGATTTTTTTTTTTTTGCCAACATTGTATACATCAGTGAAGATTAGTAGGAATTAATTTGTTCACAATCAAAAGAGATGATTGATGTCTCTTCATAGACTCGAACCCCAGGCCTTTTCTTTGCAAGACATGCAAGGGATACAACCAAATGGGCTAAGAGCCACATCTTTTGGCACTACATAATTGGTGGTTGCAGAGTAGTTTCAAAGTGGTTGCTCGCTCATTACCAATCATGCAATGCACACAAGTGAGTGTGGTTGGTGGAGTGTTGTTTCCATGATTAGATAATATAAAAAAAAGTCTAATGAGTCGATTAGTAAATTATTTAAGTGTAATTTTAAAACTTGAGGAGTTATTTTAAAATATGTTGGTACTTGACTTCGTTATGAGGTAAATCGATCTCAAACCAGCTTTAATAGAGTCTATCTTGAGTGTTTTTTAACTAATAACATTGAACTGTGTAGTAACTTTCAAGCTTAGTTTATTTATGAACCGCTATTGTAGGCGCCCTGTGAGATGTTCGCAGTGGAGGGTTTAGATCTGGGCCAACAAGTCTGTTTCGGTGCAATGACGGCCCAATATGAGATCCTGGCGGGCTTAGTCCGAAAGATGTATTGTAGCAAGTAACTGAGTGAATTAATCAAAGTTTGTTTACAATATTTTACGAGCTTCAAAATATGTTCAAGTTAGTCTTTTTTATTGAGATGACTCGATCTCAATTGATTTTAATAGAGTCATTCTCAAGTAACTCGAAGTTGTTAAGAATTCTCAGCTAAACGAGCCGAATAGTAACTTATTCGGTTTTGATTTGAAAACTTACAAATGTTGAAAAATATGCAAGTTTAATTTGTTTATATAGAGACAACTACCTCGAATGAGCTTTTGACTAGTGAATATCATGAGCTCTGTTATCACTCCTCTTTCTGATCATAATAATGGGGTGGATTGTTAGTTTGGGCCGTTTTAAACCCAACTCAGGTTCAATTCGGTGACCAAACCCTTTCATCTCGTAGACCTGGAAAGATTACCATCTTCACTGAAGATTAGTTTGACCGAATGTTGATAATTACATCATCCGAAATAGACGGACTATATATCTT
Organism: Rhododendron vialii; assembly: GCF_030253575.1. Taxonomy (NCBI): domain Eukaryota; kingdom Viridiplantae; phylum Streptophyta; class Magnoliopsida; order Ericales; family Ericaceae; genus Rhododendron; species Rhododendron vialii. The sequence goes on along the minus strand of NC_080561.1, from coordinate 6,967,964 downwards.
TGAATTCATCTTGACTGTCCATTTGTTTTTTATCACGTTGCTACAAAGTCTACATAAGTTTTATGATTAATGGAAATTTTTCTTCTCCATTTTAAAAAAAAGAAAGAAAGTATACTTAAAATTAATCTCTTTATGTGGTTCATTTTTCCTTTGGAGCTTAATAGATGGACATTTGCTAACCGAAGAAAGAGATCCTACTTTAGTCTTTACTTCCTACATTGAAACATTATTGTCTACGAACTTCTTTTCTTTTTCTCAAAAAAGTCAATTTGACACCCTCTCAATCATGAGAAAATAACAACGAACTCACGGTGGTTTCTATGTTTGTGAACAAGTTCGATTTCGACTCAAACCTAATAAAGTTTGACTCGTCAAATTTTTATAGAATTCGATTTTGGATCGAGTTCGGTTAAAAATTGGATCGAATTCAAATACACTTGCAGAGGAGTAACATTAACAAAATACTGAGTGGCAAAATCATTTCCCTAAAAATTTAATGAACGAACCTGAACACTTTAAAGCTCGGCTCGATTCGACTTGTTTGTAGCCCTATTCGTATATAAGTGGGCCACTTGACCCGTCTCACTTGGATATCCAAATTTGATGGTTCAAATTTCACAATTTTGTCCCACAAAAAAAAATTTTAAATTGCACCAACGTGCGTAGAAACTCCAAACATTCTCTCTTTTTTGAAAGCTGATGGTATGACGATTAGGCTATCATGCATCGTTTTCAAAACATATAAGGTCTTTTGAGTGTAGAAATATATTTATCAGTGTATAGCTAGTTACATATAATTAACCTTTTAAATTAGTTATTTTTGTGGATAAGGAAATAAGTGGGGAAAATAACTCACATATGCATTTAGTTTTTGAACCTCAAAATAAAATTTCTGCGCCTTTAGGTGTCCGTGAAATTCATCCGAAAATTTTCATATATTGGCTTAACTGTATCAAGTTCCAATGACAGTACCACAAAACACCACTTAGCCACCATCATTTAGAAATGAGGATGCTGTTAAGCATTTTCCTGGATAGCAGTCAATTCAATCGTTCATCTCAATATGGACGGTTCGGATCGAATTTGTGGACATATAAATCGCATTTAAATCTAAACCGTCCATTACTTGGTTAAAATTCAAGTCGTTGAGATAAATGGCCGAACAACCGCTCTGCACTTGCTTTGCATGGAGATGCTCGGCAGCATCCACATCTCCCATCATTCATGCCAGCAAAATGGAAGTGGTGGACCATATCTCGGTTTTTTTTGCTTTCCGACCATGTATTAGCCACTCATTAGTCAGACAACAAATCAAACAAAATACGGAACATCTTTACTGGCCAGAACAATAAAGTATATTCCTTTCTCACAAGTAGCGGCAAGCATGTGGGTAACATTGTCAATGTGACATAAAGTAATCTCCTACAATGATTAACATGCACCACCCAATTCGAAAATATTCCCTCCGTTCAAAAATGTTTATCCGATTCGCAAAATAATAACTCCAAAATAATATATTTCTTTCAAGAAAAAGTTAAAAAAAATTTCATAAATTTAAAAAACTCTTCGATATCTAGTAAATTGTTGAAAAAAATTTGAATTTTTTTTACAGAAATTATATTATTTTGGAGTCTTTGTTTTGCGGAGCGGAGGGAGTATTATCTTTATTTAACAGTGCACATGTCAAAAAAAAGGAGTGTTGCTATATGTACCGACCACGGGGAGGGAAAACGTACCGACGGCCGCCGGCGGGCCGTCTCCGGCCACCAGACGGCCGATCCGAGCCGTTCAAAAATTTTAAAAAATAAAACCGAGGGGGCCAACGCGGGAATCAAGGGCATCCGAGGTGTTTAGGGTGCTTGATCAAAGCACCCTTTTTTCGTGTATATATGTACACACACATATATACACGAAAAAAGGGTGCTTTGATCAAGCACCCTAAACACCTCGGATGCCCTTGATTCCCGCGCTGGCCCCCTCGGTTTTATTTTTTAAAATTTTTGAACGGCTCGGATCGGCCGTCCGGTGGCCGGAGACGGCCCGCCGGCGGCCGTCGGTACGTTTTCTCTCCCCCAATGGTCGGTACTCATAGATTTTTCGCAAAAAAAGTAGTAGTAATTTTATTTTCCCAACCAGACTTTGGCCAACATGATACCCCAAATCAGAAAGTCCCCAAAAGCTAAAAAAGACTCTGTTAAATTATTTGAGCTATTGATTTTGATAGGAAGATATTCCCAAACACAACTAATATAATTTTTTTTTCTTTTCATAACTAGAGTTTGGATGTTCGGGCCAGTCTAAGTGAACCTCGATTAATTCCAGAGATTTAAAGTAAACAATGGTGTAAACCTTTCAATACCCCGATGTTTGGAGTGTTTCGTCTCATTGGGAGGCCGAACACTTGTTTTTTCTTATCCGTATTTGGCCAAATGCCTTGGGTTGAAACACAACAAAAAAACGGACGAACCTCTATAATTTAAAACATTGTGAGTTGAAAAAAAAAACCCGTTGCCTCAGGATAAATCGAGGTTTCTGGAAACTACTCCAGACGCACGAGTTATAAAATAAAAAACTATTACTCTATCTGTCTCTTTTTAAATGTCCTGCTTCGTAACTCCAACTTATTAAAAAGACATTATCATTACACCTTTCACATCAACTTTTACCTCCATTTTCTTTCTTTACCTCTATGGAGACATCATCATTACATTTTTACTCACTAACTTTTCAAAAAAGAATCTACTACTTTAGGGGCAAAATGAAAAATTTACAAACTTTTACCTATTAACTTTACAAAATGGACACTTATTGAGGGACAACTCAAAATAAAATACTAGACTCTAAAAAATGGACGGAGGGAGTATGATAGGAATTTTTTAAAACTTTCGTACAATGGACGAATGGACGATCAGCCATCCACCGATCCATCCTTCACCCGAGATCATATATGCCGAGTAAATTCATGTACTTTTGTACTGAGATGTTTTAGGTCTTTAAATTGTGAGTTTTTATGCGTTTCAAAAAATTTATGCAACTGAGGATTTGGTTTCTCCGTCCTAGACAGCATCAAATAATTACGCTTCAAAAAGAATTGGTTATAAACAAGATGGATCTCGCTACATACTGCCCACAGGGCATCCCTATCTTTTATATTTTATTATATATTTCAATCAACTTCAAGGCCTAAAGTTGCTTATCAACTTCAAGGCCTAAAGTTGCTTACGGCGGACTATCAATCTTTTTTTTTAATTGGACACTTTTGCCCTTCTATCACTTGCTTTATTTGCATCTTAAAGCAACACATTTTTCAAGAAAAAGTCCGTCCACATACTCCGCACAGACTTTTTGTGCACAGATTGTGATGTGGAGCCCATCACAGGTCTTATACAAATTGATTCAAGTAGTTCATTAAATTTAAAAAAAAAATTTGAGAGCACTTGCAAAACATTAGCTTAATCCGATACCTATAATTGTTCGATCTAATCATTTAACTTTTCATTCAGATTATAAGATCCTAAAACATGAATGAAAAATTAGATGATTGGATCGAGTATTTATATGTATCGTATTGAGCTGATTTTTTGTGAGAATTCTCAAAAAAATATTAAAATTTTAATGAACGGCTCAGATTGTTTGTGTGCAACCCGTAATAGACCCTATATTGCGATCTGTGCACAGAAAATATGTGCCAATAGCACCTCCGTACCGAAGAACCATTTCCTAAATTTGGGTTCTTATTTATTTTTTCTCCTTTTTATAGTAGTATCTACTTTATTCATTTTTGCTTGATAAACAAAAAATTAACAGAAATAGAACAACACTGAATGCACTGAGGCACTTTGTCCTCTCTCTTTTTTTATAATTTTTTCTTTCAGGCGACACTTCTCTCCTTTTTTTTTCCTTTCACTGATGAAGTATTTTATTTTCTTTTTCACTTTCACCACAAAATAATTTTTAAAAAAAATTTGGTTTTGATTGTAATCTTTTACTTTTTAGATTTCTCTCGTCACGACGAATCAAAAATCCGAAAAAATGGACAAAAAACTAACAAATGTAAAAAAAATTTGAATAAGGACAAAAAATTATCCTTTTGGATTATGGCCAAAATAGGCCTAAGTACTTACAATTGTCTGGATGGGCTGATTTTTCACAAGGCCACTCGAAAAATTATTTTCAAGTAAATGGAGTTTGTGGTGAAAGTGAAAAATAAAATAAAATACTTCATCAGTGAAAGGAAAAAAAAGGAGAGAAGTGTCGCCTGAAAGAAAAAATTATAAAAAAAGAGAGAGGACAAAGTGCCTCAGTGCATTCAGTGTTGATAAAAGAAAAGATTATTCAGTGTTGTTCTATTTCTGTTAATTTTTTGTTTATCAAGCAAAAACGAATAAAGTAGATACTACTATAAAAAGGAGAAAAAATAAATAAGAACCCAAACTTACTGGAAATGGTTCTTTGGTACGGAGGTGCTATTGGCACAGATTTTCTGTGCATACATCGCAATATAGGGTCTATTATGGGTCGCACACAAACAATCCGAGCCGTTCATTAAAATTTTAATATTTTTTTGAGAATTCTCACCAAAAATCAACTTAATACAATACATATAAATACTCGATCCAATCATCTAATTTTTCATTCATGTTTTAGGATCTTATAATCTGAATGAAAAGTTAAATGATTAGATCGAACATTTATAGGTATCGGATTAAGCAATGTTTTGCAAGTGCTCTCAAAAAAATATTTTAAATTTAATGAACTACTTGAATCAATTTGTGTGAGACCTGTGATGGGCTCCACATCACAATTTATGCACAGAAAGTCTGTGTGGAGTCCGTGGACAGACTTTTTCTTGAGAAATGTGTTGCTTTAAGGTGCAAATAAAGCATGTGATAGAAGGGCAAAAGTGTCCAATTGAAAAAAAGAAATGATAGTCAGTTGTATTAATTTAGTCGTTACGTAGTACACTTGACAAAAGCAAGTGCAGAGCTTGAAGTTGATTGAAATATATAATACAATATAAAAGATAGGGATGCGAGGGCAGTATATAGCAAGACCCAAACAAGATTACATATTTTGCTATTTTACCCATAAATCCGCAATACACGACCGCTAAAAAACCCCTCAAAATTACATTAGTTTTCCATCTTATGGTACATAATTGACAGACACTAAAAAAAACCTCAAAATTACACACTACTCCCTCCTAAAAATCAATACTACATAAAAAGTTTTAACAGTTGATCACATAATTCTGAAAAATTAAACAGACAATAACAGGAATAACACATTCGAAGGATAATAATTTGCGCGTGCTTACGTTTCTTAGCGTGATTGATTACATGACAGCGCACGCGCCGGGGTTCTCATCGCTGAAAGCGGTGGTGTACCGCACCTCGGTGGAACTCGCGCGCGCCAGCTGATTCACCCGCGGGTCCTCGGAATACCGCACGTACCCGGCCGGGGCCTTCCGGTCGTACACGCCCTGCGCGTAGGGGTGCTCGACCACGTCGTAAGGAACGTAGGGCCATATCTCCGCCCTCTTACCAGTCCGGCGAGCCACGTGGTTCACGACCTTCTCGGGGTCCACGTACCCGACCACCGTCACCTTGTGCTGCTTGGGCTGGATGTCGACGGATTGTACGCCTTTCATTCCTTCCACGGCTCTCCTCACCTTCCGCTCGCATCCCTCGCAGTCTATCTTGCATTTTATCTCCACCGTCTGGTTCACACATCAAATTGATAAGTTAGGGGATCGACTACTAATGTGTCAAAAAATGCGGAATTAAGTAGGAAAAAAATACATATACTTTTCAGCACTAAAAAAGAAGAAGAGTGTGGATGTATTCGATGAATGGTGATTTTTGTATAGCTTTTTGATGTAATTTTAGAGGTTAATCGTTCACGAATCGAAAAAGTAAAAAAATATGGATCGATTTTGAAAAAATTCAAATAAAACGACACTTAAGTTCTAAAAAGCAATTGTTTGATACTTTTTATATCTTTAGTTAACTTATTTTGTTTTTAATCATAATTTTATACTTTTAGACTCTTCTCGTCTTCTCGTCGAATTGGATGATTAATTAAAAAAAATACGAGTCTTAAAAAAAATTAAAAAAGATGAACAAAACACACAAAATGAAAGAATAAGTTAAGTTTAGAAGAACTCAGCCTAACTATAATGCTATCTCCAATCAACCCTCTATTTGTTCTATTTCATCATTAGTATGTGTTGGCTCCACATCAACGCGAGAGATTGTGTTTAGTATCGCGTAGGTAGACTTTTTGTTTTCCAAGATCAATCGTTGTGCATCCAGTTCATCTAATAAGATGGTCCCACCAGAACATGGCAAAAACAGAAATACTAAACGCACTGGATTTTTTGGGCATCGATAAGGATGGATGGTAAAGCATGTCGGCTCAGTCACATGGCTTAAGGTTATTGGACGGAAGCTTTGTCAGGGTGTGGGCGCAATACGACAAAATACCGGTGGGCAAGTAGTTCAGCCATAAAATTAAAATATCCCGATCCAGCCACGTGGACGGTCCAGATACGGGTGAGAATAAAGGAGTCTTTTTCATGTGGTTGGAAAATAACGTTGACGCTTCGACCGAGACACGGATTGTGGAGAAAATAGATGACATTAAAATATCAGAACTGGAGAAGGTGTTGTGCAATGATGTACGCAGTACTATGTTCCGCACGTTTGAGCCATTGGATTGTGCATCCAACGATTCGAATCTCATCTTGACAATGAACAATTCTCGATCGTTGATTGTCGAGATGAGATCCGCGCCGTCAGATACACGATCGGACGGCTCAGAAATACGCAACACGATACTGCACATACTACATTACAACACCAACCAAAGTCCATTAGAATACCAAGTGTTATAGAATGAATAATTGGTTCATTTTGATCTCCTATTTTTTACTCGAAAATTTTAGGATCCATGAAAGGATTTCATGAAGGAAAAAAAGAAGTTCAGATTCACACATAGGGTACTGTAGGCTATTTGGCAGATCTAACGGCTCAGAAATACGCAAAAAATACGCAACACGGTACTGCACATACCATTGTACAGCACCAATCAAAGTCCATTAGAATACCAAGTGTTATAGAATGAAAAATTGGTTCATTTTGATCTCTTATTTTTAAACTCATATTTTAGAATTCGCCGATAACACCAGTATCTTTTGGCTATTTGGCAGATCTACATAGGCTATTTTCTCCATTCTACAGATCTACATAGGCTATTTGGCAAGCAAAACAAGCAGGAGAGTAAGTGTTAAGCAAAGATTAACAACCTGGCCGCTGGAACCTAGGTCAGATAATGTGCGTGCACATACATGAGCGAGAGCGTGAAAACATCTTTCGAAATAGAAAAATTCATGAAAGTGAGGATTGATATCGCGAGCACGAATTGACAGCGAAACGGAGGTCCTTCTAAACGATCACGTGACTTAAGGCCCGATTAGTATTTACGCTCAAAACAAATGCCAACAAACTCGCAAAACACCGGTGGTGGTGCTTTTTCACCTAGGAGCGGTGGAAAACCACCAAGTCATGTTAACAACATCCGGCTGCCCGAAAATAAAAATGTTAGGATACATGAGACTCGACCCATGAAACAGTTCGCGAAAAGAAATGAACGGTCAGAGTGATGTGAATCTGGAATATTCATTTCTTTTCACGAACGGTTTCATGCATCGAGTCTCATGTATTGTACCTCGCCGGAAAAACAGAACCAAAGTTACAGTATACCTCTCAAATTTGAAAGAGGTGAGAAGATCTGTACTCGGCAGAGTAGATCTGGCCGGCCGAGATCATTTCAAGGAAACTACTCCAAGTAATTCGCCACCCTTAGAAATCAATTTTCTTAACGAGTTCAGTTCTGTTGCTTTTAAATTTTTGAAGATCACAGAAGCAATACGGAGTGAGAAAAAAAAAATTCGATTCCCCTTGCCAGCAACTCTCGGACCACCTCTCTTGAGTGCACAAACGCGTGACATGACTGTGGGAGAGGCTGTAGTGATTAGTCTGAGGTGCGCGCAAGCTGATTCGAAACACTTTGCATTAAAAAAAAATACGGAATCGAAAAAGGGTACCTGCAATTGCCTGCGTCTTTTGTAATGCTGGGAGCTGGAAGCGCCGGAGCAATCGAACAAGTTAGAGAGATGATCCAGAGCACCCATTGTTGAAAATGGAGTTAATCGAACTAGAAGATAGATGATGTCTGAAGCAAACAAATATCCCACCAACTGGTCTGTTTTTTATCGCTCTTCGATTTCACGCTTGAGATGTGACGAGAGAGAGAGACCCTTTTGTTGTCGATTTGACTATTTGAGGAGGTTAACATTATATAAACCTCAGACGTGAATCTCAGTCGTCCGTTGTCCGCGTACCACTCGTAGAGTTATTTCAGCCACGTGTCCCACATCGGCGCGATCTAAGAGGATCGAGACAGTAAAAGTCTTTCGCAAAAATTTCTAAACCTGTTCGCAGCACTACAGGATTTTTCAATCCATAACTTCTTGTTTTCAATTCACATCTTACTAATGGATTGGGAAATTCTGTAGTGCAAAGCCTTGCAAGGCATTTTATAGGGCGTACTTGGACCATCGATCTTAATAATGAATGGTTAAGATATGATTTTTAATTATGATGGGTAAAAATCATTTATCATCGGTCATAATTAATTTTTAATATGAACCATTAATTGATGAGATCAACAACTGTGTGTCGCCCTATACGTGCACTACACGGATTGCACTAGAGCACCATGAGTGACAGGACTAGATTAGCAATTCGAATGGAAAAATTATACAGTACTAATTGCTTTTGGACCACGGGCTATTTCTACCATATATTTTTACAGTAATGCTACACACACAAAACAGATTTTGTGCACGAATTTATTGCGGGGCTCACATCCGGTCCCACACAATTGATCCGAGGTGTTCATTAAATGTAAAACATTTTTTTAGGGGTTCCTGCAAAAAAATCAGCTCAATTCGATACTTATAGATGATCGATTAAATCATCTAACTTTTCATTCGGATTTCAAGATGATGAAAAGTTAGATGATTGAATCGAGTATCTATAGATATTGGATTGAGTTGTTTTTTTTGCGAGGGCTCTTGAAAATATATTTTACATTTACTGAACGACTCAGATCGTTTGTGTGGATCTCGAAGTGAACCCCACAAACAAATCTGTGCGTGATCTGTGTGAAAAATGTCTGTGTAAACAGACTTACTGATATTTTTATGATTTTCTACAAACAAGTGTGTAGCCCCAAACAATTGGGTGGTAGAAATGACATTTAAAGTGCTACGTGACGATGCTCCAAGAACACTGAATAATTACTCCGCTGTATAGGTGTGATGGGGAGGTAATTATTCAATGCTTTAAGTCTTGTCCTACCTAACCTTTTAAGTCATACATTGTTATCAGATTTATGAGCCAATCATAACTCAAGATGAATAAAAGAAATAACTTCTCAATCGGTTAAACTATATGTAGCATGGGAAATGGGAGCGAGATAAAACAATCTAACACTCCACAACATACCCTATCCTTTGGAATCATACATGTTTATAAGATCTACGAGTAAATTATAACTCTAAGATGGACCAAGAAATAACTTGTACGACCACATATCTTGAATCAGTTGGACTAGTATAATACGAGCACGATAACGAGATTAATTATTCATCTAGGAATGCCTAACCTTCTAAGCTAGCCAAACATTTTTAGGCTGTTAATTTTTCAAATTAAAGAGTACGAACACGTGTCAAATAGATAACTATAGTAACTTCAAACGGATAAAGATATGACTTGTACATTAATGTGTCCCCCGAATTTATTGACCAGTATAGTGCTAAAGTATAGAACTACTAATATGAGGGTCAGATAGATTTATTTTTAGTTATCTGGGCATATGCCCTAGCCTTTTGAGACACATGTGTTTTCTATCTCCATAGTGGAATATCAATTTCTCATCGTTAGGTTGAACTACTCTACACCATCTTTCCAAAACTATACATTTAAGTATATCACTATGGTTTCCTTGCATTGTCACTTGTCACAACATATCCTTACCTACTAAAGGAATTTACTGTATTTGCTTATTTTTTATTTTTTTAAGGAACTGGGTAGATAAGCGAGTGGAGCACTAAAGATAGTACACTATCTTGTTACACTACATTTTGTGTAGGGCTCATTTTAGGTCATACAAAAATTCAGAAAATACCCATAAATTATTATTTTTTATGGGTTCCTGTAAAAAATCAGCTTTAATGGATATCAGTAAGTATTACTTCTGGATTTATAGGAGTGAAATTGTTCAACTGCATAGTTTCGCCTTTAAAAATCTAGAAATAATAACTTACCGATCTCCGTTGGAGTTGATTTTTTAAAGGGCCCCATAAAATAATATTTTAAAATTTATGAATATTTTTTTGAATTTTTGTGGGATCCAAAAAGGATCCCACATAAAATATAGTATAACTATGTAGCGTATATAGTAGCATTTGAGTTTGAAAGGTGATTAATCTTTCAATCGAGCTCCCAAGTGCAGCACCGTAGTAGCACTGAATAATTTTTCCCAACGATAGATACGGCAAGTAGATCATTCATTTCTGGGATGGGCCTCTCTGCATCGAAAAGCAGGGGTGCGGGGTCCCCTCGTAATTTGGAGAAACTTTAAAACATGGATAAGAACATCTTCAACCCATCTCCAAAACTCCAAAATGAAAAATAGATATGATATATATTGAAAAGATTTTGTAATTTATCAATATTTTTCTTCACTTTTTGTATTTTTTTTCAAGAGAACCTTGAAGGAACTCATCATTCTTTTTAGAGATTTGGTTTCCAAATTTATTTTTGGGTATTGAAATATCTAAAAAGGATAATGAGTTTCTCCAAGATTATTCTAAAAAATGCAAAAAGTGAAAAAAGGGGATAAATTGTATAACGGAAATGATACTCACACAACCGTTGTATGTGTTGTGTAACTAATTCTGACCGTTCAGATGTGTTTGGACGCTCTAGATTTTACAAAGATGCTCTTCCAACGAAAAAGTTTAACTCTTCCAAGGAAAAATTTGAATGAATCTTGACCATTTATTTCAACAATGGACGAATGGAGATTGGTTGTGTTTGATGTTTTGCACAACCATTGTGCATGTAGCATCTTTGATTATAAAATTCCCGCTGAATAATAAGTCAAAATCTCTCATTAACACATCACATTCATTCTTCATTTTGAAATTTTCAGGATGAGTAGGAGATGTTAAGAAACTGTATGATATGACAATGTTGTTTGAGGATTTCTAATGGATAGAATAGACTCTTAACGAAAAAACTTTCTAAAATGAAGATTATTCACTGTCATAATAGATCGAGCTCGATATGTTGTTGCAGAGTAGGATCATATATGTAACTCCTTACTCACATCATCATTCAATCTCTATAATCTTGGGGTCGTGCTGTGAACCCTCATTTTTGCGAATTTTAGTACCTTCAAATTGTTTTAAAAAACGCTTTTACGTTCGCTACTGCGCAAAAGTAATCCTCACGATGCTCTATCGAAGAAAATGTCGTGGGGTGGTGGTGCTCTGCATCTACATGATTGTTACTTGAGGGACCCCACCTTGACATTTTTCCATATTTTCGAAATATTCATATGAAAGAGACAAGTACTCAACAACAAATTGAGATATTCTCCGTGTCAAAACAAATTATTAAATACTCCTAAATGAATAAAAATTAGCCTTCATGAGTATATTATTACTCCGTATTATTATCCAATGAACCACTCATTATCATTAAACTAATTGAGATTACGTCTCCTGACAGGTTGTTAGACTAGTTAATGTAAAGGGTACTGCTACATACAAAGAAAAAAGGCCCTTAAAATACCCTTAAACCATGATGTCATTGTGGAACTCACTCATCCAACCAAACTCATTTGAATTTTCTTTTGCTTTATTATCGGGCCAGGCCCTCATTCTCTCTCTCTCTCCTCTTCGTGTAAACCCTCCTCCGAGGGCTGCTACTCCCCCCCCCCTGACACACACACCTCCCCGGCCCCACCTTCCTTTTCCCAATTTACCCCCCCCCCTCCCCCTCTCTCTCTCTCTCTCTTCCTTTTTTTTTTTTCCACTTTCTGCTTCTTTTTTTCCCTTTTCTTTTCCAGTTTTTTTTTCACTTTCTTTCTTTCCAGTTTGAATTTTTTTTTCTTTTTAATAATAGGTTCAAGTCTAATTCTAGGCTTTGTAAAGTAATTGAAAGAAAAAAAGTGTTTCAATTGATCATGTTTATCCCACTGTTTTCTTTTTCTTTTTTTTGTCCTTTATAGATTAAAAAATATAGTTACGAAAATAAGTGTTTCAATTTTCAATCCGTTTGAACTGGTGCAAAGTTGTTATTTTTCTGATCATTTCATCCTAAATGGTCATAATAAATTTTTGGCTCCAAGGGTTTTCAATGGACACCCTAAGAGAGTCTTAAAACTAAATAATGAGTCTTAGGGAGTTTGTTGAAAAGTCTTAAACCAAAAAATTCATTATGACCATTTAAAATAAAATAATAAAAAAACGATATTTGCTCTGATTTAATTGAATTGAGAATTAAAGCACTTAATTCTTGAATTATATTTTTAAATATACAAATGGTGTATTTATAGAAATTAAATAAATAAGATATAAGTAATTAAATAAAAAAATAAATTAAAAAGTATGGGGGACCCGGGGCTCTGCTGCCTCCATTGACATAGTAGCCCCTAAAACGTTTCCGTTTTAGTTATAAAAAAATAGAACCCATCCATTTGCAATCCTATGGAGTATAAACGTGATTTGAAGCAACATACTACTGAATCAGTTAAGAGGATCTATGCTAAATAATGGTTAACAAATTTATAAAATTGTACTATAGTTAAAAAAAAGTAATCCTGAATATAATATTTGTATTATGGATTAGTATGTCGTTTGCAAAATACATTTCGTAATTAGTTCCCGAACACTAATTGTAATCTTAATGAATTTTTTGCTTTACGACCTTTCAACGAGCAACCTAAGACTCATTATTTAGTTTCAGGACTCTCTTAGGGTGTTCATTAAAAGGCCTTGGAGCCAAAAATTTATTACGACCATTTAGGATGAAATGATCAGAAAAATAACATCTTTGCACTGGTTCAAACGGATTATAAATTGAAACACTTATTTTCGTAATTATATTTTTTAATCTATAAAGGACAAAAAAAGAAAAAAAAACAGTGGGATAAACATGATCAATTGAAACACTTTTTTTCTCTCAATTACTTTACAAAGCCTAGAATTAGACTTGAACCTATTATTAAAAAGAAAAAAAAATTCAAACCGGAAAGAAAGAAAATGAAATAAAATGAAAAAAAAAACTGAAAAAGAAAAAAAAAAAAGAAGAAAAGAAGCAGAAAGTGGAAAAAAAGAAAAGGGAGAGAGAGAGAGAGAGAGGGAGAGGGAGAGGGGGGCGGGAGAGAGAGAGAGAGAGAGAGGGGGGGCGGGGGTAAACTGGGAAAGGGAGGTGGGGCCGGGGGGGGGGGTGTGTCAGGGGGGGGGAGTAGCAATTTACCCCTCCAAAAGGGGAGGGGGACCATCTGACTTCTTTCATTTTGGCGCTACAGAGGTTCCAAAATACTTCCATTTTCGCGCTAAACAGGGCTCCAAAACAGCCCTTCTTCTACTCTAAATTACCTCTTGCACTCACATGACTTGATCAAAAAATCTCTTGATCCACGACGGCAAACTTTGGTATGTATCAATCGTCAAATATGGAACCAAACTTTGATGATTGTTCTTGACGAAAATTTTCGTATATATAATAGTCAAATATGGAACCAGAAATACATAATTAGGGTTCGACCAAAAAATCCCCAATTTCCCAAACCCTTTTTTTGTGGTTTGAACAAGTTATAGTGAAATTAAGGTAGAATCGATAGAATTTGTTGGGTTATCGACAACCCAGAGAGAGAGAGAGAGAGATCATGGAATTTGTCGTCGCAATTTTCGCGTGCTGGTGGTGTCGCGCTTTTCGCATGCTGTGGTGTGTGAAGGGTTGGTCGCCAGTGTGGTGGCGGCCGCCGGTGGTAGTGGTGGGAGTCGCCGGTGGTGGTGGATGTCGCCGGTTTAGCGGCAAAATTAAATTGGAAAACAAAACTGCAAGTTGTACATGAAGAGGAGAGAGAGAATGCAGAAAGAGGGCCTGACCCAAGAATAAAACAAAAAAAGATTTAATGAGTTTGGTTGGATAGGTGGATCCCACAATGACATCATGTTTTAAGGGAAGATTAAGGGTCTTTTTTCTTTGTAGGTAGCGTTTTCCTAATGTAAATTATTAAACACGATTGGGATCACATTCCAAGTCAAAAAACTAATCACACCAATTTGGACTAAAGACTCAATCATAATTATGTCACTGAGGCACATCAAATTAAAATATCAACCCAAACATTGCTCCGTAGTTTTGGTGTGCGGGTCAGCTTATGCGCACAATGGTTAATTTTGGGAGTGCAATCCCACCTTCTAATTGCACGGAACCCACTTAAAGTGGGAGCAAAGTTGCGTATGAACTGGCCCCAATAGAGTTAACAACACCTAAAATGTTTTGAATCCGAAAACAAGAAAAAAAGTAAACTCTTAAGTCTCATGCCTTTGACTAAGGTTTCAATGACCTAAAATACTCATGGTATGACGTATGGGCTCGTTTGGATGCGGGATTAGATTTGGAGGTGTTATTTAATAAGGGGGGATTGGATAGTAGGGGGTATTGGATAGTAAGGGATAGCCCACATTGATGTGATGGTTATGGAGGGGGTATTAAATAGTAGGTTGTTTGGATGAGGTATTAGAGAAGGGGGATTAAGTAATACTTTGTTTGGATAGAGGATTAATATGGGGTATAAGGAATGGTGAATGATGTAAAAAGCTGTCAAATGACGTTTTTGCCCTTGTGCAGTCCGAAACTTAATTATATATTTTGTTATATATATCATTTTTAAAATATAATTAATATTTCACACTTTAAGCCGTAGTATTTAATTTGTCTAACAAATGTACACATTTAATAATATTAGAAAATAAAAAAGTCAGTTATAATTTGATAAAATTCGTTTTTTTTTTAAATTCTGGTTTTTTTTTTTTTTTTATGGAAAAATACATTGCTTGGTAGTTGGAGTCCAACAATTTTGTTAGGTGAAATCCCATGTGACCAACATATTTTTTTGGTCAAAATGTGCCTAACTAATTAAGTTGGTAAATTTTTTTCCTTATAAATTGTTCCAATGTCTCTTCTTATTCCACATCTCATATTGATTGAGGAAAAAAGTTTTTCTTTTCGTTGGTCAATCATATTGATGGCACAGCGAATTTGGACCGAGGTGGAGGAAGAAACGTTACTTTCCAAGCTTACGACCCTTGTAGATCAAGGAATGTGGAATGGCAAGCCCAGTGAGTGCCAACCCGCATACTTGGAATATCTTCAAAATCAAATGCAAGCTTCTTTTCCTGAAGCAGGTATCGAACCAAATCATATCCTGAGGAAGATGAAGTATTGGAAACGGGGTTTTTTCTACGTAACCGAAATACTTCACCGTCCTGGATTTGGGTGGGATTCAAATGAAAACAAAGTTGTGGCAGAATATGAAGTTTGGGAGGAATTAATCCGAGTAAGTAAATATTATATAAAGGCTTGTTCAATAAATTTAATTTTGTAGGAAAAGTCTTGTTTACTAAATTTTCTTAAATATTTTTCCTTACTTTATGCAGGATCGGCCACAAGTGAGACTTTATCGGGACAGGCAAATTCCCAAATTCAATCGATTGGGCCATATTTTCGGTCGTCGGGAAAACTAGATGGTCGAAGTTGAAGGCATGTGTTCGAAGAATAAATTTGTAGTTGTCAAATAAATGGATTTGCCTTTTCATGGCTTCCTAATTTGTTTGATGTATGTGTGTGAGAGTGCATTTCTGTTGTTCATTTGTATTGTATCATGTTTTGAAGTGAAGTGAATTATCGAACCAGCGAATATTTCATCATAACCATACCTTACTTTTGAACCGAATAATCGAACCAATATATAATCACGTGATTTATGAAATAAAACGTACAACTTACGAAATTCTTACAACTTATACAGTCTTTCCCAACCTAATTCATCCGAATTTGTGAAATAGAACTTACAACTTCATTCCGAACCAGATAACAGATGTGCCAATAAAATACAACATACGAAACCTAATAAAAAAGTTACAACAAAGTATGTTGTTAGACTAATTTTATGTTGAACTTCCAAAGCACTCGTGGATGTTGAAGCACCGTCACTTGATTGATGTTGGGTTTGAGCCAACTGCATGTCTTGAATGAGCCGGTATCTTTCCTCATGAAATGCTAACAATGCTTCTTCCGCTTCGTCTAATGTGTTGTACTTTTTCTTCAAGTTCCCCGCGTATCCATTAACTTGCAATTCCGCGGCCGCCCAACTTGTATATATTCCCGGTTTATGGCCAACGAAAACCACCCAAAACTTATCTTTATCTTGACTTCCCATCGAAAATCTATTTGGATAAAACAATTAGGATATTTAAATGTGAAACAATACTAATAGTATGCTTAGAAATTCTATTTGGCTCAGATATATTTTACAGGCATATAGTACACTACTTGGCTACAAGTTATGTTGCCGAACGGTGATTGAACCGCTGACCCTCATAACTTGTCTCGCCAAGATAAAGTGACATGCCTTCAAATGTCTCTTTTATATCATCATGGCCTAAGTGTAAGAAGAAGAGGCCGAAAAACTGTCTCAAAATATGGCACAAAACAGCCGTAAAGTATGCCAAAAAGAAGCCCAGAAACAGGAACAAACATGGCCATAAACCACCAAAAAACAGCCCAAAACAGCCTGCAACATAACCACCAAAAAATAGCCCAAAACAGCCTCAAAACCTATGCCAAAACGCACCAGCAGCAGGACACACTTAGGACACGGTTAGGACACAGCTTCAACACACCATGCCAAAACTCCACCATAACACAATCCACACCTGCACATCCCACACCTGCTCCTCCCCTAAACGCACACACACCATACCAAAACACCACCATTATGACATTTGGCTCAGAAAAATTTCATCATAGCCACTACTTTACAACCTCACAAAAAATACCCCAGCTAACACATGAAACCATAGCTCAGATCCAAAACAGCAGCAGCAAAACCTATGCCAAAGCATGGCAAAACAGCAGCAGCAAAACCTATGCCAAAGCATGGCAAAACAATGCATCCCATTAACAGCCTCAAAACAGCAGCAGCAGTTACAAAAGGGGAAAACAGTCCAGAAACTGGTTGTTTTAAAAAAAAATTAAACATCCAGCCAATGCTACACATAAGTCACCAAAAAACTGCAGAAAACAGGCAACAAAACTGGTGAAAATAGCCACCATTTTAGGTTGGACACACTCTCCACAAAACGACACACCAACATGGTGGAAACTGGACAGAGCTGAGAACATATATGCATTACTTGGACACAAAATGCAGCTATGCTGCACAAAACTGAAAGCAGCAACACCAACAGAGACTATACCAGCCTCCCTGCAATACATGAAATCACTTTCCAGCCCTGAAACCATCACAAAAATCCTGCACATACCAGCCCAAAAACAAAATACAATGCTGAAACTGAACAAAACTGAGTATAGAAACTGTGCCTGCTACACACACACACACTATGTGCACCTGCTACACACACACACACACACAACACCCCCTCCAAAACTGCACAACTACAACATAATAAAACTGCAGAACTAGAACATAACAAAACTGCAGAACCAGAACAGATCAAAACTATAATACCAGAACAGAACACAACTGCAGAACCTGAACAAAACACAACTGCTGAAACCATTCAACTCCTAAACTGGACAGAGCAGAATTCATAGCGGGCTCAGGAAAGTACTAAGAAATGCACGAGGGTACGCATGGCTGCAACCAAAAGTTGCCCCGCCAAGGCACTACCTTGTTTACCAAATAATTTTTTCATCATAGCCCTACACGCAGACACAGTTAGGCTACTGGACAGATGAGCAACAACATGGTGGAAACTGGACAGAGCTGAGAACATATATGCATTACTTGGACACAAAATGCAGCTATGCTGCACAAAACTGAAAGCAGCAACACCAACAGAGACTATACCAGCCTCCCTGCAATACATGAAATCACTTTCCAGTCCTGAAACCATCACAAAAATCCTGCACATACCAGCCCAAAAACAAAATACAATGCTGAAACTGAACAAAACTGAGTATAGAAACTGAGCCTGCTACACACACACATACTATGTGCACCTGCTACACACACACACACACAACACCCCCTCCAAAACTGCACAACCAGAACATAATAAAACTGCAGAACTAGAACATAACAAAACTGCAGAACCAGAACAAATCAAAAATATAATACCAGAACAGAACACAACTGCAGAACCTGAACAAAACACAACTGCAGAAACCATTTTTAACTCCCAAACTGGACAGAGCAGAAATCATAGCGGGCTCAGGAAAGTACTAAGAAATGCACGAGGGTACGCATGGCTGCAACCACAAGTTGCCTCGCCAAGGCACTACCTTCATTTACTTTGTCATTTTATCATCATCGCCCTATTAAGAACCACTTAGAACCATTGGAATTCAGAACATCCAACTTAACATAGCATAAACAACATGCTTAAAACTGAACAGAGCAAAAATTTTGACACACATACACTTTCTGCACCTGCTACACACACACACACTACACCCCCTCCAAAACTGCAGAACCAGAACATAACAAACTGCAGAACCAGAACATATCAAAACTGCAGACCCAGAAGAGAACATAATTGCAGAAACCATGCAGAACACAACTGCTATAGAAACACACACATAATCCCCCTTCACAATACCCCATCCAAACAGGCCCCAAGTATCCAGAAGTGTGAATGGATGCCATTGGCTCAGAAAAATTTCATCATCGCCACCATTAACCCTCATTAATAGAGTGCAAGTACAGTTAAGTGATTCAAACATTAGGCTCAGAAAAATATCATCATAGCCACCAACATAGCCAGCAGTTATGTAATCGATGTGGGCTCAAGCAATTAATGGAAAACTATTGGATGTTACTCATGACTGCAACTAAGGTTACCCCGCCAAGGTAACTACTATCTTTACCATTTTTAATTTATTTATCATCGCCCTATTTGTAGTACACAATCAACGAAACCCTGTCATGCAAAGATATTATCAATTACAAAACAGTCTTTATAATAAGAGACCCACATTACCATAATATGACATAACATACATACGATAACAACATTGTAGTACATCAGCAGATAGGATACAAATTAGAGCATCATATATTGTTCTTAGTTTACTGCCTACGAATTAACAAATGGCCTAATCTGTACGACGATAACGTGCAGCCACTTCAAAAAAAGTGGGTCAAGTACCAATCTTGCTTATAATGGTACTTAAGCCACTTCAAAAGGGCACTACTATTGCCACTAGATCGGACCATACACCTCACCGGCGAGGATGGCCTCCACCAAAGCTTGCCTCTCTTCGGGTTTCGTGCCATAGAAGTCATCAACCCTCTCTTCCGATTGAACAATTATGGCACTTAGCTTGAACTTCTCAGCCAAGGTGATATCAAGCTTTGACAACTCCTCTTTGACCATCGTGCGTCGTGCGGATAGCTCTTTCTCGTAGCCGAAGGAATTGGCCAATTTCTCCACATGCCCATTGGTTGATTTCAAGAAATTGTCCATGCTCGCATATATGGACAACTCCGCTTCACCCATTCTTGTCCTCTTCCTCCCCTTTGGAGCTCCGGCATTGGCCGCCGGCATTGAGCCACGGGGAGTGGACGTGGGGAGTGACGCATGAGGTGTGAATGCTTGAGGCGTTACGGGAGTTGTGGGAGTTACGGGAGTTGTGGGAGTGCTGGGGAGATGCACGTCGTAGTCAGGGAATAGAGCTTCATAGAAGTCATTGGAGTTGTGTGGCTCCGCAATTTCGTTGGCAACTTCCGGGCGCGCCATTTCGTCATAATCTTCCGCACCCACCCCCGTAGCCCTATCCTTGCCAAATAATATTTGCCAATCCTCAAAGTACGGGAAAGACTTCCCGTACAAGCCTTTGACCTTATTTGGATAGGCCTACACAAATATTGGCACTTTTAGTAAGGCATTCTCATGCCTTAATATTCAATTAAAGTATTGGAATTGAAAATTGGGAGTTACCTTTTCGTACGCATCCCAAATGGGTTGCTCCACGTCAATGCGATTGTTGACAGCATCCCACCCAAAACCACTTAGGCCTGTAATGTCTACTAATCTAGCCCATGTGGTTTTCCAATGCTTGACCTTGGAGTCAATGTGGGGGTTTGCTTGAATGGTGCACCCCGGGAGCACTTTTTGTAACTCCTTTTGCAAGTGGGTGAAGTAACCCGTTCGGAAGCCATTCTCGGACTTCCACCTATCCCCTTCTTCATTCAACATGCACTTCATTAGTGCATCCTCCTCAATTTTCCTCCAACTCCTACGTTTTTGCTTGGACGGCCCTTCTACGTCCACTACTTGGACTTCATTAGTGGCCATTACTGCACATGCATTTAAATATGTGCAAGTATTGTAAAAGTAGGACCGTAAACAAAAGTTATGAATAGAGCATGAAAAACAATAGTACATTACAAGTTGTTCAACGAGATAAGTTACGAATAAATTACAAATACTACATTTACAATGTCAAACACAACGTCAAAGACAACAAAATCAAATACAATCAAGGAATGATGCCCTCCACTTGTCCCCCACCATTGCCTAACCATTGGTTATACAAGGCTGCCGCAAGAGCATCCCTCCCTGCGGTCCACTCATTGGAACTCTCTACGGCACCAATGTGATCATCAACAGGGACATCGTTAATATGTGCTTGTTCCCACGCTGTGTACTCGTGTTCAATTGGATCATTAGGCATCTCTCTCTTAATTAGATTATGAAGAAGACAACATGCCGACACGATACGACATTGAGTCCTTATCGGGTAATAGGAGGGAGATCTCAAAATTGCAAACCGCATCTTGAGAACCCCAAAGCTTCTCTCAATGACATTCCTAGCGGCAGAGTGTTTCATGTTGAAGTACTCCTCTTTGCTTGTTGGCATATGACCTTGCCTCCAAATGTTAATGTGATATCGTTGGCCACGGTATGGGGCTAAAAAACCATTCCCATTGGTATAGCCAGCATCAACAAGGTAATAATGTCCTGTAACGAATGGAAGACAACACGTTGATGGGTGGATAATTGTAATGCACTGAAAGGAAACATGACTTTAGGATATGGAACATACCATGGGAGACTTTGAGACCGTGGGGTCTTTCCATGGCATTCCCAAGGATTCTAGAGTCAGTGGCCGAGCCTTCCCAACCAGACAATACATAGACAAATTTTAGGTCTCGAGTACATACACCTAAGACATTTGTAGCAATTTCACCCTTCCTTGACCTATATCGTGCCCTGTCAACGGCCGGGGGATTTACTGGGACGTACGTCCCATCCAATGCCCCAAGACAATTCTGACAAATTTGGACAAGATTATTAAAACGTAAGTGAATATGGCCAACTAGAGGAAAGCTTTAGAATGTAAGAAATAAGAACAACTGAACACGAATATACCTGAAACCAATTCCACCTGGTGTCATGGTAGTTAGCAGGTACAGGCTCGGGTGTCACTAGGAGCATTCGGTGTAGGCGCAAGACAGCTTGGAGTACAACATTGAAATGCCTACTTATTGTCTCAGTAGATCTATAGAAATCAAATTTCGTACGCCTCTGCTTCGTATGGTGAGAGAGGATGAACAAAAATATTGCTACCCTCTCCTCAAGACATACGTTTCGTGAGTCCCTTAACCCAACACCTCGGACTAAACAACAAAGTCTTAAAAAAGTATGCCTATTCACCCTCAATTGCTCGTGGCAGTCCACGTCATTACCCCTTACAAGCCTATTGATATTGTTTATGTGCGACTGGTAAAAGTCCGGATTCGGTGACAATTCCGGACGAGGCTCCGAACGGTGAAACGTGGACGTGATGAACAAGTAGAGACGAAACACACCAATCACAGCGTTAATAATGGCATGTAATGCCATGAATCCCTCTTGCTCTTCTCTTCTCCTTTTTTGTTTTCTGTTTAATCTTGGCATCCTAAAAAACACTTACAAGGTTTAGGGTTTTTTTTATGAAAACCTAATCTTCGGATCCTAAATAATAATGATCAACCCAAGTAAAGTACAATATACTAAATAGTGGCTCACAATTAAGGGGCACATCATAAACAATGGGCCTGTTTTTTACTGATGTAAGGTTATGTTTAAGGCATAAATAGGTGACACTATTTCCAAATCATAGATTTAACTAAATAGTAAAGACTCATACGACGAAAGTGTACAACATATCACATGAAAGCAGCCAAGCATCAGTAGATAATCAAAATGGTGGTAGCATTAGGCTTCCACTAATACAAAAGCAGATAATGCCTATCGTACTTTTATACATTACTTGTACCACTTGTTTGATAAGTAGCAACATATTTATTCATGAATGAAAGCTAGATTACTTGTATCATTTCTTTGATAAGTACCACAATATATATTGATGAATGAAAGCCAATATTCACCTAACCTAATAATTATTGTAAAGAAAGTCTCCTTGTAACTTAAAAGATTATAAAGAAAGCAAGGTATACGGAAAATTTATTTATTTGAATGTAGTAAGCTGTGAAAACCTATAAACCTTTCATTTCAATTTAAGCATATAATAAAAGGGTTCACTCGGGCTTACCCAATCTGAAAGCCTAAGTTATCAGGAACACTTTAAGCAAAAATTTAAGCTTCGAGTCGGTTCTTGACAAAGGAAAATGGGTATTGATTTCTTGTAGGGTTACCTTAATTTGGTTTTTGAAATACTCCTACGAAGTGGGATATTCTTAAAAGTGAAGGAAAAATGGTGATCCAGCCCATAAATTGTTTTAGCGGTTGTAAATACTCGGCTAACTAATCTTATCAATCAAATATAGCCTACTTGTACGAGTACTAGCAAATAAGAGGTACAAAAACACTTGCCCTTGGCAAATGCCATCATGGTCCAAACTCCAAATAGAATAGCAAAACACTACTACCAGTCTTCCACCACCACATCCCCTAAACCCTATATACGATTTGGCTTTCCCTGGATGCCCCACTAATGTTATGTCCCGCATCTAAAAATAGATTAAACGTTGGGTTTTTTTCCCCTACAAAAGCAAGAACTTACGAATTTAATTGCAAACCATTCACTACTCAAATGCCAGAAGCTAAAAAAAAAGACAAAATGCGGCTAAAAATCGGGCGCTTAGCAGGAATGCCACTCGGTTACAAAAAAAGACAAATCTAGCAACTGATACTAGGGTGTTAATGGCTCATGTGGCAATTCCCTAAAAAAATTCCTTTCTGCTAACAAGTTCAAGTCTTCAAGAACAAACGAAGACACAGGAATTTAGGACTTCACAGTTGTAGACTTTACTTAACATTGAACCCGTACTCCATATTAACTACTGCTTGTAAGTTGTACATACTAATTCATCTCTTAAACTACTTTGTCTCATACAGATGATATGGCACAAAATTTATACATTGGAATGAACAAATTAAGTACTTCATTGATCAAGAAACCTCTTTTTCTTTCCTATTTCCGGCCAAGCAAACTTCATAATTTCCCTATTTCCAACCGTTTGAGCAAGTTCTTGGCACCCGAAACATCCATCTCACTTAGCTTCTTCAAATATCCAATTGCCCCGTATGAAACCATCAGTTTCTTGCACTTTTTGCTCGAGGAGAGCGACACAAGGCACGACACAGCATACTTTTTAGCTGCATTTTGAGGGCTCGGATCGAGCAATAGCACCAAACTCGGCACGCTCTTTTCGTCCCTCTTCACTTCCCTCAAGTTTCAATTTCCTTAGAACTCTAACCTCATCAAAAAGGAACCCAAGGACAAGGTTTCCCTGACTTTGACAATTTTTAACAATTACCAATTCTAAATCTCTCTGCATATAAACTGGTATGAATGCCCACAATGACCGCATAAAAATACAACAATAGTTATACTACTTTTCTTGAAATCACAATAACCACAATATTCGATAAAATGGTTACACAACCACAAGTAAATGCACAGCACCAGCAAAAATGTGTAACACAAGGTTGTTGAATTGGTAACAACCGTCAAGAAAACTCCATGAAAGAGAATCGTCAAGAATCATACAAACCTTCTGTGTATCAACACCATATTCACTTAATATGCATGGGTTCTAACTCCATACCTTCAAACATTAACATTTTCATCTCTCAATGCACGTACTCTGAGGTACGGTCTGTTTGGTTCCCTTTTATTTTCACTCTCTCGTTTTTTGGTATCTTTCATTGCCTCAAGATTTAGGTACCTGATTTGTTATGATTAGTTAAAATTTGGAAATGGGAAATACCAGCCATGAGAGACTGTTGGTATACAGTCTTGCGTGATAAAAAGGAGGCAATGTAGTTTTTTTTTTTTGTGTAAAACTAACCAAAAAAACAAGATCTGAGGTTTGGGTTTCATAATCATCAACTTACAAAATCTGAAACAAATCTAAAACCCATGCATCAAACCAGTCGAAACCCTAGCGCCCAAAATCAAACCTAAACCTTCAACCTACAAAACCTGAAACAAAATCCGAAACCCATGCATCCCATTATACCAGTCGAAACCCAAATGCATAAAATCGAACCTAAACCTAATTGAATCGAAATACCAACAGAGAGAGTGCGGGAAGAGTAGGAACATATAAAAACTACAAACAAATCAAACCCATACCTCACTGTGCGGCGAAGAATCGAACTCAGATCGAAAAACACCCAAATCGCCACAAACCCTCGTCTCTTCGAAGAACAAGTGCGGCGAAGAATTGTGATAGGAAAATGGGTACCTCGGGGTGGGAAAGGGGGATTAGGAGGGGTAGATTCGTCCGAAAAAGAGGGAGCTTTGGGGGGATTACACAGCGACCGGTCGGAGGGAGCCCATCACCAACACCCCCTCAGGCGGTATTAGGTGGTGCAGTGGAACGCCAGGTGAAGGGAATACCCCCTTCCATTTTGACTGCCAAACAGGGTATTAAGATGGGTCCCAGGTGTTAAAAAGGGGTATAAGACAACACCCTTTTACAATACCCTATCCAAACAGGCCCTATGAGAAATAATTTTTGCACAGAGTACACAGCAAATTTCAGTACCTTTTTAGTGTGCTTTGGCAGTTGTGTCATTGATAATTTTAAGCATTAGAAGAAATTTTTAAGGACACATAAAAAATGTTAAGAGTGCACAAATTATTTGCCGATGTTAAGGGGATGATTAACTTTCTGAAAAGATAGAGAAGTTTTTGGGTGTCGGGTGGGTAGATCCCAACCATCCAAACATGTTTTGGATGGTCCGGATTTTTGAGAGAGAGAGAGAGAATTTGAACCATTCAAAATACATTTGGACGCCTGAGATCGTTGACGGGTACCGCCACGTGGTAGCCGCTCGGCACCCAAAAATTTCTTGAAAAGATATTGAAAAGTATCGCCTTATACTCTGTTTGGGCTTTGCTTCTAAGATGGTGATGGACATGTGAAAATGGATCAAATCCTTCACTGTTGGGCCCATGATGTGGAACTATGAAGAGCTGCAATTCGGTTCCCAAAGAAAATGAACGAAATGGTCAAGCCCACGTTCAATTCAGCCCGTTATCCCGAAATTACTTTCTGTAATTAATATTGGACATAATTACACATTAGTCCTATTAAACTGTTATAAGTGGGATTATATTCGAAAATAATGACTAGGAAATAGAAGTAATACATTAATCATGGGTGGGCCTGTCAATGGGCCGGATCTGACAAATCCGAATCCGATTCGAAAAATTTTTTACTTCAAAAGTTTTAGCCAAAAAAAAATTATTTTTTTCAAAAAAATTTTAAAATAAAAATACAACTTCTTAAACATTTTTTTTTCAAAATAAAAAATTTACTGTTTTTTTAAAAAAATCTTAAAAAATTTAAAAAAACAAAGATCGGATTCGGATTGATAACGGATTTAATCCGAATCCGATCAGAATTTGGATTATGGGATTCGGATTATCAGATTATCGGATCGACGTTATCAGATTCGGGTCGGATTCTTCGGATCTGATCCGGTCTATTGACAAGCCTAGTCATGGGGGTCGGCAACAATTAAATCAAGCCCAATGGCCAATTAATACATACGGAGTAATAAAACAGCCTCGTATGGAAAAGAAATAAACTAACGACGACACACTGTTATACAGAAGAACTAATAACCAGTTATTGCTTTTTGCAAGTTATGACTCCTTGACCACTTACAAAAAGAGCCATACGGGCGGTGGCAGAGTCAGGATTTTTGGTCCAAGGGTGGATTAATAGACATATTTTTTATTAGAACGTATACTTATTAATATCATAAAATTTTTGTTTTTCAATACATTACATTTGTATATTGAAATAATTGTAGTATAATGCAGTTAAAATATACTAATTATTTTATTTTTTTAGGCAACTTCAACAGATTGAGAAATGAAAATGTAAAATAACCGATTTTTTTTATCAAATCACCAAAATTATTAAAAGTATATACAAAATAAAATTTTAAAACTCAGGAGAGGGTGTCGCATGGGGGTAGTTACAATGTATCACTTTTAACCTTTATCCGTGAATTTCCCACAGAAAAATTGTTCGGAGATTGTGCACACCTCTTAACTGGTCTTTTTCTTATTATAACTAGCGGCGTGCTTATTCGATGCACTAAAGTGTAGGGAAGAAGGGATTTTTTTTTGGTTCCCTGTGTAATGAATGGGTACAACCCTAGTAATGTGTGGTAGAATATAGCCTCTGGAGCACCACAAAGAGCAATTAATAATTTTTCAAGAAAATATTTATATATTGCGAACTTTTATCTTTTTTCTGCAACACAATCTACCTTGAGACTCAGAATCGTTCGTTAGTTCGAAATAATTTGCGAAGAAACTATTAGAATAACCCCGGGACACGGTCTCTAATCTGGGAAGAAACTACTAGACTCATTACTCTCAAAAATTCAAACCGAACATGGCCCTAATATCTCTTACCCCTCTCCAAATTCTCCAATCAAAACAAAGAGTCAAAGATTCTCCAATTTCCACATAAAATGAACAATAGAGTCATAGATTATCTCTCCCTCTCCCTCTCATGAATTATGGAGAACGGAAAGAGGAGAATAATAGTACTAGAAGATAGAAACAAGGAAATGCCTTTAATCAATGACTTGAGGTTACAAACCAAGCTTCTTGGAAAATTAACCAAGTCGGCAAAAGTTAAGATATTGGGTCTAATAAGCAATAAGTAACATTGAAGAAAAAAACGTTTTTCTAATTATGGGGACGGATTGACATATCAAGACATCTTAAAAAACAATTTGGTGAAGACTTGAAAATTAGGGGTTTGCTCCTCTCCTAACGTTTTAAGTTTGAAACCTCTTAGGTGCTAACAATTCCATTGAGACCCGTCTATACAGATCTGCTTGGGGTTCCTGCAAGTGAGTTGCGGGATTGGTTTTTCAAGATTAATCGAGGTGTATATGAAAGCTTGCTCGGATACGTGAATCGTAAAAAAGCGACATGTAAACAAACAAACAAAAGTTTTCTATGTGCGCCATCGAGTACATGGGGTATGGAGTGCTCAATTTGGTCAAAGATCAATACAACGGATAACGCTAAAAAAGCAAAGCTGCTTTTCTTATCAATAGACCCGAGGAAAGCAACGTTAATTGCTCCTTCGTAGACTCTTCACAAGTTCACATGACCATATCGTGAGTGTCGGTCTCCAATGCGTGCTAGCAATTATGGTCACGTTAACCGACTCGATGCCTTAGTGAGGGGAGCAAACATGGGTGCGCGAGAAGACAATACATTCCTCCGTTCCCACCGCCGAACGTAGAAAAATTGTGACGAGGATCGAGGGTGACGTGCCACCAAGCGGAGTTTGTTCCGGTCTCACTCGTATTGATAAAAAACGTTCACTTTTTGTAGAGCATGTCGAGTAGAACGACTGTGCGAATAATCAACTCGATCGGGTATCAGGAAATTCCAGATCGAACACCTTTTTATTTTGAAAAGAATGGATTTGAAACACTAGATCAAACCCACTGAAACCCATTATTTTTCAAGTTATATGTGTTTCGATCAGATACTTAATAATAACCCAACGTTTCCGATCAATCAGAATGAGACCGAACGAACCCCAGTCGGCAGAGCAGCACAGTGCTGCATCGTTGAGGGGACATCACGCGTCCCAGATCCGATAAAATGTCCTTTCTCTTTGAACTATACAAATCTTATAGTACTTTAACCCTAAGTAAACGTTCAATTTTTCTATTTTTTATTTTCAAAAAACTTAAGTAATGGGAATGGAGTTGGTGGGGGTTTGAAACCACCACATGGTAAAGGTAGCAAACAGAAGGAGGAGAGTACCAATATTACTCAAGTTCGTGTTGAATTTATTGCTTTTTGGTGAAATGAAAGTGCATTATGAGAGTCATCATACAGAAGATTGAAGACAAAACTAGGGATAGAATTAAAGATAACTATGCACTGCCCATCACAACAGTGCTTGGCCATCATATCCGCACATTTGTTGCCTTCCCCTACGTACGTCTGACCTGGCAAGAAGGAACCTGCAATCAAAGGCCATGTTACGCAAAGTGTCATGATTGATCGATGGTGGTGTCGTTGATCATGTTAACCACAGTTGTTGAGTCTGTTTCCATATATAGTGATTCGTCTTGAATTTGAACGAAGAAGATATATTGTGTGTTGGGGAATGGGGATCCTAGCTAGATAATAGGAACTAAAGCCAATGTAGTGTGCCTGAGAAGTAGTTTTTTTGCTGGTTCTACGTACACTTTTTTTCTTTTGGATACCTTGGGGTGTTCGGAACAGTTTACCAATTCAAACAGCTAAAAAAAAAAATTGTCAAATTTCGTATGGACTAATCCTACACGAGTTCATAACACTTAAAAAGTTCCAAACTTAAAGACCTCGGAGGAAATAAACCTCCTTGACCATCAGGCAACCACCCTGGTTTTTTTTTTTGTTGGCTATTCTTGAAATGTACGTCAATTATTTGTAATTAATGCCTCTCTATGTGGTGTGGGACCTACAGGTTCACATCATCTAACAGAGCATTACAAATAAATGTTGCATTGAAGATTTTTTTTCCTCCTTCAGTGTCCACATACATGCATGGCAAAGCCCTCAAACTATTTATCTAATTTTCTTTAATACTAATGGAAATGCTGAGTAGTTTTTTCTTGGCACGTTTTGCATGGGGGTTCGTTGTTTGAGGATAAGTAATCGGATTGCCGTTCCTAAACATTGGTTATTAAAGGACTAAATACTTTGGTACGGTTGCTGGTCAGGGAGTGATGGTAACATGTTATGAATATTAGAATGAGGCCAAATCACTGGCGTGCTAGCTAATTGAAAGATAAATACTTTCAAGTTTGAAAATGAACATTCAAATGACGTGGGGCAACCCTTTTAAAAAATTTGAATATATCAATATGGTTGAGGACAAATTAAGGGAGGCTGAAGTCGTTGGGAACTTGCGTAGTGCTAGGGACTTCTCATCAAATACAGGGAAACATTAGCGGGGTTTTCCAAAGTTAATGCATCACGGAATGAGAAAATCTTGCAGACCGTCCACGAGTGTTTTTAACGGTTCAAACTATTGAAAGCACTTTTGAACGGCTATGATTGTGCCCTAATAGGGTGGGGGATAGCCGGATCCAATGCATCATCATGAGGATGGTGAATGTATACAGTTCGTACTTGATAAGACTTTGTTGTTGTTGTTTGGAATGGCATCTTCTCCGGTAGGCTAGGGCTGGACAATCCAATCTGGGTCGTTTTCTGACCCTTTCGGATATGTTTTTATGATCGGACTAGTTGATATTTTTGACCTCAGTAAGATAAAGAGCTCCTCCAATGCTCCTTCGCTCCATCCTTAACCACCTCCACCTCATGAGTCATCAAAACACTCTTCATATCCTATCTCTGTCGACCCAAAAAAATTGTTCGAGTCGTAAAGTGTAAACTTCAAAATTATACATTTTTTAAAAATTATTTAAACTTGTTTCTACAAGTTATTATTAGAAGATATTTTTGAGTTCTTTTAAATAATTTATTAAAATATTGGAGTATTTTTTTATAGAAAAAATATTACTTTTAAGTTGATTTTGTGGAGTAAACGATCTTTTTGCGACAGAAGCAGCTATCTTCCAGTATTCAAAATATCGGAATATGTTTTTAAAAATACATTACTTTTAAGTCCTAATTTTACGAAGTAAAACAATCTTTTTACGACGAAGGTAGCTATCCTATAGTATCCTTGTCAATCGGCTAGTGGGTCCTAAGTGATCAAGGATGGTGCAGAGATTTTGTCACAAGGTGTGTTTGGTGTTGGGGTCATTTGTACTTGTGTAAATTTGGGTGCATTCATTCATTCACATGGATTGCACCATTGGTTGCAGATTGGCCGGCCAAACACGAAAGGCCCTCACTGGACCATCGGTGGTGAGTCTGGTGACCATCACGTGGTCCCCCATCTACGCTCCTTCACCTTAATTTTCCTCGTATATATATTTTTTTAAACGGAAAAAAAAATTTAGACTTTTTAAAATTGTTACAAAGACTAAAAAAACAAGAATTTGATGACATTATATTCCTAAATCTAAGAAATAAATCCCTGAATCTAAGAATAATTCCGCGCTCAAGAATCCGATACCCAATTCTTAGATTGTCCTTCGGAATCGGAGCCTTTTATTGTGTTGGTGTACCTACATTTAACTTGTTTATCTACGTGCAATGCACTTGTGCAAATTTACTGCAAAAAAAGACATTGGGAAGTGTTGTAAGATTTTTGCCCTTTTAGACTTTTGTGGCCTTGGTTTTTGTCTCGTTTTTACATGGAACCGGACAATTAGATGATTTTAATGCCGGCAAAGTAAGTGGAACTTTTTGACAACTAAAGCCGCGGCGGATGCAGGAATTTTTTTGATAGCGGGACACCGGTTGCCGAATTTTCATATCTTGAAAGTGTTGCATGATTGTCTCATTAATTTTCAAGCTCATCAAAAGCATTCTCCATATGTATACCTTCCAGATATCATTCAACTCTTGATCACTCATCCTGTTTCGCCATGAATTCAATGTAGAAAGTTCAGCGAACCAAGTGCCCCATTGTGCATTCGTGCGATGGTGGGATGCTTTCTGAGTTTGTATTATTTTATTATTTATTATGCTTTTCTAAAACGTAAAAAAAAAAAAAACGGAGTTGAGTGGGGGCACGTGATGTCATTTATTAATTTAGAAAAAAAAGTCACAGTATTAATAGTAGTAGTTTTTTTCCCTCCGCGAGGTCGCCCGGCCCCACTACCACCATTGTGGCAATGTGGCATCACCACTGGCATTGTAAGATTTGATAGGACATGAAAGGTTTTGAATTTAAAACTTTGAGAAGGAATTAACTTCTAAATCCCGTGTGTCTTCACTACCTGGCCCAAGTTAGTGGAACTTAATTGGTGAACTCCCGACTCGAAATATATCACACAATGTATCTTTGCATATGTTAATTAGCTTCAACATTCATACCATAAGTGGGAATTTTCAACATTATGAACCATAAGTACTTTTGGTCTTTCGATCTAAAATGAAAGTATCAGCAAATGCGCACACTGTAATATCGTAGTCATATAGTTGTATAAGAAAAAGATGTATACCTAGTAGGGATGTGCACGGGTCGGGTTTGGCCCTGACCCGACTAGTCGGTTACCACTTTTTTGGCACCCAAACCCGAACCGAAGGAGGGGAGATACCCGTCCATGTAACCGATTTTTTTGGTCGGGTCGGGCGGGTCCAACCAAAACCGAAGTAAACTACATGAATTCGTTGTCTTTTTGGTCGGGTCGGGTAAGAAAAAACAGCACCTCGAGCCCCGAACCGAAAACTGATTTTTTTTGGAAAAGTGTACCCGTACCCGACCGAACCATATGTTCGGCCCCCGCCCGAAACCCCTCGGATCGGATCGGGTCCGTCGGGCTTCGGTTTTTTTGCACACCCCTAATACCTAGCATTGCACGTTTTTAAGCTTAAGTTGCTTTTTTTTTTTGTTTTGTTAAGCAAATCCGAGAGCATCACAAGTTTATGCTTTGTCCCAAGTAGCACATGCATGGTCTCTGATTCAAGTCTTGGACGACTCACTTTGCGCTAGACAAAAGAATAGAAGAAGTATCGGACTCTTCCAATATGGATGTATAATTAAAACGAGTGGTTAAACTTTCCGCAATTAGGAAGCTAAAATTCATTATCATAACCTGTATTTTCCAAAGTTTTCCTTTTAAAAAAAACACCTCTATAATGGAAATTTACACTATCGAGCGGCCATTTAGGTATCTTAATTAGCCCCGTACTTTTCCGAAGAACCAATCCCCTAAAGCGAAATAAGCACAAGGAAATGACTTCTCCACATATATTTATCCAAATCGATAGGTCCGCTGCAGCATTATATATCAAAATAGAACGGACTCGAAATCCTAGCTATAAATTTGTTACCGTCCAAATTGGGGGGGCATGCATGACTGATCATGAGTCAAGTCACGACTCCACCACCCATGCCCAGTTGCCCACCCTCCCACGCACGCTAGCTGTTGCGATGTTTCTCGAAAACAATAAGGAAAGAGACAATGCATTTGATGCGAGCGTACAGAAATAGCCATTAACTCCACGTACTGTTTTTTTTTTTTTTGTACATATTGTGGGGGCTAGCTCATTTGCCTTTTTTTAAGCATCAACTTTTCAAGGAAATTTCGTTTTCATGAATTTCTTGGTGTGTACAAGAGACTTTATATAATGGGACTCATTGAAGGCCAGCTTCCGGATCCGGGTATGATGCCCCAGTCCAATTTTCCCTGCCTCATTTTTCCACAATTGTTGGAGTATAGATTGTGGCCATATATTGTGGTAAGTATGGCTCTATACATTGTGGTAAGTGTGGATACAAATTATGACAATACCTTGTGATAAGTATGACCATACATTCTAGTAAGTGTAGCCTGCAGGGAAAAAAAATCATAAAACCATCTTATTTTTTGAGTGGTTTTGATCTAATGGCTGAGATTTATCAATCTAATTGTTCATATTTATGGGGGCATCCATGCCTTGATACCACCGTGGGGCAATCACAGAAAAATTCCCAGCTTCCTTGATCAATTTAATTCATAACTTAACAAAAATGCTAGGTACATATTCAAATTTACATCTATTCTTACATCTCCTTTTACAAGTGATGGTGAGAGTTTGAGACCCTCTCATAGTGTGATGGGTCCTGCCATCACTTGTGAAAAAGGCTGTACTTACAAGTGAATATAAACTTAGATGTGTCCCTAGCATTGCTCATACAATATTAATGGTCATCAACCAACATTACCATGTATGCATGTTGGACACTACAATGCTAACTAGGTTTTAGTGGCTCATTGTCGAACCTTCGTTGTTAGGTTGTACTTGACATGAAGAAAGCATCAACACGTCAATGAAACCAATGAACCTAGAGTACTACGATGCTACGTAGGTTTTAGTGGCTCATTGTCGAACCTTCATTGTTAGGTTGTACTCGACATGAAGAAAGCATCAACACATGAACGAAGTCATTGAACCTAGACAATGACTACTCAGCACTCCACTCCAGTTTCAGGACCTGTCTCAACTCTCAAAGTACAAATGGCCAAAATTCGAGGCGTTTGTTGTTTAGCTTACCTAATATTCTCATTCTCAAAGGACAAACAGCCAAAATTCAAGGCGTTTGTTATTTAGTGTACCTAATATTTAAGGGCATTTCACTCATGTAATAGCAATAACTAACGCCTAATGCCGTGAGTGCCAAACTTGATGGAATTGGGGATCTAGATAATGGTTTAAAAACCTCAGGGACGTCACTGAAATTGATCCAATCTGTTTTGAAAAGGAAGAAATAACTTGGCCTAATTAAACGGAGTGATTGAAGAGTCAAAATTAACATTAATAGTGTGGAAAAACAAGAGGTTTTGAAAGGGTTAAGTTCCAACAAATTACTGATAAGAATGTGAGAAATCAATGGTAAAAAAACATAGGAGAGGAAAGATCCTTAATTAGAGGTTCAGAATTGAAAAAGAGAGAGATAGGAAGTTGAATCCTATTTTTCAGCCTCCCCACATGACAAAACTGACAAATCTTGATTCCCCTCTTGTCGAGTAATTATTCAGCATTTTCGGAGTACTATGTGGCGTTTACCTATGTGATATTCTGGGAATGGGATACTGCCAAGCACCCCGGGTCAAGTGGGTGCCGAGCGGTCGATCCGGTTATTCATCTCGGTAATGGACGGTTCGGATCTTAACCGAGTAATGGACGGTTCAGATCTATATACGTTCAAATTTAATTCGAGCCCTTCGTGCCAAGATGGACAGCCGAATGCCGCTCGGCACCTTGCTTGGCAGGTGGTGTTTTACAACATCCCCGGGTCCGAAATTCCGACTATTTACATATTGACAAATTATGCAGTATAGACACTATCGATCTCTTTTATTGGATAGCTGGGAGATAAGTAGTGACCCTCGTTGTGTAGACTGTGCAATGGTGATCTTTTATTTTGCGAGAGTACCATATGACAATGTCACATGATGCATCGGGAGTACACAATTTTTGGCCCTGTCTCTCACTCAGATAATTGTACTCGTTCACCACCCCAGTTGGAATTGAATTCTCATTCAACAACTCCTCAGAAATCTCTGACCCGATAGTTTAGTCACAAAATCTGCATGTGTTTACGTCCTTCGCTTACCACCCCCCCATCAATCTCTCTCTCTCTCTCTCTCTCTCTCTCTCTACACTCTGTATTCCTTTTCAGTTTTTCAGTTACTTTAATTCAATCAAAACAAAAACAAAAACCAATTCCCAATTAATTAATTAATTCACCATCACTCCCCACGTATATATACACGCTCCCCCACCACCTTTGTCTTTTACCATTATAATGTTTCCTTGAAATCATACCAAACCCAAACCCAAACCCACGCAAGGGACACGCACGATTCTCTATAAATATATATATGGAGAGAGAGAAAGCGGTTGTGCTAACCCTTCTTCTCGTTCAACAATTGTCAAGCCCATGTTTTCACCCAAACCCATTTCGATTCTCTTCTTGTTTTGGTAAGAAACGGTGAGAAAATCCTGTTAAGTTGTGACAATTGCATACGTGATGGCCATACAAGCGCAGTTGTGTTCGGATAATTTTGGGTTTTCTTTGGGAGGGCCAACGAATTGGATGGACAGTGGTTATGGATTCAATGAGTCGTGTTTCAATCTTCCGCAGAGACAGAATTTGTTGCAGAAAACACAAAATCCTTGTTTTCAAGACGGTGGGTTGATTTCCGATCACAAGAACGATCAAGATTTGGGTTTTTCTATGAACGTATTGGCGCAGATTGAGATGCAGAGACTAGAGGTTGATCGGTTCATCTGTCTACAGGTTAGAAAACAGAGCATTCACAAATCCATGGAATGAAGTTTTTTTTTTTTTTTTAGAAATTTTAATTGGGTTTATAGAATTTAATATATTGATTAATTTTTCTGGGTTTGGACGAAGAATGAGAGGTTTTCTAGTTTTTTTTTACTCTTTTTGTGTTTAGTAATATAGCGGAAACAGAGCATTTAGGAAATCCATATGATATATTTTTTCCATCTCAATTTATTTGTCCCTTTAATACTGTCTTTTTTATTGTTAGAACTTTTATACGCTTTAGCTTTATAGATATAAAATGAAGTTTGCAAAATCACATTATAATATATATTAGCAATTCAAAATAAGAAATATTTCTAAAAGGGACTAGAGAATTGAGATGGAGTTGAGAACAATTTGTAAAAATGTGATTTGGGTTTGTTGTTTCTAGTATTAATTTGGATAAGTTTCTAATTTGCGGTTCTATAATTTTGGTAACAGAATGAGAGATTGAAATTGGCTTTGCAAGAGCAGAGAAAACAGCAAATCTTGTTGCTCCTGAGGAAATTCGAAGCAAAAGCAGAGTACTTACTGAAACAGAAAGACGAAGAGATTTCCAAAGCCATGAACAGAACAGGGGAGCTCGAACAGTTCTTGAGAACGATAGAGATCGAGAGCCAGAATTGGCAGAGACTGGCCAACGAAAACGAAGCCTTGGTTTCAAGCCTCAACAATTCAATCGAACGGCTCAAAGAAAACCAGTGTTTCACCAATTGGGTTGAAGATGCAGAGTCCTGCTGCGATGAGGAAACAGGGGAAAACAGGGGAGGAGAAAATGAAGAACAGAACGCGAGGAAGATGCTGTGCAAATGCTGCAATTCTCGAAATTCGTGTGTTGTTTTTCTACCCTGTAGACATCTTTGTTCGTGCAGATCTTGCCAAGGTTTCTTGATTTCTTGCCCTGTTTGTGGGGTGGTGAAGAAGGCCAGCATTGAGGCTGTGATGTGATTTTCTTGGGAAATATTGTTTTTTTTTTTTTTTTCCTGGAAAAGAAGAAAAAATTGGTGGATTTGGTCGAAGTGAGGGTAAATGAACAGAAACCCAGTTGGTCATTTCCTTTTTTTTCCCCTTTTTTTTTTTTTTTTCACTGTTGTCCCTTTTTGGGGTGTCTGTGTTCAGATTGGATTTGTACTTTTTAACCAACAACCCCCACTAATGAATTGAACAGATTTTACTGAAGAAAAGCATCTGTTTTCTTCCTCTTTTTTATGAGATTCAAATTCAGCATTATGGGTTTTGATATGATTACTCGACCCAGATATTACCGTTCTTTTTCCTTGTCTTTTGGCAGTGGTAAATTTCGCAGTGAACAGAAGGTTATAAGGAAAGTACAGTCAGTGACCGGTTGAG
Source organism: Rhododendron vialii (assembly GCF_030253575.1). NCBI lineage: Eukaryota > Viridiplantae > Streptophyta > Magnoliopsida > Ericales > Ericaceae > Rhododendron > Rhododendron vialii. The sequence continues at coordinate 6,930,824 of NC_080561.1, read as the reverse complement.
GTAATCTTTGGCACAAGAAACAATATAGGCATCAAGATATTCATTGTTTTCTGGGACCCACAGATGCTACCGAGTTGCTGGCCCGGCCCGGCCGTTCATCTAGACGACTTGGTTCGAATTTTAGCGGATATAAATTTAAATTGTTTTTTGTTCGGTTAAGATCCGACCACTCATGCACCGCTCTATGAGTCCCATTATGTTTTCTGGGAGTTCAAATTTTGCAGTAACTTCACACTGCAAAATAATGACTCATTTGGGTCAGCATATGGCAAGGTCAATTCAAATTCGGCAGTTTTTTTCTGATAATATTCGAGCACAAATACATCTGGAGTCGTTTGATGTGTGTTAGTTTCACGTAAGTCTTGTCTATTCAGTAACTAAAATGGAATATGAAGTAAGAGTGAGTGTTGGTAGGTGATACATCCATCCCATTCCTGAAATTTTTTGTCACGAGTAAAGCTACAAATACAAATTCAATACGGATAATTCGATGCACATACGTCGCACAAAATACATGTAGCGTTCGCATTCTCTCTTTTCCCTTTCACAATACACATGGAGCACCTCCATCCACGGGCATTGTGAATTGTGTGCAAATGCATTTGTGTATTTGTGTGTCTAGCACTTCTGATGCATTTGGACATGCGGGGTAAACTCGATGCTAACATGTGCCCAAGCTTCTAAATTCACTTTGACACGCCATCACCAAATTATGTGTCAAAATTTCAAGTCAAATCCGTCTATAGAAAAGCCCTTATTTTGTTAGATGTGGTCTTAAAATGACAAAACCATTCTTGTTGTCCAAAATGGTCATTTATCTGTGCTATTTTTTTTTCCAAAATGGCACCAAGATGACTGTCGCTTGTTGGCACGTCTTTAAATTGAACCGAACCACCAATTTTCAGATGCATTGCACTATTGTACCAATGGTGGAGGTTAATTGAAAAACGGATATAAAAAAGGGGAAAAAAGGCATTGCACTATTGCACAAAAAATTTCATAAAAAGGCATTGCACTATTGCACTGACAAAATATCGCTATTCATTGTACAAAAATAGCAATGAGTCAGTTTGACTCTTTTTTTTCTAATCCTCAAGTCAATTTGGCTTAACCATTTTTTGTTTTTTAATCAGATTTGGCTTAACCATTGGACTTGCTCTTATCCACCATTTAGGAAGATTTTAATACACATCGGCTTGTCTGGGCTTAAAACTGGACAGGTTCTGTATTGGGTTGGATAGCTTTCTTGTTTTGGTTGGAATCTAAAACCAAAAACATTATCTGAGTCCCAACGGTTAGTTCGGTTGGTTGGTGGGTTTGTTCCTAACATAATTGATCAAGGTTCGTTTTTTGGGGTCGGGTTAGAAGAAAGAAATTTCTAGTAAATTTTCTAGTCTCGACATGGATGATCTGCCTTTCATTAGACCGGGAAGAAAATTAGTTGATAAGTAAAGGACATCTGATATTCCTAACCCACTTGAGCCACTTCTCAAACAAGGAAAATATTATTCTGACTGGGGTCTTTCCATAATACACCAAATTTACTGGGTTAGTAGTGCAAAAACATTCACAAAACTCGTAGAAAAACATAGAAACAAGTGACCAAAGATTCAAGAACTGCATCTTCCCGGAAGTGAGGCATACCGTTCCTGGCCCATCTCTCTCGTAGATATATACATGTATGTATCTATGTATTATTGTTCTGTTCTGTTCAAAAAAAAATTATGTATTGTTGTATGTTAAAGATTTGTAATTTATAAATCGTGTAGGATTTTGACGGTATTGGTGCACTGTGTGCAGTAGATTTGTTCAAATGGCCAAGAAGTCGAGACCCAGGAAATTATCTGTGTACCTCTACATTCCAAACATCATTGGTGGGTTTTTTATTCACTCTCTTGTTCCTTTCCAATTAGGGCTTCAAAGAAATTACATAGGCAATAATATGAAATGCATGTCACAGCCACTGTGGAGAGCATTTCTTGATTCTTTTGTGTTATTCAATTAATTGGTAGATAAGCTTATTTGGGTTTTCCGAAAAAAGTTAATGTAATTCAATGACTGTAGCTATTCTGCAATTATGTTGCTTACACATTGGACCCGTTTGTTAGCACTTATAATCTAGCTTATTTGCTTAAAAAAGCTAATGAATGGTGTTTGTTAACAATTATGAATAATCATTTATTTGACTTTTCTAGCTTATTTGACCCAAAAAAGCTAGATTATTTTAAGCTCCAATTTGAAGCTGTTTTGCTTATTTTAAGTTGTTAGAACATGAATGGACAAAAGAATCCTAAGGTAAATAAGTTATTCTTACTCAAGTTTTATGGACAATCTAGACATTTCATTTATAAAAATCTATTTGATAGCTTATTGAAACAAACATGTTATACTTTTTTTTTTATAACTTATAAAAAGCTATAACAAACACATTTATAACGTGTTTTAATTTATTTAAGCAAATAATCTAAAAAGTTATAATCCAAAAAGCTAACTTATATGTGCTAGCAAACGGGGCCATTGTGGGGCTACTAGGAGTTCAATATGCTGCCATTTTCTTTTTATTGATGTTTCGTGTATGCAAGATTCATGTTGATTTAGTTCCATTTGCGTATTGGATTATTTTATACCTCTATGGGTGCTCGGGCTATGGTTGTATTATTCAGTTCTTTGATTGCAAGCTTATATGGGTAATCGGTTTGCCACAAGGAAAATGTCATTCTATGGTAGTTGCTATTTTGCAAGTATGTTGCTTACATATTGTGGGGTTACTGTAGGAGTTCATTATTCCTTACAAGAGTGAGCTGCCTTTTTCTTGTTATTAGTGTTTAGTGTATGGAACATTCATGTTGAGTTTGTTCCATTTGCGTGTCGAAATCTTTATTGGTACACAGGAAACGTAAGAGTTCACATGCCTTCTTTGCCTTTTCAGATAATGGGTCAATATATTGTTTACATATGTAGATTTTGTGGGGCTAACGTATGTGTTCATTGGGGTTACATGGGTGTGCTGCCATTTTCTAGCTTCTATGCTAAGGCGTAAGGGTGTGCAATATTCTTGAGAATTCTTTTCTATAGTTGCTCACTTCCATTTGGTGTGTTTAATTCTCTTATGCCTCTATGACATCCAGGATATATAAGGGTTCTCATGAACTGCTTTGCCTTTTACATTTGCTCTTCAAACAAACAGCTTTTCTCAGTTCTCTACTTCATTAGGTGAGGTCCAAAGTATTATAAGTTATTTTCATTGCTATATGTGTTACCGTTTGTTTGTAATGAGTTTTGTTGCCTCTAGTTTTGTGAAGAGGTTAAGTGGTAACTGGTTTTGTCTGATTTCAGCTTTGTCTGTGATGCCTTGGATGGTTGGTTTGCTCGCAAATTTAATCAAGGTATGAATTCATCTAGTTCTTGTAGACTCAAGTTTCTGAAAAACCTTACTTAAATGTCTACAGTCTAGTGTCAATTAGATGGGATCAACTTACTGATAATGCAACTTGTCGCCTCAGTTTTTTCTTTCTTCATAGAAACATGTCTTGAAGTAGACCATTAATGGCTACATACTGCATATGTCAATGGAGCATTATAAGTTTATAACTATCGGTTGCCTGTATGATACTAAACTGATTAACCATACATTAATTTTTTTTTCTTCATTTAGTTTTCCCTGTACCTTCTTCCCCTTCTCGTCTTTATCTTAATACCTTCTTTTTCTGGTTTAGATGTTCCATCTGATCTCTCCCCCTCTGTGTATCTGTGCACCTAAAATCTAAAATCAATTTACTCAATAGACAATTTAGGTATTTATTCATAAAAGACTTATTCTCCTTGCCAGCGATAAATGAAAAAATTCATTGAACAAGACTTCTTCTCCTTACACCTTGATAAATGGACACACTCTTAATGTTTTAGAGAGTTTGCAAGTGTTACTCAAAATGTCTCTGACTTGTACTCTACAACAATAAGGTTGTGTCAAATTGACGAACTTTTGCAATTCCAGATTGTATACACTGTCATACACATTGAAGGATGATTTGATTTATCTCTATGCCTTTTGTTTTTTCTCTCTTACTTCCAGTTTCGACCTTTGGAGCCGTTTTGGACATGGTGACAGATAGGTGATCTTCCCTCTTCTCTCTTTCAAAAGCATAATGTTGATAATAATACTCCTTCCATCCAACGATGTAGTCCTTTCAGGAGTTTCAACTTTTTTTGGATCGTGCATTTTATGCACTCAAATTGAAATACAAAGGTAGTGATTTTCAACATTGCCCCCTGTCTTCCCTATGTTTGAAAGAGGATCTAACCATTTGTAGGACAGTTTTGGAAAACGAAAATGTTTAGGCTTTGACTTTTTAAAGTGTGACATACCTTTTGGGACATTCCAAAGTGGAAGATGGGAAAACAAAATGGCGCGAAGGGTGTAATAATAGCAACTACCAATCTTTGTCTGTCATCTTCTGTAGTGTTTTTGTCCTAAGCAACCACAATTATTCCATTTCATAATGTTTTGTTTCTCAGGATTAGCACTGCTTGTCTACTGGTAATTCTCTCCCAAGTATATAGGTAGAAATTGCTTTAACCTGCAACTTTTGCTGTCATCACACTTGAGTTTATTTCTTGTATATTTGAGGTTTCTATTGTTTGTTTTCCAGGCCTGGCTTAGTTTTCTTGTCATTACTGGCTTTGGATATTGGCAGCCATTGGTTCCAGATGTATAGGTACTCTAACTTATTAATTTGTATTTCTCATGTCGCATTTATATCTGAAGAAGATTGAATAGATCTCGAGAATTGATGTTCACCAAAGTCCTCCTCTGTTAGAATACATGCTACTTTCCAGGGGATTTTTTTATGGCCATTAATGCTTTTCATTTGTTTTCTGCCACCACTTATTCTTTGCAGTACATTCTTGGCAGGCAAAGCTAGCCATAAAGATGTCAAAGACAGCACTAATTGGCTATTCAAGGCGTATTATGGAAATCGGATCTTTATGTGTTACTGTTGTGTTGCATGTGAGGTGAATATCTTTCCAGGTTACCTCTGTTAAGACATTTGTTTCATTTGGATTTGTGCTATTCATTTAAACTAAGTACTTTGGTCTGTAGCTACTTTACATAACTCTATTTCTTCTGGCGAAGAACCAGAATGAGAATCTGACCAAGGTTAGACTTCATTTGCATGATGGTGTTACATTTTCTGCCTGAATGTTGTGACTTGTGAGGATTTTCTTACCCAGGTTATCATTTATATCCTTTCCATTTAGGTTGTACTGGAGGCTGCCAAGCAGAACTCAGCTCTTGCCGTTCTACTTGCTTTACTATTGGTTGGATGGGCGATCAAGCAAGCAGTAAATTTTATACAGGTAAGAAGTATGGCTGTCACTAAGTAAAGAAGAAAAACATTTCCTGTCCTATACATTTGTGGAAGACAATGGGGTTCGGCGTAGGGCCAGGACTACGGCCTGGCTCCCTCACCAGGTGTGATGGCTGCGTTCGAGTCTTCTGCCAGACTCATTCCCTTCCTCTTTAACCTCCCTACCAAATATTGAAAGAAGCTTATTTCTGGGTGGCGGTGAAGTTTAGCTATCCTAAGCCTACACTAAAATGGACAAAATATTACCTCCATTCATACAGCTACTCAATGTGGAGCTTATTGTGAGTTTGTCTTGAAAAGTAGTAGTCATGACTCATGCATATGCTTCTGATTCTTGTTAGCAACTGTCAAGCCTCTTTGTCTAAACTGTAATTCAGTTGATATGCATATCTTTTATGCTGAATTTTGGTGCATATTACAGATTCAGTAATAAGTTCTTTTACTCATTGTCTAAAGTTAAGGGTAATGCTTGCATTGATTTTGGATAACGTTTCTCAGTTTAGACTATAATGATGCTGAACTGTCTCACTTAGATTTCAGATGTTTCCTTTTCTATCTATAAATTGGCAGACAATAATGACAACAGTGACAATACCCTCCTCATGTAGATTATTGTTTATTCGCAGGCTATCTGCTACTTGTAACATTACACTTTTTTCAGAGAGCTTTTCCTAATCATTTGCTATTTTCTCTGTTATGTATGTACTTTTAGTTGGGGTCTTAGTTACACGAAGCGGGAGCGGGAGCGGGAGCGGATGATCACAGAAGTGTGGGAGCGCCATTGGGAGCGGTTAGGAAAAATTATTAAAATTATAAATATATTTTGGAGTTTTATATTGTTAAATGTATATATATAAATATTATTCTACCACATAAAATATTACTATTAAAATTATAAGTTTCTAGTTATATTTCAACATTTTTATTGTAGCACATGATTACACAATAGAGCTCTTGTGCATATTAAGTAGGCATAAAAGTTAAGGGCATTAATATGACTCTAGAAGGTTAATATCAGATGTGCTCACTAACAAGATCAAAACAACTTTAAAGGTACCAATTGCAACTTGAATCGTAAGTCTCTCAACCGTTTTTTGGGTGTAAGTTCCCGTATAGGTAAGGAACGAGTTCCCGTCGTCATTGGGACGGGTTTCTTGGAGTTTCCTTCGACGGGAACGCGGAAACACGTTTCCGTCGAAGAAACGTGGGCATAGTTGAAGGTTCCTGCAACTAAGGTTGGGGTCTGGGAGGGGTTTGTGAGTCGAAAAATGGGGTTGTGATTAAATCTTTAACAGCCGATTGTGGTCGCTAATGGATTACCTTTTCACTTTCATTGGTCTGGCTGATGTGTGTTGTCATGATGATTCTAATACACTTTTTCTAGTAGGCTTCACTGCAAAGGTTCAGTGGGGATTCTAGCCGTGCCTTTTCTAATTGGTGTTCGCATGTCATTCTTTCGGATTTCTTTTGTTTTGGGTATTGTGATCCTGGAATTGCAGTGATCTGGACCAAGTTGAATTGAAACTCGTTTTTATGGTCTCAGATGAAGACAGCAGCAGATCTATGCGTGGATTACGACATCAACAAAAAGCAAAAGGCGTAAAACTTTAACTGAGAAATTTCTCCACAGCATCGTTGCTTCAAAAAACATGCAGACCTCCTTATCTTCCTGACCTCATTGAGTTATCCGTTGCTTAAGCAAAAACATCCTGGAAGCAGTGTAACCATTTACCATGGATCATGACTATTTGTTTGGACTTACTACAGATAGGAAAAGATTAACTCTCTATGGTTTTTGTATACTCGGAATTGTGGTTTTGGTTTTCTTTTTGTAGGCCTAGGTCATTTATCCTTGGAAGGACTGATGTACATTGTTCTGTAATCAGAATGAAGATGGTTTCTCTCATCTGGTTTGTGTTGCATTTTTTTCAAAACCCTTGTTAAATTACTGCTGGATTGTTCCTTGGTAAATATTGCAGCTTTTTGCAACTAACCATTTTAGTCTATTGGATGTTTCTTTCAGTTGAATCATAATCTAGTATCAAGGAATGCATAGCGATTGTTAGGGCAATTAGTGAAAGAAACGGGTGAACAAACCATTGGTTCCAGAACCATCTGCCATTCTGGGTTGAACCACCGAAGAAAATGGGAAAAAAAGGTGCAGACTCAGAGAATCAACATTGAGCTCTCAATCTATCAATTCTTCAATCCTAGTGGTGCCGCTTTGACAACTCCTTTTTCAAGTTTCAACCTTGCAACCATGCTTCTCTGGAACTCAAGAACTCTGATGTGCTGCCAACAGAGCCCTAAAAGTCACATCTTTTGATACATCCTTGACAAGGGACAGAATCCCGTCCAGTCCTGGGTTCCAACTAGTCCAGTATAGTTTTGGATCATTTGTGGGCCCTTCCCGGGCTCACAACAATGACCGGAACCGTTCAATTTTTAGCGCTCGTCGAGAACATTGACGACGCCAAAAATCACGTTGATCTGATATTGTTTGATATTATTTCGAAATGCATTAAGTTCGTAAGAAAAAAAGTGTGCTAACACTGGGTTGCAACCCATTTGGCACAATGCATTTCGAAATAATATCAAATGATATCGGATCGACGTGATTTTTGGCGTCGTCAATGTTCTTGACGAGCTCTTAAAAACGAACGGTTCCAATCATTGTTGTGGGCCCAAGAAGGAGCCACAAATAATCCAAACTGGACAGGAAAGATGGGAAGAAATTGGACAGGATACGACCATTAGGTTCAAGCTTTTTTCTCTTGCAGGGCACGTAGGTGAATTGCGAGCACAAACCAGAATTGAAAACCCAAATTTCCAATTGAGTCTGGACTCCAATGTGAAAACTCAAGTCACAAATAGTTAATCAGAATGCAGAAAGGTCCAAATTTTTGTAAAATAACAACCATCTAAAAGAAAATAAATAAAGTAATCCCGATAAGATGAAATTTCTAAACCATGAACACTGCTGCTACTAAATATCCCTCAATTCTTTCCTAACTTTGCTCCCACCTTTTCACTACGTTTTGAGCAATCCCCTGTGGGTTAACAATACCTTATAAAAGGACTTAAATCAATAGAGGCTAAACCCGAAAAACTGGCTTATGATGATAGCAAGTCCAAGAGCAATGGCTACAATGGAGGAAGCCCATGTCAGCTTCTCAGTAATTCTAGGTACCCTTTCTTTCAATGCCTGACTACACGAGCCTATAAACACGGTATAGCTTCCCATCGCAACAACAGTCCCAACCAAGAACATACCTAGAAATGCTGCCCCCGCCAAGCGAGAAGGCAAAGCAAGTGCAGGCAGTACCATCATCAATGCGTCCGGTTGCAAACCATGCACAATACCTGTCGCAAAAGTCGCAAACCCTATTTTCTTCTTCTTTTCGGTTTTGGGGTTATCAAGGGTTTCATAGACACTGACATCGCACTCGCCGTTTTCTAAGGCAACACAAGGGGCAGGGACCTCTGAAGCCTCCTTTATTCCCATAGCACCAATAACAAGTAGAGTAAATCCCACAACTCTTGTGCCCCATGTTCTGATGATTTCGATATGGAGTCGATCTTTTAGTACTAGAAAGAGTAAGCCAAAAATGACTTGGCCAGCGTCATGACCACAACCCCATAATGCTCCAACGGCAGCACTTTCGAGTCGAGTGCGTCCAATTGAGAGTGGCGCCAATGCGGCGAGGTGGTCAGGGCCTGATAGCGTGTGTAAGCAACCAGCGAAGAAACCAGTCCAAGCGCTACTGAGTAGTTCAGTGCGGATAAGTCTTTGCCCTGCTGCAACTGCAGTTGGAGCCCCCGTCTTGGTTGCGGTTTGGAAGGTGGCCAAAGCTGGCGACACTATGACTGGATGGATTAATATCATAATGAGAGCTGAGAGTAGTGCAATTGTTCCAGCAGCAACTGCCTGAAACATTTAAGGAAACAGAAAATACTTCACCAGAATATAACGGAAATGAATATCATTTTTATACAAACTGTGAGAACGTATACAAGTGTATATAGATGTGCACGTGTATGCCTATGACCCTTCACATATAAAGTGCACCAATGACGAACAGACAAAATGCCAAGTAGACTGCAGGATGAAAGTTTCTCAACAAAACCAAAAAGAGGAAGAAGAGAGAAGGAAAAGGTTCAGTTGTCCACACTCTTCCTAGTAGCTTATCAATTTCATATTACAATGAACAATTTCAAGATCCTGGTTATGATCAAAGCCATCGGATATAAAAAAAGATAGTAATAACCACAATCATCAAGAATCACTGTATCTTTTCCAAGCTATGACACCTTGCTCCCAAAATGTGCTGCACCAATAGAGCAAACTAGTGCAAAGCTTGGCAGGAATCTTGGTGTCTGTACACTTGGTATGAACATGCTACTAGTCGGATAAGGTGCAGAAAACAAAGACAGCTCCACAACATTAAGAGAAATCCGAGATAGTATAGATGCAATTCGGGAAATAGCCCCTTTTTCTGGCATCATTTAGAATGCTGTAAAGCCATAAGCCTATAAGCACCAGTAAAACTAACTAGCACACTTCTATCTATGTTCATTTTCTGAAAGAACCATCAGTTGTTCTGCCATGAAAGATACACCCAACTTTACATAATGATGACGCTAAGTGCTAGGTAAGCAAAGTACCGGCTTTTCACGTGCGGCAGACAATAGGTGTAATAATGATTTATGTGAATTGAAGGATATCATACCACAAAAATAACAAAGAGGGAATCCCTCTCTTGATTGAAGCAATTCACCTTTCGATTGTTATTTCAAGAACGAGACACTGGACACTTAGAACCCAATTGCGTATCTATGTGCCTCTGAAAAAAGTTTCAACTATCTGGATCTAAAACTACAGGAAACAGATTGGCACCTTTGATACTGAATGTCGCAAAATATAACTCAGACACGCACAAACCTATCAACTTATTCAAATTTCCCTATAAGGCGAATAAAAGAGCACGGACTAAGGCTGTGGGAGGGGATACAATTTCCCAAGTTTGGCAGGAGCCGAGGTGCTTAAGAGAGATTAGAGCTCAATGGCAGAAAAAAATCACGACACCTATCCCTAAGCTATGGAGCACGGGTACCGGTACGCGGTACGGGTACGGGTACGGGAAACGGCAAAACCCCAAAAAAGTAGGGTATGGGTACGGCGGGGGTACGGCGACTAGATATATAATTTTTTTCTATTTTTTTATTGCTTTAAATGAAATATAAACCCATTTTACCAACAAAATGTAAGATAGATAAAAGTTCGAAGTTCATATATCAAGTTCAACGTGCCTAGATCAAAGCTAGACGAGTTCCTTGTTCCTTACATACCAACAGTACTTACAAACATTGACTCAGTGTAAACGTGTATGTGTATATAAAAGAGAGAGAACTTACGTCTTCTGTTCCGATTTGGAGCCCTAGACCGCTGCCTCTCTCAGTGACTCATAAACGTGTATGTGTATATAAAAGACAAAAAAATTACACAATAAGCCCATATTTTATAATTATTTACAAAAAAATCCCTGAAATTTTGAAAAAAAAATCATTTTGGGCTAAAACGTACCCATGCCGTACCCAAAATTATCAAAAGTACCCGATCAGATTTTGCCGTACCCATGCCGTACCCGGTACGTTTTTGCCGTACCGGCGCCGTACCCGTACCCGGTACGGGTACGGCGACATTTCTGAAGTACCCGTGCTTCATAGTCCCTAAGTAACCGCCTAATTGACTGGCCTTTTCTCAGTAAAATTTATACAGTAGTCATGCCAACCTAACTCCAAGTTATAATAAAATGGAGAAAGTGGTACCCCTTTTTGACATTTCAAAGTCACCTAAGAACCCTGCCTTTATCTACAGCATTCAACCACAAAATACAGTAAGCCCTATTGAAACTAAACTTTAAATGCAAACCAGCTCTACTGATACACATTTTTGGTGATAATACATGCTCAAAAGAAACGACAGCTAAGGACATGAAGATATAAATCCACTCTAACAAATGAAAGGATCCCTTCTACTCTATTTTCCACCCCTTAAAATGAAACTGTAAAAACTTGCAAATAAGATTGCTTCCGTTGAACGAAATCATAACAAATTTTTTTTTTTTGATAGGCAAATCATAACAACTTACAGACACTTAGAGGACGTATAGGCAATTAGCAATCATGCAGCTCCTCATAATCCAAACCCAAAGTCAACACGGAAGGCACTCAGTAATTAGCAATCATGCAGCTCCCCATAACACACTTCCAATTGACCATGCGCAAAGAGGGGTTGGTTTTAGAGACCCAAAGCGAACACAGTCACAATAATCAGCAAGTAGAAGGAGAACATGGAATATATTGCTTACTACAGAATGACTAATTCACCAAATTGAAAGAGGAGCTCCTATAGTTTTATGCTGGCAAAGATCTCGGTTGCTCCTTCCTGATATTGGTTGAAGTCATGGATCAAGAGTTCGTTTTTTTGCCCCGTGCCCACTCAAATCAAAAGAGCCATAAACCTAAAATGCTCAAACATATATTTGGCACAATTACCAACAATGTATATCCACTCCTTGGAATAACAATTGATGCATAACTTGTCTACTCATAATCAAAGTAAAATTTCCAGAATATACTGCACAAAAAAGCCACTATTTATTAGCTTGCCCGTCGGTTATCACACACCAAAAGAACATTAATAAATCAATCAACGACCCGCAAACTTTAGCATTTGAAAACCAATGTTCTAAAAATCTCTGGGCGTTGTCGGGCGGAAAAGGGGCGCCTAGCGCCTAGGCGGGGATTAGCTGCTAACTAGTCAGCAGCCAAACCTATTGAATTGTACACTGATGAAAACTATTGAATTGTACTAACAAATACTCAACGGAATAAATCACCCCAAAAAGACAGCACAAATTCTCAAAATTCCCAAATTCCAAGTAACCACTAATCAGAATACGCCACCAACAAAACGCTAACAAAAAAAAAAAACCCACGTCCAATCGCATAAAGTTCATACCTTTCGTGGCCCAAAAGACCTTTCCACGATTTTCTTGACCAAATGGCGTGTAGGCTTCGACCCATTTTGCAAATCCACTGGTGGAAAAGACGAGGCAGATGAACATTTGGTAGGGTATTTATCGGGTACTCTATTAGGGATCGTTAGAAGGGACGAACGACGAGATGGGTCATCGTGTTTGTGGAAAAGCGAGGCGACTCGCAGTGACTCGGCCGGAAGACGGAGTCTTGCAGCGTCGATTCGGCCGAGTTGAGGGAGGTGATGAGTAGAGGGTTTTGGAGAGAATTTAGAGTAGATAAGCCTCTCCATTCTCTCTTTCTCCCTCTCTGGGATTTTCCGTGACCAAAGAGGCTCAAAGGCGTATTTGTTTGTTAAGGAGAAGAATCAAGAGAGAGAGGGGGGGTGGAAATCAGAATCAGGATAGAGCTACGTATCTGCAATTAAACACTTGTTTTGTTTTTATAGGAGAGTACTACGTAGTATAGTTGATAGGAGTATTTTTTGGAAAATAAATTTAATTAGAGCATTTTAAGTATTTAATCAATTTGTTAGTATTTAGTATTTTGTTTCAAATTTTGTGGAGTGGATGGAAAACATGTCGGAGTGGAAGGCGAAATGGGTAGTTAATTTATTAAGTGGGTAGAGTATTATTTACTTTTTGATCGGCAAGTGGGAAGTTAATTACTAATTTATATATAAGGATAAGATAATTGGTTAGAGTTACTTTTTACTGGAGTGGGTAGTTAATTTGTAAGTGGGGATATTAGGAGAAGTTATTCAGAGATTGATCTTTATTTTATGTTAGTTCAAAGATGAAAAACAATATGTATTTTATTCTCAATGTCATGCAAATGAAATTAATAAGTGAAAATAAAAAAAGGTACTGTAATAAGTTTACCTTAAACTTTTTTCACTTTCTTAATTTTATCACTTTCATTTCTTTCGTTTGCCTTCAATCCCACAAGATGGCTCCGTTCCAGGATACATTCTTAAAAAATAAGTACTTATTTTACATTTTCAAACTCAAAAATAATATAAATAAAAAATAAATTTTTAATTTTTTTGTACCGTTCAAAAGATCTTAATGATATATATCAAATAAGATACATATTGTTAGAAAAATTATTTGTATAAATATATTATTTTTGAGCTTGAAATTGTCTTCTTAAAAAATAAATACTTATTTTGAGTTCTGAAACGGGCTCTAAGATTTAACGGATTCGAATTCCGATCGGATTTGAGCTATTTCAAATTCTAGTCCTATCAAATTCGGTCCATTAATAGCTTAGTTGTATATAGTTGGCTCACAAAAGAAGTTGATTCTCTCTTTTGAGAAGTTTGAGGAAACTCGTGGCTTGATTCTGCCCACAATAATACTCCTAGCTGTCACGTCTCCTTCTTACAAGGCTTTGGGAGTGAAGAGTTAGTTGGTTTGGTCAATTCTTCAATAATAATCTTTATTATAGGCATTGCCCCTTATTCAGTTTTTTTAGTAAACAACAATCGACCAAGGCCTTAATCAAGTGCAATAAGTATTTGCAGTTTAGTAGTTCCAAATGATCAAATACCTAGAGTTCAAATGATCGTCAGATCGAGTTTTCTCGTGGAGATTTTTCAGTCATTAATTTCAAAATATTTAAATTAAGTTCAATCGGACTCAATTTGAGGGGCATGGAGATATTGAGACATAACATAATTGTGTATGACTTAATAAAAGTCAAGAATAGTGTACTACTATTATTTATTGGTGGGGTGAGAAAATGGGGGAGAAAAAAAAGTCCACTCAGTTTGGAATAAAAAGTAGGTATAGTTGGTGGCCTTGTCCACATTTGGCCTTTCTCCCTACTACATGATCATATTCTATTTGGACGTTTCGAGAACAGGTGGTTAACTTAATAACATATGATAATCGATTGGGATTATGAGGTGCTTGATCTTATGCATAGATTCCACGTTTTAAAAACAAGGAGACAAAAACAAAAGATTACAAAAAAAAAACGAGAAACAGCTCAGTGTTTTTGAGTTATCGCCACGTGGGTGTGTTCGGTTCACATTGAAGTAGGGTGCAAAACAAAATATTTGTACCCCGTGTGTTTGTCTATTTTTACTTGCAGTCGACGAATCGACTAAGAGTTGTTGAGTGTGCTGGAAATGTGGGTGTTTGTGATGGTGGAGTTTGGTTCCTTGCCGTATTTCAGAACTTCTTTGCAAGCAAACTGAATGAAGTGAAATGGAGATGAAAGAAGAACAACAAAATGGACTTTATTATTGCTCGGTGTAGAAGTCAATCGACTATGAGAACACAATCGAACAGACGGTTAAATTACAAGCTACTCCTAGAGCAAGAAATGTAAAGTACAGATAAAAGTAGAAGCCTTTGGGCGATTGATTGGGAGTTCTAAATGTCTTTTATTCTTGTATTTATAGGTTGTCATCGACTTGAAATTCAAATCATATGGAATTTCCTCCTCCGATTTGAATTAAGTGGCTCCATGCTCCCTATTCTTGCTCCACTATCTGCACGAGGCGGTTACTTCTCCACGATCTCACATGTTCCCAATGTGGTAATTACTCCAACTGCCTGCTTGCATTAATTGTCATGCCCACGATCTGTGTGTGATGCATATTCTGAAACGTGTTCAGTCGAATATCAACCGTCGATAAGTCCACTTGATTTTTCCTTAACAGGCTTCATACTACATTTTCTTTAATCAGTCTAACACGTGTAACGTTTTGACCCAATTGATCATATTAGACTAAATACGAAATTATGGTGTAAACACCGTGCCAATGTGTAATAGAAAATGAGCATGATACACTACTAGGGGCATTAAATAATCTCTCCCAATGAATATTTTTAAAAGAAAGGTTTAAAATTACACACAATTTGCACACACAAAATTAAAAGCACATGCGGGCTTCACAAATAGTGCACTCCCAACGTGTGTGGATTTCATGCATCCATATTAGCAGAGGTGGAACCAAAATTTTCTCAAAGGGGTGCCGAATTTTACCCCATCCCAATGTATACTACAAAATGAGCATGAGATACCACTAGGGGTATTAAATAATCTCTCCTGATGAACATTTTAAAAGAAAAGGTTTAAAATTACACATAATTTGCACACAAAATGAAAAGCACATTCGGACTTCACAAATACTAAACTGACGGTGTGTATGCGGGCTCCATCCATCCATATTAGCAGTGGCGGTGGCTAGGATTTTCTCACAAGGGTGCCAAATTTTAAAAGTTCAAGCATGAAAGAAATAAAATGCAAGACTAGGAATTCGAAAATACATATAAATAATTTTACTTCAAGCTTCACAAAAGCATATATAGATAAAATAAAAGACGAAACAAATTCTTTTACTCTTGTATATACAACCCAACCACCTATCAAAATGGAACTGGATGTCCTTTCAAGTCACAGAAGTCATCTATTATTGCGTTTAATCTAAATTTGAAGATAATTTCCATTTCAATGTACAAAAATAACATAGTAGAAAATCTAAATTTATAAGGTTAGAAACAAAATAAAAGCCCAACTTTAACTTCTTGGTTAGACCCAATATCAAAGCCCAATAGTTTAAGTTTACTTCTAAATTAAAGTTTTAGACGAGGGATTGTTAGAAGAGAAAATCTTTGTTTACAGAACTGTTTACGGAGCTCAATTTTTGGCCGATTCGGATTAAAAATAACAGCAAATTGGTCTACAGTCCATTTTGGACCAGCCCATTTGGATTCTAGCCCAGCTTCTTTTACCTTGCTGGACTTGGTCCATTACATTGTTTAATTTGAAGTCTAAGGTCCTTGAATTTACTATTTTAGCCTTTTGTATTTAAAACTGGGGCCAATTTACATTCCAATCGCCCGCTGTTTTTCAAATGGCGCGTTGAACGCTAGGGCTGGCGATCGTCTCTCTCTCTCTCTGGATCTCTCTCTCGATCTCTCTCTCGTTCTCTCTGGATCTCTCTCTGGATCTCTCTCTCTTGATCTCTATCAGGTACGTCTCTCTCTCTCTCTCTCTCTCTCTCTCTCTCTCTCTCTCGTTGATTTTTTTGCAAGTTATGGTTTAGTTTTGAGTTCGTGCGATTTTGACTCTGTTTTGAGTTTGTGCGTTTTGTAATTGTACTATTTTTTGGAGTTTTGCAAGCTGTCATTGTTCGTTAATGCTGTTTGTTGATTTACTGGCACAATGATCATTTGTGCATTGGGATATTTGTATCTGTTAGTCTTTCTGTGTATCTGTCATGTTGTTTTTTGTTCGTATGCTGTATTTGTATCTGTATCTATCAGCGTGATTTTGTTGGCATGTTTGTATCTGTTAGTCTCTCTGTGTTTCTGCATGTTTATTTTCTGTATCTGTCAGCATGTTCATGTATCTGTGTCCCTTTGTCTTTCTATTTTGTTTGGTATATGCGTTTATATTTGTCCTGTTATACCTTTGTTTTCTATTTGTTTTTGCAGAGTAGGATTACTCTATTTCAATGGCTTCTTCGGTTATATTGATGTGCAAATATGGTGAAGTTACTCTAGTTGTCATGGCTACAAGAGGTTTTGGTTTCAATGATCTGGTGGAAAGCATTCATAAAAAGTGGCAGAATTTGAGTAGTTTTGAGCTTTTTTATGCTGTCGCTGACCATCATAATTGTAGTCTGGACAATGATGAAGACTTTTGTAACATGATTGCATTAGCTGCTGCGTTTGGTGTGACTTGTGTTGATGTATCTGTTGGGGTTATTTCTTCTTCTACCATTGAATGCGGTAAAAGTTTGGGTGAATGTGTTAGGAGTTTTGAATATGGTGAGTGTAGTACTTTTCAAGGAGAGGAAGAAGATCCGCTTGATAAATTTTGTCCTCATCATGAGACAGTGCGTCTTTCAGCCGATTGGGTTAATTTGCTTAAGTGTGTTGGTCAAGAGTTCAGAGATGGTGTAGATGATTTTAAGGCTTGTTTGTCCAAATATGCCGTTGAAATTGGTTTCAAGTATAAATATCTGAAAAATGACAGATCAAGAGTAACGGCCGAGTGCTGTAAGAAGCTGGATGGTTGTACATGGTTAATTCACGCAACTTTAGAAAGATCGAATAATTTTTTTGTTATTAGGGAGTTTCACAAAGAGCACAACTGTATTGGTACGTTTTTTAGTTCAAAAAATCCTCGGATGACCTCAAAAATTATTGCCAAAGAAATTGTTGAGGAGGTTCGTTCGAAGCCATCTTATACACCGATAGAGTGTTTGAAACATTTTGAGGGGCGATATGGTTATTTGATTGGTTATTACCATGCATGGTTAGCAGTTGAGAAAGCAAATAAGGAGCTATTTGGTGATTTTCAATTATCTTTTGACAAACTCCGCTGGTATGCTGAGGAATTAAAGGAGAAAAACCCGGGGACTGTTATGGATGTGGAATATTGCAATGAGACTAATCGGTTTATAAGGTTTTTCCTGGCATTTGATGCATGCATTAAAGGCTTCAACTATTGTCGTCCTATTTTGGCTGTTGATGGTACCTTTTTGAAGGGGAGATACAAAGGGACGCTTCTCTCAGCTATAGGAAAGGATGCTGATCAAGGTTAGTTACTATTTTTTGTTGCTTGTTGTATCTGTTAGTCTCTTGATATCTCTGTCAGCATGTTCGTGTATCTGTTGACATGTTGGTTTTATTGGTATATCTGTGTATCTGTTTCTTTGTTTTGGTATATCTGTTGTTGATGCAGTTGATAATGTATTTTGTTGTTTGCTTTTGTTGAAGGATTAGGTTTTGTTGGTATATTTGTCTCTTTGTTTTGGTATATCTGTTGTTCAAACAGTTGATAATCTTTTTTTTGTTGTTGCTTGTTTTATCTCTTAGTCTCTTGGTATCTCTGTCAGCATGTTCGTGTATCTTTTGTTGATTTTGTTGTATCTCTTAGTCTTTTGACATATTGGTTTTGTTGATATATCTGTGTATCTGTCTTTTTGTTTGGTATATCTGTTGTTGATATTGTTTTTTGTTGTTGCCTTTTGTTGGAGTAGGATTATTTCCTCTTGCTATCGGTGTTGTTGACTCTGAGACAGAGGCAAATTGGCAATGGTTTTTGGAGAAGCTGTCGACAGTTATTACGTGTTCTCGGCCTCTTACATTCTTTACGGATCGTCACTCTGGTCTTGTAAAGTACGTGCCTACAGTTTTCCCAACTGGTTATCACTCCTACTGCTTGCAGCATTTGAAGGGAAACCTTAGGGATAAGCTTTCAGGTCGACTCTCGAATGGGTTTAGGGAGAAAGTAGTCAATCTTTTCAATGATTGCGCACATGTTCCTACTGTGATAACTTTTGCCAAGGCTCTTGAAGAGCTATGTACTGTTGGTGGAGCGAGTGCAAAGAATTTTGTTGAGTCATTTCTGCTTGAGAGATGGGCAAACTTGTACTTTGAAGGTAGACGATATGGTGAAATGACTTCAAATGCAGCTGAGTCATTTAACAACCAGATTCTTAAATTCCGTCATTTGCCAATATGTGAGTTGGTTGATAAGGTAAGGGTGCTAATCATGGAGTAGATGTGTAACAGGAGACTACTATCAAACAAGTGGAGCAGCTATGTTTGTCCTGTAATGGAGAAAAAGTTGATTGACCGTTTCAATAAAGGTCGAACTTGGCATGTGGCAGCAGCAAACGATGATATTTTTGAGGTTTTTTCTCAGCCAACTGTTGTGGTTGATCTTAAGAAAAGGACATGCACGTGCTGTCGTTGGCAACTTCATCTTTTTCCATGTGTGCATGCTGTTACAGTTATTCAAAAGACAGAAAAGCAAATGTACGATTATATTGATCCCTATTATACCATCGAGGCTTTTCAATTGTCGTATGAAGGTACTATAAACCCGGTCCCCACTCTTGGAGCTCCGGTGATCACGAAAGAATCTGCCATCATTCTTCCTCCTAAAACGAGGAGGCCACGTGGGAGGCCAAAAGTTGGGAGAATCCGATCAAGGGGTGAGAAAGTAAGGCAAATGTTGTGCGGGAGGTGTGGAAAGTTAGGCAAACACAACAGAAGGACTTGCAAAGAGGCCGTTGATTGATGATTCTTTAATTGCTATTCTTACGTTTTATAGATATACTTTGTAATTGACTTTCATTTGGATATAAATTGAGGTGGTTCATTTACTGCAGTCATTTTGTGTATCTAATTGAATGTTGGTATAACCGTATCTGTTTTAAAAAGGTATATTGGTATATGTGTATCTTTTTTATGTTGGTGTATCTGTTTGTCTTTATGTTGGTATATTGGTGTATCTATATGTGTATGTCGGTATATCTGTTGGTGGTATGTCTGTATCTGTTGGTGCGTTAGTGTATCTGAAAGATTTCCCTCAAACCATACATATGATTTTCATCATTGTCCAGAATGCACTTTGTAATTGACTTTCATTTGGGTATATCTGTTGGTGGTATGTCTTGCTTGGATGCCTAGTGAGAATAATTGTACAAATGAAAAACGAGAGATATAAATCTACTTCAGTAAAGATCATAACCATTGTGGTCCAATTGTTTGGACAACAAAAAATATGTACAACCATTGGTATGGAAAATTCCAATTGTTTGGAGCCGAGTATATGCCTAAATTGCCAATCCATGCATTAGCTGCTTGCTTTTCCATTCTTCTGTTGACCATGTTCTGGGCTTGTCATTACATGTACAGACTAATTCTACTTCATATCCCTTGTCGTCCGGTTTGAGGATAACAGTTTACCACCGGACACCAAAAAAATATGTACAACCCTTGGTATGGACAAAAAAACTTTAATTCTTGAGCAAAAGTATATTCCTAATCTGCCATTTCTTGCATTAGCTGGTTGCTTTTCCATTCTTCTATTGACCATGTTCTGGGCTTGTTATTCAAGAATATATGGACCAATTCAGCTCTGAATTTTTTCAGATTTTCCACAGTGAGATACGTTGGGACGGGCTTCTGTTCTTCAAGTTGTTTAATGATATAGCACACAATTATTCCACAATCAACCTTGTAGAATTCATAGAAAGTAGGTCGAAGAAGAGAAGAGTTTAGAAACACGACAACGGTGACAGATACAGGGACAGATACACCAACATAAAAATAACAGAAGCTTACGATCCAGGTTGTTGCTGAGGTGCATCATCAATGGAGCTTATTGGAGCACTGAGTGTGTTGGTTGGAAACAGTGTTGGTTTAGGTGTAGAAATGAGTTCAAAACTTGGTGGTTTACTAAGAGTCAACTTCCTCATTTGCTCTTCCACGTACTCTTTCTATAATTTGTAAAAAATAGCAATTTTTTTTAACTGTTATGATTGAGGGATGGACTACCAAATTAAAGGTAAAGTTATGTACCACAATGGAGGCATCTGTCAAGTAAGGATCCTTCTTTTTCTTGGGCTTTGTCAAAGAATTGTAGTGCATCCATTGTTGCTTGGAAGTATCGTAGACCAGAAGAGTCCAATGGTCAGGAGCTTTCACTTTTCTGCCTCCCATTGAATTCATCGAGAATATGAGATATTTGTAGAATGCAACACCATTTATGTCGATAACTTTGTCTAGTTCTTTCAGCTTTTCGTTGATTAAGTTTGTTCTTGCATCAGCTTTTTCTTTGATTAGTGTCTGTCAAAAAAGAATGTATTTCATATATTATCAGATATTGGGATAACATATATCTGTTCTCAGTTGACAAAGATGGAATACTAAACAGTTTGCATACCCAACAGGTGGATGTAATGTAGAAGCAGTTCCCCTGTGTTTTTGCTGTCTTTTCTTCTTGTCTTTCCAAAATGTAAGTGAGCCCATCAATGCACTGCAATAGTTATGTCTTGATGTTAAATTTGAAGTTGATAAAAAATAGATGTACCCATAGACCTACATGGTTCCAAAGTACTAAACATATGTACCAAATATGCTTAAAATAGATATACCAAGTGTACTAATAGATATGTTGTTCCAAACAAACCTGTATTGTTCCAAACTACAAAAACTACCAAATAGATGTTCCAAACATGCTTAAAAACAGATATACCAAGTGTACTAACAGATACAAACCTATATTGTTGCAAACTACAAAAACTATCAAACAGATGTAACAAACATGCTTAAAAGAGATATACCAAGTGTACTAAAAGATATAGATATACTAACAGACCAGCATTGCTTCAAACTACAACAATCGAACTGATTTACCAACATGCAGATATACAAAACCAACTTAGAAACCAGCCGATATACAAACGTATTAACAGACACACTCACATAAATCAGATACAAGTAAAAATAGTTTCTTTTGTGTTACCGTGTTTCCAATATCACCCTCGTTCAACAGATTCAGGACGTCTTCGATTGTAACTGTATCATTGTTGACTGGGTTGTGCCAGACGAAAGATCTGCGATTGCCAGAAGAAAAGATGTATTAAATGGAATGAAATTTGTGAATTTTACTCGATACAAATCTAGCTTTGCTGATTTCACTTACTTTTTGTCTTCTTTCTCAAATTCATAAATTGTATCTAGTAGATCCATATCTTCCTCCGAAATGTAATTGAATAGCTTTGTCATTTCAAATGCAGAATTGCTTTTCTTTCTTTCCTTCTGGTTCCTATTATAGTAGATGAACCCTTCCTCCATCTTCACTGTTCTGTCATCTTTGCCCTTCAGATCTTTTACCATTGACGACGGGTCAATATTATCTTGTTCTCTCTTCCTTTTCTTTTCTTCTTTCCTTTCTCCTTCCTGAGTGTCTTTGAAGAGTTGGGAGATTGTTTTGTCAATGACTTCGTCAGACAAAATTTCATCATGCAATCCAGTTGCTATCTCAACTCTTTCGCTGATAGTTTGATCAACTTCTCCTTTCTTGCTCTGCTCCTCTTCTTGCCTTTTCTCTTTGTCTTCTTCTTTGTCCTGACAAAGTGAATTAGGCAATTATGATTTATGTGTGTAACTAATGTACAGATACATATATGACAAGGCATACAGATATACCAAAACACTAACAGATACAGATAAAACTAAACAAATACCAACAGATATACAAACAGATATAGCAACATACTTATGAAGAGATGTTTTTCTTACGTGGTATTCTTGTGTAACCATATGGGTTACCATGTCATCTAGGCCATCTTCGACACTTGCTTTGTCTTTTTCAGATTTTTCAAGTTTTTCCTCTAATAAGTCATTGCTGACGTAGAAACCTCCTATCTCAACCTCCTTTTGCACAATTTCTTCCTGCAGGATACCCTTTTCAACGTGTACCGTCCTGACTTCTGTTTCATAGTCAAACATTTGCTCAGCGGCGTCTTCATACGGAACATGGTCCCTTTCAAGTTCAGCTATTTTTTGTTGCAAAGTTTGAATTACTCTGTCCTTTTCCTTCGATTCTTCTTTCAACCTGTCAATTTCTTTGAGTAGGTCAGAAATTAGGTTGTTGGTATCATTGTTAGTCTCCTCAACCCCCTCGTCCTTCTCAGATTTCGATCCATCGTCGTCCAAGCTGCACTCCCGAGCATCATCATCCTTCACATCATTCTTATTTTCAATTTGTTCAAGAAAATGCAACAACTTTTTCTCTTTCTCGTTGATGGGCTCCAATTCTGCATCCTTTACCATTTCTGGATTAAGAGATTCCAATGGTGTTCGTGCCAATGCTTCTGGTAAATCACTCATATCCCACTTCATAAACCTTGGACAATTGTCTTTTGATTGTTGCACATTCATTATGCTTGTATGCTCGCAGAGCCAATACTGCATTCAAGCAAAGTAGCTATCACCATAGAATTCTAATATAAAGCAGATACAGGTATAGAAAACAGATACAAATATAAAACAGATACAAATACAGATACCAATATAAAACAGATACAGATACACAGATAAAACGGATACACATATACGGATATACCAATATAAAATAGATACAGATATAGTAACAAACATGACATTAAACTACAAAAATAGAAGAGATATTCACCAGTAGTCCAAGTACACATCCACCAACAGTTGTTGGATTTGTATGCTTTGTATCAAGCTCTTTGACCAAGTGCTCTATAATGAATGTTGACCATGCATATGTTGTGGATGTGTTGAGATCGTCAATGAATGGATAGTAAGCCCAGCTTAATTTTGGTTATGAGAGTGGGACAAAGATTGTCGCGAGAACCAACATCATTAGCACACGTGCGATGTCCTGCGCACTTTGAGTAGAATCTTTTGTAAAAGCTTTTCTCAAGAATATCTTCATCCTTGAAACTAACATTTCCTTTTGTTTTTTGAAGACTCTGTCGAGAAAATCTGAATTTGGCCTTCTCGGGTTCCCCTGGAGGTGTATTTTGATTGGTCCAGATTTGATTCCAAAGATAAGTGTCAAATCTTTGACACTTATCTTAACTAATTTGCCACCAAGATCAAAGTATCCCTCCCCTTTGTACTTTTCGACCAACTTCAATGTAATTTCATCGCTTTTCTTCACGAAAAGTTCATTAATTTCCGGTTTGGTCATTGCAAACAAGAGATTTGCAAAAGGGGTTTTTTTGATCTCACGAACTTGGAAAGGAGTGAATTTTCTGCGTTTCAGAAGCCGTACAAGGCTGACGAGATTAGACCTGCAGGAGATTTTGTACAGATGAGATAATGTTATACAGATAAACCAATATAAAACAGATACACCAGTAATGTAACAGAGAAACCAACATAAAACAGATTCATCAATATAAAAACAGATACACCAATAATGGAATAGATACAGAGAAACCAATATAAAACAGATGAACCAATATAAAAACAGATACACCAGTAATGTAACAGATACATATAAACTAACATAAAACAGATGCACCAATATAAAAACAGATACCTGTATTGGCAGCTCTCTTTTTTGATCTCAACAACATCTTCGTTCTCCTCTTTCTCCTTTTTTCTTTCTTGTTTTTTTACCCTTTTGTTAGGAAGACGTGGGCTAGACTTCTTCCTTTTTCTCTTGACCTTGACGAACTTGACGTTCTCCTCATCTTCCTCAACATATTCCTTGTCTTCCTCCTCGTCTTCCTCTTTTTCTTTCTCATCTTCCTCCTCGTCTTTCTCAACACCATCCTCGTCTTCCTCATTTTCCTCTTTGTCTTCCTCAACATCTTCCTGCTTGTCTTCTTCATCATCTTCCTCTAAGACTACCACATCATCTTCTTCCTTGTTTCTAGTCTTCTTGTTTCTGTTTGATTTTCGAACATGCTTCTTTTTTATTTCAATCGTCGGTTCAATTTTTTTTGACATCCTTGTCGTTCTTATTTCTCTTTTGGTAAGAGATCTTGTTATTCTCCTCGATTGAGTACCTTTAACAGGTGATTTCTGTGAAGCCCTCCTTTTATGCGGCGATTCAATGTCATTCTTCTCCTGTTCAGTTTCCTTTATCTGTGTTTCATCATCATCATCATCATCTTCCTTTTGATCTGTTGTTTTCTTTACAGCATTTGAAGGTGAGTTCTTTCTTGCTCGCATCTTAAATCTTACTTTTTTTGCCTCTAACAGTCTAGTCTGTTCTACTACATCTTCCTGTTCAGAATAAAAAACACAAATCCAAAATAAATATACCAACACAAAACAACAGATATACAAAGTGTACTAACAGATACAGAGATACCAACACATGGATCCAAACAACCAAACAGATATACCAAATATGCTTAAAAAGAGATATACCAACTGTACTAACAGATATAGACCTAAAACAGACCTACATTGTTCCAAACTACAAAAACTACAGAACAGATGTACAAAACATGCTTAACACAGATATACCGAGTGTACAAACAGATACAGACCTACAAACAGACCTACATTATTCCAAACTACAGGGTAATAAGTAGGATATCGAAGACATATTAGTTTGCACTTCGTTCTTTAGGATCCATGACTTTGTGAACATAAACTCTGAAAGAAGGTTCTCAAAAGAAACTAAAAACTTACAAAATACGCTAATACAGGCACAACGATATACATAGAAGACAGTTAGTATACCAAACAACAACAACAGATGTACCAAATGTACTAACAGATACAGACCTACAAACAGACCTACATTGTTCGAAACTACAGAATAGATGTACCAAAATAATGTCAAAAAGCAAACAGATACCAGCACAAAACAAACAGATGTACCAACTCGTTCATAATGAACTCAACAATAACGATGATGAACTCAACAAACAGATGTACCAAATCGAACAGATTTACCAATATGCATTCAGATACAGACATGAAATCTTAAGTTAGAAGGGAAGACAATAATGAACTTAACAACAACGATGATGAACTCAACCATGACGATGAGAAATGAAAACGAGAAAATGCGATACAGACATGAAACCCTAAGATGAAGAAGACAATGATGAACTCGATCAAGAGGATGAGAAGTAAAAACAAGGTCGATTAACTCACCGGACGTTCCATTAGTGATCGATCGATGGAAATGAAAACGATCTGCTGATTCTTTGTCGATTCTCTCTTTGCCTTCTCGTTTCCACAGACGTTTGGCGTACAGTGAGCTCACGTGTTTGTTTATTGTAATTTTTGGGCTCGCGTGAGGGCTCGCGTGACGTAAGGGTTTTTTTTGTAAATTCTGGACACAATGTCCTTTAAACTCTAAGAGTAAATATTTATGTCCTTATTATAGTTAAAAACCTTATAGTATGTCCTCCTACTCAATTTACCCTAAAAATAATCTATTGATGGTAATAGATTAGTTGAGTCCCAAGTTTGATGGGACACAACTCAACTGAGAGCGCGACGTGATCTTGGGAGAGATAGAAGAGGCGGTTCGAGGGCAAACAGAGGAAGCTATTTTCGACCATTTGCACGCAGCAGCTTTCCGGCACGCTCCGTTGGGAAGAACCATCGCTGGGCCTGCTCAAAATATCAAGACTATCACTAGAGATAACATTCAGGAGTACATATTAAGGCACCACGGTACGCCCAGAATGGTGATTGCTGCTTCCGGAGCTGTGAAGCACGAGAACCTTGTTGAGCAAGTTAGAAAACTGTTTGTCAAATTGTCTACGGATCCAACCACGGCATCTGAGTTAGTTGCTAAAGAACCGGCATTTTTTTCGGGTTCCAAGGTCAGGATATAGTCGATGATGATGCGCCTTTCAGACAATTTGCTGTCGCTTTCAACGGAGCTTCTTCAAAGGATCCGGATTCCATTGCTTTGATGGTTGGAATGTCAGCATAACAATGCAGGCGCTAGGGTTCCGAGCTTGCACGAGTTGGCATAAATGGGATAGCTGATCGAGAGCATGATGATATTCAGCGAAAACTATAAGGACGCTGGTCTTTTCGGCGTTTATGCCGTTGCTAAGCCAGATCCCTTGGGCAATTTGGCATATGAAATTATGTACGAGATGAGCAAGTTATGTTATCGAGTCTCGGAAGATGATGTTGCGTGCGCTCGTATCAAGGTGAAATGTTCTCTGCTGCTTCGGTTGGATGGAACCACTCCTGTTGCCGAAGATATCGCTCGGCAGCTACTCGCATATGGCCGAAGAATCACATTCGCAGAATGGTTTGCAAGGATTGATGCCATAGACGCCGGACGCTGGCACTGCCAAACGTGTTTGCAAACCGTTTTATATTTGACCAGGATGTTGCTGTCTCTGCCATGGGGCCAGTACAACGTTTACCTGATTACAACTGGTTCAAACGCTCGACACAGTGGATTCGTTATTAGGTCCTTTGGGGTGGTTGTCTTCTACTATCTTTGTTTTCCCCTCCCCAGGGAAACATGAACTCATAATCCTAAAGCAGAATAACTAACGAATTGCAAACTAGTTTTGCAAGAGAAGTGCCAGAAATCTGAATTTTTGCCATTCAAACGGTTGACGAGGCCTTAGAAGTTGAAGGTGTAAAAATGTACAATGTAGCCCACAAGGGTCTGCTCCTGACTCCTGAAGGTGAATGCAGCAATAGTGAGGTTGTGTTGAAAAGTAAGCTTGATGTACAAGAACGTTTTGGGAACTGTTGGTTTGGAGGTGATAAGATTCTAAGGCAAGTGGAGAAGATTTAGTCAAAGATTAGATTCGAGAGAAGAAAAACGTGGAGCACTATTTCTTATTAGGCTTGAAGACTTTCAAACTTCCGTGATAGATTTTGAGATTTGCAAAATAAATGAGAGATTATCTCATCTTTGTTTTTATTATTGTTCTGCCTATAAATTGGCTTGTAATCCATATTGTAAAAGTATAAGTATGAGAGTTGAGAGAGAGGAAAAGACAGAGAGAAGTATGCACAGTGTTCGGTTCCGCATTTGGAGTTTTTATTTCATAAAGTTGTTTTTGAATGCCAAAAAGATGTGGGGCCAAAAAGAGTTTTTCAAGGCCGGTAAAGCCAATTTTTTTGTTTTTATTTAAAAAAAATTTGATTTCGATCATAATTTTTTATTTTTTAGATTCCTCTCGTCATGATGATGCAATAATCCCCAAAAAAATTGACAAAAAACTAACAAATATGAAAAAAAATAAGCCACTTGGCTTATTTAGCCGAACGGAGCCTAAGTCTTAGTCAGGGGTCCCACTTTTTTTTTTAAATAACTCATCCAATCACATATTTTTATATTTTAACTCAAAAATTTCAATAAAAAATTGTGAACCAAATACAGCGATGATAGCTTTGTATAATTAGTGAAGCATTATCAATAAAATTGTGCTTACTATTGTGTGAGAAATCTCCTCCTCCCATCAGTGATAACTATCGCTTCCGATTTCCAACAGGTTCTAGAAGGGGAAACACAGACAGCAACTTCCGGTGACTGGATCAGAACTGAATCGAGTAAGAGCTTTCCTTTAGGCATGACTATCAATTATGACGCTTTTATGCTCCGTTTGTTTTGAAGTAAAATAGTTTGCAGATAAAATGATCGCAGAAAAGTATTATTTTCCATTTTGCATGTTTTCTGGGGTTTGGTTCACGTACTTGTGAAAATATTTTAAGCAAGATATTCAGAGCTGTTTTTGTACATCTGCAACGGAATGAACGAATGGGCTTAACTTTAGTCTTTTCGGTCCCAATTCTAGGGCAATTAGCCCATAAGAACACATGCACGGCTAGGCAAGAATTTGCTGAGCTTATACAATTTGCTTCTGATGTCACCTGTAATGATGTGTGAAAATTTGACTTAACGGGGATTTAGAACATGTCGTTTTGGGACGTATGATGAAAGTTATCCTTCTGTGAAAATTTTTAACTAAACTTTTTTGCAACATAACATTTGAATTGATCAGGCACACAGTTTGGAAAAATATTTAGGGCAGAACGAATGGAGCCGTGTGGTTACAGAAACGTAGCTTCTGTCAACTCCACATTGCTATGGATGCATTGAGCGGAGCATGCCAAAAATACGCAGCGTAAGGACCCTTCTTCATTGTTGTGGTTGTCATTGCCATTACCATCTTCGGTAACTATTAGGAAGGTCAGGCAGTGGAAAATAGGGTAGAAGTCCCAATCGGTACGTACAATGCCAAAGCAAACAGAACATTTGGCCAGTCAAGTGAAACAAGACGGGTTGAAGTCGTAGATACATTTTCTTGGAGGCCCTGATAAGAGCTTGAAGCTGCACAGGAGGAGCTTCCAAACGCCCCTTGGACAATTTGTTCCGTGCAAAGTCGTTGGCATGTACTACGGCGAAGGAGCCTACCCAATACAGGCTGCTGCAAGCCGCCATGGGATCAATGTTAAGTCCAGACCAAAGCCCCGTAGGAGCAGAATCGTGAGCCGTCAGTGGTGGCAAACCAAGTTCCTCTGGGCTCCCGTTGAATAATACCTCCCAGCGCTGGTCGGCCAGATGAAAGGCGAACCCACCAGAACCTTTTTTTTTGGGAGAATCCGTGGACGTAATAAATGCTCCCGTAGTCGCAAGGCAAAAGCAGGCTGGGGGCTGAGGTAGGGGTGTCCACACATTGATCAGCCCCCTTGGGTTCAAGAAACTCTGCCCACAGATCATCATCAGGACGACCATCAGGACGACAGCCGCCTCCAAAAACAAAGAGCTTCCCATTGAAGCTAACCATTTTGAAAAATGTTCTGCTTTTCAAAACCAATGCATAGATGTTTGCCCGTTCGTCAACTTTCTAACTCTGAAATTAGTCGTGGTGGGTGCAAGTTGGCCGAGACATCCAGTTATAAAAAAAATGGCTACCATACTATGTCATACGGCTATCATATTTTTGCCGGTTTTTTGTTTAGATTGTAAGCAATTGGCGTCCTAGTGTCATGTTCCCGTTTATTTTCCAAATTTAACATGTCTCAACAATTGCTTCAATATCCATAATTTTTTCTTATAACTGCCTGGTTTGGAGGATCTTCTTTGTGGTGATCTGGCCAAAGAAATGATTGAAGAAGACGGGGCAATTTTCCAGATTTTTTGGTCAATTTGGAAGGCAAGGAATGTCTTCGTTTTCAGGGGGAAAATTCCAATTCCAGAAGAAGTTATTGAGCAAGCAAGTAGAGGTAATTCAGATTATCTCAGTGCGGTTTTATCCAAAAATCCAATGGTCCCGAGGGGGGTTTCTCAGGTGGAACGGTGGGTTTCCCCACCTCCATCTTCTCTTAATTGCGATGGAGCGCATAATTCCTCTTGCAGCCTAGTTGCCTTTGGCGTTGTTGTCAGAGATCACAGTGGATCTGCTCAGGTTTGGCGGTATGGTCAAGTAAAGGTGTCTTCTGCTCTTGCTATCGAGGCATGGGCTTTGAGAATTGCTTGTGGCTTGGCAATGGAATATAACTTCCCTTCTGTTATTTTGGAATCGGACTGTAAAATCCTTATTGAGATGATTTCTGGGTCAAGCTCTCTAGGCTGCTGGGAGATTCAGGCAATTGTGGAAGACATAAAATCGTGGGCAAGGGATAGGCAGTGGCCTTTTGTTTGCGGCAATCGCTCGAAGAACAAGGCGGCTCATTGGATTGCTACTAGTTGTCTAGATAGGAAAATTACTTCAAGTACAGGTTGTATTCCGCCCGAGTTAGATTCTATCTTACGTAAGGACTCTCGTTAATTTTGTTATGATCAGTGACACAAGGACTATCGTTCTTCAAGCACGGGAGGGATCTAGAGACAATAACTTTGCCAATATTTTTGACACTAAATCCCAGCCATTGATTTGGATGGCTGGGATTAAAAGTAAAAAGGACACACTCTCTCTCTTGCCCCAATTTCTCACGTGGTATTCTTTCTCTCAACCGTTCTCTCAGTTCTCTCTCTCTACGCTGCCCCCACGGAAACTCCCACCGTCGACGACTGTTGACCTTCCGGCCTCCGGCGAGAAATCAAATCTGCTTGAGTGCTCTGGATTTTCGGCAACTATCTCTCTCTCACGCCTTTCTGAAAATCCCCAATCCAAGCCCTAATTCTTGGTGATTTCTTGTTTCAAATAGAAGGATACGGTGCACAAAAATTTATGTTTGAAGGATATGGAGGCTGATAATTTTTTTTTTTTTGAAAGATAAGCTGTGTTGGTTTCTGAAAGCACACTACTTGTGAAAATCTGGTGTATAGTTTTTTTCATTTATAACTTGGGCCTCGTAATGAAAATCATATGCTAGTTTACCAATTTCTTGTTTAACTAGGTCCTCGCATTTATGTTGTTCCTTGTTCTTGTCATCCTTAAGGATGCCTCCGATGTAAAAAAAATTTCAATGCTGGATAAGGGTGCTTCGTTTATTTTGAGTTTTATTTTTGTTCCTATCATTGCACATAAGTAATAATGTAGTTTATTGGCATATGGTGTACTTTATTAGGGTTTCCTTGAAAGCAATAATCTACTTTATTAGCATATGGTGTAGCTTATTGGGATTACATTAAAAGTAATAATTCAGTTTGTTAGCACATGATGTAGTTTATTGGGATTATATTAAAAAACTTTATTGGGATAACATTGAAAGCAATACTTTATTGGCAGTGTGTGCTCAATGGAAGAATCTCTAGGCAAAGTTTACAAGATATACAAATATGGATATCTATTCATTGCGTTGGTGTCATCATCATTCCATGAGAAGATTGATGCTGAGTTTTTTCACGAATTAAACTTCATTTTTATGGAGAGGGGCTGTTACTTCAAAAGCTCTACTGGAAGCCCACGACAACTAGAAGTAGGTATCAGCCATCCATCCCCTCGACTATCCCGCTCGCACACTCGACTAGACATGGGACAACTCGCCTGCTCGCCTATGAATGATGCTCTAACCTCCGAGAACTTCCTGAACCTGCTTCAGCTTCAGCTAGTTAATGCCTCTACTTTTGTTCATCCAGGGGATGAGGATCGAAGATCTTACACCCATAAGATAAGGGCTGTCCTAAATTAAAGAAAGAGAGGGAAGCCAGCCCTGCGTCTCTTTCGGAGTAGGTCAATTCACCTATATCGCTATCTCAAGGATGAAAATACAACCCATTCCGCCTAGATTGAAAAAAGAGAGCCGAAGAGAGAAGTTCTCTGCCAGTTAGGATTAAGAAACAAAAAATTTGGGGCAAACATAGATCCAAATATTTTGTCAAAAGAAGAAAATTTGGCTCATCACATACTCGAACATACACGTAAAACAAAAGAAATACTATGTCATTGCACAGTTTTGATTCCAAATTCAGTACATTTTCTCTGAGAACTTACATCAAACACCTGTTGGGCATAAGCCATGGACAAACCAATGTGAGGAACAAAAGTCACAACAAACAACGCTTAAACCTAGAAATGAAAAGAAAAAAAATCAAGCTTCGCAAAAGTCGAGATCTATAATGGCTGAAATTGGTGAAGGCCATTATTGTATCGGAGTCATGACAGCCTTTAACTCCAACGTGGATATTCAATTTCCGGCGACCGGCACTGGTTCCACCATCAGCAACAATCGGTCCTGAAGAAGAAGATGATGATGAACTACAGATTCAGCAACCCAACTCCAGCGACCCTGAAAAGTCCCAAATTTTTTGCCATGGCATCTCTGTTTTCAATCGAGAGAGAGAGAGAGAGAGAGAGAGGGAGAGAGAACAGTTGCCGGAAATTGAGAGTACTCAGTCGGAATCCATTTGTCGCTGGAGGCCAGAAGGTTAGCGTAGATGCTCGTCGATGGTTGGAGTTTCTGTGTGGAGGAGCGTGAATAACGTAGATAGAGAGAGAGAGAGAGAGAGTAGAACACGCGTGAGGCGTGAGAGAGAAGGGGCAAGATAGAGAGAGTGTATCCTTTTTACGTTTAATCCCAACCATCCAAATCAATGGCTGGGATTTAGTGTCAAATATATTGGAGTAGCAAAGTTACTGTCTCTAAATCCCTCCCCTATGTATATTCGCCATGGGATTTGTTTTTATTTTTATTTTTATAAGTCAATCAATTCATTTCACGATACCCAATGGTAAAATCCGAAGGTTACAACGATTTCATCAAAAAAAATACAGGAATGAACCAAAATTACTAAAACCTAGACACAAAACACATCCACTAGGAGGCTCCTAAGCACATACTGCCGAAGGCAGACCATACATAAATGTAGGGCAATGAACCGGTCTTCGATTTTAGTAGTAGAGTTCAAAGGGACACCCAGCTCAAACCATAGCTGTAAGCACGGATGAAATCAACACCAAACTAGAACAAAACAAACAAAACAGACTGAAAATTATTTGCCCACCAACCACGCCCACCGGATCTGGAAAATCAGATCGGTACAGGCACCGGACCGGGAAGACCGGCCGGGAGAAACCAAGCTAAAAACAGCTTGTACTGGAACCTCCGGCCACGGATCTATCGCCAGCGAAACGCCACTCCGTACATTGGAGACTTATTGCCAGAGGGAGCCGAGCCACCCTACTTCATCTTTCCGTTAGAGCTATCCCAAAACACCAAACCAGAGTTTGTTCAATGGCTTCTGCTTAGAGATGTTCCTTATCTCATTTTCGATTCGAGTTTATGGTTGAATTCGAAGGTGTTACATTTGACCGTGTGCATACTCAAGCGAGGTTGATTTATCTTATTCTTTTCTTGCGGTTGCAATATAATTCTAAACAGTGTTCGACATCTCTTCATAAACTCGAATCACAAAAATCTTCGTCGAAAGTTAAAAGATACAACCAGATAAGCTAAGAGGTACATCTTTTTGGATTATTCATTGCTCAGTGGACTGTATTAAACAGAACTCCGTTCATAAAAAAGGGATGTACGTACGAACATCTTTGAGCTAGATCAGTTATGTGACCGTAATCTCTATTATAAAACAGAAGAATGTGGGGACAAGTTGTTGGAACGGTTTAGATTCATTTGATCCAAAGGCTATAGTGCATCCTCCTACTTCTTGGTTAAGTGCTCATGATTTTCACCTAAATCACACAACTGTCATCCCCTTTTAACTGAAATGCGTAATGCCGTAAGCACGGATTAACACTAGTGTCCCGAATCTTCCAAACCCAATGGATCTCACTTTGCAGTCAGAAGGGGTCATTTATGTCATTCCAAGAAAAAGGATAGGCCCCTTACGTGTCGTTCAGCCGTGCAGCCATATCCGTTTTATCCAGTGCCACAATCGAGAGGTCCAAACACTTCCAGGGCCAAAATTCCAATCCTCCAACCTGACTCACCATAATAACCTGCATCCCCCATAGGCCCCACAGAATCAACGGCCTATAATAACCGTTCCAATCTTTTTCGTTGAAACAAATCAAGTGGCAAACCTAATTTAGGATTGGTTTGCCATACTTTTTCAGTCTTTTTAGCTGTTTTCTCATAATTTTTCCATCATATATTTTTCGTCTTAACGAGAGAAATCAAAAAAGTATAAAAATATACATAAAAGTTAGTATAAGACGACGAAAAGACTCAAGAAAATTATCTTACAGTATATGAATTTTTTTCAATTTTTGTTTGCCTTCATATGCTTTTTCGATTCCTTTCATCGAGACGGAAAAAATGATGTAAAAATTTGACCTGACTCTTAGGTTCTGTTTGTTTGAGTGTAAAATATTTTTCGGTTAAATGTTTTACCTATTTTCCAGTGTTTGGTTGTGTAAAAAATGAAAAAAATATTTTACATGTAAAACTTTTCCCTTAATTGGATGAAAATGACTTACCTTTAAATCTTCCACAAGTTATTTTCAAGGTAAGTCAATTTCCGAAATGAATCCGCTGAGTTTTATTGCAATTCTCACTGCTCAGTTTCCTCGATCGTCAGTCCTAACCCTCATTCAGTTTTAATATTCTCAGATATCTCCACCGTTTAATCCTCATTTTCTCTCTCTACACAATTCTGTTAATTTCTAAAAATATTTTCAAGTGCCAATCAAATACCGAAAATAAAAGTTTGAAGTTTGTTTTCTGAAAAAATATTTTACATGTAAAATATTTTACATTGAAACAAACGGAGCCAATAAAATTACGAGAAAACCAAAAAAAAAATCGTGTCAAAAAAATCCGCTAAAAGTTGGCTGAACTCACCCTTAATACCGTAGTCCGCGTCACACCATAACAGGCATTTACTGAAGAGAAACAGAGCAACTGAAATTCAAACCTCTCTGTTTCTTTTGGTACTACTCCACTTCGTAGCTGGAGAGAGAGAGAGAGAGAGAGAGAGAGAGAGATGGCGAAGCCAGTGTCGATCGAGGTGTATAACCCAAATGGGAAATACAGAGTTATCAGCACAAAATCCATGCCTGGTACCAGGTGGATCAATCTCTTAATCGAACAAGATTGTCGCGTCGAAGTAAATCTTCTTCCATTTCAATTACTCTGTTTCCTTTTCTTTGCATTTTTAACGTAATGAATCCGGCCGTGGGTACCGATACGCATAGGGTCCAGACAGATAATTCGACACGTTGATTTTGTTCAAAATAATTTTTTTTAATATGCTTTGTAAGACTTCAATTCATTCGGATATCGACAATTCATTTAATTATTTATTTAGAATTCGCTATCCAGAATTTTGAAGAAGACCACTAGTTGAAGTTATTGATTAAACTCTTATCGATATCGGAATCGAATTATTACAAAGCACATTAAAACAAAATGCACGTCCATCGTTCAAAAAAACAAAGTGAACGTCTCGAATTATTTATTTCATTATTTGTGTGAGACTCGAGATGGCCCCGCACAAGGGGTTAGTACCTAATGGTTATGACCAACCGATCAGTACCCATAGCATTTTGGTTAAGTATTTTTGATTTAATTTTGTTCATTTTGATGTTCAGATATGCACACAGAAGAAAACCATATTGTCTGTCGAAGATATCATTGCTCTGATCGGCAATAAGTGCGATGGAGTGATCGGACAAGTATTTATATTTCGATTCTTGAGATGGGTTTTCTTTGTGTTTATTGGGTTGGTTTAGTATATTTAAACTTTTTGTTGGGTTTTCCAGTTGACTGAGGATTGGGGTGAAACACTGTTCTCTGCATTGAGCAGAGCAGGAGGCAAGGCTTTCAGTAACATGGCTGTTGGGTACAACAATGTCGATGTCAACGCGGCCACTAAGTACGGTGTCGCTGTTGGCAACACACCTGTATGTTTGTTTCTCTTTGATGTCTGTTTGTGTTTTGGTCATGAATGCAGACGACATGCTTGATGAAATGTTCGTGAGACGAAACTATGCTACATAGAGTAGTTAGCCATTGTGTTGTACCATTCTAACTCCACAAGTGCATACCCTTTTGTCATTTTGTCATAGGAATCCAAACTTAAATTGCATTCAGCATCCCTTCCACTTGAGTCACCACAAACACAAATGCTTTAGAATGCACACGAGATTATGCATAAATATGGCAATGTACTTGCATAAAATTTGAATCGGTCCAAAGAAGTAATATATTGACATCGATGCATTGATTGTGTGGTTAGGGAGTTCTCACGGAGACTACAGCAGAGTTAGCTGCTTCGCTTTCTTTAGCAGCAGCTAGAAGAATTGTTGAAGCTGATGAGTTCATGAGGGCAGGCTTATATGATGGGTGGCTTCCACATTTGTATGACAACTTGAATTTCCAATGCCTTAGCTTTATTACTTTTGCTTGACTTATGATAGTTATGTTAATGTGGATTTCACCGTGCTCTTCATGAGTATGATTATGCACTTCGTCTTCTATTACTAAATAGATTTGTGGGGAACTTGCTAAAAGGACAGACTGTTGGTGTCATTGGAGCTGGTCGAATTGGATCTGCTTATGCTAGAATGATGGTAATTTCATACTGCCAACTATCCAATCTGGTGTATTGACCAGTTTTTACTTGCCCACCTGTGGTTTGCGGCTGTTCGAAAATCTGGTTCTGCTTAAGTAGTTTTGTTTACAAACTTATTTAAGTTAGTAATTAAACAAACTGAGAGGTGCATAAACATAGTTCACAACAACTCGAAATGTATTTGAGCTGTTGCAAAGGAGATCTAGGGCACAGAAAGACTTGTCCCATGTCTATTTTGCTATCCCAAATTGTAAAACTATGCTTATAAAGTAGGCATGCACATTAATACTTTTACATAATTTCACTTTCTACCATGATAAACATTTCAAGAGGTAGTCAGGAAAGGTAGTGCCAAAGTAGAAGGCTCAGATTTTAGATGTGTTTTGTCATGACTCGTGAGATGACCTGGAAGCCATTCGCTTGGTTCAATGTATTTCAGTATGTGCATTTGTTGTGCTACGAACTTCTGTTGTGCTATTGTAACAGGTCGAAGGATTCAAAATGAACTTAATTTACTACGATCTGTATCAATCCACACGCCTCGAAAAGTTTATCACAGGCATGTCTGGATGACCTCTTGAAGTTAACCACTTGTAAGTCTATGTTGATACTGATTCATTGCCCTTTTGCAGCTTACGGTCAGTTCCTAAAAGCCAATGGTGAACAACCTGTTACTTGGAAAAGAGCCTCGAGCATGGAAGAGGTTCTCCGAGAGGCCGATGTGGTAAGAATCTTGCCTTGAATTTATTGTGCATTTTTAGGAAAACTTCTTTTGTTTCTTTTTGAATTAATGGCTATTGATGCTTCATTCTAGATAAGTCTTCATCCAATCTTGGACAAAACAACTTATCATCTAGTAAATAAAGAAAGCCTCTCAAAGATGAAAAAGGTAAACCTTGATTGAATTTTTTCTAGTTATTGATGATTTGAGAAGATAGTACGAGTACGTGATTTACATCCCAGTAAAAGGATGGAATTTTCATCCGTAGGAAGCAATTCTTATAAACTGCAGTCGCGGGCCTGTGGTTGATGAAGTAGCTCTTGTGGAGCATTTGAAAGAGAATCCTATGTTTCGAGTTGGTCTCGACGTCTTCGAGGTAAAGGAACCTTGTTATTTGGTTTGAGTGTATCTTATTTTTATAAAGCTTCAAGTTAGCAAATTCTCATCCATTGCTATTCTGAACTAGGATGAACCATACATGAAACCTGGACTTGCAGACATGAAAAATGCCATCGTGGTACCTCACATTGCTTCTGCTTCCAAGGTAATACTGATCAGTTTATCGCTAGATTAGGCTCAAACATTGGTAAAAATATTTTCCTGCAAATGATACCCAATAGATTTGTCCATTTACGAAACCAAGCTAATCCTTGTGTTGCTATTTGGTCATCAATGTATATAAGATAGCTGATGCGGGACAATATAGATGGATGATATCGGCCCCACATGAATTTGTGGTCGAGAAAGGACACTGTTTTTCATGTTGGGACACCATTGGCGGTGCCCTAGGAGCACCCAATAGTTTTTCCCTTTAATAGGCTCTTCCCAATGATAACGGGCGACTGAAGATTAGATAACCTAACTAAACTATGTAATGGTTAAGCACTAAAATAACGTCTAAAGCTATTTGAGAATATCCTTGTATAAATAACACCACCATAGATAAATAACCTCGATAGATAAATAACCTCCACATGATTTTATGCAGTGGACTCGTGAAGGAATGGCAACGCTGGCTGCTTTGAATGTCTTGGTATGAAATCTACAGCTGAGAAACTTATTCGTTGGAAAGTGAAGCCTCTGTTTAAGCTTGGTTTTGTCTAATTTTACCCTTCTGCTTTAACTTGTGTTCAAATGATATTGCAAATTCTAAGGGACTAGTGACCGTCTTTACTGTGACAACTACAGGGAAAAATCAAAGGATACCCAGTTTGGTCCGATTCAAATCGCGTAGAACCATTCTTAAATGAGAATGCTCCTCCTCCAGCTGCAAGCCCAAGCATTGTCAACGCAAAAGCCTTAGGTAATACTATCACTCTATAACTCTTCCAGTTTTGTCAATAGACGTATGAGTTCACTTGCACCTAAAGTTCCATTCGCAGTACAGGTTTACCAGTGTCAAAACTGTAAGCAGGGATGTGCAATGGCTAGTTGACCTTTCGTGATATATGGCTATCTTCTGGAAAGGATGGTGATGTATAGACTCGACATAGACTCTGTCGAGTCTTCATTTCTGGAAACAGAAAAATAGTCTTATGTATTCAAGGAATGTTGTGACTTTGTTGTATATTTGCTGCACCTTCTCAGTTCTTATTCAAAACTGCTTTTTGATCATGTCAAAGTAAAGCTATAAAATGGATGTTTTATTGTGTACTAAAAGTAGGTAAGAAATTTGCTCGACTTTCAATTTACATATTCTTGTGAAGAAAAAAGTACTACAGTAGTAGATAAAATAATTTAGGAAAATGCTAAAATGCAGCCCATCGAGTTGTTTTAATGTTGAAAAAGTGCGTTAAAATTTGTGAAAAATGCGTAGATGTGTGTGAAAGTATATTGAAAAGTATAAAAAAATGTAGCGGAGTGTGTAATTTTTTTCATTTTCTTTAACTTAGTGGCTCTCAATAGAAGGATCCAAATGTTTAATATTCTTATCATATACGACGGATCAACGAAGTGCAATATTTTGTAGAAGGCATTGCGAGGGAATTTTAAGCTTTGGCATTCACATTCTTCTACCACTAAACTCCCAAACACCCCTAGTATTTTCTTTATTATCTTTCAATCGTCAATATTTATTCTATTTTCCTTTTCCCGCCTTTAATCCTACCCTAGCTAAACGTGTACAACATATATGAGCCTATAAATACAACACGTACCCTTCACCCATAGTATCCTGGTATCTCATGGTATTCCACATCCTTACTCACCTTATCTGGTTTGGCGAATCAATTAACAAGTCCATAGGGTTACTTAAATTCCAACCGTGCAAGTCTCCGTATAGTTTGACCAACTGCCATCCATTTTTTCCAAGAAAATAGTTGTAGTGCTCGCTAGGTTTGAAAAGGGACATATTCGCCTCGCAGGGAGTATCCAAATCACCCGAGAGAAGTCGACAATGTTCTTATTCCTCCTCTGCGAAGGTGGTGGCAGAAGATGAGTCATAACGAAATTGCCTTAGTAATTGGAGTTACCATCTTGGAGATAGTAAAGTTGGTGTTAGCAACGGCAAGCCATATTGTAGAGAGAAGGCCTGACCAAACCAAGCATATCATATATTCAATTGGTTAGTTCCTCATTGAAGTTGTTATCTTTGGGATCCTCATCGGCAAATTCACATTCCTACGCTAGATCCCAAAGGCCAATATGCAATGTACGAAAGAGAGAGAATATTTGCACTAAATGTCTAAATGATTTCATATAGGACATTCGTCACCCGATTTTCCTTCTCTCTTTCGTACAAAACATATTGGCCTTTGGAATCTAGCGTAGAAACGTGAATTTACTAATGAGGGTCTTAAAGAGAACGACTTTAATGAGAAACTGACCGGTTGAATATATGATATGCTTGGTTTCATCGCTGCTTCTCTCTACGGCATGCTCGCCCTTGCCACCCCTTCTTCACTATCATCAAGATGGTAACTCCAATTGCAGACGCGATCTCCTTACCAGTCATCTCTTGCCACCTCCTCCACGGAGGAAGAACGAGAACATTGTCCATTTGTCTCGGGTGTATTGGATACTCCTTGAGATGAGAATATGTACCTTCTCAAACCTACCGAGCACTACTACTACTTTCTAAGGAAAAAAATGGATGGCCAGTGTTGGTCATAGTATGCGGAGACCTAGACGGTAGGAATTTAATCAACCCTATGGACTTGTTAATTGATTCGCCAAAAAACAGACAAGGCAAGCAAGGCTATGGAACACCACGAGATATAGAACCTCCTCCAGGATACCATGGGAGAAGGGTAGGTGATGCATTTATAGGCTCATATATCTTGTGCACGTCTAGGGTGGGAATATTACAGGCAGGATAAGAAAAAAAAATATGGACCATTGGATGATAACTGGTCATATAAGCAGCAAAGGCTATTGTTTTTTGCCCCTCTTAGGGGTGTTTGGGAGCGACTTATTTTTTTAAACTTTTTATGATATCACTAGTGTTTCGGGGGACGTGTGTTGCATATAACTGTGTGTGGTCATTGCTTTTTATTTATTTTTATTATGTTTCAGTTATTGTAGTGATGGTTATTTTCGTATGTACGGTAACATAATAATCAAAATGAATGAACACTGAAAGCAAATATTGTTAGAAGAAGGTTTACCCCTGTT
This sequence comes from Rhododendron vialii, assembly GCF_030253575.1. NCBI lineage: Eukaryota > Viridiplantae > Streptophyta > Magnoliopsida > Ericales > Ericaceae > Rhododendron > Rhododendron vialii. The sequence goes on along the minus strand of NC_080561.1, from coordinate 6,889,913 downwards.
CCTAAACATGAAGAACCAGGTGGGTCCAAGATGATTTGAAGAAAAAAATGTTAAAGTCCAAGATGAAAGCATGAAGAACCAAGGCTTTGTTTCCGAATCATGTTTGTTTGCGGGCTTTAAAGCCCCTGCACACGGTCTCTAATACATTTTCTCTATCTATCTCTCTCCACTCAAACCTCCTTCAAAACCCAAAACAAACTTCCTAATTGGACTTTCATTTATGTTCCTAAACCAACTCAAGACTTGGGCATTTTAACTTGCACTTCTACTGGTACATGAAGATAAATCAATAGAACAAAATCAAAACTGAGGCCAATCCACTAGCAATGTTTACGAAAACACAGAAGGCATAGCTCGTGTACAAGGAATCAATAATTTCCTAGTAACTAGTAGGCATACCTCGCTTTCCAAAGATGCAAAATTTGCTTCAGGAAACTGACATTTGAAACATCCCATGTCGACGGTGTTGATGAAAATCCCCAACGCTTCCTTTTTCGTTACTCCATTTCGTTCTATGCACTTCACAGAACAAGTATAAGTAAGATGAACATTTGACTTCAAGAATATAAGAGCCAAAACTACCACCAGTATTTATACCAAAGGGACTTTAATTTGTTTATGCATATGAAATTGCAAAATATTGCCGCGTATGTTGTCTCCCATTTCAGCAAAAAGACACATTTAAGTAACATTTAGTTCATGTACAAAACACGGAAATGGGAAGGATTCTTCCACCGATCCAAATTTCATCTCCAAATAGACTTGGAGGCTGGAGCAATCTCCAACAAACTACGCAACAGTATTACTCAAGCAAATCAAGATAATCATCAATAAGTCAAAGCTCGAGAATGATCATATATTCATATAGCAAGTTCTAAAAGATCATGCATATGCCGTTCAACAAAAATAAAAGGTCATGCATTGCCACAACTAAACTAACCATGTCAACCGTGAATGCGAAGCAAGCAAGCAACTGAAATAAAGTAAAGGCAGAGAAAACCCCAATGCAAAACAAAATGGAGCAATATACCTCCCAGCAGATACATATCCATCAGCATAATCAGTAGGGAACGGGAGATCTTCGCATCACCCTCAATAATTTTGCACTCCTTCAATGGCTCCTCTGCCAACATATATCAACCTCTACAGATTCCGATCACCTCAATCAGCCGGCTCAAGCGCCTCATCTCTCATTACCTCAGTCCAATGCCATGCTGCTTTTCTGTTCCATCCTGCCATGCACCGCCTATAGATTCAGTTCCAGGTATCTAAGGATTATGATGTGATCGTAAACCATGGACAGAAACCCACTGCATTTGAACTCATGGCAGGAGTACCTCTCTCTTTGTAAAGTCATCTCATAGAAACCCTAACAAAAATAGGAGTGAACCAATAAAAAAACTGAGAAAACAATGGAAAATTCTCCATTATCGAATTAAAAGCAGTAAAAAAACCACGGTCGGCCGCTGATTAATGCTGTGATTCTTGCGGATGGACAATTTTGAGGACCTTCCATGAAATAGGCCTATTGATTCCACGACATCCACCGCTGGTGCCAAGGCTCCACTAATTGGTCAGGATTCTTCAAACAATATACGTTCTTTGAGTTCAAAGAGAAATTTTGAAGCAGTACAAGAAAGTGCAAGCCTAGTTATTTCATTTCCCAGCGAGCGTTCTTCAGCAACCGGGCGAATCATACAAGGGGAAACATTCGCATGCCTCAGCACTTAAAATACCAATTTGATCCAGAACTGATGTAGCAAAACTTAACCAAAGTCACACTAATCCGTACAGAAACGTCCCAGATTGGGCATACGTAGAAAGGTGTTAAAATCTTTAGTAAATTGGGCATATACAATTCAACTCAACAACAAGCTGCGTTTTATTTAATAATCAACAAATAAGATTCGAAGCGGATTACATCAAAACCCCAATATGCGGATCGTATGAATGTACTTATAGATCCATATGTACGTGTGTTTGTGGGTATTATAGAGATTCAAATTGGTTTACAGAAAGATGGAAACAAAGGGCAGAGTGAGAGAGAGAGTAGCAATGTTTCTTCCATCGAAGCAGCTAGAGAACACCATATACGTGAAATCTATCGCTAAGATCAGATGATTCTGAAACTGGATTAGCGAAATGATCAACAAATAAGAAAATGTTTCTTCCGTATGAAGTTTGCAAATACAAGTAGAAATGTTTTAATCAGTTCGCACGACTCCCTCCAGAAAACATCGAGAATCAAGGGCAGACCTCATAGCCGGTTATCAATGGCTCATTTATATCGTTGGAGACAATCATCCGTTGTATGAAATCCAGATGAAAACATGTTTCACAGGAATGAGTCACCTAAAATCGAAGCATACCAAAACATTGTTTGAACCAAGAAACGGGACTAAAAATCCTGATGTGAAAGGAACAGACTGGCTTCTTAAACCAAGAAGACTGGGAGGAAAAAGACATTTAACTCTCTTTGCTACAGAAAAACTTTCAAGCTCAAACACAGTGGCCGTAATGGAGGCCACTTCCATGAGGCATCCTGAACAGAGAGCAATGCATGTGTAAGAAACTGCATCAACTTTATTCCATTTCCACATGATGTAAGCTTCAATGTCCGAAGGTAATGGCTTTGGGCCTTTAATGCTTGCATCAACGCCGTTCGTATAATTACTACTGGGAACAAAATGCACAATGATATCTCGGACATAAGGCAAAACAGAAATATAGCTTACTGTTAACTGGAACACTTGTTTAATTGTACTCTTCGCATCCAAAAGGACAACATATGTGTATCAAAATATGAATAAGAGGAAGGAATTTAATGATAGACAATTAGACATACTTACATCCATTTCGTCTAGTATAACATCTTCATGACCTCCACTTGCCGCCCGTGTCGATGACGATGGATATTGCAAAAGGAACGTATTTTACATCAACTAAATATTGCAAAAGTTCTAATATTTAAGGCTCTTGTGATTCTACCAACTGGATGTCGATGGTTCCATACTTCCTTTATAACATGTTTATTTCATTAAATCAGGTGGCAACTTTCAAGAACAGAAGAGCGCTAGACTCAACGCTCTCGGATGCTCGGGCTGCGTTGAAAGTGCTCAGCCGAAGAATTGGTTTCATGTTTTGCCTCATAATTCTGGTGAACTGGATGCTGATATTCCAGAATACTGCGACAATGAACATTTTTACGTTCATAATAACCGTCGTTGGCATTTTTGGGGTGGTTGTCGTTGATCCACCACAAAAATGCTGACGACAGTAATAATGAACATAAAAAGGTTCTTCGTCGCAATATTCTGGAATATCATAATCCAATTCACAAGGCGTTGAGCCCTTTCAACGCAGCCCGAGCATCGAATAGCACTCTTCTATTCTTGAAAGTTGCCACCTAATTTAACGAAGTAAACATGTTATAATGGACTAATGGAGCCATCGACATCCAGTGAGTAGAATCACAAGAGCCTCAAATATTAGAACTTTTGTAATATTTAGTTGATGCAAAATATGTTTCTTTTCGTAAGAGAGTTCTAGAATCATTCAAATTAATCATATACCGTAACAAATTTGATGTGCCTGCTCCACTAACAACATACTTTCGCCCACACTTTTTACACTTGGCCGTTTTTTTCCCATCATCACTAGTAGGCAAAGTATCAAATTCATACCACGCAATAGGAGTGGGCCTCTTAGTATGTTTTACAGTATACAAGGAGCCTTGCTTGATGTTCTGATCAAACTGGTCTTCCATTTTAAGTAATACACAAATTTAAACTTGAGAAGAAAGCTCAAATTGCAGCAACACTCCATACCCAAAAATCACCAAGAAAAAAAAAATCTATATCAAATTGTTTGTTACATGAAGAAATCCACTTGAAATCATTGACTAGTGTGGATATGACATGAAATCAAGGACAAATAATCTGCAACCAAGGCATGCAATTGGAGAATATATACCAAGCGAAATTAGCAACAGAAATTATGGTGTTGGTTAGGTCAAATGAAATTCTTGGTTTTACACCAAATGGCGCACCCATTTATCCTTTGTTCAATTTAAATCCCTCGTTAGGCCAGAATCTTGAAGAATGATGACTTTGGGAAGAAACACATGCGAATCACACACATAACCGCTGTTAAAGGATTTCATCAAACATGTATTAGGCACCAGAAAACTTGTACCGGTACACATATGACATAACCTATCTTCTTCTCTTTTCTTTTTTTTTAAAGAGGAATCAATTCCATTCAATAAAAGTCCGAAGGCAGTACAGATTCTAGACAAAATACAGGGGAGAACCACAATTACCAAAACCTAGAAACATGGCACATACTTTCAAAGCCGGCTGCCGAAATGTTAATACGTAAGAAAAGGTAATAGAGAATCCTAATAGAATACCCAGCTCAAACCCGAGAATAAGTACACATGATCAATCTCAAATACTCAAATTATCAATTTGGTAGATTCTAATGTTGGGTATAGCATGTTCACATACACAGATGAAAAAGTACCTGAAGTGGACTGTTTGTGTTGTTCTCCTGAACTGTTGGGCAAATGAAATAATTAATGAAGGTTAACCCTCAATTATATATAACGAAAAAGGAAAACAGCAATAGCTTTTTTAGAATCTGTGAACCGATTGAAGCCTTAAAGGCAGAGGAAAGGTATGGTTAGGTGTGGATTATTCAAAGAGAACACTGAGTGAAATCAAAGGTTTGCGCGGTGGTATATATATATAGGAGTTAGTATGATGTATAAATAGTTTGTTAGGGTGAGATTCTAATATTGTGAGGAAAATTAAGGACGCCAAGTCTCACAAGATTACCACTAATCCCATGTATAAATAATTTGTTAGGGTGAGATTCTAATATTGTGGACAAAATTAAGGAGACCAAGTCTCACAAGATTACCACTAATCCTACGGTGTAAAGCAATACTTGGGTATAGAGGAAAAAAAAACCTGCTACTAGCCCCTATTACTAGCAGTTAAATGTTAATACTAAGAAAAAATAATAATACTAATAAATGTGATGTTGAGCTACTTGGAATGCCATCATACCCCATTACCCTACAGTACTGTACTAGCACAAACTCGATCATATATGGTTCCCAAAAACATGGAATTTTTTTAAAATATATTCAGACTGCTAAATGTTTAGTTGATCGAAAGATTAAGGGAAAAAATAATTAATTATATATTTAGTTATTTGTTTCATTGCAATATGTTGGTGACAGCAAATGTATTGATTTTGTTGCATCTTGATTCAAAGACATAAATTCATCTTCGCCTTTCATCAGGAAGGTTGAAAGCCAACGAAAATATACATGTGTCTGTGTTTTCGCATTGGAGTTAATTTTTTTATTTAACATAATTTTCTATAGTACATAACACAAGGGTGTAAGTTCATCCATACTTAACAAAAGACAAGTTATTGCAATAGATGATTACTTTAATCCAATGATTTAGGCTCAGTCTCCTTTCAGTAAAGTGATCACACTTTTTGCACATATTACACAATTGTCACATGGGTTTATTTACTCATAATAACTGTAAATTAATGTCTCTGTGATTTTTTTTTGAATTTAAAAAAAAAAATATTACCAAAACTTTCCAAATTTTGTGATATTTGAAGACAACCAACACTTAAGATTTATCCCTCATTCTGTATAAATCTCCCCCCTTCATTCTATAAAATGGTGTTTTGGTAAATACTTTGCTTTTTATCCCGCCTTTATGAAACGAAATCTGCCATAATTACATTCCATATTCTAATCCCATGACTTGCGAGAATTCCAAACTGAAAAGGAAACATAAATCATTAACATGGCAAAATCATCCCATAATTATTATCCTTACGGCAGCATTTTTCCAAAGAAAACCGTAGGAGTACTCCCCATTACCATTTAAAGTAGTTTCTACAGCAATTCTTTGTAAAATTTGGTAATTAAGATTCCATGATTTTCCTTCCCCGTGATTTTGTGGGTTCAGATTTTAAAAGAATAACCTTCTTTTTTTTTAAGTTTCTCATTTGGTAATCACGGAATTGGTTACCCCCTTTTATAAAAGTGACTATTTTTTAATAGGATTGGTTACCACATCCCATGATTTTCGATTTATTTGGCAATTTGGTTTCAAAAGGAAACAAATAATTGGAAGAGCTTATGAAGAAAAAACTCTTTACTAACAAATCTCTACTTTATTTGAAACATATGTTTGATCTACAAAAATCAAAAGGTCTCTTTTATGCATTAAGTCATTTAGACTTTCTATGTTTTTTTCTTTGTTATTGAAATCTATATCGTCTTTTTTCTACATTAGTCTTTATTTTCACAGAGTTACTAATAATTTTCTTTTTATTTGCTATTTGCAGATTCATAGGAGTGACGACATAAAATGGAAGCTTTGGAGGCATCATAATTTCAAGTGAATTTTCCTGCAAAACTGAAACTTCAAATTGCTGTCAAAGTAATTTCAAGGGATTTTTTTTTGGCAAAATTGAAACTTTATATGAAGAACTAGCGTTGTAAGTATTAACAATATTCCTATTCTTATATGATTTTTTTTTATTTCTACTTCCGTTTGATCTTATTTAGAAATGATTATCCAAACTTCTTATTTTGATTTCTGCCTTTGAAATTTGCAAATGGTTTCTTTGAAAATCTGGACATATGTTTTGTTAACTAATTTAATTTGATAGGCTTCCGAGAAAATGTGTTCATTAATTTTTTGTTTACTAATCTTTGAAAATCCGATAGGCTTCCTAAGGACAACGGATAGCAACAGATAAAAAAATTTCTACCATCTTTTTTTTTTCAGCCATTGTTTTCCATTTCAAAGATTTCAATATGCCTCTTAGCATTCATTTCTCCCTTTAAACATTGGTAAAAAGGTGTAGTTGCTTTGATTTAGTTGTTTTGTACTACTATTAGCTCTAATGATCTTCATTTTTTTATTGGGATTCTACTTCAAGTGCAATGATTGGCAATGAGATCAAGACAATAATGCCAATGTTTTCCCTAAAAGTGTGCTTCATGGCTCATGATCAGTCCTTATGCTTCTCCTCTGCTATTTACAAACACTCCGAACAATTGGTTTACATTAATTTCATTATAATTATGGAAGAATTTTGATTAGGTTATTATAATCAGTCTATTTTCTGGCGTGATGATATCGTTAGTATGTATTATGTCTCTAAGTTTTTGGTTGGTGGTGATTGGTGCAGGTATTCCTAGAAAGGGGCTTTGGCGTGGTGTTCTAGCACGTCCTTTGTCCAGGAAAGGAAGGTTAGATGCGTGCCTAAAGGAGCTCCTCAGCCATCTTAATCTTAAGAATATTGAGGGACAAAGGAGCATTGGAGTCTTCATGATGACCAACCGTCTTTGTTAGGTTAAATTCTGATTTATTTTGTTAACTTGAATTTTGTTTTATTTTTTTGTTGTTGAATGATGTTGACAATTTAGAATAAGAATTTTTTTGTTTGATATGAATTTAGATTAACTATGTGTACTTTGATTCATCCCGTGCATGGCACATTTCTGAAAATAGTGTAACTCTTTTTCAACATTTCTGAATGGTTTAGTCATCATTTTCAAGATGCAAAGGATTCGATCCAATTCTTTCAAGATGCAAGGGAACAATCTATTTGTGCTTCGCTTAGTGGATTCTTTCTCGCCCGATCTACGCTTTGCCACAAGTATGTAACTATTTTAAGCCTAATTTTTTTTTTATGTTGCTTCGTTCTTTGTTGTTTCATGGTTAAAATAGCTTTTGGGGGAAGCTATAGACAACATAAATTAATTTTGTAAATGTAAAGTCTTCAGTTAACATGTGTTGGTTTGGCTATCTAGGTTTCATTTTGTTTGAATCCACTTAGTTGTAGTACTAGGCATGTATTGTGCAATTGGGAGAGTGGGATTGAAGTTATATTTTCGATCTACAATCTTGGTGATGGATTAAATCCAATTGCACTGCCCTTTGTCTATAACATTGGTTCCTAATTTTTTATGCTGGCAAGAGATGGTGGTTATGTGATTGACTAGGTCCTCACAGTTGCTTGAGAAGTATTGCGATGTGATTGTTTGGACTTGGGACTACTGCTTCAAGTAATATTTTCTTATGGCTTTCAATGGAATTTTTTTTGGAGGCAAAATCGAATGATCCTGTATGAAGGTGGTGTTGATGTTGGTATGTACTAAATTTGATAGTCTTTGTGAATGATTATTGGTTCGGGATGTCTTTCATTGAAAGTAACTCATAAAATTTATATTGATATTCATACGCTTTGTGATACTGATTTACAACTGGGGGAAGGATAAGTGGAGATAATCAATTGGGGGAAGAATAGGTTATTTACAATGTGTTTTTAAACATGGATATTTAAGCACAGTCATTGATGAGTGAAGAAAATGATGCTCTATTGATTTTTTTCTGCCATTGTGTTAAAGAGGTTGGAGGGATAAAACTTAATACTCCCTCCGTCCCTTTTTTTGTGTCCAGTATTTCATTTTGGGCTGTCCCTTAATAAGTGTCCATTTTGTAAAGTTAGGGGGTAAAAGTTGGTGTATTGTCTATTTTGTCCCTAAAAGTAGATTTTATTTTGAAAAGTTAGTGAGTAAAAGTGTAATGATGATGGGTAAGTAGGGAAAGTGGAGGAAAAAGTTGATGTGAAAGGTGTAATGATGATGTCTTTTTAATAAGTTGGAGTTACGAAGCAGGACACTTAAAAAGGGACGGAGGGAGTAATTTTTTGGCTATCGATTCGGAGCAGGCACGGACATTCACTAGTATATATATAAGGGAGCGTTCCGGAGATACAAAAAAGGCATTCCATCCCAACCATTGAAGCCAATGGCCAAGATTAGAAGTTCACAAAGAATTACTCTTGGCCGCAAAAATTACTTCTATTGCAAAGAATTACTCATGGCTGTACTGAATTATTCATGGCCGCGATGAACTACATTTGGCCACAATGAATTATTCGTGTCTGGAAAGAATTACTTTTGACTATATTGAAGTGCACTTGAGCGCATTGAATTGCACTTGGCCGCATCAAAGTGCGCTTGGCCGCATCAAAGTGCGCTTGGCTGCGTTAAATTGCTCTTGGCCGCAAAGAATTACTCCTGGCTGCAAAAAATTACTCATGACTGCACATAATTATTCTTGGCCACTACGAATTGCACTTGGCCGCTATAAATTACTCTTGGCCGCATTTAATTGTACTTGGCCGCATCGAATTACTTTATGGTCTTGCAATCCTTTGTGGCCAAGTGCAATTATGTGAGGCCAAGTGCAATTTGATACGGCTAAGAGCAATTGTTTGCGGCCAAAAGTAATTCGTAGTGGACATGAGTAATTTTTTGCGGTCAAGAGTAATTTTTTGTGGCCAGGAGTAATTCGATGCGTCCAAGAGTAATTCTTCTCGGCCAGGAGCAATTCTTCGCGGCCAATAGTAATTCTTCGTGTTAGATTCTTTTTTTTAACTAAAAGGTAAGCGAACAACATTGTTATTTAATACAACTTGAGCTGTTGGTTTAGATGATTTGGAGTTTCATGATCTGTTTTGGATTGAAGATTGTAGGTTTTTTGTTGGAGTCTTTTGGGTAGACAGAGTTTCAAACTCTACTCCTCACTTGGTTATATCATATATGTAATCTTGGAACTATTTTGCTTTTTTATTTTTCTAGGTCAGTTAAAGAAACAAGTGCGATAGGGGTGTCACTTTTGAGTGAGTGGACGTTCAAAAAATTGAATTCAAGTTGGAATCCCGTATGATTATACCTTCTTAATATCTCTGATACTATCATTGAATGCAACTAATGAAATTAAATAGATTTGGTAATATTTGTTGTGTTAGACTATTTTATGAACTTAGTTAGATAGACCGTGTTTGAAACTTATTCTTAAAATGAAAATTTCCGCGAAGTAGATTTTGTTGGGAGAAGGAAATTTTTTCTAATTCATGGTTATTTGTAATGCTCTTCTAACATAAGGTGGGACCATACACATATTAGAGACTCACCTTATGTGAGACGACGTCAAAAAGAACCGTTGTATCCACAAAAAAACTTTCAAAAAAGTGAAATTTGATATTTCATTTAGGCTATATTTACAAAGCATTGCATCATGCCTTTAGATACGAGCAATTACTAGTAATGAAATATGATGGCTCATTGGCAAATTCCAATTTGTAAATCTTTCTACAACATAGCAAGGAAATTGATTGGGCCGCTATGATAAGTATTCCCCCTGTCCAATTTTCTTAGCCTATGATTCCCTTTTTTGTTTTGGTGTTCCAAAATGTATGTTGATTTACATTGTTTTTATTTTTATTTTTATTTTTTTTGCCAAGCGGCATACATCAGCGGCAGTTAGAAGTAGTTAGTCAGTTAATTCACAAGGAATTCAAAAGTTGTACCCTTAAACCACAATGTCCTTGACGAAACTCGAATCCATAGCCTTCCAAAGGGAAGTACCGGGAAATACCATAGGTATAATTGTGTACATTTCTGATTTTGCCTTTTCTTTTTAAGTCACAATCACATTGAAATATTATTTTGACATTGTACTAGACGTCATATCAAGAGTATTTTGGGAAATCAAAGTATTATTTATTTATTTTATCCGAAATCAAATTATTCTTAGTTTGTAAGGTTGATGTTCCCTAAGAAGATGGATGCCCCCCAAAAATTGTGGCAGGAAGGGAGTATTTCATTTGGCAAGAGAGGATCTACCGAATCTTTCAAATCTTTCAAGGCTCCAAAAGACATTTGAGGTTTATCTATTGTTCTTGAGAATATTTGCTTTGATACTTGAATTAAGGGCTCTCACAATCTACCCTTATAAGAAGTCCCCTCAGGGCGGTTTGTTTGAGAAAGAAGGAAAGGGGAAGAAGGGAGGGAGTGAGAGAGAGAAGGTAGAACGGTATATCCTCCGATGGTGTTAGGATACACAACAACACATCACAACAACAGAATCCGCATAAGTCTTCATTCATTAGGGTATGGGTGAAGAGAATTTGAAACAGATCTAACCTTTGGCAATATACACAAAGTGACTGTTCCTCATCAGAATATCACTGAAACTGTAACTCTCAATACCTGTTTTACTGCGGAACCATGTCCCCAAATCAAAACCAAAAGACATCAGAGATGGCAGACCTAAAAATCCAATTCAATTTCTGTGCACATTATCATGCTTCCTTCATTTATAGTTCAGAGAATCGGTATGCGCATAGGATACATGACTATCAATACATAAAAATGTTCGTGAAAGAAAATGAACGATTCAGATTTCTGCAAGTATGAATCGTTCATTTTCAAAGAGCGAGTGGTAAGAGACCGGATTAGCCCCCAGACCTTGTGTTCTCAATGCAATGATTTAATGATGGCAAACAAGTAATTTTTCGAACATTACTGGTAGTAGAAGAGTTTTGCGGAAAATGTTCGGAAAGCATAGGTCTCTCTCTCTCTGTTAGGGATTACGGTTGAGATGCCGAACCTTCCCGACGAGATCATCTTCGACATACTCTCTCGACTCCCCGTCGTCTCCCTCTGCAGATTCAGGTGCGTTTCCAAACCATGGCGATCTCTAATCTCCCACCCTCATTTCATCCGAACTCAAATCGCTAACAACAAACACGAGCGTGTGATTCTTCGGCGCGATGACAACCTATACTCCGTGGACTTGGAATCGTCTCAATTTGGTGATAAATCGGTGCAAGCAATCCTGAAAATCCCAACCGAGTACCTAGGTTTCGACGTCTACGGTTCGTGTGATGGCTTGTTATTGATTGGCGATTATTTAGGCGTCCATTACTATTTGGCTAACCCGTCCACTAGAGAATTTAGAAAATTACCGCCATCTCCTTTTAAACTCCACTCTTGGAACTTTCTCAATTTTTACGGGTTTGGTTACGACTCACGGAGCCACGATTTCAAAGTTGTAAGTATTTCTCGTTACAGCAGGGACTCAGCTGATTGCGTAGTCAGTTTATATGCCTTGAGGACCAATTCTTGGAAAAAGATTGAGTACTCTCCTTGTGGCCATTCGGTCATGGGAGATAATTCTGGGGTTCTTGTTAGCGGGGCACTCCACTGGTTTGCGAGAACTAGTATGAGTACGGTTATTCTTGCAGTTGATTTAGCAGTTGAAAAAATTCGCACCATTCCAACTTTGGATTGTACGGGTTTTGATCTTTTTGTTCATGGAGGGTGCCTTTGGGTGAAAGCTAAGTTCTATGATAGTAGTCGTGCAGATTTTTGGGTGATGAAAGAGTATGGTGTTGGTGAATCTTGGACTAAATTTACAGTCACTTACGATAGATTTCATAATTGGAGACCCTTGAGTTCATTAAGCGCTGACCGAGTTTTGTTCCGTGTAAACAACAAAAAGTTGGTTCTCTATGATCCGCAGGAAGAAAAATCCAAGGAGCTAGTGGTTCACGGCCTTCCAATTGATTTTGTTGGAGGAACTTATGTGGAGAGCCTTGTTTCACCCAATGGGCAATGCTAAGAATCACAACAAACTAACTTCTAGATATGGACAGGTACTATGTATGAACTTAGCTGTATTTTTTCATTTCTTCTGGATATGGTCAAGTAATATATATATATTCGTTGAGGACAAATTCTTGGAAAAAGATTGAGAACTTGCCTTATGATCATTCAAGTAATGGACATAAATACGTTTAAGTTAGTGGGGCACACTGCATTGGTTTGCTAGAACTAATACGTTTAAGTTATTGCTGCACTTGATTTAGCAGATGAAGATTTTTGTACTGTGCCATCCGTGGATTGTAAGGGTGACGAACTTACTGTTCTTGGAGGGTGCCTTTGTGTGTGGGTTAAGTGGTGTAATGATTATCAGGCAGATGTTTGGGTGATGAAAGAGTTTGGTGTCAGTGATTCTTGGACTAAATTTATGATCCTTTGTGATAGTTTTCCAGATTCTTGGAAACCCTTGAGTTCATCAAGGACTGGCTGAGTTTTGTTCAAATTACATCGAAAAGTTAGTTGTCTTTGATCGGCATGAGGAAAAATAATAGGCAATGCTAAGAATCACAAAAAACTAACTTCTAGATATGGGCAGGTAATATGTACGAGCTTAGCTGTATGTTTTCATTTTGTTGTGTCTTTGTTGCTCCATTGCTATCTCTTCTTCCTTTCTGATACCACTACCACTATCTGATACAAGTGCAATTTGTCTTGTTTTGAATAGTTGTTTATGTATTTGGCCTATTCATGCTGATTCTTTATGGTGTTTTAAAATAGTGTTAAGTCTTGAAACCATTTGTCAGCCCTTGATTCAATACTCCATTAGAGTAGGATTCCTAAATTCCCTTTTTTTGTTGCTGGATATATTGGGAGCCTTTGGGGCCTGTACATAAGAGATTTGGGGTTAGGTTTGTTTATAATCTTGAGATCCCTAGCTGTCAAGGTGTCTTCAATCACCAGTGATGGAGCGTGGAAGTGGCTTAGGGAGAGGAATGGGGTGACATAGGAAATCATTCACCGTACCCCTGCATCTCTAATGCCAGACATCTCAAAGGAGGACTAGCCAAGAATGATGACTACTCAATCAAGAGAGCTTGGGAGGCTATTAGAAGACCCCATGATATCAAAAAAATGGTTCCCCGTTATTTGGTTTAGGAGACAGGCCGCTAGATGGGCCTTCATTCATTGGATCACAGTCCACTTTGAACTAAATAGTTATGGTAGATTGGCTTGCTCGGGAATTTCCTGTGACCGAGGTTGGTCCTGTCTGATAGAGGAACTGTGGAATCTCATCTGGACTTGTTTTTTGAGCGATCATTCTCAGGTGCTGTGTGGATATTGAAAAGTTATTCCTGCAAAGAATCAAATTACTAGAGACCCCCCTAAGTTTAATTGATGAAATCGATTGTTTTGCCGACACGTAAAGGAGAAAGGTTTCGGGAAAGGTATGGTAAAAGTATTTCCTGTTATCATTATCTACCATACGTGGTGAGAGAGGAAATCAGAGGATCTTTCGGCGTAAATACTTGGATGTTTGTTTGTTTTTTTTTTTGATCCGCTTGGATGTTTGTTTGTTTTTTTTTTGATCCGCTTGGATGTTTGTTAGATAACTTCTAAATTGTTGAGTTCTATTAGAGACACCATTAGTGTGTGGAGAGCTGTGAAGGCAAGCACAGGCAACAGAGCTGGGTTCACCTCCTGTTATCCCGGGGTCTAGTCCTATGTCATCGCTTAGTGTGTTTGGTGTTTCCCGTCTGTGTTGTATATCTTCTGTGTGTTTTGTGGTGGAGTTTTCTCCGATTTCTTACACAGTTGCTGCTTACACTTCACTGATGAATGTGTTTGCTCCCTCCTACTTCCAGTTTGTATTTCCATTGAAATAAACTGACCGTAGGGCTTCGTCCGACTAACTAAGCTTGGTAAGCGTTTGTGCAACTTAGTTGCAACATCGGGAAAGCTCCTTTTACGTTTTGTTTCGTGAGTGAAAGGTTTGTTTGTTCTTAAGTTAATTACCATTATGTGCAAGTTTGCAACTTTAACTGTTGGTGGCTTTTTGTTTCAACATGGGGAGAAGCTGAACCTTTCCTCTTAGATTCTTTTGCCTGGTCATTGGGGGAAGTTTCAATGGAATTTTTAATCGCGTTGTTTGCTTTTACTATTTCTGTCACTTTCCCTTTAGTTTTGGTCCAATGGCAAAGGCTGAGAGCTGATCGCTTTGCTCTTTTCTAACTATGTAGACCGATGAGTAAAGTATTTTATCTGTTGCTCAGTTGTTCACTATATCGTTTTTCTTGAGGCATTTTTTTTTGTGCTGCGTTGTCGTTTGGTATGTAGGTCATATGTTTGGGAACTTTCTCTGAAGCTAGTATAAGATGTATCAAAGAGTGGACGCGGAGTCCCTGCAGTGAGGCTAACTCCCTGCACCTTGCAGCCCCACCCAAACGCCACCGTTCTGTTATGGGGAAATTAATACTCTGTACTTTCTCCCTTTCTCTCTCTCAAGACCCCCTTCCTCCTCTTTTTTTTTTCCTTTTTCTGCTGCAACTTTCCTTCCTCCACGAAAATACATAGAGGAACTAGAACATGACAGTAGTCGTACCCAAAGAGGAACTAGAACAATATGAGTAGAGATTTATTCTGGATCTGATTGAATCCAAAAGAACCTTTCGTTTTGTATTCAGGTTCCTGAACTTCTTAACCTAAATTTATATTGAGAATACAAAACTCCATGGAAATAGGGTTGGATTTCTAGATTATGAATTGTTTCCTTCTCTTTTGAAGTTCTTAGTTACGAGCATTTTTCCATGTAAGATCTGATTTCGAAATTAAAGTCTTCAAAGTAAAACTTTTTTCTATTTTTTTCATTATCAATCCGATTCAGAAATTAAGTCTTCAAGGTAAATTTTCTAGTTTGATGACCAAAATTGATTAGAGATTAGTGGAAAAGCTCGAGTCTGGATTGAGTACCCCTTTTCTGTATTTTATTTCTTGGAGAAGAAAACAAAGAAGAGGGTACAAGGGGGTTCATGTGTTTTCTATATAGCATTCTTAAATTACCCAAAACGGTGGAGTTTTGGTGGGGCTGCAAGGTGCAGCAAGTTAGCCTCACTATAGGGACTCCGCGTCCAGACAAAGTACTATGTTCATGTTCTAATTGTATGGTATTTGTACATTCTGCAGCATGAGCTATGGTGCTTGGGGTAAAATGTGCCTCCGGTTTCAAGGATCAATTATTTAACCGTTCTACCAAAACTGATTGCTCGTGGAGAGAGAGAAAGAGACATGGAGAGTTGTGGGTTGCAGCTGAATAGAAATGAAAAAGTGAGAGTTGTGCAAATGTTAGTTTGGATTTACTCTGTACAAGAATTTGTTTCAAGTCGGTATCTCATATTGGTTTTTTGTTTTAGAAGGGACTGTTAATTGACCTGCATATTGAACGCCATCTCCCTCTCGTCTTATCAAATGTGTGTGGATTATAGCTTCGTCATTGTATTTTGCTACTTTTGATTAGCGAAAATGATCAACAAACTAGAAAATGTTTCTCCCTTATGCAGTTTGCAAATAGTACTAGAAATGCTTAGCGAAAATGATCAACAAACTAGAAAATGTTTCTCCCTTATGCAGTTTGCAAATAGTACTAGAAATGCTCTAATCCCACCAGAAAACCTCGAGAATCAAGAGCAGACCCCATACCCGGTTATCATGGCTCATGCGCATTATGACAAACATAGCATATCGTTGTAGACAATCATCGATTGTATGAAATCCAGATGAAAACATGTTTCAAAGGAACGAGGCACCAAAAATCGAAGCATACCAAAACATTGTTGGAACCAAAAAAACGTATCTAAAAATCCTCATGTGAAGGAACAGAAATGACTTCTTAAATCAAAAAGACATTTCTTTTGGGGTTGTGATTTTGCCACATCCTTTTTTGATAATGTCACACCCTGCAAGTATATTTTTTTGGTGCAAAAATACACTTGCAGGGTGTGGTAGTATCAAAAAATGGTGTGGCAATATCAATTCCCTTTCTTTTGGGAGGAAAAAGACATTTAACTCTCTCAGCTGCAGAAAAACTTTCAAGATCAAACACAACGGCCGCATTGGAGGCTACTTTCATAAGGCATCCTGAACAGAGAGCAATGCATGTGTGAGAAAATGCATCAACTTTATTCCAAAATGATGTAACTTTTCTTATACCTGTTATCAAATGAAGCTTCAATGTCTGAAATAGACCTGTCAATGGACCGGATCCGATCCGAATCCAATCTGAAAAATCTGATCCGAATCCAATAACGTCGATCTAATAATCCGAATCCGGTAATCCAAATACGGATCGGATTCGAATCAGATTAAATCCGTTATCAATCCGAATCCGAACTTTATTTTTTCAATTTTTTTTAAAAAAACAGTAAATTTTTTATTTTGAAAAAAAAATGTTTAAGAAGTTGTATTTTTATTTTAAATTTTTAAAAAAAAATTTCGAAAATATTTATTTTTAAAAAAAAATTTGTATGTTTTTGAAATTTTTTTTTTTTTTGCTAAAATTTTTGAAGTACAAGAGTTTTCGGATTGGATCCGGCTTTTCCAGATTCGGATTACCACTATCGTATTCAAATTTTATCGGATTCGGGTCTTTTTGGATTCGGATCGAGTTCTGATCTTATCATATTCGGATCTGCATCCGGATCAGGCCCATTGACAGGCCTAGTCCGAGGGTTTTGGCTTTGGGCCTTTAATTTCTACTGGGAACAAAATTCACAATGATATCTCTAACAAAAGACACAGCAGAAATATAGCTTACTGTAAACTCGAACACTTGTTTAATTGTACTCTTCGCATCCGAAAGGGCGACATCTGCTTCAGTTGATTCCTTTTGAATTCATAAAAGCAAAAAAAAAAAGCAGACTTTTTTATTTTTTGGCTTATTCGGTCAAAAACATTAAAGAGAGGGAAGGTGGATGGATAAATTACCTTGTGCCAGAGACTTAATTTCACCGGTGACAAGTATAGTTGCTGGACATGATTTTGTCCTTTTGCATGACTCGTGAGGCAAATCTTGAAATGGAAGCAAACGGAACCTCGCAGCACGATACTCGGGGATCGGTATTTGCAACAAAGGTGGGTTTTCCGGCGGGCTGGGAATCCCATCTTTGTTAAAAGCAAGAAATTTTGTGATACAAAATTGGACAAACTTACATCCATTTCATCTAGTCTTAACATCTTCAACCTCCACTTGTTGCAAGTGTTGATGACAATGGATATATATTGCAAAAGTTCTACTAATATTTAAGGCTCTTGTGATTCTACTTGCTGGATGTCGATGGCTCCATAATAAGATGTTTACTTCAATAAATCAGGTGCAACTTTCAAAGAAAGAAGAGCGCTGATTACTAAACCCTCTCGGATGCTTGGGCTGCGTTGAAAGGGCTCAACCGAAGAGTTGGTTTCATGTTTTGCCTCATGATTCTTGTGCTTGTGAACTGGATGCCTCATGAATCTGTTTATAATGTTCACAATAACCGTCATCAGCAATTTGTTATTTTGAACATAAACAAATTCTTTGTCGCACTATTCTGGAATATCAGCATTCAGTTCACAAGAATTATAAGGCAAAACATAAAATCAACTCGGCTGAGCCCTTTCAATGCACCCCGAGCATCCGAGAGCGTTGAGTCTAGCGCTCTTCTATTCTTGAAAGTTTCCACCTGATTTGAAATAATTAATGAAGGGCTAACCTCAACTATATAAAACGAAAAAGGAAAACAGCAATAGCCTTTTTAGAATCTGTGAACAGATTGAAGCCTTAAAGGCAGAGGAAAAGGTATGGTCAGGTGTGGATTATTCAAAGAGAACAAAGACTGAGTGAAATCTAAGGTTTGCGCGGTGGTATATATATATGCATTACACCTATGATGTATAAATAATTTGTTAGGGTGAGATTCTAATATTGTGGAGAAAATTAAGGTGACCAAATCTCACAAGATTACTACTAATTAATCCCAATAGTTTGTTAGGGTGAGATTCTAATATTGTGGAGAAGATTAAGGAGACCAATTCTCACAAGATTACCACTAATCCCACGGTGTACTTGGGTATTCTATGATGAGGAGCACACCTAGTTTAAGGGGGAGGAAGCTACTAAAGACTATTACTGGCAGTTAAATGTTATTCTAAGAAAAATACTAATAAATGTGACGTTGGCGGCGGGGCGGACCTAATGAGGGGCACGTGACCCACTCATTTTTTCCGACTTTGTACATATAGAAATTTTAGAATTCACCTCAGGTCTCGTGTAAATGATCGCAATCGCTCATTTATAGAGGACAATGTTTAAGCCTTATTTGAAAAACATCAGCTTAATCAGATATCGCTAAGTGTTTGATCCATTCATTCAACTTTCAATACAGAAGTTAGGACTACGAATTCTGAATGAATAATCAAGCACTCATCGGTATTCGATAGAAATAGTTTTTTTACAAGAAAAGCTAAGAATTTGTTCTTTACAATATGAACGTCTAGGATCATTTGTGTGGGACTCAAAGTGAACCCGCACATTGCATTTGTACACTTTTAGTCTCCGAAATTTGTATGCGTAGAGTTATTACTAGGAAAATAGATGATGAACACGTGATAATTTTTCTTTAACAAATAAAGTCGAGGTGTACAAATTTGCTCAAGTAACAGGCCAATTGAAATAGACATATAAACTTTAAACGTTATTAGTTTATCACGAATGCTAAGATTATTTTAGTGTGATTTTGCTTAATTGCAACTCACATATATTTTACGGTTACAACAAAATTGGCGCTCTCACAAAGTCAAATTCCTGGATCTGCCATTATATGATTCAGACCCCATTACCCTAAAGTAGTACTGTACTAGCACAAATATGGTTCCCAAAAACATACCTAGACACTGCTTTGTTATATGTTTTTAGCAAGTGAAAGTGTGAAACCATATCTCATCTCTTCTTCGATTGTCCTTTCTCAAGAGAAGTCTGGCAGCAAATTTGCAGCCTATGTGGTAAATACATGTAAGGTGCAGCATTCTTGGGATATTCCAATTTGGCAAATCTTTCTGCAACATAATAAGGAAAACTGCTTGGGTAGCTATGATATAGTACTCCATCCGTCCAATTTTTTTAGCCCATGATTCCATTTCTTGGTGTTCCAAAATGTATGTCCATTTTGTCTATATTTATTTTTTTAGCTAAACAATATATATCAGTGGATGTTAGGGGATAGTTGGTAAGTTAGTGCACAAGGGTTCCAAAGGCTTTCCATAGTCCTAAACTACAACGCCCCTGACGAACTCAAACCCGTAGCCCAAGGGAAAAACCAGAAAATACCATGAGTATAATTGAGTACATTTCTTATTTTGCCTTTTCTTTTTAAGTCACCATCAACATTGGAATATTATTTTGACATCTTACTAGATGTCAAATTAGGAGTATTTTGGAAAATCAAATTGTTTTTAGTTTGTAACGTTGATGTTCCATAAAAAGCTGGATTCCCCCAAAAGCCCAAACATTATGGCAGGAAGGGACTACTACATTTGGCAAGAGAGCATCAATCGAATCTTTCAAATCTTTCAAGGCATCCAAAAGGCATATCTCTATTGTTCTTGAGAACATTTGCTCTGATACTTGAATTAAGGGCTCTCAATCTACCCTTATGAACAGTCCCCTCGTGGATATCCAGATTAAAATATATATCTTTCACGACCTAGAAACCAAAGCATACCAAAAAATTGTTTGCACCAAAAAATGTAACGAAAAATCCTCATGTGAAGGGACAGAAATGAACAATGTTCGATTTCCGTAAGCACACATTTCCCTCCCAAGTACCTTAAGATAGAGTAGATTATGTTTAACGAATGACAAAATACATAAATAGAAGGAACATAAATGACTTCTAATACTCGTTGTTGGCTTTGGGCCTTTAGTACGTGCTTGCATCAACGCCGTTCATGTAATTAATTTCAAAAATTTAGAACACAGATCCACCAATTTGTAATCGCTTGAAAAAGTTTGCATGTGATAGGAATTTCTGATTGAATAATAGTAGTAGTAATTCTAAATAATACTATATTCATCAATCATATTCAAGAAATAAATGGATAGAAGAAGGAATAGAAAAGCTCGTGGGGGTGGTCGAGGCAGCGCTCTCCTTAGGAATGATATACCTCATTTTCCCCCGTGTTGAATGGTACTCCTTTCCCAAGATACAACGATCTTCGAGTTTTCTTTTGTACAGTGAAGCAATTACACAAACCAAATATAGTTTTGCCGCATCCAAATAATTAGAGGTGGTAAATGGGCGGATTGAAACAGGTCATGGATTGAATATGGGTCTATAGTATGAAGGTTGAAACGGTTCAGGTCAAATATGGGACGGGTCATACTCAAAATCGACCCGACCCGACCCGACCTTTTTTTGAAGGTGATATTTAGCTGTTACTTGTTAGACTTTGTTTCTTTTCGTTTTCGGATAATCATATTGGGCTACCTTATAACATACTTTGGGGGCCCGACAGTTTAAAATCTGCAAGTCGTTCCCAGGTGAAGTCTACGACTTGATAGCCCTCAAAGGCCCATTTCTATTCCAATTTTGGACCACATTATTGTTCATTTTGGTCCACAGCGGGTTCAGAGGCTGTCCATAGCCCTGAACTCCAAATCGCCCCTCGCGAGGCTCGAACATGCCTGCACTAAGGGAGACGTATCAACTGAGTTAACATATTAATACCCTACTAATCTCCGCTGATGTATATAATATTGGCAAAAAAAAGAAGAACACAATCAAGTACAACAAAATTTTTTTAAAGAAAACCAATAATCGTAGGCAATTAGAAAGGAGAATTTAATTGTCAAACAATGAAGACACGAAGGATGAGATCTACAAAACTAGAGCCAATCACAATTGATTCCATTCAAACAAAAAATTCAAACAGAAGAAACATGATAGGTGGAGCACGAAAATTTCTAACTAAGAAAAGTGATAATTTTTGTTTTTTTGTTTGGGTAAAAAACCGCTATGATTGAGGTGGGGCAGGGCAGGTTGAATTGACATCTCTACCTTTGTTTTTGCCATGTCGTTCCTTATTTGTTTACTTGTGCAGGAGCACGGTGGTAGAACGTAAAACTTGTCTTTGGTGTTATAAGTGTCCTGATGTAGGCCGTGCCCGTTCGCGTGGCTATCAACATTGGGCTGTTTATTCTCTCCCATTTGCTGGCGTCTTGGGAGCCCACTAGGGCGGAAAAAGATCACTATAGCGAAATCTGGAGAGGATTGTGGGCGGCTTACATCATCAACACAGTCGTGAAGCTTTAAGGCTAAGAAGGAGGAGGTTCAGCTTGTTGCTCCACCGAATGATAACTAGGGCAAGAGCCGCCGTTTTCCGCAACATGAAATGTCCTCTCCAGATTTCGCTATAGTGATCTTTTTCCGCCCTAGTGGGCTCACTAGACGCCAGCAAATGGGAGAGGATGAACAGCCCAATGTTGATAGCTATGAGAACGGCCAACATGATCAGGACACTGATGACACCAAAGACAAGTTCCGCGTTCCACCACCGTGCTCCTGCACAGGTAAGTAAATAAGGCACGACATGGCAAAAACAAGAGCAATATGGGACAGAGGTAGAGACGGCAATTCAACCCGCCCTGCCCCCGCCTCAATCATAGCAGTTTTAATTTCTGCGTGTATGCAACATTATATTTATATAGGAATTAATTATGATGTAAGTTTGTTGGGGGTGAGATTCTAATATTGTGGAGAAAATTAAGGAGGCCAAGTCTCACAAGGTTACCACTAATCCCACGGTGTATAAAACGTCAACAACAAGCAACGTACCCATGCTATGCATGGGAGTTTAACATAGGTCTCTGGCTCTCTCTCTCTGCGCTAGCGATTAGGGTTGAGATGCCGAACCTTCCGGACGAGATCGTCTCCGACATACTCTCTCGACTCCCCGTCGTCTCCCTCTGCAGATTCAGGTGCGTTTCCAAACCATGGCGATCTCTAATCTCCCACCCTCATTTCATCCGAACACATCTCGCTAACAAAAAACATGAGCGTGTGATTTTTCGGTACGGTGACAACCTGTACTCCGAGGACTTCGAGTCGTTTCAATTTGGTGACGAATCGGTGCGAGCACACTTCAAATTGCCAACCGAGGAAGGCCAACATTTCTACAAAATCTACGGTTCGTGTGATGGCTTGTTGTTGATTGGCCTTTGGGTGCGCGATGATGAATGGGAATATATCTGTTACTATTTGGTTAACCCGTCTACTAGAGAATTTAGAAAATTACCGCCATGTCCTTCTGCATTCAACGGCAACCCTTGGAAATGTTTCGATGGTTATGGGTTTGGTTATGACTCACAGAGCGACGATTTCAAAGTTGTATGTATTTCTCATCACCAGGAGTCCGGTGATAAAGAAGCCAGTTTACATGACTTGAGGACCAGTTCTTGGAAAAAGATTGAGAACTCTCCGTGCGATCATTCAGGTGTTGGACACGTATCTGGGGTTCTTGTTAGAGGGGCACTCCACTGGATTGGGAGAACTAGTACGAGTAACGTTATTGTTGCACTTGATTTAGCAGATGAAAAATATCGTACCATTCCTACTTTGGATTGTATGGGCGATCAACTTGTTCTTCTTGGAGGGTGCCTTTGTGTGTCTGGTAAGTGGTATGATCATAATCATGCGGATTTTTGGGTGATGAAAGAGTATGGTGTCGATGAATCTTGGACTAAATTTACAGTCACTTATGAAGGGTTTAATGATTATTGGAAACACTTGAGTTCATCAAGGGCTGACCGAGTTTTGTTCCAAGTACACAACAAAAAGTTTGTTCTCTTTGATCCGCAGGAAGGAAAATCCAAGGAGCTAGTGGTTCACGGCCTTCCAATTAGTTTTGCAGCAGGAACTTATGTGGAGAGCCTTGTTTCACCCAATAGGCATTGGCATTGCTAAGAATCACAACAAACGTACATCTAGATATGGACAGGTAATATGTATGAACTTAGCTTTATTTTTTCATTTCTTCTAGATATGGACATGTAATATATATATTCCTTGAGGGCAAATTCTTGGAAAAAGATTGAGAACTCGCCTTATGATTCAAGTATTGGACATAAATCTGGGGTTCTTGTTAGTGGGGCACTCCACTGGTTTGCTAGAACTAGTACGAGTTATTGTTGCACTTGATTTAGCAGATGAAAAATTTCGTACCGTGCCATCTATGGATTGTATGGTTGACTTACTTACTGTTCTTGGAGGGTGCCTTTGTGTGTGGGTTAAGTGGCACAATGATTATCAGGGAGATGTGTATGTATTTTGCCTATTCATGCTGATTCTTTATGGTATTTTAAAATAGTGTTAAGTCTTAAAATCATTTGTCAGCCCTTGATTCAATACTCCATAAGAATTCCTAAATCCCCCTTCTTCTTTTCTTTTCTTTTCTTTTTTTATTTGTGGCTGGATATATTGGGAGCCTTTGGGGCCTGTACATAAGAGATTTGGGCTTACGTTTGTTTATAATCTTGAGATCTCTAGCTGTCAAGGTGTCTTCAATCACCAGTGATGGAGGGTGGAAGTGGCTTAGGGAGAGGAATGGGGTGACATAGGAATCATTCACCATACCTGCATATGTAATGCCAGACATCTCAAAGGAGGACTAGCCAAGAATGACAGACTAGTCAATCAAGAGAGCTTGGGAGGCTATTAGAAGACCCCATGATATCAAAAAAATGGCACCCCGTTGTTTGGTTCAGGAGACATGTCCCTAGATCATTCTTCATTCATTGGATCAGATGACCTTTCGACGTAAATGCTTGGATGTTTGTTAGATAACTTCAAAATTGTTGAGTTCTATTAGCGACACCATTAGTGCATGTAAGATGTGAAGGCTAGCACAGGCAACAGAGTTGGGTTTACCTCCTGCTATCCCGGGGCCTAGTCCTATGTCGTCTCTCAGTGTGTTTGGTGTTTCCAGTCTGTGGTGTATATCTTCTGTGGGTTTTGTGGTGTAGAGTTTTCTCCTAATTCTTACACAGTTGCTGCATACACTTCACTGACGAATGTGTTTTCTCCTTCCTACTTCCAATTTATATTTCCATTGAATTAACCGACCATAGGGCTTCGTCCGACTAACTAAGCTGGGTAAGTGTTTGTGCAACTTAGTTGAGACATTGGAAAAGCTCCTTTTACGTTTTGTTTCATCGTAAGTTAATTACCATATTGTGCAAGTTTGCAACTTAACCTTTCAACCTGGTGGCTTTTTGATTCAACTTGGGGTGAAGCTGAACATTTCCTCTTATGTACTTCACTGATAAAATTTTTAATCGCGTTATTAGCTTTACTATTTTCGTCACCTTTCCCTTTAGTTTTGGTCCAATGGCAAAGGCTGATCGCTGATCGCTTTGCTCTTTCTAACTACGTAGACCAATGAGTAAAGTATTGAATCCGTTGCTCAGTTGTTCACTATATATCTTTTCTCTTGAGGCATTTTTTTTTGTGCTGTGTTGTCATTTTTTATGTAGGTCAGATGTTCGGAAACTTTTTCTGAAGGTAGTATAAGATGTATCAAAGAATATGCTAATGTTCTAGTTGTTTCGTTTTCTTAGGTACATTCTGCAGAATGAGCTATGGTGCCTGGAGTAAAATCTGCCTCCGGTTTCAAGTATCAAAATTATTTAACCGTTCTACCAAAAACTGATTGCTCGTGGAGAGAGAGAGAGAGAGAGAGAGAGATTGATGGGTTGCGGCTGAATAGAAATGAAAAAGGGAGAGTAGTGCAAATGTTAGTTTGAATTTACTCTGTATAAGAATTTGTTTAAAGTCAGTATCTTATATTGCTTTTACCGTTAATGGTCCTGGATGTGGAACGCAATCACCCTTTCTGCTTATCTAATGTATGCGGATTATAGCTTCATCGTTGTATTTTGCTACTTTTGATGGGATTTCACGGTGTCTCTTTAATTTTTCTGATTTGAATCTCGGTGTCACTAAAGGACTTTTGGTCTTCTATCTTTGACTTGTGCCGCTATATTCTGAAAATTGAAAGATTTGATCAAATACCTACATTTATTTGATTGATATAATTTTTTACAAGCCAATCAAAAAAGTATTGTAAAATATTAAACTGTTTAAATTATCTATAAGAGACCTTGGATGAGCCCCACAGCCGATCTTTGCACCAATGGTGAACAAATCATCGGGGGATTCGGTAACATTTCGCATTGTTTATTTTTGAAATGGAATTCTCAATCACAATAAACAATTTAGGGTAAAATACTGTTTACCCCCTCTAACTATAGGTCAGACACACTTTACCCCCTCTAACTATAGGTCAGAAACCCTTGAGTTCATCAAGGGCTGGCCAAGTATTGTTCGAAGTAAACTACAAAAAGTTAGTTCTCTTTGATCCGCAAGAGGAAAAATCCAAGGAGCTAGTGGTTCACGGCCTTCCAATGTATTTTGTAGCAGGAACTTATGTGGAGAGCCTTGTTTCACCCGAGAGGCAATGCTAAGGTGGTGTTCCAAATCTACAGTAAAAAGAACTTTTGAAAAAAGAAGGTTTTTCAAATTCAAATATAATGAAAATGAAAAATAATTTTTAAATTTTTTTTGCATCGTTTAAAAGATCTCGATGAGATCTATCAAACATGATCCATATTGGTAGAAAAATTATTTGCGTGAACACATGATTTTTAAGCTTGAAAAACCTTCTTTTTTCAAAAGTTCCTTTTACTGTGGATTTGGAACACCCTCTAAGAATCACAACAAACTAACTTCTAGATATGGACAGGTAATATGTACGAACTTAGCTGTATTTTTTCATTTCTTCTAGATATGTACAGGTAATATATATATTGCTTGAGGACAAATTCTTGGAAAAAAGATTGAGAACTCGCCTTATTAGCATTCAAGTATTGGACATAAATCTGGGGTTCTTGTTAGTGGGGCACTGCACTGGTTCACTAGAACTAGTACGTTTAAGTTATTGTTGCACTTGATTTAGCAGATGAAAAATTTTGTACTGTGCCATCTATGGATTGTATGGGTCTTAGTAACATGATCCTTCTATAATGGGTGCGCTCCCTAGATGGGTGCTCGAATCAGCGCTCCCAAGATTAGTGCTTGAGGGGAGCGCGCTCCTAACTAAGATGAGAAATTATCAGGCCGAGCAGTTATTCTCTTATTTTTTAGGGAGTTATGCCAGTTGTGGAAATAAGATTATGAGAATCATATTAGTCAAGAAGTTTGTTTTGCAAATTGAGAATATAAAACTTCAAATAATTACACTTTAAGATCGAAATTTTTTCCAGTAAGTATCACTTTTCCTTTAATGTTTAAGTATTTAAAAATATTATATATACACATTGTTATATAATTCATATACGCTCCTTAGGTGCTCCCAATCTTAGGAGCTTCTAGGTGCCTCTGCTCTACCGCACCCGCTTTGTGCTACTAAGGTATGGGTGAAGAACTTACTGTTCTTGGAGGGTGCCTTTGTGTCTGGGTTTAGCGGTATAATGATTATCATGCAGATGTTTGGGTGATGAAAGAGTATGGTGTCAGTGATTCTTGGACTAAATTAATGGTCACTTGTAATAGTTTTCGTGATTCTTGGAAACCCTTGAGTTCTCCAAGGACTGGCAGAGTTTTGTTCAGAGTACATCAAAAAGTTAGATGTCTTCAATCGGCATGAGGAAAAATCCAAGGAGCTAGTGGTTCACGGCCTTCCAACTGATTTTGAAATAGGAACTTATGTGGAAAGCCTTGTTTCCCCCAATAGGCATTTTCTAAGAATCACAAAAAACTAACTTCTAGATATGGGCAGGTAATATGTACGAATATAGTTGTATGTTTTCATTTTGTTGTGTATTTGTTGCTCCATTGCTATCTCTTCTTCCTTTCTGATACGACAATCTGATGCAAGTGCAATTTGTCTTGTTTTGTATAGCTGTTTATGTATTTTGCCTATTCATGCTGATTCTTTATGGTGTTTTAAAATAGTGTTGAGTCTTAAAACCATTTGTCAGTCTTTGATTCAATACTCCATAAGAGTAGGATTCCTAAATCCCCTTTTTTTGTGGCTGGATATATTGGGAGCCTTTGGGGCATGTACATAAGAGATTTGGGGTTAGGTTTGTATATAATCTTCAGATCCCTAGGCCCTAGCTGTCAAGTTGTCTTCAATCACCAGTGATGGAGGGTGTAAGTGGCTTAGGGAGGGGAATGGGGTGACATAGGAAATCATTCACCATATCCCCCCTGCATGTGTAATGCCAGACATCTCGAAGGAGGACTAGCCAAGAATGGCAACTACTCAATCAAGAGAGCTTGGGTGGCTATTAGAAGACCCCATGATATCAAAAAGATGGCACCCCATTGTTTGGTTTAGGAGACGGGTCCCTAGATAGGCCTTCATTCATTGGATAACAGTCAACTTTGAACTAAATAGTTATGGTAGACTGGCTAGCTCGGGAATTTCCTGTGACCAAGGTTGGTCCTGTCTGATAGAGGAACTTTGGAATCTCATCAGCACTTGTTTTTTGAGTGACCATTCTCAGGTGCTGTGTGGATATTGAAAAGTTATTCCTGCAAAGAATCAGATCCCTCCCACCCCGCCCACACCATCACCGCGCTCCCCCCCCCCCCCCCCCCCCCCCCCCCCCCCGAAGTTTAAATGATGAAATGGATTGTTTTGCTGACATGTAAACGGGAAAGGTCTGAGGAAAGCTATGATGAAAGTATTTCTTCTTGTTATTCTACGATACGTGGTGTGAGAGGAAATCAAAGGACCTTTCGGTGTAAATGGTTGGATGTTTGTTAGATAACTTCAAAATTGAGTTCTATTAGTGAAACCATTAGTGCGTGGAGAGCTGTGAAGGCTAGCACAGGCAACAGAGTTGGGTTTACCTCCTGCTCTGGGCCTAGTCCTATGTCGTCTCCTAGCGTGTTTGGTGTTTCCCGTCTGTCATGTATATCTTCTGGGTGTTTTGTTGTGGAGTTTTCTCCAATTTCTTACCCTGTTGCTGCTTACACTTCACTGATGAATGTGTTTTCTCCTTCCCACTTCCAGTTTATATTTCCATCGAAATAAACTGACCATAGGGCTTTGTCCGACTAACTAAGCTGGGCAAGCGTTGGTGCAACTTAGTCCAGACATTTCCTGAGTGAAAGGTTGTTTCTTCTTAAGTTAATTACTATGTTGTGCAAGTTTGCAACTTAACCTTTCAACCTGGTGGCTTTTTGTTTCGACTTGGGGTGAAGCTGAACCTGTCCTCTTAGATTCTTTTGCCTGGACATTTGGGGTAGTTTCAATGATATTTGTAATCCCGTTGTTAGCTTTACTATTTCTGTCACCTTTCCCTTTAGTTTTGGTCCAATGGCAAAGGCTGAGAGCCGATCACTTTGCTCTTTCTAACTATGTAGACCAATGAGTAAAGTATTGTATCTGTTGCTCGGTTGTTCACCATTTCGTTTACTTGAGTCATTTTTTTTGTGCTGCGTTGTCATTTGCTATGTAGGTCAAATGTTCGGAAATAAGCAACGCCTCCGAGCTGAACAGTTTCGATCATAGGGTTCCCACATTTCAACATCCCGTCCAAAGGTGCAAATGTGGATCACTCGCCCAAAAAAACCACCACACTAAATGTATAGACGCGAACCCCCCTCGTTACCGTGCGTGCAAATTTCGATTTGAAATAATGCATGCACCAAACGGAAAAGAAACCAGTGGGTTGTAAATGGGTGTTCACGGGCGTCGGGGCAAGTGCTTGGTCTCGATGAGTAGGAGGCCACTACGGTTGCTCGATTTTGGCACCTTTTTCATCTTCGAGTAGTGGGTATTGAAAGTGTTCAAGTAACTACTCCATGTAAAACAATCACATACATCCATGAACAAGTTCCCTATGCCCCACCAATCAAATTGCAGCACCTTAGGAGAATAGGTAGTTGGCAGTGCGTCGAATTTCGCGAAGGTACCAATTTAGCATTTTTCTTGCGAAAAGAAACTTCGAGGTGGAAATTTGAAACATTCTCCATAAAAGAAAAGCAATCATCAAGACATCAAGCTAAGCCCTTTTTTATCAAAGAATATGTTTATGTTCTAATTGTATCGTTTTTGTATGTACATTCTGCAGGATGAGCTATGTTGCTTGGAGTAAAACGTACCTCCGGTTTCAAGGATCAGAATTATTTAACCGTTCTACCAAAACTGATCTCTCATTGAGAGAGAGAGAGAGAGTTGTGGGTTGCAGCTTAATAGAAATGAAGAAGGGAGAGTAGTGCAGAACTGCAAAATGCTAGTTTGAATTTATATACTCTTTATAAGAATCTGTTTCAAGTACGTATCTCATATTGCTTTTGTTTTAGAAGGAACCGTTAATGGTCCTGGATATTGAACGCCATCACCCTAGCTATCTTCGTATCTAATGTATGTGGATTATAACTTCATCATTGTAGGCTCCGTTCTGGAAATTAAAAAAAGCTCTTATTTATTTAAGAAGGCAATTTCAAGCTCAAAAATTATAAATTTATTGAAATTTAAAAATATGCAATATGGATCTTGTTGAAAAGATCTCATTGAGATCTTTTATAAGCTGCAAAAAAAAATTGAAAAATTATTTTTCATTTTTATTATTTTTGAGCTTGAAAATATGAAATAAGCTGTTTATTTTTTAAGAAGGTTTTTAGAACGGAGACTTAAGTATTTTGCTACTTTTTGATGGGATTTCAAGCTCCGTTTGATAACAGTGATAGATAGTTGAGATTCGTAAGGAGATAAGATTAGGATTGCGATTGGTAATGAGAAGAGATTGATAATGAGATTAGATTAGTGATGAGTATGTTTGTTTAAGATGGAATTAGATGATGAGATTATTAGTCCACAAGCCCTTATTCACCTCAGAATACAACAATACCCCCTAATACCAAGTGGGAGAGACCTCTACTGATACCCCCTAATGGCCAGCTCCAAAACCCATTGGATTGTTAGTCCACACCTCTTTTTGATTACCAAACAAGTTATTGTGAAACTCATGAGATTGGTATTCCAATCCCAAGGCCTTGTATGATTATCGAACGAGGCCAGGCCTCAGGGCGCCTCCTTAAGTAGTCTGATTTGAATCTAGGTGACGCGAAGGGACTTTTGGTTTTTATCTTTGGCTTGCACCGTTATATTTTGAATGAAAATTGAAAGATTTGATCATGCTCCTGCATTTATTCTATTGAGTTGATTTTTTACGTGTCAATCAAAAAATTATTTAAAATATTGATGAATGGTTCAAATTATCCATATGAGACTCGGGGTGATTCCCATAACTGATCTTTGTACCATTGGTGCGCAAATCATAGGTAGATTCAGTACCTTTAGCATTTTGCCCAATGTTGTGAATTTTGTTCCGTACCGGCCGGTAAGTTCCGTACCGGATATGAACCGGTACACAGAAGTTGGTATTCTGTACCCCTCCAAATACCGGTTGTACCGGGCATATTGGTTGGGACAAATTTTTTTTGTATATATATTTTCTTTCGCTTAAAAAATGCTTAAATTTTAAGATAATTCAACAAAATTTGAAGTCTATAGTATGTTAATCATCTTAATTTCTTATTAAGACTAATTTTAAGGTAAAGGTATATCAAAGTGTTAGAACTGTTTTACACCTCTATTTTGAGTTTTTTTGTACATACCATCCCAAGAAAAGAATGGTACGCTTGCAGGTAGGGGTGGCAAACGGGCGGGTTTGGGTTAAATTGGGTAAGTTGTTAGTGGGTTGGGTCTTTAATGGGTCATTGACCCATTTAGACCCATTAACTATGAGTCTAATTACCCATACCCAACCCGACCCATTTATTTTAAAGCAAACCCGACCTGCCCATTAACCCAATTACATATATACTAAAAATTATGATCAAAAAATTAGAAAAGTAAAAAAAAATTATGATCGAAACTCATAAATTTTTTCAAAAAGACGAGAATAAGTAATTTTTTTTGTCTTATTGATTTTTTTTTGTTTTTATTCAAAAAATTATAAGTTTCGATCAAATTTTTTTACTTTTCCGATTCCTCTCATCAAAACAAATTAATAAGTCACAAAAGTTTGACACAAAACAAAAAAAAATTTGAATGACAAAAAAATAAGTCAATTTTTTAATCCAAACCCTTTGCGGGACTACCATGAGAGAAATTTATTCACGGCGGAGCACAATTTCAAAGGTCCATTCGCGCAATTAATGGATGAGATGTTATTTTGCTACCGGTCACAATTGATTTTTAATTCGGACCATTCAAAATATTTTTGGACGCGTGCGATTTAGTACAAAACAATTGAATAAAAAAGAGAGAGAAAGCCATGCTCCTGGGTGGAATGGGGTGGGGCGGGGGGAGAGAAAGAGAGGGGAGAGAGAGAGAGAGAGAGAGAGAGAGAGGCAGGGAGGGAGGGGGCGGTACTCCTCGGGAAATACTTTCATTGCCCAATTGCCCCAATTGCAAGGGAAGGGGTGGGGTGGGGTGGGGTGGGAGAAAGAGAGGAGAGAGAGAGAGAGGAAGGGGGCCGTACTCCTGTGGAAATACTTTGATTGCCCAATTGCAAAAGAGACAGAATTTGGTGGGTTACTTTTATTGCTTATTGGGTCATTTAAGTTAACCCAATTGATGCCCAATTATGACCCAACTAATAATGGGTTAGCTAGGTTTGAACTCATTCTTACCCAACTAATAAATGGGTTGGGTTGGATTTATTTTTAGTTGATGGGTCTGAATTTGTTAATGGATCTGGATTCAATTTGTCACCCCTACTTGCAGGTATGAAATTGATAACTTTGATTTCGCCTTTTGTATTGTTATTTTCTTAATGGAAAATTCTCTGAAGGTCAAAATATGTTTTTTTTGAACTATTCAGGTCAAACTAGTAATAAAAAAAAAATTACTCGTACCTTTCGAACATCGACCATTAATCCACTGTTTGAAGAAAAGTTTTGCAGAAAACATTTTGGACCACAAACATAGTACTCCTTCCGTCCCTTTTTAAGTGTCCTGTTTCGTAACTCCAACTTATTAAAAAGACATCATCATTACACTTTTCACATCAACTTTTTCCTCCATTTTTCTTACTTACCCATCATCATTACACTTTTACTCACTAACTTTTCAAAATAAAATCTACTTTTAAGGACAAAATAGACAATACATCAACTTTTACCCCCCTAACTTTACAAAATTGACACTTATTAAGGGACGATCCGAAATGAAATACTGAACACAAAAAAAGAGACGGATGGAATATAAACAAACATGCGACACATGTCCATTCCTTATTTCCCCTTAAGAGCATCTCCAAATTCCAATAGACTCAAACCAATACTAAGCAAAATGACTAGAAAAAGTGCAATTTTTTACTTTAACTAGCACCTAAATGTTTGTATTACCCACCAGCCTAGTTTTTTTAAGCTAGTCAAATCCCATTAATATTATTATATTAACATATATACGCAAAAATATATTTTCTACACACAAAATATATACATAATATGTATTGAAGAAGAACCCAGATCCACAAAAGCTCTATCTCTGGCACTGTCATCCCCAATCTCCATAGCAACCACCACCATCCACCATACCCACCTCTTCCTCTCTCTCGTACCAGACCCATTCCAACTTTTTTTCGCTGCCGGCGTCGTTGAGTTGTTTCCTTAGCCGTCGAGTTTGATTCCGGAGTCCGTCGTCGAATTTAATTTTGCCTCCGCCGCCGTCGTGGAGTTGGATTTTCTCATTGCTGCTGTAGCCAAGTTTGATTTTTCCGTCGTCGAGATCGATTTAATTATTCGGAGATCTGAAACAAGTCTCCTTTGTCTTCTTCCTCCCGAAAAGCTGCAACGAAAATATAAAATAATGTTGGCTAGTGAACAAGTACCTCGCTGGTACACGAGAGGAGCTGTAGTAATATTCTAAGAGGCGACCCTCTTGGTTAGGCTGCTGGAACTTGATTTTGTGGTTCAACCTATTCAAAATAGCTAAAAAGAGGGTTTTGTTTAGTCTATGAGAGATGCTCTCAGCCTTACTTACCCCAGTTGGGGGTGTTCAGACAAATAAGCCATTTTGGCTTATTTTTTGTTTTTATTCAAATTTTTTTCGTATCACTTGGCTTATTATCATTTTTTTTTGGGGATTATTGCATCCTCACGACAAGAGGAATCTAAAAAGTAAAAAATTTTGACCGAAATCCAATTTTTTTTGAATAAAGACGAAAGTAAATCAATAAGCTAATTTTTTCGTCTTTATTCAAAAAAAATTGAATTTCGGTCAATTTTTTTTACTTTTTAGATTCCTCTTGTCGTAAGGATGCAATAATTCCCAAAAAAAATGATAATAAGCCAAGTGATACGAAAAAAATTTGAATAAGGACAAAAAATAAGCCACTGTGGCTTATTTGTCCGAACGGGGCCTTAAACTCTAATTCCTTTTCTGATAAAAAAAAAAAACTCTAATTCCTTTCCTTTTTTTTATTTTATTTTATCCGCAACTCCTTTCCTATTCCCTTCTACGGTTTCCCCCCTTCCTAGAAACTACTCCCCTGTGGCACTCCTCTATTTTGCACCGTTTTTTTCTTTCTCTGCACTAACCATACTATAAACATAGTATAGACAAACATTAAGACCAAAAAACATAGAATTTGAAAAATCAAAGTGATAAGTTAGATTGGTACATCACAAAAGGACACATGAAGTTTGCCCACTTTTGGTAATTAGCGTAATAATAAAGATCATAGCCACTATATTAACTTTTAATCTTGACAGCCCTGTCGATCACCAAAAAAGAAGAAGATCATAACCATTGCATTAACTTCTAATCTTGACAGCCCTATCGATCACAAAAGAAAAATTGATCATAACCACTACATTCACTTCTAATCTTGACAGCCTTGCCGATGACAAAATAAAATTTCATCATAACCACTACATTCATTTCTAATCTTGACAGTCCTGTCGATCACAAAAATAAAAAATAAAAGGGAAAGCTATTGAACCAAAAGTCATCATTCAGTGATTGTGACAATGAAGCCTACAAAATGGGGTGGAACTACAATTAAAGTTGATCGAGATTTAGAATTATATATAAACTTGAAACATGTTAGTGCTGCCCAAATTCCTGCAGTAATTCAGTCATGCTAGTAGGGACGGCTTGAGATGATTGGGTGGGCTGGAAAGGTTGGTTAAGCATCCGACGAATTGCCGGAACACCCATGCTAGTTGAGGAGATGCAAGCTTCATAAAATGAAGTTAGAGTACAAAAGTGCATATTATAACTGGCGTTTCACAAATTAAATTGATAACAAATTGCCTAGTTTAAGAACAGTATACCTGTGACACTTGTGAAAATGGACTCGATAAATTCTTCTCGTAAGGAAAGTCGATCTATATGAGCACCAAAAGTGACACCAGGGAAACCCATTGTAGCTTCCTGATGCAAGTTTTCAAGTATTAGGACACAACAAATTAAAATAGTGGACAAAATACTAAATTATGTCAACTAAGTAAGAACAAAAATTAAATAACAGAGATCAAAATATAAACTTCTACCTGGCTGAAATGTGAAGGCGGATGTAATCCACTTTGTTGAATGGCTTGTAGTTCTCTTTGTTGAATGGGATTATCCATGGAGTTCAAATTATATACTGGAGTTCTTTTAGACTTAATGGCCCTTTCAAGAGCATTTCTTGCCTTTCGCTAGACCTTCCAGTAGCTCTCTCTTTAACTTTCGACCCTATAACTCTTTTCTCAATTCCTTCACCAAGGGTAGCTTCATTCTCCAGAGATGCACTATTATCGGCATTCAAGGTTCCATGAAAACTTTCTCCGGTCAAACTTGCATCCACTTCTTCCGCAACTTTTTTAAGACAATCCAAAGCAATATTATAAGTTTCCTCTGTTTCCGCAGCTCTTGTTGCCAATTGGGTACACAAGCGACACAACTCCTTGTATCGTCTTCCCATCATTGCCTTTGGATCTTCTATCAAGCTTGTCCATGCACAAGTAGTTGTACTCCCTGATTTTGCATTCTTTGTCCACCTTTTCAATATGTATTTCTCCGGAATTCTCATAACGTGGTTTGAGGAAAGAACTTTAAGTGCATGTGAACATAACAATCCTACAAACTTAAATTTCTTACAGCTACACAACGCCATATCTGTTGATGAGTCGTATGTAACAAGATGGTGTTGATCCTCCTTGCCATAAGGACTGATATCATATTCAGTTATTATTCCACTCTCACCAAGTTTGTTCAAGTTACAATCATGACCCTTGCTTAGCTCCTTCTGAAATAATACAAACACTTTTGGGGTGTACATGCTGCATGCTTCAACATTTCTACCGGAATAGGACAAAGATAGAGTACTTTGAGTTGCTCTAAAATCAGCTTTTATAAATACTCCAAAACACCGCCGGTATCGCCTATCTTCATCTGCATAGTTCACTTAGAACGCAAGTAATTTTTATAATCTTGAGGGAATAAACCCAAGATTCTCTCGCCCACCAACTTGTCTAGCCATAAACTCAATTGTTGCCTTTGGAGCTATCCCACAGTCATTTGCCATATCTGCTATAGCTGCTTGGGCAACACCAAGCTTCCTATGAGACTTGTGTAAATGAGTCTTACTTGAAATACAAACCGTGTCAATGCAAAAGCCTTAGGTAATATCAGCATTATAACTCTGCCACATTTGTCAATTCCACATGTAGGGGTCTTTTTGCACCTAAGTTCTGTTTTTCACAGGTTTTCCCGTGTCAAAACTGTGAGCACGGATGTGTAACGCTTTGTACAGGGCCGGCTCAACCCCAAGGCTCAAGAGGTTTGGGCTTTGGGCATCCCAAAATGGGCAAATTTTAGGGGCATTCCTAATTTTGCTATTTGGGCTTGAGTAGAAGTCTTTTTGGGCTCAAAAGAAGGAAAAAAATGGCCCATTCTAAATTAAATCAGCTAGCAGTCCACACAAATCAAATGAGGCCCAAAAAAGCACATGGTGGCATTTTTGCAAATAATTGATCCAAATGGTCCATTAAATTAAAACACTCCTCAGCTTTCTCACCTCTTACATTTACGTTTTGTTGCCCCAACACAAAAGAAAAAAAAAATGAAGAAAAGAAGAAAGATGAACGATTCGAAATTTCGAAAACCAAAATCGGCATCCAGTTGAAATTGTTGAATCACAAGGAGAATCCAAACCATAGAATCGAACACTGCAGCAACTTCGTCCCCCACGGTCCCACCTATCGCCAGCTTCGACAACGAACAGGTTACAGGTACGGAGGTACCTCTCTCTCTCTCTCTCTCTTAAATATGCACACGAAGTGGGTGCCGGAGTCCGGAGGCCCGAAGAAGAAGGGGAGGCCCAAATGCTGAATACCTTGGAGGAGGAATCAGGAATGGGTTGTTTGTTTACTGGTTGAGATTAGGGGTTTTAAAATTTGTTAGGACTTTTGAAAAAATTTACACCGCCAAATCAGGACGGCAGGACCACATAAGTTTAAGCATTTAAGCAGTATATTCTTCAGCCTCTCACCATCGATGAATCGTAGTTCTTCAAAAGTTCAGGTTTTTTTAATTTTATAGGCAGGACCGCAGGACCACATAAAATTTGTTAGGGCTCTTTTAATATTGCTTATGAGAAGTGAGACTTTCTTTAATTAATAATTTTATAGGCTTTTTTTTTATTTCTAAGTTCAATTGAGTAGTGATAGTCATACTAGGGCATTTTTTTATTCTCCACTTGATTTATGTTTAAGCTTATTGGAAATTGAAATGCAGGACCAGTATATACACTACACATTGCGGAGTCTTAGAGTATCTCTCTCCCATTCGCTTGCGACTTGTGAGGCTTCAAATCGGTAAGTATTCTCTTCTTATGCAGAGCCTTGGCTGGTGGTGCTTAGATTTGTGCTGATTTAGTTGACATTAGTTGGGGTGCTTAAATTTAAAAATATGTATTTAGTTGAGATAATATGTATTTACCTATTTGGAAACTTTGTATTTTGTGTTCGTATATAATGATTAGTAGAACTTTATATTGATTTGGCTTTTTCGTATTGTGATTGTTGCTGTAAAAATTGTTAAGCATTAACTCTTTAAGGACACACTTTTTTTTATTGGCCTTGGGCACCCCAAACCCTTGGGCCGGCCCTGGCTTTGTAGCATCTTCGGTACGTGATATATGGCTCGCTTCTGGAAATGATGGTGGTGTATAGGTTGGATCGAGTTTTCATTTCTGGAAGCGTAAAAATAGTACTAGTATGTATGCAAGGAATGTTGTAACATTGTGTATTTGCTGTACATATGAACTTTGCTATTGAGTATGCACGAGGGAGGAACGAAGGGCAATGAACAGTGGCGGATCCAGAAATCTCATACAGATGGGTCACCTTTCAAGCATGTTTTGAGTAAAAATACTTAGTAATGAATAACTTTTAAGAAAAAATTAATGGATTATTTGTGTTTTTGTATTTATATTTTATTATATCTTATATTTAGTTGTGTAATAGGTGCATAGGTATTTGTGGCTTTGTGGTACTATTACTACATAAGCCCTTGTTGGGCAGGATTCAACTCTTATAATTGGAAGTTTTGAAGAATTTTTTGTTCTTAAAGCATTTAAGCACAATTTAAAAAAAAAAAAAAAAAAAAACAATCCTGAATGACACTAGAAGGATTTGAACCTACACCACTTACCTTGAGGCACGAGAACTTACCACTAGTACAAGAGTACCACATTTGCTATACTTCAGGAAATTTTATACATGTTACTTATATTTTTTTTGTAAAAAAAATTACTACATTACGACAACTTCAGGTGGGTCACTTGACCCACCTGTTCCTTTACTAGATCCGCCCCTGGCAATGAACCAGTGTGTTATTAGCACTGCATGTAATGGTATTATAGTAGATGGTAAATCTATGGAGAAATGTATGTTGTGGCTGTATTTAGATCAAGGTTTTGAATCCCATTGCGTACTAGCCAATATGTATTGGTATTGACCAAATTCGGTACCCTACATCTCTAATTTCGTTCCAGCTCAAATACTAGTCGGTGCCCGACGTTACCAGCCGATACCTATTGGTACTGTTAATATTGGACAATATCAGTCAATACCAGACAGTACCAGACTACTTTTAGATTTATTTTTCTCTTCTAGAACCAATCAATACCGGACTGCTTCTGAATTTATTTTTTCTTTTTAATAGTTGTAATGGTAATACTACATAAATTCTTTGGTGAGGAAAATACCACTAATAGCAAAAGATCCGAAAAAGGTACCAATACCAGTAGGAACATCGATACTCTTGCCGGTACATATTTAGAATCTTGATTAGATCAAGAATTAGTGGACAAATTTAACAAGATGAAGAAGAATGATCTGAAAAGCACATACTACTATATTCAAAAAAAAATGAACTTTTTCCCCTTTCCCATCCCAACTTTCTAAACAAGTTTTAATACAACTTTGTAACGTAATTGGAGGAACATCCAGTCATAAGATTGGATCAATCTAGTTAAGATGATCCGTTATTTCAATAGTGGTTTTTCACATATTTTACTGTATTTATGCCAACGAAATATGAAAAACAAGAGTTTTTTTTTTTTAACGAATTTATTCTAATTTAAGACAAATATGTTGACAACGATGATCTTTGTGGGAGCAGCAGTAACTGGGCTTTGCCTTTGCCGGAGCCACTGAAGACGACGGCGACACAGTAGCTTTGAAAGCGGGGGAAGACCGAGGCTGTTGGAGATGCTCTTGCAATTACGAGGGCGGTGGAGCTCGCCCAAAACACACACACACACACACACACTCTCTGTCTCTCTCTCTCTCGAACCAAAAGAAGAAAAGGAGGGGGTTCGGCCATTGCCGACTCTGAGCTAAGCCGAATAAGGCGGCGGACTTAAGCCCCTGAAATTTGGCGGAAAATTAGGGCCCCTAGACCTAGGTACGTAATATATACTTAATCAGTGGCTTCCAATAACCAAAGGAGATAACTAGCCAATTGGTAAGTTTGGGTTTTGAAATCCAACAGATTCAAGGTTCAATTCTTAGCCCAACCAGCTCTTAACTTTTTTTCCCCTTCTTTTGTTTTCCTTGAGGTTTTTTTAAATTTTTTTTAAAGAAAAATAGGGCCCTGTTTTACAAGTTCGACTTAGGCCCCAAGAATCTCTAGGCCGGCCCTGGGTTCGGCTCCTGTCCAGTGTGGTCCATTTGATGGTTGGGATCAACTCTACCAAAATTAAAGCTCTAGATCTTGCCATGTCAAGCCCCCATTTTGTTGCTCTCTAAAGAAACGGAAGATCCAAACGGAAGTCTTGACGTTAACTCTGCAAAATCCTAAAGAAAAAAACTCCCACTCAAGCACGTGTCTTCTCACATAGGAGTACTTTCATGGCACAGACTCATTTTAATTTAAAAGTCCAGCCAAACTGATATTCTGGGTTCTTGAAATTCTTTATTTTGTGTGTTTTGCTCATTTTTTTAAATTTTTGTTAGATTTGCATAATTTTTTTGGATTAATCATCTATCTCGAGAGTCTAAAAAGTACTCCCTACATTTCTAAATGAGAGACTATTTTCGACACATGTGATGCTCAAAAAAATCGTTTGTATCTCACAATTTGTGATATTTTAAATTTTGGGAATTTTTGGGCTTTTGTTCTTATTTTAAAAAAATTCGCGTTTATTAGTTTTGAGCCTAACTTTTGTGATTTTCTGATTCGTCTAGTCAAAAAAAATCAGAAAAGTAAAAAATTATGATGTCTACCTAAAAGGCTCAAAAGCCGATTTTTTAGACTTTATCTTGGATATATTTCAAAAAATATTTGGGTAAAAGTCATAATTTTTTACTTTTCTGTTCGTCTAGACGAGATGAATCAGAAAAGTAAAAAGGTTCCTCGCAAAACTAGCAAACCCCAAAAAAATTTGAATAAGTACAAAAAAGAAAAAAAAACCCAAAAATCTCTTAGTGGAACGCTACTCTAACCAATTTCACCTCTATGAATCCAGAAATAATACTTACCGATATATGTTTAAAGTGATTTTTTACCGAACCCCATAAAATAATATTTTAAAAAATCTATGAATAATTAACACTATATAACGTGGTGGCAATATTTTCGCAAAAAAGCTTCCAAAGTGGGCTAATCTAAATACACGTCGTCTATATTTTAAGGAGGAGAGGGGGAGGGATTGGGAGATGCTGCCAAGCAGAGGTGCTTGGCAGCGGTGCCGAGCGCATCTCGGCCGTCCAAAAGTGTTTTGGATGGCCCGGATGTAAAGGTACCGAACGGATTTAAAAAAAAAGAAAAAGAAAAGGAAAAAGATGTTTCGATTCGGGCCGTTGATTCCGAGATGAACGGCCGGATTGGCCGCTCGGCACCCGCTCGGCAGGGGTGCCGCTCGGCAGGGTCCCCGGGTCCGAGGGGGAGACGTAATGATTTGGTTCACGTTTACACCCTAGCCCGCCACGTAGCCCACAAAGTCCAATAAGTCAAATGACCACTCTACCCAACCCACCAAGAACAATATCCCGGCAACTTAGGGCAAAATCGTCCAAATTCACCAAAAATTGGCTAGCGAAAGAATTGCAAAAGTTGTTCTTCTTTATAGGAGATAGGAGAAGAGGAGAGGAGAGGAGAGAGAGAGAAGAGGAGAGGAGAGAGAGAGAGAAGAGAAGAGGAGGAGGAGGAGGAGAGATAAAGAAGAATGATCTGAAAAGCACATACTACCATATTCAAAAAACAATTGAACTTTTTCCCCTTTCCCATCCCAACTTTCTAAACAAGTTTTAATACAACTTTGTAACGTAATTGGACGAACATCCAGTCATAAGATTGGACCAATCTAGTTAAGATGATCCGTTAATTCAAAAGTGGTATTTCACATATTTTTACTGTATTTATGCTAACGAAATATGAAAAACAAGTGTTTTTTTTTTTTTTAACGAATTTATTCTAATTTAAGACAAATATGTTGAAAACTGTGAAATCATGTGTATGTAATTACGATCATATTTGTCCTAACTGCATGATTTTCCACAAACTAATACAGGTTTAGAGCTTTCAAATTGGAGCCCATGAGTTAGGTTTTACCGGATAATGATCACGATGTTCTTTTGCTTTCCTCAAAATAGTGGGGGAGAGATGGTTTTGTACTTACAAGGAGGCGGGGGGGCTGCCCCAAGGGGGCAGCAGCGTGCTGCTGTCCCGGCTTTCCGGGCCCGCTCCGGTCTCGCTCTAATGATCTGAAACGTTCACTTTGTAGAGCTCGTCGAGTAGAATAACTATGCAAAAAATTAGCTTAATTGGATATCATTAAGTACCTGATCGGAGCCCATATAACTCTCGGTCCATGGGTTACAGTGGATTTGATCCAGTGTTTCGGATCCATTCTTTTTAAGATAAAAAGATTCCGATCAGGCACTTAATGATATCCAATTAAGCTGATTTTTTGCATAGTTATTCTACTCGACGAGCTCTACAAAGTGAACGTTTCAGATCATTGGAGCGAGACCGGAGCGGGCCCGAAAAACCGGGACAGCAGCCCCCCGCCTCCGTACTTACAATGAGTGGTAGTCCAGTTGGTATATAAGGGAGCTCGTACTTGATTCATAAGATCGTGGTTTCAAACACGAGCAAATTAACGAAACAACGAGACTCCAATTAATCATGAGAGACTGGGGTCTTATGTTAATTGATTAGGGAAAAAGATTGTAATATTTGTAAGGTAATTGGGCAAGGTATAACAAGCTCTTGAAAAAATTCAAACCAAATAAAGTATATCATCGCTTGGAAAAATTTAACAAAATATCCAAAATACGTAGAGCTATCCTAGGGGCAATTTCCAACTCGCGGTGAGGTTAGTTGATCCCACTTGTCATAGTGCACAACAGCACAAGTATAACCCTTGTGAAGAATCCCTTTAACAGAAGTTTAAAAAAAAAAAAAAATCCCATTAACTAATTTTTTTACTTACAATTTGAATTAAGTTTTATATTTATCTAAATTTGTATATAAAAATTGAGAATTAAAATGTTCGATAATTAAAACTTTATGGATCCATAGTATATTTTTGAAAACGTTTTAAATATTTTAACACCGAAAAATCCATAACAAATATAGTATGAAGAAAGATCAAAATGATTATAATAAAATAGGAAATTCAATTTTATATCAAACTTTCAAGCAGATGCAATATTTTTTTCCCCAAGAATCATCAAAATACTTTTGTAATTTTAATAATAACTTGAAACTCATAATTCACAATACAAAATGTGAAATAATTTCACATTCCCTTTGTATCCCTTTCCAGTTTCCATTCTTTTTTTTCCGTATTTATCCATGTGAAATTATCAAATTGCCCCTAGTATTTACAAAGTGAAAGTAAAAGCAAATATTACCAATTTCACGTGAATACTGACGAAAAAAGAATGCATGAGAATAAGAGAATAGTGTGAAAATTACAGTCCTTAAGAATAGAGGTGTCAAATGGTGCCGGCACGGCCCGTTTAACTTCGTGCTAACCATGCTTCGTGCCGTGTCGTACCGTGCCGGCCCGTTTACTTTATTTACTTAAATCGTGTCGTGTCGTGCCGTGCCATGCCGGCTCGTTTGTGTAAATCATGTCGTGCTGTGCCGTGCCATTTGCCAATCGTGTCGTGCTGTGCCGGCCCGTTTCTGAAATCGTGTCGTGTCGTGCCGGCCCATTTTCTTAAATCGTGTCGTATCGTGCCAGTCCGTTTTCTTAAATCGTGTCGTGTCGTGCCGGCCCGTGTTCTTAAATCGTGTCGTGTCGTGCCGTGCCGTTTTCAATCGTGTCAAGATGTGCCGGCCCATTTACTTAATCGTATCGTATCGTGTCGGATCGGGCCGGGCCGTGCCGTTTTAAGTCGTGTCGTTTTAGTCTGCCCTAACGTGTGTGGGTTGACTTAAGGCATAACTAATCTTGCATCAGATATGCAACCATTGTATACATTTGGTATTTGGGCATATTGGAAACTCAGCGACATTGGGCAAGGATAGAGAGATCCTTGTATTCACTGCATCCTCATAAAAAACAAGAGATGAGTGTGTGTGTTTGAGAGAGAGAAAGAGAGCAAAGTTGCTATTCAACTTCGGTTGCCCCTTCTTTTTCTTTTTTTTCTTTGAACGTCCTCTCTTTTTCCTCACTTTTCCAGCTTCCTACTTAATAAATCTCAGACAACTTTTTCGTTAGTATACAAGCGAGTTTGGTAAAGGGCTCAATCAATCTGCAGTTGCGCTTTCAATTCTTATTGTCGCACATTTGAATAGTTTGAGGTGTTTTCTTCAAAATGCTTTTACCGTTTTACGCTCCTGCTAGTGCACAAGAATTATGTTAGGCAAAAGGTCTACACTCGGTCTCAGAATATCATAATCACTCTGTAACTTGCAGAAGAGAAAAATGAGACGACAATTCACAATGAAAGGAGAAAAATAACAATGGACGCTGCATTTTCATATACCATGGCACGCCAAAAAAATTTAACAATTAAAAAAATAACATATTACAACCCCTAATTAAAAAAAAATTCTTGGTCTTAATGAAGTAAAATTTAACAATTAAAAAAACAACATATTACAAATGGTCCTATTGTTCTAGTCCAAGCTGTCCAGCTAACCCTTATATATATATTAGTGTATGCTCGTGCCTGAAGGCACGGCGCTACGTATTATGAACCCAACCTAAATGACTACCCTTCTCTATTATTAACCACCTCTACCAGTGAACCCGACTTTTCCGGAAAGAATATAAGGCTCTGAGTTTTCCTACGGGGCTAAGGCCGAGTTTTCTCTTTTAGCCCCGTAGCGAAACTAAGCTTAATACTATCTAATCAATCAAGCAGTGATTCATATCACACCCATGTACAATATAATTCGCCCAACAAC
This sequence comes from Rhododendron vialii, assembly GCF_030253575.1. Taxonomy (NCBI): domain Eukaryota; kingdom Viridiplantae; phylum Streptophyta; class Magnoliopsida; order Ericales; family Ericaceae; genus Rhododendron; species Rhododendron vialii. Next base: position 6,845,440 of record NC_080561.1, on the reverse strand, counting down.
CAAAGATAAGGAGAAAAATGACAACTCGACCACATTTTAGAAAATAAAACACATATTATTGTTATTCATCAACTCAACGAAAAACACAGGTAAGGAAATTGTATTTCAGTAATCTTGCCACTTGTACATTAAACTACTACCTGGAAACACACACACTAAAAAAAAAGACAAATAAGTAAGCATCTTCCTTTAAACAAACGTGATTCTAGAGTAAAATTCAACAAAGCATAAACCATTTTATCTAGCAAATTGTCCGTCCTAACCAATGACCTTCTCTACTATGACAACCCATGTTAACCTAACTCGCCTTGCGTAAAAAAATACTAACTCTAATTTACTCAGCCAAATAGATGCAGCAATGCTATAGCTTGGAGTAGAACCAAGCTAATTGTCATAGACTTGTTGAAGAAATGCAAATGCAACCTGTTCCATTTCCTTTTAAAGTTTCACTGCACATCGTTAGCCAGTTAGAGCTTCCAACCCATGGAAGCTTAGTCCTGAATATACCATCTTCCAAGAAAAATACCCAAATGTGAACAAAATTGAAGAAAATAACCAAACGTGTCGAGTACTCTCTATAACTCTGTGCAAGTGGGCGGTGGAGCCCATAGGATTAGTTAAGGTGCGCGAAAATTGGCACGAACATCTGAATTATCAAAAAGGAAGCACGTTTCAGGAAAATAAAAAGGTTTTGGGTGGAATTTTGATCAGAATTGCAACTATATTGATCATAATTTAGCAAATCAAAATCTGACCAACAACCAGTCTCACACAAATTCCTCATAATAAGTAGTAAAGCCTTCATTGTGGATAAGCAAGATTTGTATCAACAAAGAACTGGAAGACATATACAACTATATAGGTCATACACCAAGCCACACACATTTAGGAATATAAAAATCAATATCATCGCAAAGCAAACCACTAATTCAATTGACAACAATACCGTCATGACCAAAGAAAAGCCTCCAAAAACAATAGTAATCATGGTCATAATGCATCAATGCCCCCATGCTAGCACCAAACTCCGAGTGTAAAGCACTTTTGTAATGAAGAATTCGTGACCTGTGTGGTTACTCCTAGCTAGTCACCAACCTGCTAATTAGAATAACAATAGCAGCACTTAAGCACTTAAGATTGCACTGGTATTGATCACAACCGACACCAAATGCACCCAACCACATTGCACTTGTATTGATCACCATCGACCAATCCGACGCGACCATACAGTAAATCTGACTCACAACTTTAAAAAAAAAAAAAAAACTCAAGTAAATATCAAAGAAGTCCATCCATTCAAGAATAACATGGACTTCGATGAGGAAATTCTAGACTTCCTGCACTCTTTTCCTCTTTGCCAACATTTGTTAATTGGGGTTCACGTGAATAAATGCTAGACTTCTGCACTCTTTTCCTCTGTTTGTCGGCATCCAAGGCCTTTGTAAGGTTAAACTCCAATTCTTTTTAGAAATTTCACAAACATCCAGTTTTCTGTATTAAACACTATGTTCGCAGTTGATGCCAAAATGGTTTCAAGTTTCAACACAAATACATACTTCAATCGCCTATTAGAAGCCTCATTAGTTTAATTAGTTTAGTACCCACTCATACAACTCTAACTTCCATGCTAGTTCTTTCGAGTTCTAGTTCAATTGTAGCAATTTGACAATAGATCCAAAAATGATTTCCAAATCAGGTGTCTAAGGTTGAGGGCTGTCATGGCCTTCAAAGGATCCCACTTCACTGTTAGATCATCAAGATGACAGATTGCACAACGCATCCTACTAGTGTTTGATGAAAAAACATCCTAAGAAACCTATTGAAGAAATCTAACCATCAAAAACCACATAGAAATATCTGCATTTGGTGCTTAAAAACCAAATTCAAGAGGTACCGAGTGAAATAGATCCGTAAAATGCAGGAAAACCCCAAGGAAAATAAAATTAGAGAAAGCAATAAAAGAAGAGAACCAGAAATTTCTTACCTTCCTATTTTCTTTGCACTACTTTTATGCATGACGTGCGTACCTAGAAAAAGGAAGGGAAAAATCACCTTCATCAACGCACAGAGTTTAGTGAAAAAGTAGACAACAATAATTTTTTAGAAACCAAAAAATAGATAAGAAAAAATGAATTAAGGGGGGAAATGCAAGGTAAACTTTTATCGGTGACACTGCATTTCCTATAGTCCTTGCAATTTGCATCAAAGACTTATCTAAATCTCTAGATAGATCCCCTCGAAGACCTGAGGACAAAAGCGATAAATAAGGGTAAGAAGTTGAAAATGAACAGATAGATCATCACGATGTAATGCAATTTAATACAGTAAATCTGTAAATAAGTGTTGACAATTGGCTCACTTTGTCACAGAAACATGTTCGATTCAAGTTGCCAACCAAGCATTATAAGTAGTGACATTGCACCAAAAAGACAACAGAATTTCAATTAAGGCATCATGATTAACAAATATCTGTAAACCAACCCAGCTTAATTTGGAGCATAACTAATAAAGATAAAATTTTCGAAGCAAAAAAGTTATCCAAAGGGTGGAAACATTAATGATTACCCCTTCACCACGGATGTAACCGCCACGGATCTGTTTGTCACAGCAGATGGCTTTGATGAAATTATCCCCAATACTGCATCCCTAAAAAATATCACCATTGGAGCTGCAATTCAGGAAAAAAAAACAAATTTGTAGACAAACATACAAAGAATGATGTTGGTGACATTAAAGTTAAAACAAAAGCAAACTAAAAAAATTAGAAGTTTAAAACTAAAAAAGAAAAAACAATTATACCTTTAGATCCCAAAGAGCCTTCTTGCAGCCTAGATCACTATATTGAAGGTGAAAAAACACGACTAATTAGAGACACACGATTGGAAACACCAAATACGACATTTTAGAAGAAAGGTTACAGAAATAGCTGGTTTCAAACCAACCCAAACTTATGCACTGCATTGTTCCTTGACTGTCCAACCAGACATAGAGAGCAACATGGGTAATATAAAGGCCGAGATTGTGTGTAATATATAACCGACCTAGAGAGCCTTTCCACTTGTATGAGGCATTTTCACAAACACATTAAATACAAACACAGATAAAAGAACCGAGGGCTGTGATTCTTGCCATCTAAATGGATAAAATACCGACAACACACACACACACAGAAAGGGGTACCGGTTCTTATCGCCGCTGATCGTTGCTGGAACTGCAGCTTAGGGCAGAAACGGACCTTTCATTCACCAAACGCCATGGGTTGAGATTTCTTGTCGAGAAGAGGGATTGAGGAGATCTGGTTTGAATCGGTTATCTAGAATAGGAGTAGTTTCCATGGTGGAACCAGTGAGGGAAAGACGTGGGAGGAGAGAGAGAGAGAGAGAGAGAGAGAGAGAGAGAGAGAGAAGACATGGGGGTGTGAGGAACTGCCGTGTGTTCATGAGCGCCAAAATTGGAGAGGTCAAATCCATCTCAGCCGTTGCTCAATCTGGCTTTTAATATCAGCTCTTGATAAAAGAACGTATCTTTCTGTGATTTTGGAAAAATCTTCCCGTGATTTCGGGAAAAAAAAAACGTACAGTATTTGTTACCATACTTGTAGCCGCAGATGTAGAAGTATAATAAATCTTCTTGTTGTGATTTCGGAAACATCTTGCTATGATTTTTGGAAGTAGGAGTATCCTTTCTAGATATACTTCTAGCCTTACTATACGTTAATCTCAACCGTTGATTTCGGAAACATCCCATATTAAGGAAACATGTAGGAGTAAAATTTAAAAGGAATGTTGAATGGAGGGCGGAGATTTATGTAGAAGGAAGGGATAAATCTGGAGCGTTGGTTGTCTTTTAGATTCAAACACAACTCTGTTTTATTATATATATATATATATCTATATATATATATATACATACATACAGTCGGGTTCCGGTGAGGGATCCCGCATTTTTTTAAAATGCGAGACTCCCCTTCCCGATTGAATTTCGATGATCCGAGCCGCTCAAAGTGATCAGAACGTGATTTTAAGGGTCCCCGCAAGAAATCAGCAAAAAAGATGACCGGGAAGGGCTTCATCCGAGCAGTTTTCATTGAACGGTTCAAAAAAAACTGCTCGGATGAAGCCCTTCCCAGTCATTTTTTTTGCTGATTTCTCGCGGGGACCCTTAAAATCACGTTCTGCACACATTGAACGGTTCGGATTTTCAAAATTTGATCGGAAAATGAAAGTCCCGCATTTTAACAAAGTGAGGGATCCCTCACTTGATAATTTGTGTGTATGTATGTGTGTGTGTGTATATATATATATAATTTTTTTTTTCCCTTATTTCTATTATGTATTTTTTTCCTTTTTGTTTGACAATTTTTTTTATTTCTTGTTAGATTTGGGGTAAATAATATATGACTTTTGCACATTTCCTTTCATATTAAATTATTCTTGCACCATAAATATTTTGATAAATTTTTTTAATTTTACTTGTTATCTTGTATTGTAATATTAAATTTGCAAACCAAAGGTCCAAAGCCTATTTAATTTTACTAACAAAAACAAAACAAATATTTTTACCGAATAAAATTTGATAGTTTTTTAAAAGTGAAAAAATAATTTTTTAAAAACATGATTTTTTAATAAATTATTATTTTTAAAAAATTAAATATCTTAGTTGTTTATCTTTAAAAAAGGGTAAACAAATATTTTTTACAGAATAGAAATTGTTTAATTTTTTTAAAATTAAAAAATAAGAAGCCATTTGGCTTATTTAATTTTTTTTTCCGTGCCCTTTCGTGCACATGTCGTGCCAGATCGTGCCCATGCCTTGCTAGAACCGTGTCGTGCCGTGCCGTTTCTGTCTATTTTTCGTGCTCGTGCCCGTGTCATGCCCGTCTTACGACCGTGTCGTGCCGTGGCGTGCCATGCTAACTTTTGTGCCGTGTCCGTGCTGTGCCGCCCACTTCCGTGCCCGTGCCGTGCCCCGGGCCCACTACAATCGTGCTGTGTCGTGCCGTGCTGCCCTGTGCCGTGCCGTGCCGGCACAGCCCATTTGACACCTCTAATTAAGAATGTGTGTTTTTATCTCGGCCATGGGTGTAATCAAGCCCAAAATTCAAAAAATGAGCAGAGCTTTTAACTAGCTGAACCTCTCGCGAGCTGAGCTTGACTAATTTACTCCTCGAATCTATATAAATGAACCCAGATTTTTAATGTTGATCTCGGCTCGTTTAACAAATGAACCAGAAACTTGAGTTCGAACTCGGCTGGATCACTAAATGGTTCGGGCCGAGGCATGAGCTGCTTATTTGTTTGCAGCCCTAAATTCTCGGCCTTCCAAAAATCATTAAGGGGGTGTTTCCGATGGTGAAAAAATTTGTAAATTCTTAGTTGTGATTGAAAAGTTGTTAGATATTTTCGATAGTGAATAAGTTGTTAAGAACCTTCTAATTGTCTAAATGAACGGCTCGGATGATGACCGCTTCATGGCCCAATTCGAAACTAGTGGGCCCATTCTGATTCGGAAAGTAATAAATCGGACCTTACCACCCACCGCCACATCTTTCTTATTTAAATGACTCCCTTCCAGAATATTCTTAAATCTACGGAGTATAAATTAACATTTCCCGTCGCTTTCCCCTTTCTCTCTCTATCCTCAAATCATCTCTCTCTCTCTCTCTCCTCGGGTTAGGGTTTTCAAGCAGCGAAACCAGAAACCATGTCGACCCGAAAGAAGATCGTCCTGAAATCCTCCGACGGGGAGACCTTCGAGGTCGAGGAGACCGTGGCCCTGGAGTCCCAGACCATCAAGCACATGATCGAGGACGACTGCGCGGACAACACCATCCCCCTCCCCAACGTCACCAGCAAGATCCTCGCCAAGGTCATCGAGTACTGCAGGAAGCACGTCGAGGCCTCTGGCGCCGGCAAGGCCGCCGACGACGTCGACAAGGACGCGGCCGACGAGGAGGCTCTCAAGAAGTGGGACGCCAAGTTCGTCGAAGTCGACCAGGGCGTGCTCTTCGATCTCATCTTGGTTTGATCTCTGTGCCTTTTTTTTTTTTTTAACGATTTCTCTGGATTTTTGATGTTATATTGCAGTGTTCTGAAAGTCGGTCTAGTTGGCGCTAGGTGGGTTTCTAACGCCTAGATTAAAATTGTCTGAGTAGTTGGTTTTTCGATGTTTTGTTAGTTTGATCATGTGGTTTATTTCGATTTGCGGTGCGGAGAGTATGCCTCCATCCCCCCCACACCCAGTTTTTGTGACGGATTTGTTATGTTGAGCATGTATTTATTGTGTATTTCTATTTGTGTACTCTGGCTCTCTGAGGGTGATTAGACAAGTTGTTTCTGCTATTTGGACTATTAGTTGATGTTGTGAGGAGAATGACCTGTCTCGAAATCCCTGTTTTTGTGGTTTAGTCTGTTTGGTCGGTTTAGATGAATAGGGAAACTTGGGCTGAATGTAGATTGTTCCAAGAATTGTCTGCTGTTATTTAGGAATTTTGGAATGGTTTTTCCGTTAGTAGATAATAATTGCAAGCAGTAGAAGAGTTTTGTTTAGAGAACCAAGTATATTATAATGGGTTTTAAACGTTCATCAGTTTGTTAGAGAACCAAGTATTGTAAAATTCCAAATTCGCATTGAGGCTTTCTGGTTTCTTGGTCAAGGAAAGAGAGCAAGAGCCCTCAGCTTATTCATGCAAAACACGATTGTTATATGTTTTTTTTTTCTATTCAAGCCTTAATAATGGATTGAGGTTTGGTTTTCTTTAAATTATTTGATTATGCCATAATTATAATTAAGATCAAACGATTTAGAACACATTTTGGGTTCCGCTTCTTAAAATATGGTCCGACTCTTTTTTACGAGCAACTGTAGTATACATATCGAATCAGGATATGCGATTGTTGGAGACGTCATTGCATAAGTGGAATTTCAATTTAAAAATGATACAGGGTGGGATATGTTTAGTTTTTGGAAGGAGACGATACGGATGATAAGATACACGCATACACATGCCGTATCATAAGGTTTTACTGACTTATCATGCTGGGATAATTTGGACTAAATCAGGTAATATTTTAAATTGTGTACTAAACTGCTCTGTCTACTGAGCAAAATCATTTGGATGTAGTTCTGGTTTCTGGGAAGGCTTAAGAACTGTATCTGATGATTTTCTAGACCTTAAGCGCTTGATCACCTAATGCGCTCTATGTTTTCTTTTGCTTGTGGTATGGATGCCTCCATTTGTTTTTGTTATTGTTTTTTTTTTTTTTTGGTTTTGTTACATTTTCTGCTTCTGTTTCAACTCTGAATTTTTTTTGTGGGATCAAGTATTGTCTAGAATCAATAGGAGCAATGTTTAATTAAATTTACCACAATATTTTGTGACCGAGTATGATGTTCTATTTTTGGTAGCTTACTAGAAACAGTTGAAGAGGTTTGTATTCATGATTGTTACCTTGTTGTGCACATTCTTATTATTGAACTGATATCATTAGTTTTTTCTATTCTTGTTTGTGGATATGAGATATGGGGTTGGGATGTCTATAAGCCGACTGGGGGGAAATGAGACACTGTATAGGCGATACTTTGTCATCTGCAGGAACTATTACCCTGTATAGCTGTTCTTTGTATTGCGTAAAAGTGTTTCTGGAAAGAGTTAAGAAATGAATTTTGGTCCTCATGAACAACTTGCGTCGGGATGTTGATGCAGAGCATTAGCACATACTTTTATGAAGCATGTGTTGCTGGTGTCAGTACACGTTTGTTTTTCTAGGCATCCCAAATCAGTAGTCTGTATCCAGTGAATGTGTATGAGTCCTACACATCTGTGCATACGAGCAAGTTTGTTTTATGCACTAACACATAGCTGTTCTAAAAGCGTTTCAGTGAATGTGTATGAGTCCCACGACTCCCATCTAGCTGCATGAATGTGCTTTATTTGACGATTTTCTGTGGATGAGAGTTCAGCCGTATAATGTTAAGCTGCCTCTTGTCGCATTTACATGCATGCATGTCTATCTGTGTATGTAAGTAAGACTACTTATTTTCTCATATACTTTAGCTTGTTATATTTTTTCTTTACAGGCGGCTAATTATCTGAACATCAAGAGCCTGCTAGATTTGACATGCCAGACGGTGGCGGACATGATCAAGGGAAAGACTCCAGAGGAAATCCGCAAGACCTTTAACATCAAGAATGATTTCACTCCGGAGGAAGAAGAGGAGGTTCGCAGGGAGAATGCTTGGGCATTCGAGTGAAACACCAAATGGGTTGGGCAAAAATGTTAGTATCAGAGGAAATGCATTGAAGTGAAACACCAAATGGGTTAGGCAAATATGTTAGTGTCAGAGGATTTCCTTCTTTTTGAAAGCTGCTTCGTACACATTTTGTTTATGTTAGTAAATATGTGTATGGGATAACAATTCTGAACCATCTGTTTTCTTATGAAGTTGAACCGCTTGTTATCTTTCCATTGGCCGTGGAGTTAAGATTCTTAAATTGTTTAGATGTTTTGCACTTTTCTCTTCAGTTAATTACTGATATGCTTGCTCTCCCTTGTGTGCGCGAGCCCCCCAAAAAAGAAACCGAATAGATTAGTGAGCATAATGGGGACTGAAAAAAGAAACGAAATGGGTCGTCAACAGGTCTTTGGCGGCAGATAACTTGGCAACCAGTCTGCTTCTCTCTTCCTCCCACTTGAGCTGATCCCTCTTCGTTTTCTCTCAATGTTTTTCTTCGTTAACTTCACCCATTGTTCGGTTATCTCGAGCTTTTCCCATGAAATATGTCAAGCAGGATCATGTATCTTGGAGTAATTTATTCAATGCTCCGAGTATCGCGTGGATTTGGCTACATGGTACTCTAGCGACAATAATGCGGTAGGAATATTTATTATTCACTCTTGTTGGCTGATTGAGAGTTTGGTGGCAATTTCCTACTTGCGGAGAGTACATGTCTCGGTGCCACATGAAGTACCCATTAATTGTCCTGTATCTTGGTACTATATATTCATCTATATTTTGCTTCCGGTTTCTGCAATTTCATTCCTCGTAGAACTCGCTTCTGCGAATGGATGTTAAATGGACCAAATAGCCAGAGCTACCAGAAGTTCGTTCAAGATCGGTTCATCCAAGAAGTAAGCCAAAGTCGGATACATGTTTTGGGGTCGTTAAGTTTGCAAATTAATCTCGCGCAACTTATTTCAAACACTTTTATAAAACTCAGATGAGTTTTAAAGCCAAGCTTAACCAGCCTTGTTTGTTTGGTTCGTTTGTAGACCCTATCTCTGACTCTTGTTTAGCTTCCAGTGTCTTCAATTCTTCCCCCCTTTCATGTACATTTTTTTCCGCTTCTTCCTACAAGCTGCTTTCGCTCGATTGAGACGTCCACAAACCGGACAAACCAAGCAACACAATTATCATGAAAATAAATAAAAACTTAGATATTAACGACTACAACCATCCTAAAAAAAAGAAGAAGCTGTCCTATAATTAAATTGAGCAGAACAAGCTTGACCAAAAAAATTGAGCAGAACAAGAAGATGCAAAAAGGTAGTAAGCAACTAATTAAGAATGAAAATTACTAATTATTAAGGTTAAAAATCATCTGAACCATGAAGAAGCTCTCTGTAGATTTCAGATGATGCCCTAGCAGCACCAAGCTCTTTCATCAGTTGGCTTCTCTCTTCCTCCCATCCATGGCACTTATCAATGCACTTTTGAAGTAGGATTTCGTACTTGGCATGGTATTTAGCTTCCAAGCTCTGAAATTCTTCACTAGTACAACTCCTCCTCCTCCTTAATTCTTCCTTTGATTCCTTCAAACTAACTTCGAGTTTAGCTTTCTGTTGTCCGGTAAACTCCTCGTCTATTATGTCGTTCCTTTCTTCTTTTGCTTGCACTTCTTCCTTTGATTCCTTCGAGCTAAGATCAAGTTTAGCTTCCTGTTGTTCGGTATTTTCCTTGTCTATTTTGTTGTTCCTTTCGTCTTTTGCTTGGAGTGCAGCTCCGAGTACTGCAGCTCCGATAGGCATCACTGAAATCGCGCCTCCGGCAAGGCTCCCAAATCTTAAAGTTTCAATGATTGCAACCCCGATAGCTATCACTAATGTCGCGGATCCGATTACTGCAACTTCACTTGCATTTGCATCAATCCGATCGTTAGCCATCTACACAAAGAATAAACTTTCAAACACAATTATTGGAGAAAAGTACAGAAGCACCACAATGATTTTTCCATTTGCATGTGTAATCGTAGTGTTAACTATGGATAAATAATGGGTTAGAGCAGCAAAATAAGAACAGACCACATACACATCAAACCACAATCAACCCATAAACAGGGCTAGATGAAAGAACAGAACTACATACATACAAGCAAGCCACAAGACAGATTTCTTTTTGTTTCTTTTACTGCAACATAAAATTCTTGGGCTGCATCATGCAGGGCATTTAGGCTCTCACTTTTTCATAAGTTTCAAACAGAGCATTTAGTCTCTCTCTCTCTTGCACTCTTTGTCTGCCTCTCAGATACACGATCTCACACACGGACGCACACACACGCTCTATATACACCGTCAACCATACATTACTAAAAACAACTCTTCTATTATGATATCTATTACTTGGTTACCACTCCACTTGCTGCAATATATCACTACATTTTTTGTTATCCCAAAATGTATGTCCATTTTTACTTTTCAATGGACATGATGGAGTGCATTTTTTATGTTGCCCTTTCTTTTGACTTCATTCAAGATGTTAAAAAGATAAAAAAGAGAGGACTTCATTCAATATACTACTCTCTCCGTCTCTTTTTAAGTGTCCTGCTTCGTAACTCCAACTTATTAAAAAGACATCATCATTACACCTTTCACATCAACTTTTTCCTCCACTTTTCCTACTTACCCATCATCATTACATTTTTATTCACTAACTTTTCAAAATAAAATCTATTTTTAGGGACAAAATAGACAATACACCAACTTTTACCTTCCTAACTTTACAAAATGGACACTTATTAAGGGACAGCCCAAAATGGAATACTGGACACAAAAAAGGGACGGAGGGAGTATCAAATAAGGTACTTTGGGAAATTAAATTATGTTTCATTTGTAATGATGATGCTTCTTGAAGAGTTGGATTCTTCAAAAAGCCCAAACATTGTGGGACGGAGGAAGTATGACCAACAATTGTCCTAACCCAGTTTATCCGACGGCCTCTTATTTTGCTTAGAAAAAATTGCCATATCACTGTAATCTTGTCTTTGTCGTCCTCGTATTCGGTTTTCAAATCTGTGCTTCATAGCCAGATTTGGGCATACGCCAAGGAACGTGTATGCTTGTGTATATAGGGTTTTGATGCATGTACGTACCTGTAGAAGTGAGGAGAAGAGCGCAATGAGGTAGAGAGAGTTGGAGAGAATAAGAAGGCTGACGGCTATAAACAAGATGCTGCCCCAGACGTTTGGGGGAAACCGGTAGAACGATAACACTAGAAAGGCTGCAGCGCCTCGTTCGATCCAGAAAGCTAGGCACACAAGGTTTTCGGTGAGTCCTTGAGATTTGTTACTATCATTCCCTACAGAAGGAGGAGGAGGAGACTCTACTCTATCTACCTGCTCCTTCGCCATTGATGCTCACCCAAATCAAAAGAGAGAGAGAGAGAGAGAGAGAGAGAGAGAGAGAGAGAGAGAAGGTTGTTGCGGGTGTGTATATGTAACACAGGGAGAGAGGAATGTATATTGGAGCTAATTTCCGTTACTAGTAAGGAAACCGTTATGGGGAATATACAGAGATTCCATTTAAGAGTTTTAACCCACGAAAAACGGAGTAATGCCTGGAAATAAAACCTTTAGAACATGATTCTATGAAATATTATTCAATTTTCCTGGGACACATTCACGTAGTATTGTCTAGGCCACTTTTGCGCCACGCATTTGGCGTGGGTCCACGACAACTGTGTAAGTTCCACTCAGTATATGATAAAAAATGGATTCAGGGCACCATGCGGTGATATCCGATGAGTGCCGACTAATCTCACTAATTAATTCCAAAGTCAAAAACTTATTCAACTGTCAGGAAGAGAAACAAGTAACTGAAATAAAACTTAATTAAAAAGCTAGTAATTAATCAAAAACTGAATAATCTCGTGAGATCAGTGAATGTGTATGAGTCCCACGACTCCCATCTAGCTGCATGAATGGGCTTTATTTGACGATTTTCTGTGGATGAGAGTTCAGCCATATAATGTTAAGCTGCCCCTCTTGTCGCATTTACATGTGCGTCTGTCTGCGCATTTACAAGCGAGTCTGTCTGTGCATTTACAGGCGGCAAATTATCTGAACATCAAGAGCCCGCTGGATTCGACATGTCAGATGGTGGCGGACATAATCAAGGGAAAGAGTCCAGAGGAAATCCGCAAGACGTTTAACATCAAGAACGATTTCACTCCGGAGGAAGAAGAGGAGGTTCGCAGGGAGAATGCTTGGGCATTTGAGTGAAACACCAAAAGGGATTGGCAAAATGTTACGATGATTGATGAGTACGTTTTTGGACACTAATAACCGAGCATGGAGAAGCAGCCATGCGTAGCTAATAATTGCTCGGTCTTACTACTCTGGTCGGCCAGTGAGGCTTGCTCGAAATGGCACGATGTCTGTTCGGAAGCGCTTGCTAGGTCGAGTATCTTTGTTTCGAAACTCGAGCATCATGGGAGGCAGTTGTAACTCCCCCCGACTCCTTGACTAACGGTTCACAAGTCACAGGGCACACAGCTCTCACCCACTCATGGAGTAACCGCTGTCCACGATGAGGCAACCGCCATCCACTCCCACGATCTAAGTCCATGATCTCAGGGATTATCTGACACCGTAAATTGGCCTATAAATATCAATGATAACGAGAAGGAAAGGTATGTGCTCTGTTCTTTTCTCACTTTACTATTCTCAAACACCGCTGTAACTTACCATTGGAGGGTCCAGGACTTGTTTTGCAGAACTCTTCGAAGATGGAGCTTATATTGACCGACCAGATTTTAACGCCAACAGTTTGGCAGTGTCTGTGGAAAATAACAATTTAAACTATTTGAGATTGAAACCATGGTCAACACGCATGGTTAATCTTAGAACATGTGTACTTCTTTCATTAAATAAATTAACCTTTAGGGTCTGATTGGATCCGTCGAGGGCAGATGACTCTTGCGCCCGGATGAGAGAAGCGGGGCCACCCTTTACCTTGGTTTGGATCAATCAAAACTCACCCTGACAAAGTCGTCCCCTGATAAACTTATTCGAATGAAGCTAGGCACAAGCGGATGAATTTAGGATGGCTTTCGACCAGTCCATAAATTATTCGGGCTAATCCAAGTGTTTTTTTGACCAAAACATCCTTCTTCATCCCCTCCCGGCCCCCAACATAGACCACCACTGCAAAACCAGAACCACCACATCCAATGGCGGATTTAAAGTAAGACCAGTGGGGGCACGGGCACTGCATTTTTGAATTATTTCATTTTTATCCCTAACTTATAATGGTCATGACATTCGTATCCTAAAAAATTATACAAATTTCTCTTTTATATCACTTATATCCCTATCTTTGTCAACTTTCAAAAAAGTTTTTTTTTTTTAACTTATTCGTTTTACATAAAGACCTGTTACCTATATATGCATTGTAGTAAATTTTACGTTTTAACTTCATTTTTTATAGATAATTGTTGTTCATTGTGAGTAAAAGAAAGGAAATTGTAAGCATTGAAGCCACTAAAGGGTTTGTCATGCCAATAATTTCATGGTTCGGAATTAGATGATGTATGAACTAGTTGGTCGGAACATCCTGCTATCAAAAGAAAGAAAAAGAAAAAGAAAAAGAAATTCTAAGACCATGTTTAATGGTGTTCCCACCGAGTTATTTTCTGGCTACGCCACTAACTACATCTTCCCCAAAACCAATGTGTGTGTGAGTTAAAGCTATACCTGTTGCCGGAGCTGCTTCATTTAACGGAGCCGGACCAAATCTTTCCCTCCTTTTTGATCCTGGGAAATCAGTGTGTGTGTGTGAGAGAGAGAAGTGGGTGCTAATATTTGGACGAAAAACAAACAAACCAAGTCATATTTAAAAAAAGGAAAGTAATATTAATAGATTTTGGGGGGTTTCATGCCTATTTTTCTAAATATTTGGACGAAAATTAAAAAAATTAAAAATATAATTTGGAATTGCACAAGGACAAAAGAGTCATTTGATAGCTTTTTACATCATGCACCCAACTTATCTCTCATCCAAATATCCAAACTAAAGTCATATTTTATCCTCCCTTTTTAATACATCATCAACTACTACTTTTTTATATTATTTATATCTCCTCTATAAATGGGACCCGGGGACCCTGTCCAGCGGCACCCCTGCCGAGCGGGTGCTGTTTGTGCCACAATTAAGATTTCTATTTTTACCCGTCGATTAGATGACACGTGGCGGGGGTAAATATGAGCAAATGTGAGGATATAATGGACTTAACGTAATGATTCAGCGTGAAGGTGAATCGATGGCGAAACTATAAAAAGTCTTGTCCATCGATTAGCCTCCACGTGGCGTATTCCTGTGGTATTTTGGACCGTCGATCGAGTGACAGATGTCAAATGGACGTGGATCCCATGTTTCCACGATTGAAGAGGATGGAAACCGCAATTAACAGGGCAACTTTCTCAACGTGGGCATGATCGGCAGTTAGAGAAAGTTCTTAATCAGAATTCGAGGGAAAGTTCAACTGCCACTTTGGAGGGAAGTTTTGAATTCAAATGTAATGTGAGGAGGCCTATTTAAGTACAAGTTAATAGCAGTTTCAGGGACACACAAACAACGCCAATCAGGCCTTTATCTTTTCTTTTCTAGGAGTAGAATTAACTTGTAATTGTTCACTCAATCATCTCGATTGATTGTTCTTCTACTTTGAGGGTTAATAAAGTCCATTTTGTTAATCTTCTTTCATACTTCACCCACTTCATTGTTTGTTTCCAAAGAAGTCCTGAAATACGGCAAGGAACCAAACTCCACTTTTCACATCCACATTCCAGCAAGCTTTACGATACAGTTTCCCGTCGATTCTCCGTCGATTGGAAAGAAAACAAGAATTTTTGATAACAGGTGCCGAGCGGCCAATTCGGCCGTTCATCTTGGAATCAACGACCCGGATCGAAACAACTTTTTCCTTTTCCTTTTTTTTTTTTTTTTTACATCAGTTCGGTACCTTTACATCTAGGCTGTCCAAAACACTTTTGAACGGCCGAGATGTGCTCGGCACCCCTGCCAAGCAGGGGTGCTTGGCAGGGTCTCCAGGTCCCTATAAATGTGCAATGGGGTTCGAAAACTGGTGTTATCTGTTTTAATATCTATCTATCTATTCTATTATGTAAAGAGGGAGCACCACTTTGGTGTCTCTCCTGTCATATGTATTTTTTTTTTCTATAAATACCCTCCTAAGAGAAAAACACATAATACAAAATAGTTAATTGTGAGGATATATTAGATATTTTAAGAGAAAAAAATCATCCAAAAACAGTTATCACCCCACTGCATGCACAACTTTCTCTGCTCCCAATTGGTAGGAGAAGTTTTCCTTTTTACCTTACCTCGTTTCTCAATCTCTGCAACTTCTCCGAATTCTTTGTTAACTCTACAACAATGACCTTTCCTTTTTTCACTTTTCGTTTCTTCCCATATTTACACTGTATTAATGGCACACCTGTTACTTCTTTTTTTTTTTTCTACTTCTTTTGCTTTATCACTTTCTTTTTCTACTTCTTTTGCTTTATCTTTGTCAAGTTTCAAATTTTTTTTTATAAAGTTATTTGTTTTACATAAAGTCCTGTTACCCATATATGCATTGAAGTAAAATTTATGTTTTAACTTCACTTTTTTTAGATAATTGTTGTTTATTGTGAGTAAAAGATATATAGGAAATTATAAGCCTTGAAGCCACCAGAGGGTTTGTCATGCCATTAATTTTATGGTCCCAAAATTAGTTGATGTATGAACTAATTGGTCCAAACATCCTACTATCAAAAGAAAGAAAAAGATAAAGAAAAAGAAAATGACCGTATTAATGGTGTCCCCACCAAATTATTATCTGGCTATGCCATTGACCATATCTTTCCCAAAACCAGCGTGTGTGTGAATTAAAGCCATATCTGTTGCTAGAGATGCTCTGGTTGTCAGTGTGTCTATGCGTGTGTGAGAGAGAGAGGGGTGGGTTCTAATATTCGTACGAAAAATAAACAAACCAAGTCATATTAAAAAAAAACAAGTCTTATTAAAAAAAGAAGAAGTCATATTAATATCATGTTTGTTTTGTACAAGTAGGATATGATTAAAACATGGAATTTTCAAAATTGCCCTTCTCCAAATTTTTTTTTTCCAAGCATTACCTGTGTCCAATGGTGACATTTTGGTCAATGTAGAAAAAGGTGCTGGGAGTGGACTAGCAATACCACCTCCCCCAAGGGATTCCTAATACCCACATTTTGGGGGATTCATACTCACATCGGTTTAATAGTCCATTTCAATTTTGTGAAACCAAACATAGTATTAGGAATTCCACTATTTTCATAATCCAATCCCTTCACCCATACCTATTAACAAACGGAGCCTTTATTTCTAAGGTGCAATAATGATGTTTTATTTTACATAAGAAAATGTTCACGAGACATAAGACATCATATCTTGCTTGACGCAGCAAAATTTAAAAAAGATTAGTTAGCGTACTAATCTAAACGAGATAGTAACTCGTAGGAACGAGCAATTTCTTTAATCCACAAGAAAAAAACAAAGTCTGTAATATTATTGATGAAAAAGTGATACAAACATTAAGTTACAACTCTTTTATAAGCCCGAAACCCACGAAACCCTAAAAATAAGTCGAAAAATAAAAAGTCCAAAAAATTGGGGCTTTTTCTAAAATTGAAAACGGGAAAGAAAAACCTGACTTTTTCAAAAAGAACTAATTAATATCGAATTACGGTCTAAGAGTTATTAACGAAACAAAACTTTTATAAAACGGCAAAAAACGTAAATTGAAGGTATAAACGAATGAATTAAGTCGAAAAACACTAGGGCTCATGTTTAAAGACGTGAACTTTGATCGCAGCCCGAAAAATATACTAAGTTTGGGTCCATTCCAAGTACGTCTGAATTTTGCCAAATCAGATAATCTGAAATTAAATACCGTTTGGACTTCCGAGACTTGGCACGGTCTAGCTGGTTATGGAATTGGGCCTCCACGTGTTCTACATCACTGTTGGAGCCTCCGTGAACAAGATGTATGTTCACGGAACTGTTCAATCTCGCGTGCTTATTTCAGTTTTGGACCGTTCAAAACACTTTTGTATGATTGCAATTCACTTTCCCGTAAACTTACTTTACGGAAACTTCCTAACGAAGTTTTCTGACCCTGTTGACTAAAGTAGAACTTTATTTTTGAAAGGACTAAAGTAGAATTGACTGATGACATTTCACAAAATTAATCCACAGACCATGAATGACCATGCTTCAGGCCCCGTTCCAAATTTTTTTTTAAACATAAACAGTTTATTTTATATTTTTAAACTTAAAAATAATATAAATAAAAATAATTTTTTAATTTTTTTTGGTATCGTATAAAAGATTTCATTCAAAATTTTCAAACAAGATCCATACTGAATATTTTTGAATTTCAATAAATACATAATTTTTTAGCTTAAAATTGTCTTTTTAAAAAAGGGAATTGATTTTCGCATTCCAAGATTTACTGCAAGCGCTCCACCTTTTTGTTTTTATACTGTGATGTTGCTGGCAACATCAGTGTGTATTTTGTTTTTACACTGTGATATTGCTGACAACATCACAGTGTAAAAACAAAAAGATGGAACGCCTGCAGTAAATCTTGAAGCGCGAATATCAATTCCTTTTAAAAATAAGGACTTAAAAACCCGTTCGGGAACGAGACCTTAACATTTCTTTCTTATCATCAATTACCATCACATACCACTTCATCTGCTTTTTCTCAGATTTATATATATACATTTGCGAATTGGGTGTCGTTTCTGTTTTCACTCTCAGGAAAATCTCACATAATAGAGGTAATTTACTTGTTTATTTACTTGATCATCTTCCCTCCTCATGCTGCTCTCTTTCTTGCTGTATGTTTATTTACTTGTTTCTTTCCACCTCTAGTAGTGATCATCAATTACCATCACATACTCTGTAATGTTCAGCCACAGAGTGTTTCTTTCTGCTTTCCTTTTATTTTTCTTAAGTATTTTCCTTATTTGTGATGGGAGCACCTTGTTGTATAGTTGCTTATATATACTTCTTTGTCTTGTCCAGCAGCAGGAATATTTGAGTTTTCGACAAGTGAGTGATGGCTAGTACAAGTGCATCAACGTTGATGTTGTCTTCCGGAACCTCAGAACAAAGTGGGGCACATGGGGAAAATTCAAACATGAGCGAAGGGTTAGGGTTTTCAAACACTGAACCAAAAACCATATCAACTCCAAAGAAAATTGTCCTGAAATCCTCCGATGGTGAGACCTTTGAGGTTGAGGAGACCGTGGCCCTAGAATCCCAAACCATCAAGCACATGATCAAGGACGACTGTGCCGACAACACCATCTCCCTCCCCAACGTCAACAGCAAGATCCTCGCCAAGGTCATCGAGTACTGCAGGAAGCACGTCAAGGCCTCCGGCTCCGGCAATGCCAACCACCTCGACAAAGACACGGCCGACGACAAGGCTCTCAAGGAGTGGGACGCGAAGTTCGTCGACGTCGACCAGGGAGTGCTCTTCGATCTCGTCTTGGTTTGATCTCCGTGCCTCTTTTTTTTTTTTTTTTTTTTAACGATTTCTTCAGGTTTTCGATGGTTTATTGCAAACGGTTGATTAGTTGGCACTAGGCGGGGTTCCAATGCCTATATTGAAATTAGCCGAGTAGTTGGTTTTTTGATGTTTTGTTAGTTTGATTGGTGAATAATTTTGTTCATCCTCTTTAAATATTACCCTCTCATTGGTGGAAATTGTGTAGGTTTCACCACAAACTAACCCAATTATTACTAAAAAGTGTATTGATTCCATGGACCTTATATAATTTCCACTAATCACAGATAGAGTAATTTTCATCCCCATTAAAGGTGGGTGAACAAAACTATCCTCGCTTGATATGCCTTCTTTCTAGTTTTTGTGATGGATTTGTTATGTTGATGTTTATTGTGTATTTCTATTTGTGTACTCTGCGGGTGAGTTTTCCATAAAAATTTCGTCTATAGCTTAGGGTCTTTTAGACAAATTATTTCTGCTTAGTTAATATACGTGAGAAGAATGACCTATATCTTGAAATTCATGTTTTTTTTTGAAGTAGAATTATTTTGTTTGGAGAACTAAGTATGGTATAATGGGTTTTGTTCGTTTGTTTGTTTTATTATAGTTTTTTAGGAGAATTTTTTTTTCTTTTTATCTTCTAAATTATGCTCATTTTTCTACTTCGTCTTTGAACTACCAATTTGATGATTTCATCCCTTAACTTTCTGATCGCTCCCTATGTCGTCCAATCGATAATGGCTGGGAACATTTTGGACGGAAAACGTTTCACATACCTATTACGTCCGATCCTATCCCAAATAACAGGGGCAAAAATGTCATTCTAGGTCTCATGAAATATAGGGCCACCCCTAGTACGGCATTTTTCACACCTCCTCTCTATCTCTCCTCTGGTGCGATCAAACTTAGAGTTTGAATCTGGAACAGAAATCAAAGGGGAGCAACGGTTTCGGCAAAATTTGGACAGAGTTTTAAAGATAAACCCAATTGGTTATTTCCCGTCACCACCCCCAATTCCGGCAGCCCCCCTCCATATCCAGCAACCCACTCCATGTTTGGAGCATTTCACATCCTCATCCCAACCGCTTCATGACCATATAATTGACCCTGACTTCGTTGACCCGTCCCCAGTGTACACCGTCCCGTTCAATCTACAGAAGTCTCAATCTTTGAATTTTGTTTGACATTACGACAGCATTGGCCAAGGGTTGTAGCGAACTGGGTTCACAGTTACTCTTTGATTCGGCTTTGTTTTCGGAGCTCGCAGTCGAACAATCTTCTTTTGTTTGTATCAACTAACGAACAAGTGCTTCACGTGGAGCTCTACACCCGAACACTTCAATTCGTCGCAAAGTTTCCTAACAAAGTCCTTATGTTCGTCGTGACTCGTGAGTTTCCGAACAAAAGCCCTATGTTCGGCGCCTGACCTGAGGTCCGAGCATTCTCACTTTGTTCGGTTCTGGTAGCCGAACGTCATAAATCGAAGAAGACAATTTTGTTTGACTATAGGTTTCGTTCTATTCAAATTTCTGAGTTTAATGGTTCTGATTTGCAAGGTTTTGGTTTGTTGATCTTGGTTTCTTCTTAGGTTTTAATTTTTATTTTCTTGGGTTGAATCAAGTTTTAAGATTGAGAATTGAGAGGTTTTTTTTGCGGTGAGGGAGGAGGGTTTCTTGGTTTATAGGTACAAAGGCATTTTTGCCCCTGTTATCAGGGATAGGATTGCACGTGATAGGCATGTGAAAAGTTTTCCATCCAAAATGATCACAGCCGTTATCTATTCGGTGACATAGGTAGCGATCTAAAAGTTGAGGGGATGAAATCTTCAAATTAATTGCTCAAGGACGAAATAGGAAAAATGTGCATTGTTTAGGGGATAAAAGTAAAAAAAAAAAAAACCTCTTTTTAGGATGAAAGATTCTGAGTCTCCCTAGTGGGTTGTATTTGCATTGAGGCTTTTGATTTCTTGGTCAAGGAAAGAGAAGAAGAGCCCTCAGTGTATTCATGCAAGACATGATTGTTATATGTTCATTCTTCTATTCAAGCCCTAATAATTGATTGAGGTTTGTTATTCTTTAAATTGTTTGCATTTGCCATAATTATAATTTAGATCAAATGATTTAGAACGCATTTTGAGTTCCGATTCTTAAATTATGGTCTGAATTTTTTTTACAAGGAGTAACAGTAGGATACCTATCGAATCAGGATATGCGATTGTTGGCTACGTCATTGCATACGTGGAATTTCAATTAAAAAATGATACGGGGTGGGATATGTTTAGTTTTTGGAAGGAGACGATACGGATCGTAAGATACACATGCCGTATCATAAGGTTTTACTGATTATCGATCACGCTGGGATAAGTTGGACTAAATCAGGTAGTCTTTTAAATTGTACACTAAACTGCTTCTGTCTACAGAGCAAAATCATTTGGATGTAGTTCTGGTTTCTGGGAAGGCTTAAGAACTGTATCTGATGATTTTCTAGATCTTAAGCGCTTGATTATCTAATGCGCTCTGTGTTTTCTTTTGCTTGTAGTATGGATACCTCCATTAGTTTTTGTTACTGATTTTTTGTTTTGATGCATTCTCTACTTCTGTTTTAACTCTGAGTTTTTTTATGGGATCAAGTATTGTCCACAATCATCAGAAGCAATGTTCAATTGAAAGAACCACAATGTTTTGTGACTATGATGTTCTCTTTTGGGTCTAGAAACAGTTGAAGAGGTTTGTATTCATGATTTGGTACGTCGTTGTGCACATTCTTATTATTGAACTGATAGCATTAGTTTTATGGGGTTCTATTCTTGTTTTGTGGATATTAGATAATAGATATGGGGTTTGGGTTTTACCATATGCCGGCATGGGGGAAATGAGATACCGTATAGGCGATACTTGGACATCTTTAGGAACTATTACCCTGTATAGCCGTTCTGTGTATTGCGTAAAAGCGTTTCTGGAAAGAGTTAGGAAATAAATTTTGGTCCTCTATGAACAACTTGCGTCGGGATGTTGATGCAGAACATTTGCACATACTTTTATGGAGCATGTGTTGCTGGTGTCAGTGCACATTTGTTTTTCTAGGCATCCCAAATTAGTAGTCTGTTTCTGGTTTGCTTGGTTGACAGTGCACATGGATTTAAATGGTGCTCCTTTTTTATGCACTAACACACAAATGCATTGATGAAATTTGTGTTTCTATAATTATTGATAGCTTTGGAGATTAGGCTATCAATTGGGAGTCTTGGGACGTAACATGGTCTTATGAAATGAAATAGGGAGTGTTGACATTGAGTGCCTGAAATTTGCAGCAAGTGATTGAGTTCTTTAGTTCCTCATGTTGAAGTTATTGAGTCGCTTGGCAGTACCCATTTGGGGAGTGTCCAGTGCCCAGCCCAAGTCATCGGTTTACTTTTTGATAATGGATCAATGGCCATTGTGCTGACTTCTGAAGCTACGTCACTTGCGCAATATTATACCAGTTTCTCCTGAGCTTCAGTGAATGTGTATGAGTCCCACGACTCCCATCTAGCTGCATGAATGGGCTTTATTTGATGATTTTCTGTGGATGAGAGTTCAGCCATATAATGTTAAGCTGCCTCTTGTTGCATTTACATGCATGTCTGTCTGTGTATGTAAGACTACTTATTTTCTCGTATCCTTTGGCTTGTTTAATCTTTCTTTACAGGCGGCACATTATCTTAACATCAAGAGCCTGGTAGATTTGACATGCCAGAGTGTGGCGGACATGATCAAGGGAAAGACTCCAGAGGAAATCCAGAAGACCTTTAACATCAAGGGACATTTCACTCCGGAGGAAGAGGAGGAGGTTCGCAGGGCGAATCCTTGGGCATTTGAGTGAAAACAAAAAGGGATGGGCAATATGTTAGTATCAGAGGATTTCCATCTTTCTGAAAGCTGCTTCGTACGCATTTCGTTTATTTTAGTAGATATATGTGGCGTCTGGGATATAAAAAATCTGAACCATCTGTTTTCGTATTAAGTTGAACCGTGTGTTATCTTTCCATTGGCCGTGGAGTTAAGATTCTTAAATTGTTTAGATGTTTTGCACTTTTCTTCAGTTAATTACTGATAAGTGCTCTCCCTCGTTTGCGCGAGCCCAAAACCAAGTTAAACTATGTTGGGCATTGCTAAAGCCAGTAAATGGGGAATGAGGCAAGCCTCCAATCTTCTGAGAAAAGGCGTCTTTCCCAAGTTCAGGAGTACTATTCCTCGATATTTTGCTTCCGGTTCCTGCAATTTCATTTTTGGTAGTATATGCCTTCCTCCGCGTATGGATGTTAAATAGACCAAATTGCTAGAGCTACCAGAAGTAAGTTCAGGATCGGTTCATCCAAGGAGTAAGCCAAAGTTGGATACATGTTTTGGGTTCGTTCAGTTTGCAAACTAATCTTGAACAACTTATTACTTGTCTTGATGAATTTTTACCGTGGGAAAAACCAAGCTGATAGAGCTAGTTTCGTGAAGCTTGTCCAATGTCGGTTCGGCTAATAACAAACCAATTTCAAACACTAATATAAAACTCAGATGAGTTTTAAAGCCAAGCTTAACCAGCTTTGCTTGTTCGGTTCGTTTATAGGCCCTATCTATGACTCTTGTTTAGCTAATTAGCTTCCAATGTCTTCATAACGCCATCCGGCAACGATTACATCAAAAGACAGGAATGAAACCAAAGCTGCTAACAATTGAAATGAGCGCGGCATGGTAAGGCTTTCAAGGGGCTCTCGGCTCGCAGACACACCTGCCAAAGCAGACCCGACACCTTTGGGGCGGGACTATGAATCCTATCAACGATTAGCAGCAGAGCATCCCTACGGATACCCAGCTCAAACCGTAACACAATCTAGCACATATGTAATCAAGAGAACTAACCAACAAACAAAACCAAAAAAAGAACAAAAAACAGCTAATCTGGGCTCAAATGGTCCACCCAAAACAACCACCGATTCTTCTCACCGTGTTGGATCGGGTTGAACCGAGAACAAACCAGCCGCTTCTTCAGAATGAGAACCAAGCTCCATCGCCGGCCGCCTGCGGTTTAAGAGCTTTATTGCGTTGGAGGGGGCCAAAACCACCCGAGTTCAACCCTTCGTCAAATCTACTCCAGTGGCCACGAATCAGATGGCAGAGGAAGGTAAGTGATGGAGGTGATAGTGGTGAGCAAAGGGCCGAAGGGCGGTATATGGAAAAGGTGGAGAGGATGGACGATGGGTGGAGGGGATGGACGGTGGTGAGGGGCCGCAATCTGGTGGTGGAGTCTAGAGATAGGTCGACGGGAGGTTGAAAAGGGGTGACAGGCTAGTATGGAACCGGGTGGGGGTGAGGCGAGAGGCCGGCAACCCCACCCCCACAACGTCAATCAGAAAAGAAGGGGGGAGAGGAGGTAATGGAGGAAGAGATTTGAGATGGAAAGGTGGGGTATAGAGGGGGGCGGCGACAGAGGAAAGAAGAAAACCTAGGTGAAGAAAAAACTCTCTATTCAAGAGAGAAAAAGAGGAGACGCACTGCTCCTAGATCAAGTTCAGCTTTCGCTTGACTGAATTCCCCTGCTTTTATCTACTAATTTATTTGTGCCTCTGCCTTCCCCTGCTTTTATCTCCCTATATTTTCAGTAGCAATTTGCGAGGATTCGTATATTGTTCGCTCTTTTTCTTTCCACAACACTGTAGAATTATTCTATTCTCATGATGACACCGGCAACAGAGGCTGTGTTTTCTTGTGATTATTAGGAAAGCTTTAGGAGCAGACAAACAAACTGATGCCCTTTAAAATATGAAGACTTGAAGATCGCTGAATCCAACTTTCCAAATGTAAACCATGCCACATCTTCAGCGAGAAACATGTTTGAAAGCATCTTCTTCTTCTTCTTCTTCTTCTTTTAACAGAAAGAGAAGATTTTATTCATCTGGGAGGTGAAAGCCATCAGAAAGTTGAGACGTCTACAGACCGGACAAACCAAGCAACGCAATTATCAAGGAAATAAATAAAAACTTCTACTAAAATGCCAATCCAAAAGTATTCAGCAGTCAAGGAGAGGCACTAGTAACTGAAACAAAACTCAATAAGAAAAACTTAACTAATCACGAAGATGCAAAAAAGTGGTAGTAAGCAACTAATCAAGCATGCAATTAATTATTAAGGTTAAAAATCATCTGAACCATGTAGAAGCTCTCTGTAGATTTCAGATGATGCCCTAGCAGAACCAAGCTCCTTCATCAGTTGGTTTCTCTCTTCCTCCCATCCATGGCACTTATCAAAGTATTTTTGAAGCAGGTTTTCATACTTGGCATGGTATTTAGCTTCCAAGCTCTGAAATTCTTCACTAGGACAGCAACTACTACTACTCCTTACTTCTTCCTTCGAATCCTTCAAACTAGCGTCGAGTTTAGCTTTCTGTTGTTCGGTTAATTCCTCATCTATTTCATTGTTCATTTCATCTTTTGCTTGCACTTCTTCCTTTGATTCCTTCGAGCGAAAATCAAGTTTAACTTCATTTTGTCCGGTATTTTCCTCGTCTATTTGTTTCTTCAATTTGTCTTGTAGTGCGGCTCCGATTACTGCAACCCCAATACGTATCACTGAAATCACGCCTACGATAAGGCTCCCAGATGTTAAAGTTTCAATGATTGCAACACAGGTAGCTATCACTAATGTCACGGCTCCGATTACTGCAACTTCATTTGCATTTCCATCATACCGATTGGCAGCCATCTACATAAATGATAACATTCAAACATAAATTAATGGAGAAAAGTACAGAAGTACCGCAATTATTCTTTCATTTGCACGTGTAATCGTAGTGTCGGATATGGATAAATCACGGGTTAGAGCTGAAAAATAAGAACAGACCATATACACATCAAACTATGTACAAACCATACGCAATCAAGCCACAAATCAAGCCATAAATAGAGCTAGATGGAAGAAAAGAGCTACAAATGTGCATGTGTTTAATTTTACATATACAAGAATGTAACACATTTATCAAGCACAATCTAACAAATGGCAGAGGATTGAAATTTTATATTATGGTTAATTTTGAATACTTGTAGTATTTTCTTTAAATTTGAAAAATTCTAATTTGGGAGTTGTATAAAATTGCCTCATTTGAAAAAGTTCACGTCGGGCCATGGAAAACTCAGAGCTGGCCCTGTTTATAGCTTGACATGCATAAGAATATACTGGATTGGCATGAATATTGCACTCGTACGCTTATGTATATAGGGTTTTGATGCATGCACGTACCGGTAGAAGTGAGGAGAAGAGTGAGATGAGGTAGAGAGAGTTGGAGAGAATAAGATTGCTGACGGCTGTAAACAAGATCCTGCCCCAGACGTTTGGGGAAAACCAGTACAACCGTAACACTAGAAAGGCTGCAACGCCTCGTTCGATCCAGAAAGCTAGACACCCAAGGTTTTCGGCGAATCCTTGAGATTTGTTACTATCATTCCCTACAGAAGGAGGAGGAGGCTCTGCTCTATCTACCTGCTCCTTCGCCATTGATGCTCACCCAAATCAAATGAATGAGAGAGAGAGAGAGAGAGAAGAGTTTGTTGCGGGTGTGTAATGTGTATATGTAACACAGGGAGAGAAGAGATTTTATGGGTATGTATATTGGAGCTAATTTAGGTTACTAGTAAGGAAACAGTGATGGGGAATATACAGAGATTCCATTTAAGAGTTTTGACCCACGAAAAATAGACTAATGCCTGGAATAAAACCTCTAGAACACATTTCTCAAAGAAAAATTATTCAATTCTCTTGGGTCATCATCACGTGGTATTGTCCATGCCGCTTTTGCACCACACATTTAGTCTGGGTCCATGACAAATGTGTAAGTTTCACTCCGATGTGTGGTGAAAAACAAGTCTATATATATGATTTCCACGTGGTGGTGTCCGATGAGCACTAAATAATCTCTTTATTTCCAAAGTCAAAAACTTATTCAACTATCAGGAAGAGCCACAAAAGTAACTGAAATAAAACTTAATAACAATACTTAACATGTACTATTAATTACGATCCCAAATCAGAAAGAGTACACTGCTATGGTTCAATTCAAAAGAGAAAGAAAATGCAAAAAAGTGGCAGTAGTAAGCAACTAAGCAAAGCAAATTATTAAGGCTGATGAAAGATCATGGAGAAGGTCTCCGTAGATTTCCATTGATGCCCTAGCAGCACCTAGATCATGCATCAGCTGGCTTCTCTCTTCCTTCCATCCATGGAATTTATCGAAGCTTTTTCGAAGTCGGTCCACTCTTTTTTTGATCTTGGCAAGGCGCCTTTTTTTTTTATTTTTTATCGGCAAATGTAAATTTTATTAAAAGCAGAAAAAAGAGAAAGGGGGATCCAACAAAGAGTTAGACAATAGGGCAAAGCCTGGAACACCCAAAGGTCTACAAGGGTCCAAAACAGATAAACAATAAAGCCCAACCCTATACCCAAAAAAATACATTGAAAGCCATAACATCTAAATCCGGTCCAACCCTTGGACCGGCCCACCCAAACCATCCCTCAAACCCTAACTATCTTCAACAACCACTGCCGCACAAACCACCAGATCCCAGCCTCGCCGTTAAGCCAAGCCGGCCTCTCCTAGATGTAGAGACCGGTAGCGGAAACCGGCCTACGAAGATGAAAATCGAAGACAGTCAGGCTAAGAGGAGCACACCACCACCACCAACAATCCTCAGCAAGACCCCAACAGCACTAAATCTCAATCAGCAATAGCAAAACCCGAAGCAACGAAATGTTGATCCCTCGCCCGACTGAGAAGCACGGAGTAGCCACTGACCGAACTTCGGCACACAAAGCGACCAAAGCAAATCTGCCATGGGAACCATATCCACCACACCACCACCGGAAAGATACAGTCACCAACTGAAACCTTAACTTTGTCGATCAATTTTTGGACTTTTTGAGAAACCTGCAAAAAAAGATTAGAGGAAACAATCTACTGGACATCACCCAATAAACACCTCCGCACCACCACCCACCAAAACACCGCCACACCCCCGAATCTCCTAGCACCACCCAACACCGCTAGGCTCTCGGAGGAACCAAGGAACCTTCGACCGGAGGCGGAGAGGCGGAAAAAGTAAAGCTTAACCGCCCCACTCTCCCACACAAGGGAGGGCGGTGAAAAACGAACAAACAGAAACGGAGGAAAGAGAGATGGAGAAAAGGTGAAGGTAGAGGAGAGAGATAGAGGGGGGAGGGGCAGATGAATGAGGAAAAGAGGCTCCCGGGGAAGGAGGGAAGGAGGGGCTCCTCCCCCCACCCAGGCGGCGGCACCCAGAAAAAGCCCGAGAGAGAGAGAGAGAGAGAGAGAGAGAGAGAGAGAGAGAGAGAGAGAGAGAGAGAGAGAGAGAGAGAGAGAGAGAGAAGTCTTGGGTTTAATGAAGATTGGGGTAAGTGGAAAAGTTTGCGATTTTCCTTGGCAAGGCGCTTTACTTCCGAAGAATCCGAACTCTATCTACCTGCTCCTTCGCCATTGACCCAAATCAAGTATGAGACAGAGAGAGAGAGAGAGAGAGAGAGAGAGAGAGGAGGTTGTTGCGGGTGTGTATATGTAACACAGGGAGAGAGGAATGCATATTTGAGCTGATTTCCGTTACTAGTAAGGAAACTGTTATGGGGAATATATATACAGTACTAATTAAATGGAGTAATGTCTGGAATAAAACCTTTAAAACACGATTTTAGGAAATATTATTCAATCTTCTTGTGACACCACCACGTAGTATTGTCTAGGCCACTTTTGCGCCGCGCATTTGACGTGGGCCCACGACAATTGTGTAAGTTCCACCCAGTATATGATGGAAAATGGGTTCAGGGCACCGTGTGGTGATATCCGATGAGCGCCGACTAATCTCACTAATTCCAAAGTAAAAAACTTATTCAACAGTCAGGAAGAGAAACAAGTAACTGAAATAAAACTTAATTAAAAAGCTAGTAATTAATAAAAAACTGAATAATCTCGTGAGATCAGTGAATGCGTTTGAGTCCCACGACTCCCATCTAGCTGCATGAATGGGCTTTATTTGACGATTTTCTGTGGATGAGAGTTCAGCCATATAATGTTAAACTGCCCCTCTTGTCGCATTTACATGCACGTCTGTCTGCGCATTTACAGGCGGCAAATTTTCTGAACATCAAGAGCTTGCTAAATTTTACATGTCAGACGGTGGCGGACATGATCAAGGGAAAGAGTCCAGAGGAAATCCGCAAGACGTTTAACATCAAGAACGATTTCACTCTGGAGGAAGAAGAGGAGGTTAGCAGGGAGAATGCTTGGGCGTTTGAGTGAAACACCGAAAGGGATTGGCAATATGTTACGATGATTGATGAGTACGTTTTTGGACACTAATAACCGAGCATGGAGAAGCAGCCATGCGTAGCTAATAATTACTCGGTCCTACTACTCTGGTCGGCCAGTGAGCCTTGCTCGAAATGGCACGATGTCTGTTCGGAAGCGCTTGCTCGGTCGAGTATCTTTGTTTCGCGACTCGAGCATCATGGGAGGCAGTTGTAACTCCCCCCGACTCCTTGACTAACGGTTCACAAGTCACAGGGCACACAGCTCTCACCCACTCGTGGAGTAACTGCCGTCCACGATGAAGCAACCGCCATCCACTCCCACGATCTAAGTCCATGATCTCAGGGATTATCTGACACCGGTAATTCGCCTATAAATATCAATGATAACGAGAAGGAAAGGTATGTGTTCTGTTCTTTTCTCAATTGACAGGGTTTACTTCTCTCGAACACCGCTCTAACTTATCATCGGAGGGTCCACGACTGAAAACAACCAAGACTTGTTTTGCAGAACTCTTTGAAGATGGAGCTTATATTGACCGACCAGATTTTGACTCCAACAAATTGGCAGTGTCTGTGGAAAATAACAAGTTCAACTATTTGAGATTGAAACCATGGTCAATACGCATGGTTAATCTTAGAACATGTGTACTTCTTTCAATAAATAACTTAACATTTAGGGCCCGATTGGATCCGTCGAGAGCAGATGACTCTTGCGCCCGGATGAGAGAAGCAGGGCCCACCCTTTACCTTGGTTTGGATCAACCAAAACTCACCCAGACAAAGTCATCCCCTGATAAACTTATTCGAACGAAGCTAGGCACAGGCGGATGAATTTAGGATGGCTTTCAACCAGTCCATAAATTATTCGGGCTAATCCAAGTGTATTTTTGACCAAAACACCCTTCTTCGTCCCCTACCCGCCCCCAACATAGACCACCACTGCAAAACCAGAACCACCACATCCAATGGCTGATTTAAAGTAGGACCAGTCGGGGCACGGGCAATGCATTTTTGAATTATTTCATTTTTATCCCTAACTTATAATGGTCATGACATTTGTATCCTAAAAAATTATACACATTTCTCTTTTATATCACTTATATCCTTATCTTTGTCAAGTTTCAAAAAAGTTGTTTTTTTTAACTTATTTGTTTTACATAAAGACCTGTTACCTATATATGCATTGTAGTAAATTTTACATTTCAATTTCATTTTTTTAAAGATAATTGTTGTTCATTGTGAGTAAAAGATAGGAAATTGTAAGCCTTGAAGCCACCAGAGGGTTTGTCATGCCATTAATTTCATGGTCCGGAATTCGATGATGTATGAACTAGTTGGTCCGAACATCCTGCTATCAAAAGAATGGAAAAGAAAAAGAAAAAGAAATTGTAAGACCATGGTTAATGTGTCCCCACCAACTTATATTCTGGCTACGCCATTGACCATATCTTTCCGAAAACCAGTGTGTGTGTGTGAGTTAAAGCCATACTTGTTGCTGAAGCTGCTCTAGTTGTCAGTGTGTCTATGCGTGTGTGTGAGAGAGAGAGGTGGGTTCTAATATTCGGACGGAAAACAAACAAATCAAGTCATATTAAAAAAAACCAAGTCATATTAATAGATTTTGGGGGTTTCACGGCTATTTTTCTAAACATTTGGACAAAAATTAAAAAAGCAATATTTTAAAAATATAATTTGGGACTGTACAAAGGCATATGATAGCTTTTTACATCATCCACCCAACTTATCTCTCATCCAAACATCCAAAGTTTAACTATGTCATATTTTATCCCCTTTTTTTAAGAGCTGTGCTACGTGCACAGACTGCTGTGCACAACAGTCTTTTTCTCCCGCCTCGGGTCGCACAAAAATGATCGGAGCCGCTCATGTTGTTCAAAATATATCGTTTAAGATCTCTGTAAAAAATGAGCTTCGTACGATATCGTTTGAGGCGTTAACAAAACACCCAAAATCACTTCAGAATTTAGCTTTTGAAGTGATTTTGGGTGTTTTGTTAACGCCTCAAACGATATCGAACGAAGCTCATTTTTTACAGAGACCTTAAACGATATATTTTGAACAAAATGAGCGGCTCCGATCATCTTTGTGCGACCCGAGGCGGGAGAAAAAGGCTGCTGTGCACGAATCATTTCTGTTTTTTTAATACATTATCCAAACTAGTTACTCCTTTTTTTTATCCCCTCTATAAATGTGCCACCTAAACCTCATCCCAACCTGTTTGGGCAAGTCCAATGGGGTTGAAAAACCGGTGTTATCTATTTTAATATATAAAGGGGGAGCACCACTTTGGTGTCTCCCTTGTCATGTTTTTTCCTTCCCCATAAATATCCTCCTAAGAGAAAAATACACAATACAAAACAATTAATAGTGATAATATTCTATATTATAAAATAGAGCAGTTTTTTACCAAAATGTGTACACATACAAACATAGATTCATCTACAGTCGTTCGATCGTTTTTAGTGATAAGGTTATAGCCGTTGGATTAAAGAAATGAAGGTTTCCTAATTTATTAAGTATTAACCTACATTAAACACACACACACACACACACACTCTCTCTCTCTCTCTCTCTCTCTCTCTCTCTCTCTCTCTCTCTCTCTCTTCATAAATTACTCCTATTAAGGTATTGTATTCAAAACCACCTATTAAGGCATTATTCAAATCTCTCTCTCTCTTCATAAATTACTCCTATTAAGGTATTGTATTCAAAACCACCTATTAAGGCATTATTCAAATGAGCATTATTCAAATGAAAATCAAATTCATATATAACCTTGTACAAAACCGAAATCAAAGCCACCGGGATCACGTACCGAAATCAAAGCCAAACATTCCTTTTCCTATTTCTAGGCTGTCAAACGAACATCACGGAAATCACCGAAGATAGAATTTTCTATACATCGTTCATATGATTTTCTCATTCTTCTTCTTTACTATGCGTTATTGTTTATCACATAGTTGAATTTGTTGGACATGGGTTGGTTTATTGCATGCAAGTTAGTTTTAATTTGCGTGTGGTGATTATTTGAGCCGTATATTGCACGTGAGTTCAATATTTGTTTCTGTGTGCTGATTGTTTGAGGCATGGGCATACGCTAGTATTTGACATTTTAACACAAAGAAACCACCTAAAAACAATTATCACCCCACTACATACACAACTTTCTTTGCTCTTCTCCCCAACTGGTACCAGAAGTTTTCCTTTTTACCTCATTTCTCAATGTCTGCAACTTCTCTGAATTTTTTGTTAACTCTACAACAATTACATTTCCTTCTTCACTTTTCGTTCCTTCCCGTATTTACACTGTATCAATAGCTAGGGCCGTGCTTCATCGCAACCTAACCTCTTAGAAAGGTTCACACCCCAAGCATAGGGCTAGGTCGTTGAAAGTATAATAACCGGTAAGACCAGAATCGTTCCCACAGAGAAATCTTCTTAAGCGAATTCAGATTAGATGTAGCGTAAGAGTTGCGGCGTTCAAGCGGCCAACTTTTGTATTCGATTTGAATGATGATATTTTAACTTGGAATTTAAACTAGATTAGAGATGGTCGAGTCAAAGGGATTGATTTACCCACAACTTAGCCGTCAAATGGTTCCTTCATCTAACTCAAGAGTGGACCGAAACCATCCGGATTCCACTAGAAAAATTAAAAGCTGAAGACTACTTATAACTTAACTCAAAGTTCTGATTCAAATTGAACTCATTTAATGCAGGTGAGAGACGAAAAAGAATCGTTCGCACGCGTAGGATTATCAAGCATGTAGCAAAAGGCGATAAACTTCATGATCAAAGAAGCTATTAACCCCATGATCAATATTAAACATCATGGGTTTAATTCATTCAAAAACCTTGAACTTAAGCCAAAGATAAGAGAAACCATTAAAACCACTAAGTCATAGAGTGAACCTCACCCCATGACCAAACCTGTGAACTTCTTACTCATGGTAAAAAGACTAGAAAAAAAAGAGTTAAGCGTAAAAAACATGATTCACCGATAAACACGAAAATAAACTTGAATTTATAGAAGATCCAAACCACAAAACCAACTTTAATACTCGAGAAATTAACGTAATACAATTGCTTGCTAGTGTTCTTGAAGGAAACAAGAGAAATAAAGCTTGAAACTTACCAAAGGAGCTCTAGGAATTCAAAAGACTTAAAGTATAAAAGATTACATATGTGCCATATATGGCATAAAAGGCTATTTATAAGGCTAAATAATTAGCCCTACAATAGACCAAAAGACCCCCAAAATATTCCAAAAACATGCCTAAAGTAGGCACTTTTCATAAATGGAAGGTTGATACATTCAGCATAAAAGGCTGGTCAAAGGGCATTGGTACCGGTACCTAGAAAATGAGGTATTGCTACTAACTCAACTGTCTCCCATATCAGCAACATGGTACCGGTACCATGTTTTTGAGGTATTGGTACCTTTGCTCCAAAACTGCAGAATGGGTATAGCTTGGCATTTCAGGCCTTGTGGTGTCTCTCACCAATTCTTCAATACTTGATCAACGGGACTTGACAAAAGTATGCCACGTGCCCTTGGTCTCTTGGATACCCTTGAGGGCCATGTTCGATGCATTTGCCTTCTTTCCGAAGCCTTGGCACGCTTCCTAACATTCTTGACCACTGGCCGTCCATTGAATTCACTTCTTGCAACACTGTAAGGCTCCGATGACAATGAAACGCATGCCGCCGGGCACTTGAACACTTGGTTACATCCCAGAACGTCCCTTGGCGTTCAAAACCGCCTTATTAACACATTTTACCTGAAACGCTTACAAAAATACCTTACGTACAATATCGCTATAAAAACTAAATAAACGCAAGTTAAAGCAACATAAAACGAGACTAGTCGCACCAAATATCTACTCCTTCGGTCCCCTTTTTAAAGTCCAGTATTTCATTTTGGATTGTCCTTTAATCAATGTCCATTTTGTAAAGTTAATGGGTAAAAATTGGTACATTTTTCATTTTGCCCCTAAAAGTAGATTCCATTTTAAAAATTAATGAGTAAAAGTGTAATGATGATGTCTCCATAAAAGGTAAATAGGGAAAGTGGAGATAAAAGTTAATATGAAAGGTGTAATGATGATATTTTTTTAATAAATTGGAGTTACTAAGCGGGACATTTAAAAAGTGACGGAGGAAGTACAATATTGGGTGCTCATCAGGCCGGTCTTGGGCTAAAGCTCGAGGTGCCGACGCTTTAGGCCTCCGAAATTTCAGAAAAACAAGGGTCTCATTTTTCCAAAAAAAAAAATCAAATATATTATATTTATATAAATGTTTCGTGTTTCAACATAATGTCAATTCTAGCACAAGTGGTCTATGTGAGGTACGGAAAATTGGGATAGGGTATATCCTTGGTTCAACTCCTAAGGAGGTTTTCTTTTGACAAAGGTTTTTTTCCTTTTTTTTTTTCCTTTTAAGAATAAATAATATACAGCTCTTACATCTTTTGCATTCTTATGGTTAAAGTTAATAACATGATTAGTTAAAAAAATGAAGTATATGAGTGGTATTTCGTTATGTTTGATTTTTTTTAATGGTATAAAATATTTAAAAATTTTATTTTAGTTAAATTACAAAACTAAAATACCATGTTCAATATTTTTACCTTATATTAACCACCTATATTGATTTTTTTTTTTTTATAGAAAACCTAAGGCCTTAATTTTAAAAATCGCTTTAAGTTTCTAAATTTTCAAGGCCGGCCTGTCAATGGCACACCTGTCACTTTCTTTTTCTACTAGTATCACTTTCTTTTTTTACTTCTTTTGCTTTGTAGATAGATGCTTCCTGTTCCTTTTCCTTTTCCATTAAACTGGTATGGGAAAGGCAGGGTAGGGTCGTTTTGTGGATTGGCTTTTGTTTTTTTTTTTTTTGTTTAAAAAAAAAAATTACATTCATGCAATTTTTGCTCACAAATCAAAAAAAATAAAATAAAATAAAACCAACTCCTACATTTACTTATGGCACACGTGATGCATGTGCAAGTCTAATTTTCACAATATTTATGAAAATTTGATCAAACAATAAGTAATATTGTGCAAATTTGATCAAACAATAGGTGATAAGTATTTTTACAAAAATATTGTAAAAATCCGATTGCTCGGCATCTATATCTATAATACGACACCAAATATAGAACTTGAGGCTCCAATGGTGATGGGAAAAGAGTTGGATAATGGCAAAGTTCCATACCTGGTCCCATATTTCGAACCAAGGATGACTATACTCATCCTTGACACCTCATTAATCCCAACTGAAATTTACCAGAAAATAGAGATCGGAAACTACGTGAATTTTGGCGGAACCTTGCCGGAATCTGCAAACCCTCGCCAGAATATGTATCCTCCCAACAAATCATGCTTCGACTCCTCTGTCAATCCAAACCCACATCGCTATCTTCTTATTCATCCAACTACACTTGCTCAACAACCCAACACTCTTCAACTCATCTCTCCGATCCCCAAAACAATCCCAACTCATTCACTCCATTTGGGTTTCCTCTAAATTCCCCAAATCCACTCAAAACCTCAACTGGGTTTCAATTTTCCCACCAATACGGCCAAAAATCACAGTTTCAACGCTTTTGAAAACCCCGTAAACTGGGTTTTCTTATCTGGGTGCTCACTGAATTGGAGAAATCTTGAAAATTGGAAAGGAAATGGAGTTGGGTTTATGAGGGTTCCGAGTTGAGAAATGCTAAGTGCAAAGAAAATAGGCTAAGAAAAGACCTTTAAGTGTACATGAATGGCTCAGATGCACTACACAGTGAATCTGGGCCGTTCATGTACACTTTAAGGGTCTTTTCTTTGCCAATTTTTTTTGTTCCTAACACTCCTCTTCGGAGTTTGGTGGGTTGTGTGATGGAGTTTGGCTCCTCTCCAATCCTAAGGGAATTGGAGGATCCTCAAAGTCCTATTGTTAAGGCGACACATGTCCGCTATAAAATTTGACAGCCAAAATTATTAATGGCCACATAATCCTTGTCATCTAGTGAAACACCAAATAATTTCACTTCCCCTTCATTATTCCTGACAAAATCACCGCCCCTTCCCTCCATTTCCGTCCAACCCTCCACTAGCCATCACCACTCTTTTCCGCCTCTTCCATCCCCTTTTTTCTCCTCCGACAAATCCCTCCCTAATGCCCACTACCCCTTCCCCGCAATAGCCCAACCCTAACTCTCAAATCTTTAATCATCACGGTCAACAAAAACCAATTAGCGGCCATGTTTTCTGGAGGTAAAATTATGAACTACTCATCTCATTCCAAAATGTTTGTCCGATTCGTAAAAGGGGATCTTAAAAATAATACACTTTTTTCAAGAAAAATTTCAATTTTTTTGGACAATATATTTACTCTGTACAGTGAAACCTTTTGATTTGTTTAAGAAGTTAGAATTTTTTTCGAAAAAAAATGTACTAATTTTTAAGTTATTTTATGGATCAAACAAACATTTTGGAATGGATGAAGTACTGATGAAGCAGTAGTTGAAATAGTTGATGCATAAAAAAAATTGTCAATGGCAGAGAGAGAGAGAGAGAGAGAGAGAGAGAGAGAGAGTGTGTGTGTGTGTGTGTGTGTGTGTGTGGGTAGGGATGGCATTCGGGGCGGAAAATGTGTATTCTGTCCCCGATCCCCGAACCCGAACTTCCGCCCATATTTGCCCCGAATGGGGAGGGAAGAATGAAACCATTTCCGAGCCATTCGGATTTCGGGTAACCGAATGGGTAACCGAATCAAGAATGGATGCTCTTAAAGACTTAAATCGGACATCCATGGGTATATAAACATAAATCAAGAATGAAACCAAATAAGAGCAAACAGGAAATGGGTTCTGAGAATCTAAATGTCTATCTCTGTGTAGAGAAAGAGAGAGAGGGAGAGAAAGATTACCTTGGAGAAATGGAGGGTCTTGAATAGAACTAATATGGGTTTCTTGAATGATCGAGCATTCGAGCATCAGAGAGGCGAGAGCTGTTCGTGTTCGAGTCTTCGACGCAAAGAATAACAGGAGCAGGAGGGAGGGAGAGAGAGAGAGAGAGAGAGAGAGAGAGAGAGAGAGAGAGAGAGAGAGAGAGAGAGATCTGAAATCGCCTTCGGCCTTCGCCGCCTCCCTTAGGACCCTCACTGAGAAGTGATAAGTAAAAATAAGACTGAAAAACCCTAAAACGTAAATATATAGGCAGGGGTAATTTTGTAATTTACTAGTTCGATTCGGACCGAAACCCATTCGGGTATCCTTTGTGCCAACCATACCCGTACCCACAGGGAAAATTTTAGTTATGGTTCTGGGATAATTTTGCTTATCGGTTTGGTACCCATCGGTTCGGTTCGAATTGCCATCCCTATATGGGGGGGGATTAATTATGTGTGCTCATCCTCATACCATTTACATAAGTTATCTTCAATGTTATATTCTTAGCTGTAAGATTAGAATTAGAGAATCCTCCAATTCCTCATGAATTGGAGAGGAGTCAAAATGGTTTCTGTAGTGAATCAGATAGAGAGGTAAGAGCATCTGTATTAGAGCAAGTGCATCGGCTTCTGTATTTACTTTTGTGTAGGTAAAAAAGAGAGCTCAACCCAAAAACCCACCTCTACTAGAATAGCAAAAGTACCTAACCAACTAATTTTGCTACAATTCTTAGGTAAATGTATTGAAGGACTGTACATGAGCTTTACTATTTCTTTATTATTCTCTCCCTCCCTCTCTCTCTCTCTCTCTCTCTCTCTCACATCTGACAGATTGAAGCTGTACATCACAAAAGAAAAATGGAAAATAAAGGTAATGATATTTTAATAGAAAATAGGTTAAATAGATAGTATTAGTGTGGTGTTGAAAAAGATGTAAGTAAATAAAAAAAATTGCACTGTTTATTAGCATTTTTATCCAACAACTAGTAAATTTGCTCTCAGGCTTGTTAAAAATCCATGCAAACTAAAGTAGCGAGGGAAATCCAAAAAAACTCCAAAATTTGCTCTGCACCAGACTTGCTATAATGACCCTGCAATATGAAAGAGGAACAATTCCTCGTTTAGTCAGCCGAGGAACTATTCATTAGTCACTCTATATAATACTCCCTACGTCCAAATTCTTTGTCCGGTTCGCAAAATGAAGTGTTAAAAATAATGCAATTTTTTGAAGAAAAAATTCAAACTTTTTTCATAAATTAAAAATCTTCATTGATATCTAGTAACTTGTTGAAAAACTTTTGATTTTTTCTTGCAAAAATTGTTTTATTTTTATGTAACGCCCCGATATTTTAATCGAATATCGGCAGCATTAATTATTATTTTTTGAAAAAGATTTCTTTAGTCAACCAAAAAAACACAGAAGTATCAACATAGGGATTTCTTTATTTCAACTCAAATTGAAAATACAAAACTTTTATTCAAAGGTAAACATTGGTCTGACAAGCATTGAGCCGACTTCTCGTGGAAGATACTGACTCAAAAAAAAATAAAATTATTTAACCTTAATAAAATCTAGCAATTTATTGAAATAACTTCAGAGCGACTCTAGTCTTGATATAGATCCCAAGCATACTCGGTCTCCGCCCATAGTATTCTTCATGTGTCAAACTGCTCCACCATTGAATCTTGCATACTCTGGCAAATTGATCGCCGAAGCAATCGATTTACCAGGATACAAATGTATCCGTGAGTGATAATTCACTCAGTAGAATAATCCTAACCCTACCAACCCCTTACTTTACAGCTAAGCAGTCTTATCACAATTCATATGGAAATAATAGAACGACCAGCATTAAATAAGTAAATCTATTAGCAAGCCTTTAAATTACCTTCTTTTGAATCTCACATTTCATAATTATACCTGCACCATAGTATCCATCGTCTTACGAACTCATATTTAAATATCCTGCTACCTTCAATATCACGAGGTATTAGTAGACTATCCACTCAATTCAGGTCCATCAGGCTGCCCTCAAGATCTTACTAGGCTACCCTCAATACCTGAGGTCCTGTCAGGCTACCCCTGAGGTCCTGCTTGGCCACCCTCACAATTCTAGGTCCATCAGGCTGCCCTCAAGGTCCTGCTAGGCTATCCTCAATACCTGAGGTCCTGCCAGGCTACCCTTGAGGTCCTGCTTGGCCACCCTCATAATTCTAGGTCCATCAGGCTGCCCTCAAGGTCCTGCTAGGCTATCCTCAATACCTGAGGTCCTGCCAGGCAACCTCTGAGGTCCTGCTTGGCCACCCTAGCAACACCGGGTCTTTCAGGCTACCCTCAAGGTCCTACCAGGCTACAACCTTCATCTGTTTTTCCTTTTTCATTAACAATTACAACGTCTGCAAAATTCTCATTTGAAACCACCAAGCGAACCAAGTTCTGATCCAACAAATACAACAATCAAGAATCCATAATAACGTAATCAATAATCATGATACGTTTCTACGTGAAAGCCAACATAACAATTGATATTGTGCAAATAAGTAAAACACATAGCGTTTTATGATTGGGCCGATGCCCTTACGTTATCAAAATGTGAGAGTAATTATTTAAATACGTAAATTATCAATTTTGTAATTTTAACAACACTAATCATGACTTCTTCTTTTTTTTGTTACACCGGTTATAGCTAAAGAAAGTGAATCATGGGCCAAAATATAACTCTTAAAACGCTAGGGGGACGTTGAATGGAATTTTAGTAAAGTTAATCTATTAGTTGGGCCGCAATAACACACTAATGTAATTAGAAGGGTTTAAGTGTGATTTTTCCAAAAGGAATCAAAACCCACTACGTATTACTACTGTTCACGGCAAAAAAAAAAAAAGAAGAGGATCCCGAATTCTGTTCGTGCGACGTCGGGATTAATTCTTCCTACACTGATATGTTAAACACCAATACGCAAACACTAAATATACTTAGGAGAGAGTAGGAGAAGGATTATAATATCTTTAATCCGGACAAGGCGATTCGGTGGAGTTCGGTGGGTTTTCGTTTGGTGGCGAAAGATTGATATTCTAGCAGCAAATTAGGGCTGGAATAATTTGACCAAACATCTGCCGTTTCGGATGATTCTTGTGTCTCTCGCGAAGATCTTGAAACGCTCTACGACTTTCATGAAGAAGTCCAAGCCCGAAAACCACTCTAAGTAGTAGAAAAATGGAAGTTTAGAAGGATCGCTAAATCTGCCTGGAAATCAGAATCCGAGAAAATTTTACCTAACTTTGAATGGCGATAACTCTATCAATTCTTGACTGTTTTGGGCGATTCTTGGGTCGAAATTGAAGCTCTCGACGCCCTCTACAACTTTTGTGAAGAAACTTAGGCCTAAAATCGACAGCAACTACGAGGAAACAGGCCGTGAATAGAGGGACGTGATATGGACGAAAATCGAAAGGGTGTGATCCCTCTTTTCTTTTTCTTTTGTTTTTGTAGAGGACTAGGAGTGTTGTATTGTGAGAGAGGAGAGAGGAATTTATAGAGGAGAAGTATAGAGGTGGTGGAATTCGGTAGGAGAGAGAGATATAGTTTCAATAGAATTCCAATTAGCGTTTAGATACGAAGGATAAGAGATAAATGTATATCTCTAAAGTATAATATGTTTCGAATACGATTTTTTTTTTTGTAATATCAAATATACACATAATAATGTAATTTAATTAATAAATCTAACTGATTATTGAATTAGTTTTAACATTTCAAATTTGTATTAAAAAAAAATAGGGAAAAAATCCGGGTCGTTACATTTTATCCCTCCGTTTTGCGGACCGGACAAAAAATTTGGGATGGAAGGAGTACTGTTATTCTTAGCCCCACCTTCTATTATTATTTTTTTTTATCAAAAGGTCCCCCAATTATTTGCACTGCCTCCCATGTTTAGGAGAAGCCTTACATTACTTTAATAAAGAAAAGAAAAAGCTCCAACCCCTATTATTATATTATATTATTTTAATTAAGAAGAGAACAAGAGTAAAGAGCTTGATTTTTTGTAATTATAAAAAATAACTAGTTAAAATAGAAAAGTAGCATTTGAAGGTTAATTTGGTCCAAAATCAACAGACTGATGTGAACGCTCTAATGAGTTATAATGCGTGTGGTGGTCCCCCTCTGGTCTCTAGTATGGAGAGAGGAGAGGAGAGGAGAGGGAGAGTAAAGTAAAGTAAGGGCCCATTCCACTTTCTTTTTAAGTACACCTTTTCTGTTCTTTTTTTCCAATAAGTAGGGTAATTAATTAATTAATTAAAATTGATCTCTTCCACAATTTATTTTACAGATATTCCTGGTTATTGATTGTTGTACTTTTCTTTTAATTTAACTCTCACATTCGAAAAAAAAATGAAGTGAGTAGTTGAATTGGGGTTGAGAAAATAGGGAAAAATGAGGGGGAAGAAAAGTTAATTAAATTTGAAACTGTTTGGTTGTAAAACTAAGAGAGAGACAATTCCATAAAAAAGTAAGTCTACACACGGATTTGTGCACACAAATCGTGTACAGATTATGGTATGAGGCACACTACGGGTCTTATTTAAACAATTCGAACTTTTCATTAAATATAAAATAAATTTTCAAGTGTTTTTGCAAATATCAGCTTAATCCGATACTCATAAGTACTCGATCAAATTATCTAACTTTTCATTATCTGAAAATCATCATGAAAAGTTAGATGATTGGATCGAAAACATATATCTATCAGATTGAGTTGATTTTTTGAGACAGTCTTTCAAAAAATATTTCATATTTAATTAACGGATCGGATCATTTGTGTGAAATCTTTAGTAGGCCCCACACTGTAATCTGTGCACTATTTGTGTGCAAAAAATTGTGTGTAGCAGCTTAGCCGAAAAAAAAAAAAAACTGTGTAGCAGCGTTGTTCCTAAAATCTCAGCTAGCGTACGTACTCCCAAAGAAACTTCACGCTCTGCTTCTTCAACTCTCTCTCTCTCTCTCTCTCTCTAGCGTACGTACTCCCAAAGAAACTTCACGCTCTGCTTCTTCAACTCTCTCTCTCTCTCTCTCTCTCTCTCTCTCTCTATAGTATGCTTGTGTGACTGTACATATATAAGATTTGGAAAATTGTGATCTCTCTTCCCTGGGTACTCGATTTCAGTTGATCTAGTTTTCTTGCAGAGAAAAGAAGAGTAAAATCTCCATCGGAAGCTGCATATCAGAAAATTTAGACGAAAAAAAATCAGGTATCTTTATTAACTTTCTTCTCTCTTTTTGGATTAGTTCTTGTTTTTGTCTATTCAGTTCTGGTTCTCAAAGGTATGGCTTCTTTTTGGTTCCCTTTTCCATTTGTTCTTTTTTGTTGTGAATCTTTACAGTTTCTTTGGAGGGTGCCTTTCCGCTATATTATTAGACTACACCTTAATGACAATCGTCAAATTATTTTCGTTAAATGGTAGTATTTTAGTTAATAGATGTGAGGGAAAACATGGATTTTAGCCCATTTAGTTTAGCGGAAACGGAAAATAAGAATAATTCAAACTGAAATTCTAGTACGTGGCTTATGTCGTGTGTGCATTTGGGAATTATCTTTGAGTTTACTGCTAGAGTAGTAACTACGCAGATGTGGAAGTCCCTTTGTTTTTTTTTGATCGGTTGTTTGCAAGCTAGGTTTGCGTCATGGAAGTGATCTTGGTAAATAGATGAACGTGTGTCTTGTAGGCCAATTGGTACCGAAAGGCTGTATCCAAGTATAAGGCGGCCGGGTTGTCAAGGCCCCCGAACTTTGTACCTTAGTATCTTTCTTATTCGTGATGGGAGCACCTTGTTGTATAGTTGCTTATATATACTTCTTTGTCTTGTCCAGCAGCAGGAATATTTGAGTTTTCGACAAGTGAGTGATGGCTAGTACAAGTGCATCAGAATTGATGTTGTCTTCTGGAACCTCAGAACAAAGCGGGGCACATGGTGAAAATTCAAACACACCACCTTCACAACAGAGCGGAAACTCCTCGCAAGGTCCTGTGGCTATTCTTTGGGACATTGAGAACTGTCGTGTCCCTCGTGATGTACGCCCAGAAGACGTGGCTGGCAACATCAGGATGGCCGTACGGGTCCATCCGATTATTAAGGGACCTGTTACCTTGTTCTCTGCCTATGGGGATTTTAATGTCTTCTCTAGGAACCTGAGGGAGGGATGCCAAAGAACTGGTGTCAAACTCATAGATGTACCAAATGGGAGAAAAGATGCCGCTGACAAGGCCATATTGATTGATATGTTTCTTTTTGCCCTTGACAACCCTCCACCATCTTCCATCATGCTGATCTCTGGGGATGTTGACTTTGCTCCGGCTCTACACATACTAGGTCAACGCGGCTATACGGTGATTCTTGTCATTCCTTCTGGGGTGGGTGTTTCATCTGCCCTTCGTAATGCAGGTAGGTTTGTGTGGAACTGGCCTAGCGTGGCCGGTGGCGGTGGGGAAGGCTTTGTACCACCCTCCAGGAATCTAATTCGACCGCGCGTAGGTCCTGCCAAGATTGCGGGGCATCTGATGGGGTGCCACATCAATGACAACCCAAATGGTATGAACGAAGGGTTAGGGTTATCAAACACTGAACCAAAAACCATGTCAACTCCAAAGAAAATCGTCCTGAAATCCTCCGACGGTGAGACCTTCGAGGTTGAGGAGACCATGGGCCTGAAATCCCAAACCATCAAGCACATGATCAAGGACAACTGCGCCGACAACACCATCCCCCTCCCCAACGTCAACAGCAAGATCCTCGCCAAGGTCATCGAGTACTGCAGGAAGCACGTCGAGGCCTCTGGCTCCAGCAATGCCAACGACCTCGGCAAGGACGCGGCCGACGACGAGGCTCTCAAGAAGTGGGACAAGGAGTTCGTCAACGTCGACCAGGGCGTGCTCTTCGATCTCATCTTGGTTTGATCTCCGTGCCTTTTTTTTTTTTTAACGATTTCTTCAGGTTTTTGATGGTTTATTGCAGATGGTCGACTATTTGGCACTAGGCGGAGTTCCAACGCCTAGATTAAAATTAGCCGAGTAGTTGGTTTTTCGATGCATTGTTAGTTTGATTGGTGAATGATTTTGTTCACCCTCTTTAAACATTACCCTCTCATTGGTGAAAATTGTGTAGGTCCTATCACAAACTAACCCCCATTATTTTAAAAAAGTGTATTGATTCTGTGGGCCCTATACAATTTCCACTAATCTCAGAGAGAGTAATGTTTACCCTTTTTAAAGGTGGGTGAACAAAACTATCCTCATTTGAATGTGTGTTTT
This sequence comes from Rhododendron vialii, assembly GCF_030253575.1. NCBI lineage: Eukaryota > Viridiplantae > Streptophyta > Magnoliopsida > Ericales > Ericaceae > Rhododendron > Rhododendron vialii. The sequence continues at coordinate 6,800,998 of NC_080561.1, read as the reverse complement.
GTTTCGGTTTGTGGTGCGGAGATTACGCCTTCTTTCTAGTTTTTGTGATGGATTTGTTATGTTGATGCATGTATTTATTGTGTATTTCTATTTGTGTACTCTGCGGTGAGTTTCCCATAAAAATTTCGTCTATAGCTTATGGTCTTTTAGACAAGTTATTTCTGCTTAGTTGATATACGTGAGAAGAATGACCTATGTCTTAAAATCCGTGTTTTTTTTAAAGTAGAAATGTTTTGTTTAGAGAGTCGAGTATAATATAATGGGTTTTGTTAGTCAGTTTGTTTTATTATAGACTTATATTTTTTTTTTAATCTTTTAAACTATGCACATTTATCTACTTCATCCCTAAACTACCAATTTAATGATTTTATCCCTTCAACTTCCTGATCGCTAACTATGTCGTTCAATCGATAACGGCTGGGAACATTCTGGACGGAAAACGTTTCACGTAACTATTACGTGCGATCCTATCCCCAATTCCGGCAGCCCCCCTCCATATCCAGCAACCCACTCCATATTTGGAGCATTTCACATCCTCATCCCAACCACTTCATGACCATATAATTGACCCTGACTTCGTTGCCCCGGATTAATCGATTATATAACCCCAATTGACCCGTCCCCAGTGTACACCGTCTCGTTCAATCTACAGAAGTCTCAATCTTTGAATTTTGTTTGACATTACGACAGCATTGGCCAAGGTTTGTAGCGAACTGAATTCACAGCATTGGCCAAGGTTTGATTCGGCTTTGTTTTCGGAGCTCGCGGTCGAACAATCTTCTTTTGTTTGCATATCAACTAACGAACAAGTGCTTCGCGTTTGGAGCTCTACACCTGAACACTTCAATTCGTCGCAAAGTTTCCTAACAAAGTCCTTATGTTCGTCGTGACTCGCGAGTTTCCGAACTAAAGCCCTATGTTCGGCGCCTGACCTGAGGTCCGAGCATTCACTTTGTTCGGTTCTGGTAGCCGAACGTCATAAATCGAAGAAGACAATTTTGATTGACTATAGGTTTCGTTCCATTCAAATTTCTGAGTTTTATGGTTCTGATTTGCAAGGTTTTGGTTTGTTGATCTTGGTTTCTTCTTAGGTTTTAATTTTTATTTTCTTGGGTTGAGTCAAGTTTTAAGATTGAGAATTGAGGGGGTTTTTTTGCGGCGAGGGAGGAGGGTTTTTTGGTTTACAGGTACAACGGCATTTTTGCCCGTTATTAGGGATAGGATCGCACGTGATAGGCACGTGAAACGTTTTCCGTCCAAAATGATCACAACCGTTATCTATTCAAGACATAGGTAGCGATCTAGAAGTTGAAGGGATGAAATCGTCAAATTAGTTGTTCAAGGACGAAGTAGGAAAAATGTGCATTGTTTAGGGGATTAAAAAAAAAAAAAAAACCTATTTTTAGGATGAAAGATTCCAAGTCTCCCTAGTGGGGTGTATTTGCATTGAGGCTTTTGATTTCTTGGTCAAGGAAAGAGAAGAAGAGCCCTTAGTGTATTCATGCAAGACATGATTGTTATATGTTCTTTCTTCTATTCAAGCCCTAATAATGGATTGAGGTTTGTTATTCTTTAAATTGTTTGCATTCACCATCATTATAATTTAGATCAAATGATTTAGAATGCATTTTGGATTCCGCTTCTTAAATTATGGTCTGACTTTTTTTTACAAGGAGTAACCGTAGGATACCTATCGAATCAGGATATGTGATTGTTGGATACGTCATTGCATACGTGGAATTTCAATTAAAAAATTATACGGGGTGGGATATGTTTTGTTTTTGGAAGGAGAAGATACGGATCGTAAGATACACATGCCGTATCATAAGGTTTTACTGATTATCGATCACGCTGGGATAATTTGGACTAAATCAGGTTGTCTTTTAAATTGTATACTAAACTGCTTCTGTCTTCTGAGCAAAATCATTTGGATGTAGTTCTGGTTTCTGGGAAGGCTTAAGAACTGTATCTGATGATTTTCTAGATCTTAAGTGCTTGATTATCTAATGCGTTCTGTGTTTTCTTTTGCTAGTGGTATGGATACCTCCATTAGTTTTTGTTACTGATTTTTTGTTTTGATGCATTCTCTACTTCTGTTTTAACTCTGAGTTTTTTTATGGGATCAAGTATTGTCTACAATCATCAGAAGCAATGTTCAATTATTTTGTGACTATGATGTTCTCTTTTGGGTCTAGAAACAGTTGACGAGGTTTGTATTCATGATTTGCTACGTCGTTGTGCACATTCTTATTATTGAACTGATAGCATTAGTTTTATGGGGTTCTATTCTTGTTTGTGGATATTAGATAAATAGATATGGGGTTTGGGTTTACTATATGCCGGCATGGGGGAAATGAGATACCGTATAGGCGATACTTGGACATCTTTAGGAACTATTACCCTGTATAGCTGTTCTTTGTATTGCGTAAAAGCGTTTCTGGAAAGAGTTAGGAAATGAATTTTGGTCCTCTATGAACAACTTGCGTTGGGATGTTGATACAGAGCATTTGCACATACTTTTATGGAGCATGTGTTGCTGGTGTCAGTACACCTTTGGTTGACAGTACACATGGATTTAAATGATGCTTCTTTTTTATGCACTAACACACAAATTCATTGATGAAATTTGTGTTTCTATAATTATTGATAGCTTTGGAGATTAGGCTATCAATTGGGAGTCTTGGGACGTAACATGGTCTTATGAAATGAAATAGGGAGTGTTGACAGTGAGTGCCTGAAATTTGCAGCAAGTGATTGAGTTCTTTAGTTCCTCATGTTGAAGTTATTGAGTCGCTTGGTAGTACCCATTTGGGGAGTGTCCAGTGCCCAGCCCAAGTCATTGGTTTACTTTTTGACTATGGGTCAATGGCCATTGTGCTGACTTCTGAAGCTACGTCTCTTGCGCAATGTTATGCCAGTTTCTCCTGAGCTTCAGTGAATGTGTATGAGTCCCACGACTCCCATCTAACTGCGTGAATGGGCTTTATTTGATGATTTTCTGTGGATGAGAGTTCAGCCATATAATGTTAAGCTGCCTCTTGTTGCATTTACATGCATGTCTGTCTGTGTATGTAAGACTACTTATTTTCTCGTATCCTTTAGTTTGTTTTATCTTTCTTTACAGGCGGCAGAATATCTTAACATCAAGAGCCTGCAAGATTTGACATGCCAGACTGTGGCGGACATGATCGAGGGAATTACTCCAGAGGAAATCCTTAACAACATGAGCTATTTCACTCCGGAGGAAGAAGAGGTTCGCAGGGAGAATGCTTGGGCATTTGAGTGAAAACAAAAAGGGATGGGCATTATGTTAGTATCAGAGGATTTCCATCTTTTTGAAAGCTGCTTCATACACATTTCGTTTATGTTAGTAGATATATGTGGCGTCTGGGAGATAACAAAACTGTACCATCTGTTTTCTTATGAAGTTGAACTGTGTGTTATCTTTCCATTGGCCGTGGTGTTTGAGATTCTTAAATTGTTTAAATGTTTTGCACTTTTCTTCCGTTAACTACTGATAAGCGCTCTCCCTCGTGTGCGCAAACCCACCAACTTAAATCATGTTGGGCATTGCTAAAGCCAGTAAATGGGAATGGAGCCAGCCTCCAATCTTCCCAAGTCCAATTTTGGAAATGGGAGATCTTTTGGCTCCAATGAACAGAAGTTCTCTGCCTTGCTATATTTAGGAGATAGTGGTCGATATTTAGAATATTTTTAGTAACAAAGATACGAAATAGATTAGTGGGCAAAATGGGGATTGAAAAAAAGACACGAAATGGGTCGTCAACAGGTCAGTGGCAGCAGATAATTTGGCAACCAGTTGGCTTCTCTCTTCCTCCCATTTGAGCTGATCCTCTAGTTTTCTCTCGATGTTTTTTCACCCAGTGATTGGTTTTCTCGAGCTTTCCACATGAAATCTGTCAAGCAGCTGGATCATGTATCTTGGAGTAATTTATTCAACGCTTCCGGAGTATCGGGTAGAGTTGGCTACGTGGTACTCCCAACTATTTACGTAGCGATAAATAATGTGATAGGAATATTATTATGCACTTTTGTTGGTAAAATTATATAATAGTCCGGGAGTATCGCCACGTGATACTCTGGACCACTTTACAACCACACTCTCTTCTTGTAAGGTCTACCACTAAGTGTATGAATCCTATAGAAACGTGTGGTCGTAAAGTGGTTAGTATCATGTGATGGTACTCCCAAACTATTATATAATTACTCCTTTTGTTAGATGATTGAAAGATAAGGAGTGAACACATTGTGTGGTGGTTTCTTATTTGCGGAGAGTACCACGTGTCTTAACACCACATGATACTTCAAAAGTACCCAATAATTGGCCCGTATCTTGGTACTATTCCCCTCTCTCTATATATTTTGCTTCCGGTTTCTGGAATTTCATTCTTTGCAGTACATGCCTTCCTCCGCGAATGAATGTTAAATGGACCAAATTGCTTGAGCTACCAGAAGTTCGCTTAAGATCGGTTCATCCAAGAATTAAGTAAGCCAAAGTTGGATGCATGTTTTGGGTTCGTTAAGTTTGCAAACTAATCTTGAACAAGCAAAGCTGATCGGGCTAGTTTCGTGAAGCTTGTTCAGAGCATCGTTCTGCTAGTAACAAACCAATTTCAAACACTTTAATAAAACTCAGATGAGTTTTAAAGCCAAGCTTAACCAGCTTTGCTTGTTCGGTTCGGTTCGTTTATGGACCCTATCTTTGACTCTTGTGTAGCTTCCAATGTCTTCAATTCTTCCCCCCTTCCATGTATTTTTTTCTCTTCTTCCTACAAGCTAACATCAAGTTCAGTTTTCGCTTGACTGATTTCCTTGTTATCTACTTTACCAGAATCCTGCAAGAACAATACGATCTAAATGTCTTCTCTCCTTTCTATCCATTTATGATTTTATATATTATGATCGATTTCTTTGTTCCTCTGAATTCCCCTGCTTTTATCTCCCTATATTTTCCCTAGAAATTTGCCAGGATTCATGTCTTTTCACTCTTTCCCCCCCCCCCCCCCCCCCCCCTAGAGATTGTATTTTCTTGTTATTATTAGAAAGCTTTAGGAGCGCAGGCGAACAAATTAACTGATATGAGTTGCCTTCAAAATATGAAGAATCGAAGATTGCTGAATCCAACTTTCCAAATAAAAACCATGCCACATTTTCTCATTATTACATGAAATAACCTGGCGAATAAGCATTATGTATTATTGAAATAGAGTCTTTTTATTCTGTTTACATGACGAAGAAATTTACATTCCTTTTGAGACTATATTACTCGTAAACAAACGTGCCATTAGGGAGATCAAAGCAAGAAACATGTTTCCATGATAGCATCTCTCTCTCTCTGTTTTTTTTTACAGAAAGAGAGGACATTTTATTTATCTGGGGGGCGAAAGCCAAAACATCAGAAAGTTGAGACTTCCACAGACCGGACAAACCAAGCAACGCAATTATCATGGAAATAAATAAAAACTTCTACTAAAATGCCAATCCAAAAGTATTCATCAGTCAAGAAGAGCCACTGGCAACTGAAACAAAACTCAATAAGAAAAACTGAACTATTAATTACTACTACCATGCTAAAATAAAAAAACTGTGTCCTTTATTTAAATTGAGCAGAACAAGAAGATGCAAAAAAGTGGTACTTTAGTAAGCAACTAATTAAGCATGCAAATTAATTGTTAAGGTTAAAAATCATCTGAACCATGAAGTAGCTCTCTGTAGATTTCAGATGATGCCCTAGCAGCACCAAGCTCCTTCATCAGTTGGCTTCTCCCTTCCTCCCATCCATGGCACCTATCCAAGTATTTTTGAAGTAGGTTTTCGTACTTGGCATCATATTTAGCTTCCAAGCTCTGGAATTCTTCACTACTACAACTACTCCGCCTCCTTACTTCTTCCTTCGATTCCTTCAAACTAACGTCGAGTTTAGCTTTCTGTTGTCTGGTTAATTCCTCGTCTATTTTCTCGTTCTTTTCATCTTCTTTTGCTTGCACTTCTTCCTTTGATTCCTTCGAGCTAAAATCAAGTTTAGATTCCTGTTGTCCGGTATTTTCCTTTTCTATTTGATTCTTCCTTTCATCTTCCGCTATGAGTGCGGCTCCAAGTACTACAACCCCAATAATTATCACTGAAGTCACGCCTCTGATAAGGCTCCCAGTTCTTAAAGTTTCAATGATTGCAACACAGGTAGCTATCACTAATGTCACGGCTCCGATTACTGCAACTTCTATTGCATTTGCATCATACTGATCGGCAGCCATCTACATAAATGACAAAATTCAAACACAATTATTGGAGAAAAGTACAGAAGTACCACAATTATTCTTTCATTTGCATGTGTAATCGTAGTGTCGGATATGGATAAATAACAGGTTAGAGCGGAAAAATAAGAACAGACCATATACACATCAAACTATGTACAACCTACACGCAATGAAGCCACAAATAATCAAGCCATGAACCGTTAGATAAAAAAACAAACAAAAACTGCTCGGATGAAGATCTTTCCGATCCTTTTTTTTGCTGATTTCTCGCAAATACCTTTCAAATCACGTTCTAAACACATTGATCGGCTCGAATTATCGAAATTCGATCAGGAAAGGGAAGTCCGCATTTTATTAAAATAAGGTAGTTATTACAAGAATGACTCTCTCTCTCTCTCTCTCTCTCTCTCTCTCTCTCTCTCTCTATATATATATATATATATATCAAGCACAATCTGAAAAATGGCACAATCTAAACGGTTTCGAATACTTGTAGCACCTTCTTTAAATTTGAAATTTTTTTTTGAGTTATATAAAATGGCCTCATTTGAAAAAGTTCCCGGTTGGGCCATGGAAATTAAACTCAGAGCCGGTCATGTTTATTTGTATATAGGGTTTTGATGCATGCACGTACGTACCTTTAGAAGTGAGGAGAGCAGTGAGATGAGGTAGAGAGAGTTGGAGAAAATAAGAAGGCCGGCGGCCGCAGACAATTGTCTGGCCCAAACGTCTGGTGGGGGAACCAAATAGATCGACAACACCCACATGGCTGCGGTGCATCGTTCCATCAAGAAAGCTAGAAACACAAGGTGTTCGGCGATTTGTCGAGATTTGTTACTGTCATTCACTACAGGAGGAGGAGGAGGCGGCTCTGCTCTATCTACCTGCTCCTTCGCCATTGATGCTCACGCAAATCAAATATGAGAGAGAGAGAGAGAGAGAGAGAGAGAGAGAGAGAGTAGGTTGTTGCGGGTGTGTATAGCACGGAGAGAAATTGAAGCTAATTTCCGTTACTTTTTTTTTGATTGCCAATTTCCGTTACTAGTAAGGAAACTGTTAGGAGGAATATACAGAGAAAATATAGTAATGTGTTGGAATAAAACCTTTTAAACACAATCCCAAGAAATATTATTCAATCCTCCTGGGAAACAGCCTCGTGGTATTGTCGAAGCCACTTTTGCACTAAACATTTGGCTCGTGTCCATGACAAATGTGTAAGTTCCATACAAATATTGTATGATGAAAAATAGGTTTGGGGCACCACGTGGTGATGTCCGACGAGCACTGAATAATCTCTCTAATTTCAAAGTCAAAAACTTATTCAACGAGCCACAGGTAACTAAATAAAACTTAACTAGTACTATTACCATCCAAATCAGAAGGAGTCTGCTTTAGTTTAATTCAACTGAACAAGAAAATGCAAAAAATGGTATTGTTGAGGCCACTTTTGCACCACATATTTGGTGTCGGTCCACAATAACTATGTAAGTTCCACCCGGCCAATGTATGGTGAAAAATGGGTCTAGGGCTCCACGTTGTTATGTCCGATGAGCACTAAATGATCTCCCTAAATAGAATGTCAAAAACTTACTCAAATGTAAGGAAGAGCTACAAGTAACTTAAATAAAACTTAACTAGTACTATTGCCTTCCCAAAGAAGAAAGAGTTTATTTTAGTTTAATTCAACAGAACAAGAAAATGCCAAAAAGTGGAAGTTAGCAACTAAGCAAGTAAATTATTAAGGCTTATGATGAAGATGCAAATCATGAAGAAGCTCTCTGTAGATCTCCAATGATGCCCTAGCAGCACCGAGCTCATACATCAGCTGGCTTCTCTCTTCCTCCCATCCATGGACAACATCGAGTTTAGCTTTCAGTTGTCCAGTAAATTCCCCATCTGTTTTGTTGTTCATTTCATCATTTGCTTGCACTTCTTCCTCTGATTCTTTCGAGCTAAGATCAAGTTTGGCTTCCTGTTGTCTGGTATTTTCCTCGTCTATTATTTTGTTCCTTCTGTGTTTTGCTCTCAATGATTCCCCGGCTACGTATAATGCAACCCAGAACTCTATCATTGGAATCATGCCCCACATAACGCTCTCATATCTTAAAGTTTCAATGATTCCAACCCCAGTAGCTATCACTAATATCACGGTTCCAAGTACTGCAACTTGAATTGCATTTGCATCATTTCGATCTTTAGCCATCTACATAAAGAATAAAATTCAAACACAACTATTGGAGAAAATTAAGTACAGAAATACCACAATTATTGTTCCATTTGCATGTTTAATCGTAGTGTCGGATATGGATAAATTATGGGTCAGAGCAGAAAAGAAAGAACAGACCATATACACATCAAACTATCAAATTGAACACGTACGTACGCTAGACTGGAAGAACAGAACTACGTACATTTACATACATATGTCTAATTTTATATTATCCAGGAATGTAACACAATCACACTGACAAAATCACACAATATGTATATACATTGTCTACAATGTATACTTTTACTAGAAAAACAAGTCTTAAAATATAGTGCCTACCAATCCACTTGCTGTGATGGTTAGACTTAATCTCACATCGCACTTTATTTTCGGAGGCTTTTTCCTTTTATTTGTGTCATAATTTCACTTTATTTCATTATGATCCATGTGTTTCGGATCCTTTGTTAACCTCTCCACTTGCGAGTCAGGGGTCGCACGTGAGGGAGAGTGTTAGACTTAATCCCACATTGCTCATTTAAGTCACCCAAACTTTGTTAATAAAATCTAGAGGTTACTCCATCCATTGCCAATTGATTTTAGGTTGGAATCCTCCAAAAAAATCTAACATGGTATCAGCGCTAGATTTTGAATGGCCTCACCTCACAGAGATAAGTCTCCGTCGCCTGAGTCAATCATCTAATCTCACCTCATCAATTCATACTCTCCACGTGCATCTAACCTGCATGTGAGGGATCACCCGAGTCAAATCTCCTGATTTTCTCAATTCGTACCTCCACGTGCATTCGGATTGCACATGGGGGGGGAGTGTTAGACTTAATCTCACATCGCTCATTTAAGCCACTCAAATTTGGTTAATATATTCTAAATATTCTAAAGGTTACTCCACCTACTGTCAATTGATTTTAGGTATAATCCTGTCATTGTCGTTCCTCGTATTCCGTTTTCATATTTGTGCTTCATAGCTTGACATGCAAATTGAAGACGTACTTACGCTTATGTATGTATATAGGGTTTTGATGCATGTAGGTATACGTACCATTGGTAGAAGTGGTCTTGAGGAGATGAATGCGATGAGGTAGAGAGAGTTGGAGAAAATAAGAAGGAAGGCGACTAAAACCAAGAAGCTGTCCCAAACGCCTGGGGGAACCCTGTAGAATAACACCAACAAGGTTACGACTCGTTCAATCCAGAACGCATGTCGCTCAATTAGGTTTTCGGCCATTCCTTGAGGTTTGTTCCGACCATTCACTAAAAAAGGTGGAGGCGGCGGCACTGCACTTTCTGCCTGCTCCTTCGCCATTGATGTTCGATCACCCAAATCAAAATATGAGAGAGAGAGAGAGAGAGAGAGAGAGTTAATTTTCTTGTTGAGGGTGCGTATAAGTATAACACGGAGAGAAGAGATTTTATGGATATGCATTGGAGCTAATTTCCGTTGCTGATAAGGAAACCGTTGCTGATAAGGAAACCGTTATGGACAGGGATTCCATTCAAGAGTGTTTTCTTTTCTAGACGATATACATCAGTTCGGGTTAGGGTTAGCACGTCCAGAGGCCCTAGTCTCAAAAGTCCTGGCTTTTGTGGGACTCGAACCATGATTGCCGCCAGGGGAGGGACGGGAGATGAGTTATCAACTCCATGGTTCTCTCCCATTCAAGAGTTTAGACCCATGAAAAATAGAGTCGTGCCTGGATTAAAAAAATTTTAGAAACACAATTCTAAAAATTCACTTTCACCCTTTGTGATTTGGGTCAAATACTTTCCTATGGGTCAAAAGTGTGCACATAATACCTAATTCCATTCATATTAATGTCAGGTGTGACGGGCACACAATTAAAGTGCGATATGCACTCATATTCTCTCTTGATTCATCTTTCTTCATTGAATCCAACTAATCCATCCTTTGTGTCAAAAATTGTACGGAGTATTTAAACCGTTGATGTTGTAGAGTTTGACGAATACTACATTCATATCAAAATTCAAGTCCATTAAAACATGAAAACCTCATGGTCGAATCAAATTTATTATGAAAAAAATTTTGAAATTTAAATTTACCATTTATTTTAACAAGAATTTTATATATATCTGATCGAGTTGTTTTTTTTTTATTTATTTACAGAAATGATCTTTTTTTTTTCATTAATACATGATCTATGAACGGCTCAAATTAGATTTGGGTTAGATTTAAGAGACGTGTGAGATACACCTCCATTAAAATAAATAGACGTAATTGAGTGTTATATACACACTTTTGAATCATATGAGGTATATTCACACAAGACCCAATCCACAGGAAGTCAAAGTAGACTTTGTCCTATTATTAAATCCTCCTAGGACACTGCCACTTTTGCTATACACGTTTAGTATGGGCTCCACGACAATTGTGTAAATTCCACCACAATGTATATGGTGAACAGGCCCAGGGCACCATGTGTCTTATGAGCATTGAATAATTATCTCTCTAAGTCCAAATTCAAATTAAAACTATTCAACTGTCAAAGTAACTTAAAGAAAACGTAATAATGAAAAAAAAAAAAACTTGTACTATTGTACCATCCCAAATCAGAACGAGTAGTTTACTATAGTTCAACTATTCAACATAACAAGTGAAGGCAAAAAAGTGCTAGCTAGTATGTAACTAAGAAAGAAACTAAAATTGGAAAAATGACGGTCAATGATGTGTTTTGATAATTAATATCCGTCAAAGATATTTTCAGCATTAGCAAACATTCTTAGCATATCCTTGGCATGTATTAATTATCAAAACACGTCCTGAACCGTCATTTTCCCCAAAATTTTTTTTTAAGGGTGATGATCATGATGCAAATTAAATCATGGAGAAAGTGCTAGCTCTCTGTAGAATTCCATTCATGCCCTAGCAGCACCCAGCTCATAAATCAGTTGGCTTTCTCGCTTCCTTCAATTCCTTCAAACTACTATTTCGAATTCCCTCAAACTAACTTTGAGTTCCCCTGCTTTTATTCCCCTATATGTCCTTTCACTCTTTCTTTCAGAAAACACTATACTATTCCCTCCGTCTCATATTGAATAACAATTTTTGATATCCGTGTAAATTTCAATTCATTATATCTTTCAATATGGATCTCAAAAAATATGCAATATGAATCTTGTTTGATAGTTCTCGATTAGTTTTATTATACAAAGTTTTCAAACTCATAAAAAATATTATAGATTGAAAGATATAAGTAATGAAAAATAACACGAATTTCAAAAATTGTCATTCTTTTTGGGACAGAAGGAGTATTATTTTATTCTCAAGATGACACCTTCAATAGATCTAGGTTGTGTTTTCTTGTGATTATTAGGAAAGCCTTTTTTTTTTTTAATCAGTAAAAATAAATTTCATTAACTCATAACATGAAATACAGAGATTATAGGAGTTTGGGTACATTAGTCCGACCACCCAAGACCTCTTCTTCTAACCATATAGAAGAAACTGATTTAGGCCCAATAAGTTGAGCTCAAACCTGAAGAAAAAATCCTATAAAACCCAAATACTACTGGCGAGAAGCCAACAGGAGAGAATTGTCTGGCCCAAACGTCTGGTGGGGGAACCCAATAGATCGACAACACCCACATGGCTGCGGTGCATCGTTCCATCAAGAAAGCTAGAAACACAAGGTGTTCGGCGATTTGTCGAGATTTGCTACTGTCATTCACTTCAGGAGGAGGAGGCGGCGGCTCTGCTCTATCTACCTGCTCCTTCGCCATTGATGCTCACGCAAATCAAATATGAGAGAGAGAGAGAGAGAGAGAGAGAGAGAAGGTTGTTGCGGGTGTGTATAGCACGGAGAGAAATTGGAGCTAATTTCCGTTACTTTTTTTTTGATTGCCAATTTCCGTTACTAGTAAGGAAACTGTTGGGGGGAATATACAGAGAAAATATAGTAAAGTGTTGGAATAAAACCTTTAGAACACAATCCCAGGAAATATTATTCAATCCATCCGGGAAACGGCCTTGTGGTATTGTGGAAGCCACTTTTGCACTAAACATTTGGTTTGGGTCCATAACAGATGTGTAAGTTCTACACAAATATTGTATGATGAAAAATGGATTTGGGGCACCACGTGATGGTGTCCAACGAGCACTGAATAATCTCTCTAATTTCAAAGTCAAAAACTTATTCAACGAGCCACAGGTAACTAAATAAAACTTAATAGAAAAACTTAACTAGTACTATTACCATCCAAATCAGAAAGAGTCTACTTTAGTTTAATTCAACAGAACAAGAAAATGGAAAAAATGGTATTGTTGAGGCCACTTTTGCACCACATATTTGGTGTCGGTCCACAATAACAATGTAAGTTTCACCCGGCCAATGTATGATAAAAAATGGGTCTAGGGCTCTACGTTGTTATGTCCGATGAGAACTAAATGATCTCCCTAAATAGAATGTCAAAAACTTACTCAAATGTAGGGTTGCAAACGAGCCGAGCCGAGCCGAGTTTTAACATGTTCGGGCTCGGCTCGCCTTAATTTACCTTGGCTCGAGCTCGGCTCGAGCTCGTGACGAGCTACAGAACTCGAGCTCGAGCTCGGCTCGTTCGGCTCGTTAATGAAACAAATATATATAAATATATATATAAATAAATATAAATATGTAAAAAAAAAAATATAAATATATATATATATATTTAAATATAAATATATATAATATAATTGAGCTCGCGAGCCAATTCGAGCCGAGTTTCGACTAGCTCGAGCTCGGCTCGTTTACGAAACGAGCCCAGGACTCGAGCTCGAGCTCGTTCGTTTGTGTCTCGAACCGAGCCGAGTCGAGCCGTTGTCGAGCCGAGCTCCGAGCCGCTCGCGAGCGGCTTGGATCGTTTGCAGCCCTACTCAAATGTAAGGAAGAGCCACAAGTAACTTAACTAGTACTATTGCCTTCCCAAGGAAGAAAGAGTTTATTTTAGTTTAATTCAACAGAACAAGAAAATGCAAAAAAGTGGAAGTAAGCAACTAAGCAAGCAAATTATTAAGGCTGATGATGATGATGATGCAAATCATGAAGAAGCTCTCTGCATGTAGATCTCCAATGATGCCCTAGCAGCACCGAGCTCGTCCATCAGCTGGCTTCTCTCTTCCTCCCATCCATGGACAACATCGAGTTTAGCTTTCAGTTGTCCGATAAATTCCTCATCTGTTTTGTTGTTCATTTCATCAATTGCTTGCACTTCTTCCTTTAATTCTTTCGAGCTAAGATCAACTTTGGCTTCCTGTTGTCCGGTATTTTCCTCGTCCATATTTCCATTCCTTTTGTATTTTGCATGCAGTGATTCCCCGGCTACGATTAATGCAACCCAGATGGCTATCATTGGAATCATGACTTGCATAGCGCTCCCATATCTAAAAGTTTCAATGATTCCAACCCCGATAGCTATCACTAATGTCGCGGTTCCAAGTACTGCAACTTGAATTGCATTTGCATCATTTTGATCTTTAGCCATCTACATCAAGAATAAAATCCAAACACAATTATTGCAGAAAATTAAGTACAGAAATACCACAATTATTGTTCCATTTTCTTGTACGTGTAATCGTAGTGTCGGATATGGATAATTTATGGGTCAGAGCAGAAAAGAAAGACCAGACCATATACACATCAAACTATATACAACCTATATATACACTATCAAGCCACAATATATCCATAAATAGGGCTAGATGGAAGAACAGAACTACGTACATATATACATAAATATGCTTAATTTTAAGACACATATATCAAGCACAATATAAAAAATGGCGGAGGATTTTTTCAAAATCTAGAATGGAAGTGTGGTGCTGAAGCAATCGCAGGTACATAGTAGTCGTTGAGAATCGCCGGAGAATGGTGCAGTAGAATCGCGAGATTATTGCTCTCTCTCTCTCTCTCTCTCTCTCTCTCTGGCTTTCATATACTTAATTGAGTGTTATTATATGCACACTTTTGAATCATATGAGATATATCCACACAAGACTCAATCCACATGGGGTCAAAGTAAACTTTGCCCTATTATTAAATTCTCTTGGGACACTACCACGTTTGCAATACACGTTTGGTATGGGCTCCACGACAATTGTGTAAATTCCACCACAATGTATATGACGAACAGGGCCCAGGGCACCATGTGTCGTATGAGCATTGAATAATTATCTCTCTAAGTCCAAATTCAAATTAAAACTATTGAACTGTCAAAAGTAACTTAAAAGAAAACGTAATAATGAAAAAAAACTTGTACTATTATACCATCCCAAATCAAAATGAGTAGTTTACTATGATTCAATTACACATCAAAGTGAATCTCAACCACTAGTTGATCTTTTCGGGGTACTTTCGGGATAAATTTTATTTGTCTCTAGCATTTCTGATAATTATTCATCATAACCAGTGAAGGCAAAAAAGTGCTAGTATAACTTTGAGTTCCCCTGCTTTTATTCCCCTATATATATATACTAGAAATTGCCCGTGCCTGAAGGCACGGCTCGAATATGAAATTGATATGATGAAGGATCTGTGTCAATTAAGGCCTCTAAAGTTCCTACCCGATTTGTGTCTATTAAGGCCTTTAAAGTTTCTACCCGAAACAACACATAATCGGCCGAATCTCCATTCCAATTCACTGCAATGGAACAAACACAAAATCATTGCGTAACACCCATGCCAAACGAAGCCATTTAATCCACACCTGTAAAATAAAATCATGAAGATACGGTAGATACCAAATCTTTATTTCAAATGGAATGAGATAACATAACAAATGCAACATCATATTTCAGAATGATTGTAGGACCTGTCTAAAGGCAAGACGTAACATAATTAATTCGAAACCCAACCTAAATTAACTGTGGTGCCATAATATTGACCACCCCTCCAACAATTCTAATTTCTCTAAAAATATTCTATTTCTTGTTAATAAACTTCAAAGAGGGTCTTTCTAACAAATTTCAAAATTTCAGTAAATGAAATTTAGAAGGAAAAAACTAACAGTTTACAAAATAAGCGCAACAGTCAAAACAACAAAAAATGTATAATCAAATGAAATTTCTAATCAAGTTAATTTTTTTTTAGTCTCCAACCTCGCCGGCCGGATCAATGCAGTCGCCCAATGCCACCATCATCTGAGCCCTAATTCCCTCCTACTCCTTCCTACCCGTCATAAACCTCCAAATCCCTTCCCCGCCCATCCTCCTACAGTAAAACCTTAGCTTCATCAACCAGCTCCCTTCAAGTACATCCCTTAGTAAAAGGTTTTATCTAATCTACTGAACAAAGGGAACGTGGCTGCATGAATATAAGGTCCAACTCCAACAACGAATGGGAAGCCCTAGCAATAACACAACAATTGAGACTTCTGATGCTAAGACGATTGTGATCAAGTTATTTATACCTATATACAAAGAGCAAAAAATTGTCTCGTATGTTCTCGTTTATACACGTTCACAATAGACATGCTCAATCGTGTACATGAAGAAAGGAAAAATGTATTACCTTCAGTTATAGCAAGAACCCCAAAAACTGATGACATAGCTGCATGAAAAATAAAAAAACATCAGTATTAGAAGAATCTAGGGCCGTGCGCGGAAGTAGTAGGAAGCTCAGCTTATGAAAGAGATATGTGTCCAAAAATTAGGAGGCAACAACATATAGCTCCTGCTTTATGATCGCACAATGAAGTTCAAAACTAAAGAACACAATACCTTTTGAGCGAGCAAAACTCTAACTTCCTTTTGCTGATCCAAAATTATTTTTGTCTTCAGACCAACACCAACTCACTGTACAATAACACTGACTTTACCCAAGCAGATTAAACTTCTAAGCAAGTATCAATTCTGCATTACTCTTCATCTACCCAACCCATCCGATTAAACAACAAATAGTTTAACACTTTTATCCCTAAGGCTGAAATTACATAGCGTTGGGGTGCATACGGAACTGTCGTTGATGATGGCCGCATCGACGATTGTTGTGAAATCAGTCTCGTTGAAATTGTCTTGAATCAAGTCCCCTTCTTGAGTTTGTGAAGGAGAGAGAAGCTAACCACACTGGATATATATAAGTTGGATAGGAACCCAATCACATTATTTTGCTTAGGGTTTTAAACTAAATAAAAGTAATCACAGAAAACTATGATAGAGAATAAATCAATAAACTCACCTTTTTGGATTTAACACCGCCGCGCCGTCGATCAGAAATCACTAAAAGGTAGAGATATCCAATAGCAGACGATGGTGGTTTGCGGTGGTGTACGATGGTACTGGTGGCAATGGTTGTGGTAACTTCCGAAAGGTGCTGATCGGAGTTTAGTAGTGATGGCGAGCGAGGAGCGGCACTTGAACTTTGAATGATCTGGTTTGAACCAGAGAGAGACGTGGTGATGAGTATTTGGAAAAAGGAAAATCAATTGCAAAAGGTAACAGGGAGAAACATTTCATTTAGGTAATATTCCTAAATGATGAACGATGAACAGAGGATTTATTGGGACTTGGGAGGAAAACTTGTATTTTCATTTAGGTAATATTCCTGATCGAAAAAGTATTTTATAAATCTTCATGCAATTTTTGAAAAAAATTCTATTTCCAAGTTAGTATGCTAATCGAAAATGTATACTGTAAGTTATTAACACGTGGTTTGGCTTCACAATCCGGGTTGGCTAATTTTTTTTTCCTTTACTCAATGTATTTTCGCATTTATCAATTTTGTGTTAATTTTTGTAAATTATTATTAGTTAGTCTCGAATGAAGGAATTGAAAGAGTAAAATTATGATCCACATTTAAATTTTTTGAAAAAGAAAGAAAATTTTGAGTTTGGATCATAATTTTTTACTTTTTTGATTTCTCTCATCGAGACGCACCAATAGTCTACAAATTTGACGCAAAACTAATAGATACAAAAAATAATAATGATGGATGGCATAATTGATATTATAGAAGGTACATATTTTTTCAACGGCTGAGATCTACAGGTAGAAAGGCTAACGACATATTTGGAAAGGATGGTACAAATGCAAAAACATACTTCTAATTACCCGAAATCATAGTTCGGGTAATTGATATTGTAGAAGGTGGAAAAGATTTCGGAGATTGAAAGGAATTTGGAAATATTACCTTTAGAGCCTATAATTAAAGGAATGAATTCAAATACGTGGGATTTAAAATACAATCAGCCGTAAAAATGCAATAAGGAATTAATAGTAGGTTTCCAAATATAATTTTAGCCATACTATCCGTTAATCTCAGCCGTAGAAAAAATGTGTACCGATCCTAGGGTCCAAAATATAGGAGGAAATTTAGGGGATTTGAAAACTTCCTTGTCATATTATATAGATAGATACTACTCCGTTTTAAGGAAACAACGTAATTATCAACTTTAAAAAACAAAGGATGTTTTCTTTTAGTATATGAATCAAAAAAGGTTTGTTTCGTTTTTGAATGTTAAAAAATCAACCTAAAAGGAAATTATTGAGTTGGATGTAGGAAAATTAAATAGGAAAACCTTCTTAAGGAAACAACGTAAAAGCAATTAATTGAAAGGATTTATCGGTCATAAGGTTAGGAGAGTTTATATTAGAAAGTACTCTCTCGATCAAACGGCTACAACTAACATGAAATATTAATCGGACAGTTGTAGAGGGTGCTGGATTTACACGTATAGACAAAAATCGCTCTGTTTTATATATATATATATGTGTGTGTGTGTGTGTGTCCTTTCACTCTTTTTTTAAGAACACTATACTATTATTTTATTCTCACGATGACACCGTCAACAGATCTAGGTTGTGTTTTCTTTTGATTTTGAGGAAAGCTTTTTTTTTTTTTTAATCAGCAAAAATAAATTTCATTAACTCATAACACAAAGTATAGAGATAATAGGAGCTTGGGTACAACGGTCTGACCACCCCACCCAAGACGGCCTCTTCTCCTAACCACAAGGAGGAAACTGATTTAGGCCTAATAGGCTCAGGCTAAACCAGGAGGAAAAACCTTTAAAAAACCCACAAACTATTGGGGAGAAGCCAACAGGACATCTAAAGGGCCAAAGCCCAAACACCTAAAGGGCCAAAACCCAACCACCAAATGGGCAAAAAGCCCAAACCAGCCCAATCTTAACAGCAAACAGCCCAAACACCCAAAACCAAACAGCAAGCAGGCAAACGAACTGATATGCGTTGCCTTCAAACTATGAAGAATCGAAGATCGCTGAATCCAACTTTCCAAATGAAAGCCATGCCACAAGAAGATGCAAAAAAAGTGGTAGTAATTAAGCAACTGATTAAGCATGCAAATTACTAATTATTAAGGTTAAAAATCATCTGAACCATGAAGAAGCTCTCTGTAGATTTCAGATGATGCCCTAGCAGCACCAAGCTCGTTCATCAGTAGGCTTCTCTCTTCCTCCCATCCATGGCGCCCATCAAAGTCTTTTTGGAGTAGGTTTTCGTACTCGGCACGGTACTTAGCTTCCAAGCTCTGAAACTCTTCACTACTACAAGTACTACTAGTCCTTCCTTCTTCCTTCGATTCCTTCAAACTAGCATTGAGTTTAGCTTTCTGTTGTCCGTTAAACTCCTCATCTATGTTGTCGTTCATTTCATCTTTTGCTTGCACTTCTTCCATTGATTCCTTCGAGCTAAAGATCAAGTTTGGCTTCCTGTTGTCCGGTATTTTCCTCGTCCATTTTTTTGTTCCTTTAGTTGTATTTTGCATCCACTGAAACCAAGGCTAGCATTAATGCAACCCCGATAGATATCACTGGAGTCATGATTTTGTTATGGCTCCCATACTTTACAGTTTCTATGATTCCAACCCCGGTAGCTATTACTAATGTCGCAGCTCCAAGTACTGCAACTTGAATTGCATTTGCATCATTTCGATCTTTAGCCATCTACATAAAGAATAAAATTCAAATACTATTATGAGAGAAAATTCAGTACAGAAGTACCACAATTATTGTTCCATTTGCATGTGTAATCGTAGTGTCGGATATGGATAAGTTATGGGGCAGAAAAGAAAGAACAGACCATATACACACCAGACTACATACAACCTATATACATATGTTTAAATCGTGTGTTACATTCCTGGATAATATCAGAACCTCCCATCTTTGGCCTAAAAAACATTCTAGTACTGACTAGTGAGCTTGTTCTTGATCGTAAGACGTACCAAAACCTCCCATCTATGGCCTAAAAAACATTCTAGTACTGACTCGTGAGCTTGTTCTTGATCGTAAGGCGTACCAAAATTGCACAAACGAATCAGATGTCTACAAGAAGTCCACTGGCACGTATGTTTGTGAATCCAATCCACTCACTAGTTTTCTCTCTCTTGATTTTGATGAGGTTTTGGTACTGTCTACTTTTCTTGTTTTATTTTCCTACCCAACACTGGCTATGCTATATGTATGATTATCTTGGAATGGTTTGTACATAGGCTCTACTAACTAAAATAAGAACCTTAGCGGAACGAACGGGTCCTAATTCTCTTGTTTGCTAGAGTTTAGTTGATGTTTTTGGAATAAAAGGCTTCAAATAGCTCACATATGTTGTGTACTGAATTAAAAATCTTCATGTGTCCTGTTTGATTGGAGTCCTATTTGCTTATTTATTTACTTAGAATCTGGTTGAATCTGGACCAATAGTGAATTTATTTCATTTTAGTTGTATATTTGTGAATTTTTTTTTTTTATAATCGGATGTCTGGGACCAGCTTCTTCGTGTTGTTGCATAGGCCAATTTGTCATACATCTTGTAGGGAGTGGGAATTGTAGGAATATATTGGACTAAAAGACTATTGTCTTCTTGCATGAAGCTCCTTTTGTTTTCTCTTTTGATTGGTTAGTAAGTACAGTAAAGCACTTTTCTTGTTCCTGGCTTCATCACCAACTGCTTGATGAATTTTTCACATGTTCTAGTAATGTTTTTTTTTTTTTTTTTTGTGAAACTGTGAAATAAACAAGGTGGCAGAAGATGGATTGAGGTCTAAACCTTCATTTAGGGCCATGTTCAGCTTGCGTAGTTGCTTAAAATCTGATCGAATCTCGACACAACTGTACGTGTCCAGATTTGACCAGATTTTCAGTAACGTACTAAGACGTCAAACTGAGAACCTGCTCTTAGTGATCAACTTGTTAGTTTCTTGATTTCTTTCACTCACTTCAGTATGTCTACATCTTGAATGGTGGTGGTGTTCTTAAATCATAGATTTGAGAAGGATCCAGTGGAGGCCAGTGGGAGAGATTACCACCTAACGGTCATGTTGGTTGAAGGGCACAAATTTAGCTGAATTATAATCTAATCATCTATCCCTATATCGAACTAATTGTATGGAGCAGGCACATAAACCGGGTATAAATGCGGCTTTGTTGTACCGAGTTAGGTGCTACTGGTTAGGACTTTTTTAAGAAACCTGTACCATGCACATTCACAGTTGCAGAAGTAGGATTATTGTACCATAGCGGGTGCCAAAGCAGTGTCCTCTCCCGAGTCCCTCTTCCCCTTCTCCCCGTCGGTATACAGGATAGGAGTCTTTTTATCAGATCATATTGCATCACACAATCCTTCAGACCTTCGAAGAGCAAATAAAAAGTCATGACGTACAGCTAAATCTTTTTCATTGATAAATGCTGCGATTAGGATCTTCTGCGGTTTGATAGATTAGTAGTACTAAAAACGAAGGGCATTTTTGACACATTTGTAGAATACAGTATATGTTAAGTTTGTATCTATTTTGTTATACATGGTAGAGCTACTGTATAGAATTTAATTTCATAAATGTCATTGTGTGCAAGAAATATATACATGTGTTTCTTTAAAAGCAGGTGTACGTGTCATGGCACCCCTGGGGTATATGTAGTTCAGTCTTCATGCTTAAACGTTTCAAGTGAGATTTGTTTTTTATATCTTGGTTGATATTGTAGGTGATGCAATTGACTCATCCCTCAATCACATTAAGTGAGGTCATCCAAAACCTAGCTTGATTACCATGTAAGAATCCTTGGAGCGGTCCAACGGATTTTAAATAGCGGTAGCAAACTGAGTAGCATTAGCGGTATAGGCGTAGGGGGAGTATCGAATGATACGTAGCGGGAATCATGTTTAGCGGTTGTGAATTTTTTAATATCGTTTTTGGTGCCAAAGCACCCTGTAGTAGCAATAGCGGTCACATAGCGACCGTAGTGCTTGTTGAGCGGGCAAAAAATTGGATACAAAGCGATACGTAGCGGGAACTAGCCGATACGTGGATGAATTTTGGGTGGCACAGGTATAGCAGAGTGTAGCAGTACCGGGGGTCCAAAAAAACCACTACGTACGTAGCGGCCTATTTTTAAAACTAACTCCAACCTGAAATCAATTGGCAATACGTATAGTAACATAGGAATTATATTAACCAAGCTTGGGTGACTTAGGTGAGCGACGTAGAATAAAGTCTTAGATGGAAGCAGATCGAAGAGAATTCTTCTTGCATGTATAAGACATTGATTTCTCTTTGAGGTTAGGTTAGTAAACCCTCATGGACTAGATCCTTTTCTTTCTGCCATGAGCTATCTATTTTAAGAAGCTTTTCATTTAACTCTAATTTCATACATCAAATCATTCTGGTTTTGTTTTTCTGCTTTCAATAAGTAAGACTCTGTTTTCATGCACTGAATTCCCCTATTTCTCACAAATGCAGCACAAGAAAATACGGTCGTCTGTTATGCTGGGAGTAGCTCACTCTCTTGCTCATTTCCGAAGCACCGAAAGAACAGAAAAAGCGTATCACTCTCCTGCTCATTCAGAATGTAAGTTCGCTCTTCTGATTACTCACAGAATCAAGTCATGAAACCGCATGCCATTGATCTTGAAGCGGAGCCCTCCTCTGAAAACGACTCGGAAGACATCAGCAGCCAAGTTGCCTCCACAAATTCCATCGCGACTCGGTCAGTTTCTGAACCACTTTCCCTAGACTTAACTCTCACCTTCAATTCCACCATTACCACAGAAGATCTACCGACAAAGGACTCGGCAGGATTTTCGATATCAAGCTATAGAGAAAGTAGCAACGCCAGGGCTTCTTCATCGATTCCACGAGTTTTCCCTTGCAATTTCTGTCACCGGAAGTTCTTCAGCTCACAGGCACTTGGCGGCCATCAGAATGCACACAAGAGAGAGAGAGAGAACCCTAGCAAAACGCACCATGCGAATGGGGGTATTCGCGGAGAGGTATGCCAATTTGGCAACACTGCCTCTCCATGGTTTGGCATTTCGGTCTTTGGGAATCGAAGCGCATTCTTCAGTGCACCAAAGCTTTGTGCCGCCAGTTAGGTCGTTTGAATTTAGAGGAAGTGGGAGGCGTGAACTAGGGCATTCAGGTATGCCTATTTTCCTGGAGGATGATGAGACCGAGCTTATGTGGCTGGGTAGCTTCCGACGACGCCTTATTGCCCATTCCCTCGTGAATTTCTCAGAGGCAACTCCAGCTGCGGACGCAGATGAGCGTGCACCAGATCTCACATTGAGGCTTTAAGAAGAGAAGAAGTCCTCTTCTTTACCTCCTCTGATCTATTTGGTGGTTTGATGTGTATGTCTTGCCATTCTATAAGTTTTCTTGCAAGGATTATTGGGAGCTCCTATGCTTGCTTATGCTATATATTATGCTGTTTATGAGTTATTTTGTTGTAATTGATCTTTCTTTCTTGGCTTTGGCGCATGAAAATTTTACAATTTCATGATACTAGTTGAGGGTAGCCATTGACTTATGAATGCTACGAAGATTTTTTGTTGTTGTTGTTTGGTTAGACAATCAGGGTTGTCTAGGCCAGCTTATGCATACCTTAACTAATCCCCTCCCCGGTCCAGTCAAAGGCAGACCCATCCACGTCCAGTCGAAAGCTACTATGAATTTACTTAAACATATGTTGGATTCTTGGTTGTTAAGGTTGTGAATCCGCCAGCGGATATGCAAAAATGAGTTTTGGAATGAAGAGGACAAACTTCCCCAATTACTAAAAGGTTTTCAAAAACACCATTTCTCGTATAGGTGCTTTGAAAATATGAGTTCATATTAACCCAAGGGATTTGGCAAGTGGGAATTAGAAATGAAATAACATTTCAAACCTTGGTGTCACTTGAGGGTTTGCCCAGTCGTTAATTTTAGAGCCCCGGAATTAGTCGGGGTGGTCAGGGTGCGCTCAAGCTGGTGCGGACATCCGATAATTTAAAAAAAAAAAATGATCTATTAACCATATTTCCATTCAAAGTCAGATTCAATGACCTGAAAGTCAAATTTTTCTACTTCTTGTTAAGTTGTTTACTTGTCATGTTCAAATTATTCAACCCCACATCTTCAAATGCAAAAATGCTAGCGGTACAAGCCGGATGCCAGTCGTCTGATCAGCTACCCAATTGCCGGGTTACTCGCCCAGTGGCCCAAAATCCTACTTAGGTCTGTCTGATCAGCTACCCAATTGCCGGGTTACTTGCTCCGTGGCCTGAAATCCAACTTAGGTTACTCGCTCCGTGGCCAGAAATCCTACTTAGGTCCGTCTGATCAGCTACCCAATTCCCGGGTTACATCTCCGGTCCAGAGGCCTAACGATTCTTGGTAAAATTTGTTGTACCACATAATGTAGAAGAGTTTCCTAACTAGTCTTGATAATAGTTGATGGTCCATGTAACGTTGAATAGTTTCTTGGTGTACCTTCTGGTTTGAGCAGAAAATTTTCAAGTTTGCCTCAAATTTAGGTTGGACATGCTACAAGTAGAATTTCAACTCATAGTGCTTCCAAGAATGAAAGCGATCCCTATAGTTTCAAACTTGAGAACTATTTTGTTCCGGGTTCGGTTACACGGTTCTATGCTTGAAAATCATCCCTATGCCTGTAATATTTAGTTCACCAAGTTGATCCTACGTAAAGGAGCAATCGAAAAACTTCACAAACATACTTCAAGTTTGATGCATTACAACTTGTGTAATGCTACACGCACAAATTAGTCTAGAAACACACCATCAGAAACATACAGATAGTATGAAAACCATCACAATGGTAAAAAAAATACCCATCCACTTATCTGGAAGATGTTGATTTAATGGCTTTGTAATGAAGATAACTACGCCCATAATGCATAAACTTTCCATAAGAATTTGATTATGCTTTTAGACACAGCCAAGAGACCTTTGGCCCAACGTCATCAGGTGTGCACTTAGGTGCCAGGAGAAAAGGGGTCAAGAGTTAACCTCTCTTTCAACGTGCTAATCTAACTATTCTAACAATCCGATTTTCGTGTTAACCTCTCTTTCAATGTGCTAATCTAACTCTTCTAACAATCTGATTTTCGCCTATTAAAAAAACTACATAAAATAAAGATCTCTTATTTATGCTTTTTTGATGTAAATCATTTCTTAACATTTAAGATCAAAGTCTTGGAAGCACGAGCATTACAGAGTCTACTGTGAAAAGAAAACTATCATAAAATACCACTTCCCACATGTTCATAAAGTCATTAACAAGCTTAGAAAGAAACTCTTCTAGTTCCATATAAGAATAATGAGGAAGAGAAACACAAAAAGAACAGAATAAAAAAGATGGTAGAAATCTCATACCAACAAACTTTTGATGAGATGTTGAAAACTCTTTAATTAATACAACCTGCTGCTTCAGTTCACTCTCTCATGCTACTTTCGCCATCTTCCTCATCACTTAAATCAAGATCAGCAAGCAACTCATCCAAAGGCACAGAAGGCAGATCCTCCCCATCAGTCACAGAGGCCATTTCCGATGGCTGGTATTCCTCATTACGATATAGCGATATATTAAACCTCATTTCAGGATTCTCTTCCAAGTCTCTCAAGAACTGTTCGTACTCTGAATCCCTCTTTTCCTCCTCATTTCTTCCTTTGGCTGTAGTATCATCAACTTCCATGCCAAGAGACTTAAGCTTCCATGCACGAGGCTTCCCACGTTTCCTCTGTCGCTTCTCTTCATAGCTCTTTTTCATCAAAATCACATCAGGGACGACCATACCCTTGTACTTGTCGAGTTCAATATCATTACTGTTAGCTCCATACAAGTCAAATCCAAGAGCATAATCCCCAGGGTTTAAAAGATGGCCCAAATGTGTCCTCACATTGAAAATCGTGTCATTTTTTCCAAAATCTGATACACGAGCAACTTGAGCATCAGCTAAAGCATACTTCGACCCACCGACATTAACTTCAGCAGCAACAACCTCCACATCCAATACAATATATTCCACAAGCTGCCTACTAGAAAGCAGAGACTTAAAAGATGTCCGCCAATACTGATCGGCATCCAAGAAACAGTGCCTAAGGGTAAAGGGGTCCAGCAAAGCAATGTTGTTGGTCACTTTTGTGCAAATGACAAGTGGGCCAAGATTTCCCAAACTAATAGCAGCTTTCGGCGGGAGGCAGATCAGATCCTCACGGCATACTGGACAGATTTCAACGGAGAAAGTGAACTTGTAATTGTAGTTATTGCTCTTGGTATCATGAGAAACAAGTTGTTTGTCGTTACGACTCTTAATTGGAGCAACTTTTCCCAGAAACTCCACAAACTTGACAGCATGACTACGATTCCCGAAAAAGAAATCTATTCCCTGATCCATTTGCTTGATTCTTATGGCTCTGACTGCAGCATCGTGCCTAAGAATAAGCTGCTCCAAATAGAAGAAAGTCCGCCTGTGAGAAACATGTTGCCGCAGTTGTACAGCAGCCACCCACTGGTCAGGGTTAGCTTGGACCCTAGTACAAGATTCACACATTTGGTCCTGAACAACGTACTCAACCGTATAAGTCTGTTCAAGTATTGCTCCATTGAGGACCTCTTTCTGAACTTTAAGCTTGACTTTAATCCTCTTAGAGTGAGGTTCAGTCCAAATGAATTCGGCATGTACTAGCCTTACTTTGTTCAAGTTCTTCAATCTCTTCACGCAGAACGTCAAGAGCTCCTTCGATTCTAGTTGGGCTCTAATCCAAGTTCTTGGCGGCTGCAAGTAGGTGTCACACTCTGGGCAATGGATTATAATGACATTTTTCTGTAAACCTTCTGTGATGTCAACTTCAGAACGCAAGCACTTCACGCACATATTGGCAGCATTTGGTGCTATCGGAATACCACATTTGCAACATAGAACACTACCGATGGTTTGATGAACCACGAACATACCTGCTTCCTCGGCCATGGCTGTTTACCAAAGCATCCAAGAGAAAATTTAAGAGCAAATAGCTTCAGATTCGAAAGTGACTACATACATACCAAAAAAGATAGAATCCATATTTTTTCTTATCTCATGGTATGAGTTAACTGAAAACCAGTCCTTCAACGGTTCAACCCAATTACAAGCTGAAGTAAAAATTAAAATGGTACATGTGTGTCCACAGGATTTTCATGAAACACGATCAAATGAAATCTCAAAAACCAACACTTCCTCAATTATCATAAGCAAGTACCATTATCATAATCATTACTGCCATAAAAGGACAGGAAGCAATAAACTTCCTTCGTTCTACCATATTTTGATTTCACACCCACTTAAACTCCAGCCAAAAAATACGAAAGTGGATGCAGTGAAGGCTCATGAAATGAGGTTAACGGGGGTGTCCCCATTCCTCATCAACAGCTCTCAAAAACCAACACTTCCTCAATTATCATAAGTACCATTATCATAATCATTACTGCCATAACTGGCCAAGGAGACTTCATTCTACCATATTTTGATTTCACATCCACTTAAACTCCAGCAAAAAAAATACGAAAGCGGATGCAGTGAAGGCTCGTGAAATGAGGTTAACGGGGGTGTCCCCATTCCTCATTAACGGGCTCTCAAAAACCAACACTTGCTCAATTATCATAAGCAAGTACCATTATCATAATCATTACTGCCATAACAGGACAAGGAGTAATAAACTAACTTCATTCTGCCATATTTTGATTTCACATCCACTTAAACTCCACCAAAAAAATACGAAATAAGTAGTACCTGCTTTTGATTAAAAAAGAAAGTACATGAAGACGAAGAAATAACATCAAGAATTATCGTAATGAAACAACAAAGTGAAGCTAAATTGGAACAAGCAAATAGCGCCCTATGCCCAAAATCAATAAAAAATAATAATAATAATTACAATCTAGTTTAGCCCTAAATTTTGCAGCGTATCATGCTCATGATGTTTTAACCTTCAATAGGACTAGTTCAGCTGAAAGACATGATTTTCAAACTAAAATGACTTATGTTACATGGACTCGGGTGCAAGTATCAGGTGCGGGTGCAAGTCCAAGCCAGTGTTTTAAATGGCGAAAGGCACACCGAGGCACAACAGTCCCCTAGGGCTTTAGCGCAAGGCGCAGCGCGCACTTTATTGACGCGAAGCGCAATTTATTTTTTCTTCACAACGAGGCAAATTTTATTTGAACAAATTTTCAACACAAACAAACACTTGTAGAAAAAATACTTCCAACCAGGGTCCTTTTTGTTATGATTTTCAGATGTCATCTACAATTCACAAGAAGAAAAAATACCATAAACAAAAAGAAATTAGTATTGGGCAGATTGGCAGAAAAATTACCATGAACTCTTTGTTACAATGTTACTCTTTTTACTGGTTGGTTTATAAGGCATTTTTTTTCAAGTTCCAACTCATACGTTGATCAAAAAACAAAACAAGAAGTTCCAAATCCAACTCATACATATCGGTATAAAGAAATGGACGAGAAGAAGAAGAACAAAAGACAGAAGCTCCAACATGTAACAGCAGAAGATACCTCTGTTCTGGACAGAGTCGGTTGACAGAGAAGAAGAAAGAAAGAAGGAGGAGGAGGAGGAGGTTACCTGGAAGAAAGGAGGAGGAGGAGTCGCCTACGAGAAGAAGAAAGAAAGAAGGAGGAGCTGAGATTGACTAGGGCTGAGATCTCATTGACTGAAGCTGTCGCTGATCTCTTCTTCTTTTTTATCCGCTGCTGCTATGATCGATTAGGGCTGAGATTGACTTAAAAAAAACAATTATTCAGTGCATCGCAATCGACTTATGTATGGGTGAGAACCGTCAGATCCGTTTTTTGGCTCATAGACGAAAGGCATCGCCTCAGCGCCTTTCGTGCGCCTTTGGGTTCCGCACCATAGTCCACATTTTCGAAGCGCATTCCTTGCGCTGCGCTGCTCCTCGCGCCATAGTGCGCTCTTCTCACGCCTTTTAAAACACTGGTGTGACCTTCCTAAACTTAAATCTTAGGACACATGGATATGTGTCCCCAACTTGGGTACGGGTACGGGGACACGTCTTGAACTCTTGTTTGTATTATACATACATTACATAATTTTCTCAGATTATGTACCGTAAACTATGTTTACAAATGTGTTTAAACAAGAAATGGTTCAAAAAATTATGTTTTTACTATTTCCCTATTTCCTGTCTATGTGAAATACTCGAATTATCGCTTTCTAGCTAATATGATATTCATTTTCTGTAAGTATCTTAACAAGTAGAGGATCCAAGTGTCCAAAAGGAAACAGGTGTCGGACACATCGACACGGATATTTGAGCCAAAATAAAAAATCCATATAACATAACTTATTACAGCAACAGCTTGTCCCCAAATTTCATGAAGTTCAATTCTATCAATAAGGAATTCTCACGTATTCATCAAATAAACCCCCAGAGAGCCCGAATAAATATCAAAATATCAGATACTCACGTAATTGAACATAAAGGCCTAAACACCAACTATCAAGTATTCTTGTTCTTCAATACTGAGGGCAAGATAAATAACCATGGTGTCAGCACAATTAAAGAGTAAAGAACTAGACAAACCAAAAAAAACCTTAATTTTCCCAACAAAACCTTAATAAACCACTTCTGATTTTGCCAAAATGACATCGGATTCTTTAACTAAGCAAGCATCCACATATCCATACAACAATTGAAAACTTGTGTTTCTGTTAAGGAACAACACAAAAACCCTTAAGAGAGAATACAAAACTCACCACGTGGACACATTAAATCAGATACTCGGACACTAGCAGAAAAAAAAAATTGCTAAATCAGATTAAAAAGCAAATCTCCAATACGGATTTCAAGACACTAGAGAAGTCTAACTCAAAACCCTAGCTAAGACCGTAAATACCGTAAATACGGAAAACAAAGGAATCAACACTCACCAACGGTGTTGAATCTGGGATGGCGAGACTTGCAGTGGAGGGTGGCGGCGCTACTGGTGGAAGATGGTGGAGTCAGTAGGAGATGGCGGAGCAAGGGGTGTGTGTGTGTGTGTGTGTGTGTGTGAGAGAGAGAGAGAGAGAGAGAGAGAGAGAGAGTCTGTCTAGGCTCGCTTTGGTCGCGGCAGGGGATGAGAGGGAAAATGAAGGAGGTAGGTTATTAGGTTAGGGCAACCGCCTCTATTGGGTTCGAACCGGTTCTCGTGAAGAAAAAACCGTTCTTTGAAGAACGGTTTTAATAGAAATTCTTTTTTCAATTAAAACAAATGCTTGCGGTTCAAAAAAAAATTAAAACAAATGCTTTTGTTTTTTGTAGGTGGTTTTTGGAATGTTACTAAAACAAATGCTTTTCAATTTATTTATTGTGCTTTCCAAATCCCTTACAACCTCTTGCTAAAAGTTTGTTTGATCATTTCATCCCAAATGCAATTACTCCATTATATTAAAGTTTTCTAAATTTTAGTTTTTTTCTAAACATATTATTTTGATATCCAGTCTATATGTTTTTACTTTCTCAATTATTATCATCGAATAAATTATTTCTCCAAAAACTTGGTAAAAATCAACAAAAATCATTTTCTCATCTTTTCAAAATTAAATCCTTTGACATCCCAAACTCAACCATCACTTGAAACGAAATTATTTCTATTTTAACTCGTTATCTTGTGAATTTTCGATGTACCAAAAAAAGATATAGAAAATTAGAGGCCCGTCCTACTGTTTAGCTTTGGTTTCGTCACAACTTTGAAAATTGTTGCCAAACCTAGATAAACTTTGTTATGTTGCGTAATGACTTTTTTGCCCCTGAAAACTATGCGAATTGTGAACTATGTAAATCGTGTATGCATAAGTGATTCGAGGGATATTTTTGTTCAAAAATAATGGGTAGTGACTAATTGACTATATCGGGTAGCGATAAGATTATGAGAGTGGACTAATTTGGGCCCAAGCCTAATTTACGGAGCGGCTTATAAAAGCGGTGAGGCGTGGCAACGGGGCAGTACTCGTTCTCATTACTAGGGCTGCAAACGAGCCTATCCGAGCCGAGTTTTAGAGTGTTCGAGCTCGGCTCGGCAAAAATTTAGTTGGCTCGAGCTCAGCTCGAGCTCGTGACGAGCTGCAGGACTCGAGCTCGAGCTCGGCTCGATAGGTATTTACGGAGCTCGAGCTCGGCTCGTTTATGAAACAAATATATATAAATATATATATAAATAAATATAAATATGTAAATATATATATATATATATATATATATATATAAATATATTATATAATCGAGCTCGCGAGCCAATTCGAGCCGAGTTTCGACTAGCTCGAGCTCGGCTCGTTTATGAAACGAGCCCAGGACTCGAGCTCGAGCTCGGCTCGTTTTTGTCTTGAACCGAGCCGAGCCGAGCCGTTATCGAGCTGAGCTCCGAGCCGCTCGCGAGCGGCTTGGATCGTTTGCAGCCCTACTCATCACGGGTTAAATTTGGCTCCATAACCGGCTTACCATTTTGCATTGGGCCGTTCTCTGACGAGCTAAAATGGGCTGAACGACCAGGCACAATCTCAGCAACTCGGATTGCACAGCAGCTCCAGTGTCCACGTCTCTCTCTCTCTCTCTCTCTCTGAACTGCTCTCTGGTTCTCCCTCTCGCGGATTGGAAAGGGTTTTCAGGATCTGGGTTTCACCACACCAAGGAAGAGGTATTCGATTACCCTCTCAACTATTATAACTATAAGTATTTCTTCTGCCGATCTTGCTCGTCCAACTTTCTTTGGTTTCCAAGAAGAACACCAGAAAAGGGATAGTAATTATAAATTTTGCATCTTTACATCGTTTCCTGATTGGTACCAACGAAAATGGAGAGCTATCAGCTCCTCCAAG
Source organism: Rhododendron vialii (assembly GCF_030253575.1). Taxonomy (NCBI): domain Eukaryota; kingdom Viridiplantae; phylum Streptophyta; class Magnoliopsida; order Ericales; family Ericaceae; genus Rhododendron; species Rhododendron vialii. The sequence continues at coordinate 6,769,407 of NC_080561.1, read as the reverse complement.
CTGGAGAATTCAACAAGCCACTCGTCTTTTAGGGAGGCTTTTTTTTTTTTTTTTTCCGGTTGATATTAGCTCTTGTGCATAACCAATTTTCAGTAACTAAACTAAGTACAACTGCGAAATGAGTAAAGTTTTGGGTGAACTTTTGGTTGTTTCAGATGCTACTGAGTGTAACTTGATATCCCCAGACATGTCATGGTCCAAGGTTTTCAGATTGCCACAATTTTCCAAGAATTTGCATCAATCATATAATGGGTTCAGGTAAACTTCACTTTTACGAAATTTTAATGCTACTATTTTCCTTCACAAGTAGTTTAAGACATGCTTTGGCATTTTTTTGAGCTTGTTTGTTTAGAGTTTGTTCAAATGATAAAATGATTTACAGGTGCTCACTTGAAGCTCCGGGGCTAAATTTTGTGGGAACTAACGGTGCTAGAAATGGGTGGGGTTTCGGTTCCGAATATCGGGGGTTTATGACAAGATGTGAAATACGTACGGGGTCATTGAGTAGATGTGGCAGGTTTTTGGCTCCGAGAACTCCATGCTTGGACAAACCGCGCCAATATGCAACTCATTCTTCAAGAGAACAGAAATCAAATAAGATGCTTATCTATCTGACGGGATTGGTTTTTGCGATGGTGGGGTGTAGTTATGCTGCCGTTCCTCTGTACAGAAGATTCTGCCAAGCTACTGGCTATGGGGGTACTGTGCAGCGGCGCGAGGTGGGACCGAATCTCATGTCTTATTGTGTAGAACTTTTTCGTAATCTTTTGTTGATCTTAGTAAATTTTCCTACTATGCTTTAGAGTGTTGAAGAAAAGATTGCTCGGCATGCTCAAGATGGAACAGTCACCACCAGGTGTGATTTGTACCTTCTAAATAATGCAGCTATTCAAAATCTTTACTCAACATTGTAAAATAGTGATGTTCAAACCTTTTCCTTTTGTGTTGGTAAGAAGCAAATTCTACAGGGTGTGATTACAATTTTGCCTTTTTTGCACCCCAGGGGACACCCTAGTGGCTTAGACCTTATTGGCTTGATAAAAAGACTCAATTTCTTGTCTTCTTAATTACCCATCCGGAAGAATATGTTTTACAGTGATACCGTTATTATTTTTAATTGAACATAGCATGTTTCTCTTTCTTTGTTACACTTCACTTACATAGCGTGGATGCTGCAAGAGGACGAAAGTTTGGCATATACTGTAGCAGGAGAAACAAGCTGCACATTTTCTTCCAATCCAATATGCTCTGTAGTGATTCACTATAACGATCAAATTCCTGAGCCCGCTCCTGCCTCTTTTGACTTTGCTTCTAAATACTTACTCATCTCGGATTACTTTTGGTCTAGGATTGAAGAACCACTACATAAACTGTGCGAACCCCATAGTTACTCTGCCTTTTGTTGTCAGGGAGTAGAGTTCTCTATGCTGGAAACTTTGTTTAAACCAAGAAATTGAAGAGACTTGACTAATTTAGCACTATGAATGGTTCTGGAACATCTTAGTTGTTGATTCAAGTCAGACTAGTCTGCATGTTTTTCCAAGATGATAGACGATTAGTTTTTTCTATTATTGTCTGCACTTGTTTTCATGAAGTTCATTGTTTCTTGTTTACAGGGAGGTTGTGGTGCAGTTCAATGCTGACGTGGCTGACGGAATGCCATGGAAGTTTATTCCCACCCAACGTGAGGTTCTCTAATTTATAATGTGTGTGCTATATGTGCATTGGATATACCTACATGGGATTATGTACATGTATCAAGAGCCATACATGCTTCCTGGTGTTGATATGTGATTCCTGGGATGTATCTATAGGTACGGGTTAGGCCAGGAGAAAGTGCGCTTGCATTTTACACTGCTGAGAATCAAAGTTCAATGCCTATAACTGGTGTATCTACGTACAATGTTACCCCAATGAAGGTACAACTTCTCATTAGGCTTATACAAAACCTGTTGAATCAGTTCAGTTAAAATATTCTAGCATCAAGCTCAGATTTGGTGGTTGAGTTCCGAAGAATGTATAAAATGAGGTTCCAAGTCTCTTTAAAGAAGAAAATAACTATACTGAAGTTTTTTATGATATTTCTTTCTTCATCGTTTCTCTAGGTTCTTCATAACTTGGGCTCCAGACAATATTCTAAAACAATGAATTAATCACCGACTAAGTGGCCATTAATCGCTGGCGGGGCCTATCCGATTAGGTCCGACCAACGATTAATCGCCGATTACTAATGAATATGCACCGATTAATCGCTCGAAGGTGGCCGACCGCCCGACAAGCACCTAGCGACTTCTAGAACATTGCCTCCAGGGCTCATGGTTTTAAACTTTTAGTGCCATCTTGCTCGATATGAAATGTTAATCTTCATGAAGGACACCTATAAACTCTCTTTGAGTATAACTTACTTTGATAAACGAATTCAATTTGTCCAGATTCCAGTAACTCCTAAGAAAGGAAGTGATTAGATTGTGATGCTTTTCAGGCCGCAGTGTACTTTAATAAGATCCAGTGCTTCTGCTTCGAGGAGCAACGACTTCTTCCTGGAGAGCAGATTGATATGCCGGTGAGTAACATACTCCTTTTTTTGAGCAACGTTTTCCAAAAATGCCCCTTTGCTGTTTATTTAATGATTTTCATTTACAGGTATTCTTTTATATAGACCCTGAGTTTGAAACAGATCCTAAAATGGATGGTATCAACAACTTGATCTTGTCCTATACCTTTTTCAAGGTTTCTGAAGAATAGAGGACTACTGCCCCCAATATTAACATCTGCGTATGTACCTCTAATAAGATTTGGCTTTTGTAACAATATTCTCTCATTTTTATTCTTGATAGTTTAGTCAACAGAATTTTTTTGAGGAACTGTTGATGTGAAGTGAGGCGGAAGCGCTTTTTGACTTGTGAATTTGTTCGAGGACATGGAAAAGAATGAGCTAATGGCTAGCCGCAATAAATTTTCCAATTCCAGTGTGTTTAAAATGTTGCAGATTTTCAGTCTTACAATTGATTGCATAATTTAGCTTGGCATTCCATTGTTTGTCTCTCATGTGCTCGCCAAAATTTGGATTTCGATGTGTTGGGAATGTTGTTAGGGGTTGGTGGTGTTGGACATTCTTATAAAGTAGAACGTTCATTTTGTAACACTCTAGCGATGTTTTTGGAAAACCGTGAAAAAAATGGAAACATGTACTACTTGTACAGAAAAGGAATACAGGTTTTGAAAAATTGTCATTGCCATATGACCTGATAAATTTACATACTTGAGACTTCAAAGCCAAAAGAGAGTCACTTCCAATAATGTGATACGGCAAATCAGAAGTGCGGCTGCTGTGCCATTTCTCTGCTTTCATTTCACGCTTTTTCTCTCCTTAATTTAGATCCAAACATGCGTGTATAACGATATTGTTGGTGACTCTATTTTTAATCAAAAAGAAACTTATACTCCGTATGTTGTAGGATCACATAGCTTTCATGTTGGTCAAGGGATGCCCATATTTTTTTTTTTTTGAACAGCGAAAAGGGTTATTGCCCATGATTTAACGAGCTATCCACGAACGGTATGTCCTAATCTTAGATTCATGAAGGCAAAATGCATGAAAATAGAATAAAGTGAAAGAAGTTGCGGATAAAAAATAAAAAAAAGTGAAAGAAGTTGTATACAATTATTTGCAGGTTAATTTTTCAATTATGATTAACTAAATGACATGCCCCTATTTCATTTCAAAAATGAAATGCTACCTTCCCAGCTGATAAAAGGTTTTCGGTGAAATTGGTGTATAACAAGTGGGAGCAATTGGGCCACTCAGGGAATCCGGTGATGAAAGCAATCTGGAAAAATATTAGCCCCCCCTAAGGTGGAAGTCTTCTATTGGATGGCTCTTCAAAATAGAGTAGTTACAAGATTAGTGCTTCTTCATAGACATCTGCTCCAAGAGGGCCAATCGACTGTTTGCCCTCTGTGGTTGGCAATCAGAGACACCGCAACATCTATTCTTACATTGCCCTTTTTTTTGGAATGTTTGGTTGTTGATTCTAGACTGGTGGCATGTCAATTGGGTGTGCTCTGCATCTTTGTTAGATCTTTTTACCTGGTGGTGTGATAGAGGATTCAGAAACTTAGAGAAGTATTTATGGGAAACAACATTCTTTGCTACTCTTTGGTCCTTATGGCCGGTGAGGAATGACTTTGTCTTCAACAATGCATCATGGAGAGTAGAGGATGTTGGGGAGCTGATCAAAACCAGAGTAGCTATGTGGATTAAGTCGAAGTTCGATTTTAACGGTGCATATTGTGGAGGAGTTTAAGGTATTCCTAGATGGAATGAGAAAGGTGAAAGTGTAACTGGTTTTTTCGTGAGGAGTGGCTCAGTCCAACCTTCTGTTGGATGGGCATTGGTTATTCTGTCCTTTCCTTTTCTCATTGTATCCTAAACGCCTAAGCGTTGTAGTGTCCCCCTCAATGTACCCCTTTCGAGTTTATAAAAAGTTTCTTTAGCCGAGCAAAAAAAAAAATTGTAAATACTCCCTCCATCTCAATTTGTTTGTCCCTTTTTTGACTTATACATGTCCCAAATTGATTGTCCAATTTCAAAATCAATGGATTAGATTATGTAAATTTGCAAATCAATGGATCAGATTTGGTTTCCTTAATAAGTTAGAAATTCGAGATTAGACGAACAATTAGGGACGATGGGAGTAATTAATAAAGTATAATGTATATAACTCATGATTTAGCCACTTATGAATTAGGACATTATTCATTGGAGAGTTTCAAATGGTAAGTGGTGGCTATTTTTTGCATTAGACATCTCATTTCGCCAGTATGATAAAATTGTTGTAATATTTAAAATAATAAATTAAGAATGAAATTATATACAAAATGTATTGAAGTGATTAAACAAAAAACAATTTAAGAACACAAAATAAGAAAAATACAAAAATCTGAAAAGAAAAAAAAAAACCACTCAATGGGGGCGCATGCCCCCATTCGTCCCCAAGTGGCGGAGCCACTGCTCTTTCCTACTCAAGCCCCCCTCTCTCTCCTCTTTTCCTCTACTCAGATGTGAACCGTCCAAAACACTTTTCGGCAGTTAGATGCATTATCGGGTACCACATGTACAATACACTATTTGCATCCAAAAATTTCTCGTCACGAAGAGATGCGTTGGGAGTAATTTCCTTCACGAAACCATTCTGGGCAATATATTGATTATTGGTCATTGGGATTCCTTTAATCGTTTAGATTCGCTAAACTTATAGGGTGGTTATGGAACTTGGGGAAGGAAAATGAAATGAAGGGACAATAATGAAAGAGGAAAATTAGTGAGGCAGTTAAGAAGAAATTGAATGAAAAATTATACCTATTTTTTAAACGTTCGCTTTTAGAGTAATACTAGGAATAAGGAAACACGATTAGTCTAGAATCCAATTGTGATCACCATGGTCATGTCCAGAGATGTCGTGAACTGTATTTTAAAATTGTCTATTTCTAAATTCTATTGATTTTTTAAAATTTTCTTGTTGCACTCTCTTTAATTTAAAAAGATCATTATGCATCATCACCTGAGCCGGTCCCGAGTAAGTCCCACAAGTCTCCAAGCTTGGGCAACTTTCATCATGGGACCAAAAAAAAAAATTGTAAACCCAAAAAAATTAAACACCTCAATAGTGGGTGAGCAATGAAGTTTAGGGTTGGGACTTGGACAACTCAAACATTGAGGCCAACACTAAAGACCACTTATATATCTTAAAACCTTTACAACACAATTCTGGAAAATATTAATCAATTTTCCTGGTGCACCTCCACATTATGTACAAATCAGGCTACACTTTTTTACCCCGCATTTGTGTGAGCTCTAAGACAAGTGTGTAAGTCCCACCCAAGATTACATAGCGGGAATCAGGTGTAGCGATTGTGAATTTGTTGAAATTATTTTTGGTGCCAGAGCACCTGAGGCGGCCATAGCGGTAATGTCGCGGCTGTGAAGCGACGAAAAATCAGATAAATAGCGGGTATCAGACGATACATATGGGTGTGAATTTCTGGTAACACCGGTATAGTGGTGTATAGCGGTACCAGAGGACCCAAAAAACACTACGTAGCGGCCAAAATGTTATGTAGCAGCCGATATGTTCCACCTTAATGTGAGATGAAAATGGGTCTGGAGCACCACGTGGTAGTATACTAGGGCTAAATACCCTCTCGTGCGAATTCCAAATTCAAATATTATTAGTAAATAGTACTGCTAGCCTCCTAAATCAAAAAAACAGTTTCCTAGAATTGAATTCAACAGAACAAGAAGATGCAAAAAAGTGGTAGAAATTAATTAAGCAACTAAGCAAGCAAATTATTAAGGCTGATGATGAAGATGCAAATCATGATGAAGCTCTCTGTAGATCTCCATTGATGCCCTAGCAGCACCGAGCTCAAACATCAGTTGGCTTCTCTCTTCTTCCCATCCATGGAATTCATCGACAATCCTTCCATCTTTCGCTTTCATTTCTTCCTGTGATACCTTCAAGCTCAAATCAAGTTTAGCTTTCTCTCGCCCGGTATTTTCCTCGTCTATTTTGTCGTTCCCTTCGTCTTTTTGTTTCACTTCTTCCTTTGAATCCTTCGAGCTAGCAATCTCTTGCCTGGTAATTTCCTCATCCATTTTGTTCCTTCTGTCATTCGCTATCACTTCTTCCTTTGATTCGTTCAAGCTAAAATCAAGTTTAGCTTTCTCTTGCCCGGTATTTTCCTTGTCTATTTTGTTGTTCCCTTCGTCTTTTGCTTTCACTTCTTCCTTTGAATCCTTCGAGCTAGCTTTCTCTTGCCCGGTATTTTCCTCATCCATTTTGTTCCTGCCATCGTTCGCTTTCACTTCTTCCTTTGATTCGTTCAAGCTAAAATCAAGTTTAGCTTTCTCTTGCCCGGTATTTTCCTCGTCTATTTTGTTGTTCCCTTCGTCTTTTGCTTTCACTTCTTCCTTTGAATCCTTCGAGCTGGCTTTCTCTTGCCCGGTATTTTCCTCATCCATTTTGTTCCTTCCATCTTTCGCTTTCACTTCTTCCTTTGATTCGTTCAAGCTAAAATCAAGTTTAACTTTCTCTTGTTCAATTTTTTTCTTGTCCGTTCCGTTTTTATCCTTGCCAGATTCCTGCAACAACAACCATGATCAAATTAACTCCTCTCTCTCTCTCTCTCTCTCTCTCTCTCTCTGTAAAAAGTATTAGCGAAGTCGGACTGGTTTCCCACATACCGTATGTGTGATACATACAATGTGCTCTAAAATTTAATTTTGAGTTGTGGAGATCGGAATTCACTAGTAGAAAAAAATTTGAGCATATGGGATTGAAAAACTAGGGGTAACTGTAACCCAGAGAGAGTGAGAGAATAGATTAATTGCTGTAGCAAGTTTCACAAAACAATGGCAATTACAGATAGAATGCGTTGGTCTAGTATCATTTCATATCCATAGGAATATACATGGAAGAAAATACTCCATCCGTTCCAAATTGCTTGCCTTTTCCGGAGGACCATTATATATTTTGCGCCCACAAAAAATAAGTGTTTACAAGATTTTAACTTTTGCCAAGCGAGAAACACGTAGACGAGCAATGCAAGAAACACAAGTTTAGAACACAGCTGCGTCCAAGAGCAGTTCATGCTCGGAGACTCGCATGCGCCGAACGGTTTTGACTCCAGTGTTCTGGACTTGAGTTCGGAAATTGTGTATTTTTCTTTTTTCTTTTTTTTTGATTGTTGGTATATTGGGTTTTGTGGAGATGTACCTGTGGATATTTGAAGTTGAGAATGTAGAAACTGTTGGAGAGAATAAGTAATAAGATGGCTGGAAGCAAGAAGTGCCATGGGTCACTTGGAACCCACCAGTTGATCACGAGACAGGCCGCGACTCGTTCCACCCAGAACACGAACTTCTCATCGTCGGCCTGTTCTCCTCCTCCTCCTCCTGAAGATTTATCATGGTTCGCTTTAGGAGGAGGATGAGGCTCTGATCTAAGTACTTGCTGTGGAGGCTTCAGTCATGGTCTCGGTATCTAACCGGATCACCATCAACCGAGGCCTCATATTAACACGAGCCTGTGTATATCTTTCTGTTTACTCGTTCGGCGTCAGGTCTCCTGTTGACACTTCGGTTAATTACCGAGGTGTGCATTCCGTTTGGGTCTCTTGGCAGAATGCAGCATAGCAGGAGGGGACCATGAGCAACACGTGGCGAAAAGGATCATCTGGGCCAGGCCTGCCCATGTGCTTCGTAACCGTCTTATCCAGTGCGTCATCTATGACGTCACCCGAAGCGGTTACCTAAGCGTGATCTCCACGCACTAGCTTGGAGCCCAAGTTAACCTAGGTCTATAAATACAAAGGGATACTCATCTTTGAGAGGTATGCCATCTTTTCCTAACCCTAGACCTAAAAGCATCTCTCCTTACATCTAACTTGATCGTCGGAGGGTCACTAGGCTATTCCAGCCTTAGTGACTTGGTGCAGGGTCAGCGGCGGAGGAACGGAGCAGCGGAAGTGAAGTACTAGTTCAGGCGAAGGTCCTTCCTCCTAAATCGAACCCCTACAATTGGCGACTCTGCTGGGGACCTAGCCATCCTTTCAACTTTCACCTCCCCCCATCTGCTCCGTTAAAACATCCAGAATCAAACATGGTGGAGATCGACGACGCACATCACGGTGGTACCGCCCACGGGCTCGGTTCCCTCGTGGACCACAGCCTGGCTTCTGGCGGAGCGGCGGCCCATGGAAAGAACCACATATCCATCGGAGTTGGCGCCGGAGCATCAGCTCCAGACGCAGGCCCATCTTCCGAGCTCCACTCCTACATCTGCCATCTCGAGCGCAAAATCGACGATCTCACGACGGTCGTGGACCGCGACAGACACGTCCGAGACGAATTGGCGGAGATCAAACACCTCCTCATCTCCCCATCCCATTCCTCCGGGAGCCGCGGCGGAAGAACAAACCGTCGCACCCCCCCCACGCAGTCACGAAGCCGGTCACCAGCTAGAGCACAGACCCTGCCCTTCAGTCAAGGATCGTCTTGAGTCACCAAGACCGGTGGACACACGAGCCCCAAAAGAAACATCGCGCAGGGACCGTTCTCGCTCTCCTGCGCAACTTCGAAGGAGGCCATCGGCCTTTGACAGGCTCGGTGGTGGGAGCGTCTCTGCCTCCTCCACCCACTCCGTCCTTGTGGGCAGGACAGGCCGGGAATTTACCCCTAGCCTCACAAGGGCATCCAGGGGAGATGACGGCCTTGTCGAGATCCAGACTAGAGGATACCGCGAGCGCCTGAAGGGCCCCCGAGCCAGAAGTCCCATCGTCTCGCACCCCGGCGGCGCAAACAGCAGAAGCCCGGTCACCGAGCGCCTCGAGGCTTCCGCTCGGGATAGCTACCGACATCATCGCCAGGAGCATTTTCCCAGAAAATCGGTTAGTATCGATCCAAAGAGAAAGGAGCACGAACGATTGGACAAACTCGTCCCCAAGAAGCGTACAGCGACTGAGCGTCCAGACGGCCCCGACCGTTCGATCCGACCTCATCGCGATGCGCGACTTGCACGACTCTCGACCTCTCCATTCACAAGAGAGATCGACTCGGTTACCCCCCCCAAAGGATTCTCCCAACCTAAGTTTGCCAAATATGACGGCAAGACCGAGGCGTACACTCATCTGGTCCAATATAAAACCGTCATGTCTCTGTTTCTTCGGAATGAACCCTCGGACGACGCTTTCTTGTGCAAAGTGTTTCCAGCAAGCCTCGGCAACCTGGGCCTCACTTGGTTCAATCAACTCCCAGCTCGGTCAATCTCCTCGTTCGACTCCCTCTGTGACGCCATCATGGCACGGTTCGTAACGAGCAACAAGCACGAGAAGGAGATCGACTCCCTCTTAGCCCTCCGTAAGAGGAACGACGAAACGCTTCGGCAGTACGCCGGCCGTTATTGGGAGTTGTTCAATGAGATAGAAGGTTGCGACGGTGTCATCTCTGCCCGAGGATTCAAGCTCGGTCTCACATCCCAGGACGAGCAAGTCTACGACGACCTTGCTCGCCATAAGCCGAACTCTATGAAGGACCTTATGACTCGAATCGAGAACTGGTGTCAGCTCATCGAGTCCAAGGCAGAGAGAGGCATCGGGAAGCCTATAAGTTCAAAAGCGTTGAACACTTCGGTATCCATACCGGCCCCCGCACCTGTCTCAACACCGAAAAAACAGGTCAACACAATCAAGCAGTCGCCGAGGAGGGGACCGAAACCAAGTGACTTCAACGCCGAAAAGACCGTCTTCACCATTCCCATCTACCGGATCATTGATCAAGTGAAGGATCAGCCCTTCTTCTCCTTCCCCAATCAAAAGCTCGGAACCGAAAATGGAAAAATCAAGAATCCCATCGTTCGATGCAGCTACCATAGCGAGCAAGGTCACTTCACCACAGCATGCAAGCCCTTCAAGGCCTACTTGGAACAGCTTGTTGCTGGTGGCCACCTCGGCAACTTCATCGATCACGAGAAGACGACGGCTCGGACACAGAGGACCGAATCACATACCGAGGAAGAGGTACAGACAATCAACGTCATACACGGTCCCTTGAACCCCGAAGCAGCTCGAGTCATCCGGGCAGAATTGAATGAAGCCTCCTCCTCCAAGCAGGTCATGCTAGTTGGCCCCGAACCGAAGCGCCCCAGAACCGACGACGGCTCCAAATGGACGATAACATTTACCGAGAAAGATCTCGACCGCGTCCAGCTTCCCCACAATGACGCCCTCGTGGTCACGCTACGCATCGGAAATTTCAACGTCCGTCGCGTCCTCGTAGACCAGGGCAGCTCGGCCGAAGTCATGTACTACTCTCTTTTCAAGGATCTAAAGATTCCCGAGACCGACCTCCGTCCTTCCGAAGTTCCCCTTATCGGCTTCAACGGAGCTCCTGTCTGGCCCATCGGTATGATCACTCTTCCTGTCCGTGCCGGCTCGGTAACGCTTGAAATAGACTTTGTGGTGGTCGACGTCCCTGGCCCTTACAACGCCATTGTCGGTCGAACCTGGCTGCATAGGCTTAAAGCGATTGCCTCCACTTATCACCAAGTGGTACGTTTCATCGGCACTAACGGGCACCAGGAAGACCTGTACGGAGACCAGACCGCGGCCAAGCAGTGCTACGTCAACGCTGTCCGAAGCACCAAACAGACCCCCCGGGTGAATCTCATTGAAGCACCCAAGCCCCAGTTTTGGAGGACGTCGGCAGATCCCCCGACGACAAAACCGTTGAAGATGTGGCCACAATCCCAATCACCGAGGACGGCTCCCGTTTCTTCCTTGTCAGTTCCTCACTTAGTGACACTGATCGGAACAAGACGGTAGCTTTTCTCAACCGAAACATTGAAGTGTTCGCCTGGACTCCCTACGAGATGCCGGGGCTCGACCCCTCTTTCATCTGCCACGAGCTCAACGTCGACAAAACCAAGCGACCGGTCGTACAGAAGGCACGACGGTCCTCTCCTATTCACTCCGAGGCCGTCATTGAAGAAGTCAACCGACTCCTAAACGCTGGGGCAATCAGAGAGGTCCAGTACCCCAAGTGGTTGGCTAACACCGTTGTAGTCAAGAAGAAGAATGGCAAATGGCGTGTCTGCGTCGACTACTCCAACCTTAACGATGCTTGCCCGAAGGACTTCTTTCCTCTTCCCCGAATTGACCAGCTTGTCGACGCCACCTCCGGACACGAGCGACTCAGCTTTTTGGATACGTACCGGGGCTACCACCAGATCGCCATGAGCGAAGGCGATATCGAGAACACCGCCTTCATTACCCCCCACCGGATCTTCGGTTACCTTGTCATGCCCTTCGGTTTAAAGAATGCCGGAGCAACCTTCCAGCGAATGATAACCAAGATGTTCGAGCAATTACTGGGCGACACTATGCTGGCATACATTGACGACATGGTGGTTAAAAGTCTTCGCGCCGGTGATCATCTAACTCACCTCGCCGAAGTCTTTGAGATACTCAAGCGCCACAAACTCCGCCTCAATGCCGAGAAATGTGTCTTCGGCGTCAGCTCCGGCAAATTTCTTGGCCATCTCGTCTCCCGGCGCGGTATTGAGGCCGATCCTTCCCAAATTCGAGCAATTGATCAGCTCTCGGCTCCCCACAACAAGCGCGATGTTCAGCGTCTAACCGGGATGGCTGCTGCTCTGAATCGGTTTATAAGTCGCTCCTCGGACAAATGTCAGCCATTTTTCGCTCTACTAAAGGGCAGCCGACGAAGCTTCAACTGGACAGAAGAATGTGACCGAGCCCTCCAGCGACTAAAGGAGTATCTTTCCACGGCTCCACTCCTCGTCACTCCAAGGGACCAGGAGGACTTGTTCCTCTATCTAGCTATCTCCCCGCACGCCGTAAGCTCGGTGCTCGTCCGACAGGAGGGTCGGGAGCACCAGCCAATCTACTACTCCAGCAAAACCATGACACCCGCCGAGACGCGCTACCTCCCCCTAGAGAAGCTCGTGCTCGCCCTAATCTCAGCCTCCCGAAAGCTTGCCCCATACTTTCAGTCCCATCGCATCATCGTCCTGACCGAGTTCCCCCTCAAATCTCTTCTCCGGAAGGCCGATCTCTCCAACCGAATTTCACAATGGGCCGTTGAGATTGCCAATTTCGAAATCCACTTTCAGCCTCGGACAGCAATAAAGGCTCAGGTGCTGGCTGACTTCATCGCAGAGCTTACACCGCCCAACGTATCTGCCTCGGCACCACCACCGAGCACCGAAGCAGTACTCCAGGCCAACCCTAGCACAGCCTGGCAGCTCTTTCACGGAGATGTATGGAAAATGTACGTCGATGGCGCATCCAATAGCCGAGGCGCAGGTGCAGGCGTCGTTCTTCTTTCACCCTCCGGTGTCTTGCACGAAAGCTCCTTCTCCATCAATTTCCCAGCCTCTAACAACGAGGCCGAATATGAGGCGTTGATCTCCGGACTCAAGACTGCCGAAGCCATTGGCATCGAGGAGCTCGTCGTTTACAGCGACTCCCAGTTGGTGGTTAACCAACTCTCTGAAGAATACGAAGCTCGGGATGACCGGATGCGTACCTACCTCAGCGCCGCAGTCCAGCTCATTCAACGCTTTAAAGCAATCAGAGTCGAGCATATTTCAAGGGAACAGAACGCCCACGCCGACGCCCTGGCAGGGCTCGCTTCGGCATTCTCATGTACCGGACACCGATCCATTTCCTTCAGTTCTATCGACAAGCCCAGTTTTGAGCTCGAAGACCTACAGAAGGAAGTACTCAACATAGAGCTCGGTCCGAGCTGGATGGATGAAATCGTCCTTTACCTGAGAGAGGACTCCCTGCCCACTGACAAAAAGGAGGCTCACCGACTCCGAAACAAAGCTGCTCTCTTCTGGCTCAATCCCAACGGCAAGCTTTACCGAAGATCATTCACCGGGCCGTACTTACTGGTTGCACACCCACATCAAGTTCCGGGCATTATCGAAGAGCTTCATGCCGGTGACAGCGGTTGTCACTCCGGTGGACGATCGTTCGCCCACCGAGCCCTCACTCAGGGATATTGGTGGCCGACAATGAAGAAGGACTCTGAAGAGTTCGTCAAGCGTTGCAAAAAGTGCCAGATGTTCGCTCCCATTATCCATCAGCCGGCCCGGGACCTGAGCCCTCTCACCAGCCCCTGGCCCTTCTCCCAATGGGGCATGGATATCGTTGGAAAGCTCCCAGTCGCTCCGGGTGGATTCAAGTTCCTTTTAACCGCAACAGATTATTTCTCGAAATGGGTCGAGGCCGAGCCCCTGGTAACCATCGAAGAAACAGACGTCATCCGCTTTGTGTGGCGCAACATCATCTCACGCTTCGGTGTGCCGTTCGCCATAATTACTGACAATGGAGGGCAGTTTACAGGACAGAAGTACCGGGCTCTGCTTGACGAATACGGTATCAAATGGGACACGTCCACTCCGGCTTACCCCCAGGGCAACGGACAGGCTGAGGCGGCAAACAAAGCAATTTCATCCGGACTAAAGCGACGACTCGAGTCACGGCGAGGAAAGTGGGCCGAAGAGCTGCCCAGGGTACTCTGGGGCTACCGTACGACGCCTCGGCGATCAACCGGTCGCACACCTTTTTCCTTGGCATTCGGAATGGAGGCGGTCATCCCACTCCAAGTCGGACTCCCAACAATGAGAACAGAAAATTTTGATGAGTCGGTCAACAACACCACCATTGCTTCGGACCTCGATTTAGCCGAAGAAGAACGGGACAACGCAAGGATAAAGCTCGCTTCATACCAACAGGAGGTTGCAAAGGGTTACAACCAAAGCGTGCGCCTCCGGTCATTCAAACCTGACGACCTTGTTTGGAAAAAGGTGGTGGAGAAATCCAAAAAGCGAAAGCTAATGCCCAATTGGGAGGGTCCTTACCGAGTTCTCAAGCACCTCGGATCGGGTAACTACAAATTGGAGAAGCTGGATGGTTCCCCCATCGCTAAGTCATGGAATGCAAACAACCTGAAAAAGTTCTACGGATAGTGCTCGGTTACCGAAGCCCGTTTGATCTTTATTACGTTGCGTTTTCTTTTGAGAATTTTTGAAGGCAATCAGCTTATGTATTGACAATACTCCGAGTTTTAATGAGAATTCTCTTTGGAACTGTTCGTACAACTGATTGTTTAAATTACTTATACTTGGTCTATTCTTGCCCGGACCATTTTATACCGACTTCGGGGATATTGTTCTCCTATAGGTGATACCCTCGGACAAAATTCCCACCAAGTCACCCAGGCCTCTTCGGTCGTCTGAATTTCTGGTCACTCGCTGTAAGGATACTCAGCCTCTCTCTCCGAGCCCCTTACACCGACCCACCAGAAACCTCTCACTGTTCGGACTCGCCGCGTAACGAACCTATGGCAGAAGCCATACCACTTCGTTACCCCGGCCTACGTCCCTTGCAGTAATACCATCCCGCGCCTGCTCGATAAGCTCATTACTCAGCAGGGGCGTGCAATGTCAAAAATTCATTAAAACGAGTGGCTCTGATTCGGTCCCTACCGGCCCTCCTACTAGCTGGGGCTTCGGGACGAGTCACTTTTTCTTGATTAAACATCTTTTTTATGCTTGGCAAAACGATTCGGTTAACGCTTCGGTTAAACTTGTTTCTACAAACTTTCCAAGTCCCACCGAAGCAGGGGCATCATAACCTAAGGAGCAAACCAATCAAACAAGCATTTCAAAGAGAAACATTCAAGAAAATAAAGAGCATTCATTCACGAACTATTAACAAAAAGGGTACTGCTTCAATATCAAATATTTGCAAACTCTGGAACAGCAAACTCCCAATGTTCGGAGCCGTCCAGTCAAAAGTTACAGAATTCAAAGACAAAAGTAAAAGAAGACGCTATCCTAAGAGCAAGCTGGCAGGTCGAACCGGACCTCGGACGCCGGGGCATTTGGATCAGCTTGGTTCCCAGGACCTTGGTCCTCGGACGCCGGCTCCACCACTTCCTCCTCCTCTTCTGGAAGGACAAGCTCCTCGAGAGGCGCCTCGGGGAGGTTTCGGAGATCAGAGTCTTCGGGGAGGCCGAGCCTCTTCACCAGGGCTTCATGGCCATACCGAAGGCCGTCCAAGAAACGGTCCCGATGCAGCTCCGCCTCAATCTCCCGAACTTGCTTTTTGTACTCTACTCCGGCTGCATCCCAGCCTTCATCGTAGCCTCCCTTCCTCGCGAAGTCAACCTCTGTGGCCCTGGTGACTCACATTGTGTTGGCATCCTCCTCGGCCTTGGCGGCTCTGGCCTCTGCCTCCACTCTCTCCCTGTCGCATCTCTGGAAATCCGCCAGGTAAAGATCGCAAGTCTCCCGAGCCAGCTTGAGGTCCTCCTCCTTCTGAGCCAGCTCCCGGGCAAGCTTGTCGTTCTTCTCTTCCTGCTTCTTGCATCGGTCATTGATGGCCAATGCCCGAGCTCCAGCCTGCAAACAGAAAAATACAAGAAATTCAACAAAGTGCAAACTTTCAGACTGAAGAAAATGGGACACAAACCATTAACTTACATTGAAGAGGGCCTGAGCAATTTCGGCCGTAATGTCCTCCGTCAAGCCGGTGACAGCCCGGGCGTCCCTAGGAAGAATGCTTCCTTGGAGCATCCCGAAGGCCACGCCGAGGTTTTTGACACTGTCGGCATGGTGGATCGGGCGGCCAGCAAAATGCCGAAACTCGGGAGCCCAGGGGAGTTCCCTTGGATTGACCCAGGTGCCTTCCTCTTCTCCACCGGTTCTCCCTCCGAGCTCCTCCCGTTCCTCCTCGATCAGGATCGTCTCCTGACCTCCGGCTCCCTCCTCCCGCCGAGTCCTCTTTTCCGGGGGCTCCTGCGGCGAGACTGGGGTCGGTCTTGAAGTCCCGGCACCAGGAGTACCGGGGACTGTCCCCCTGCCCCGGCCAGCAGGCCTTCGGCGCCTCAGGTTCAGCACCTCTCGGGTTCCCGTGCCCTCCATTTCCTCGCTCAGCCCGGTCCTCTCTGGGGTCTCACGATCAACCTCGTGGCGAATCACTCCCTGAGGCCCTGATGTGCTGCCCTCGGCCTCGTTCTGTCCTCTTCCCACACCTCTTCCGGCTCTCCCTCCTCGGCCTCGTCCCCGACCTGCCCGTGGAACCCCCTGCTGTCTCGGTTTTTTCTTCAGAAAGCCTGTATAAGTCGGGGTATACCCAAGCAGTTCTGGCGCGTACCGACTTGTTATGGGAATGGCGTAGGCCGCTGTAATCCGAGCCCGGTCAGCTCTCTCCCAAAGCTGTTGCACGATTCCCTCGCCTGCAAGGCAAAATCAAAACAAGAGATCAACACGAAGTACGCAAGGCATACGAAAACAAATGAAGCCTCTACCGAAAAGTAAATTCTACCAACCAGGAGCCCCGGTCCCAAACTGTACTCTGGTAGTGGTATCGACATTCTCCCCGGGCCCAAACATAAAATTGCCGGTCACCGAGATGTAGATGTTTGCCCACTCCTCAGAATCGGGGAGCTGATCGACGAGGAACGTGTCGTACCCCGTCCTGCACGAGAGATAATATCGGTTGCTCTCTCAGTTTACTCCTAGGAGGTGTACGCCGAAGAGTTCTTCGACCCCAAACGTCAAGTTGAACTGCCTCCTCAGCTCAACAATGCTTGTGATGATTCGGTAGGAGTTTACTGTAAGCTGGGAGGAAGTAAGGGAGACGGTCCGGAGAACTCGTCGGACAAATTGATGAAGGGGGAATCTAATCCCTCCCTCGGTGATAGCCATCAAAGGAAAGATCAACTCCCCTGGTCGGTGAGGAAGGACCTTGGGGTTGTTGTCGGGAAGCAGCCGGACCTCTACGCCCGGAGGGATGCTGTAAACCCTTTTGAACTCGGCGTAGGCAGCCGGGGTCCCATTAAAATACTGGCTCACGTAGGGGCACGGCCTCATCGGCCTTCTTCGTCCCCGAACCTCCTCGGGGGCATCCGCAAATGGACCGGGTCCGCGGCCAGAAGTACTTGGGGCTTCCATCTCCCAAGAAGCGAGGGTTGTAATTGGGCGTGGAGCTCTAAGAGGGTCCGAAGGCTCGATGACGTCCAATGGAATTCGGTAAACGGCCTGGGCACGACACTCCTCAAAAATCTCCTCAAGATCGGCAGAAAGGGAGCTACTGGTACTGTTCGAGGAGACTTCAATGACCATTCGCCCCTACCTAGCAAGAGAAGACGTGCAAAAACCCGTTAGCTATATGCTCAGGGAAAAGCAACATGACCTAGCAAGCATGGGGCGAAATGGTCATCGCTCCTCGGTAGGTTCCTAGGCATCTCTCCCCGAGAAAGGCGCCCGAGGCCGGTGGTCGTTTCTATGGTCTCAGGTTGAAGATTGGCCTCGGGAAGAATACGGGCCTCGGGTTTAATCTGGAGCTCGGGAAAACTAAGAACAGCACAGGAAACGCCCAGCGCCGCCGCGGGAAGAGCGACGGCGAACGGCGGAACAGTCCCAACGCTTGAGAAATGGGGATTGGAATGAAGAAAACTTGAGGAAAATGATCAAAACGCGAAAACTAGCGACTGAAGATCGTCATACCTGAGTTTCGTGACGAGATCCGCGCCAAAAAAGCTCAAAATCTCGATCAAATGCTGGGAACAGACGGCGGCGGCGGTTCGACTTCAGAAGCAGCGAGAGCGTAGCCATCTTCCCTCTGCCTTCCCTATTTATAACAAGAGAGACGGAGTTAGGCGCGGGAAACGAAGCGTCGTGCACCGAGCCGTCAGATCTTCGACGCGTGTCGCCATCGGACGGCTAGTATCAAGGACTATACACCGAGGACAGGCGCCGGATATTCAGACCTTAGGCATGTTGACGCGTGTCACCGAAGCGACGTTTCGTACCAATCAACTGACATGGCACGTGCCGAGGCAGCTTTCTGATTCTGAGACCTCGGCAACAGCTGACACGTGGCTCTTCTCTGGCGCGGATTGAACAGGAATCTACCGAAGCAATTTCACTCTTCGGTTATTCTCTAAAAACATCAAAGCCTGATATCTCATACGACGGGGTCAAGACCCTGAAGCAGAGGTGCCTAGCCCCAGGGACTTGAGGGGCTATTGTGGAGGCTTCGGTCATGGTCTCGGTATCTAACCGGATCACCATCAACCGAGGCCTCATATTAACACGAGCCTGTGTATATCTTTCTGTTTACTCGCTCGGCATCAGGTCTCCTGTTGACACTTCGGTTAATTACCGAGGTGTGCATTCCGTTTGGGTCTCTTGGCAGAATGCAGCATAGCAGGAGGGGACCATGAGCAACACGTGGCGAAAAGGATCATCTGGGCCAGGCCTGCCCATGTGCTTCGTAACCGTCTTATCCAGTGCGTCATCTATGACGTCACCCGAAGCGGTTACCTAAGCGTGATCTCCACGCACTAGCTTGGAGCCCAAGTTAACCTAGGTCTATAAATACAAAGGGATACTCATCTTTGAGAGGTATGCCATCTTTCCCTAACCCTAGACCTAAAAGCATCTCTCCTTACATCTAACTTGGTCGTCGGAGGGTCACTAGGCTATTCCAGCCTTAGTGACTTGGTGCAGGGTCAGCGGCGGAGGAACGGAGCAGCGGAAGTGAAGTACTAGTTCAGGCGAAGGTCCCTCCTCCTAAATCGAACCCCTACACTTGCTCCTCCGCCATTGATTCACACAGAAATGAATTAGTGATATCAAGAGAGAGAGAGAGAAAAGGAAGAAGAAGAAGATTTGAATCCGAAACCCTAAACCCAAGGGTACTACCACGGCTCTCTCTCTCTCTCTCTCTCTCTCTCTCTCTCTCTCTCTCTCTCTCTCTATGTATATGTCTTGTTGCGGGGGTAATACATGTAGAGAAGATTTTATACAAAGGAAATCTTTGTGGGCAATGTATTCGGACTTAGGGACGAGAAATTTCAGGGTGCAAATTTGGTATCTCAATGGCAGCCAGTGTCCATCCAAGCCGTCCAAATTCGATCACCTTCTCTCTCTTCCTCTACTCAAATTTGGGTCATCCAAAACACGTTTTGATGGCTCAGATGCACTGCTACCGGGTACCACGTGTACAATACCCTTTTTGCATCCAAAAATTTGTCGTCACGAATACATGCGTCGGGAGTAATTTTCTTCACGAAACCGTTCTGGGCAATCTATATACTGTATAGGATAGTAGAATGACGTTTTGTATGGAGGAACATAGGTGCGACAAGTGGTACAATTTGATTTGCCAAAGCAATTTCTTAATTATCATTTTGTCAAAACTTTCAAAATATATCTTCTTTTAATAAGCAAACCCCTTGATTTGTGGGGTAAATTTTTCAAACGATACAATGATTGGTGGAGATAGATGAGGGGAACGCAATCAGATAAATATGGCATAAGTATATATATATACCTATCCAATATAGCATTATCAAATTCTAGATTTCATCGCTGGCCAGAGATAATTCATTGGCGTACTCTTGATAGAATCAACCAATTAATAACCATCCGGAAATTAAGCTGCTACGATGAGATTTCATTTCTAGATTTACAAGTGTACGTAATCTCCTCTCCTATCACGTCTTTATCATTTCAAATTATAGTTTTCTTAATCTAGATGTGTTACAAAAATTCACGGAAAACCGACCGATTTGTTCGGTTTTGGTCAGGGAGATGGCGGCATTTTTCTGGCCGACCCCAAATGAGTTGATAGCACCTGAAGGGTTTGTGCCAAAGAGCTTAGAATGGAGCAAACTCATAAGCCCCGGACATTGGGCACGAGGCCAACCTCATGGGATCGAGTTCGAATTTACTCTTTGCAAGAGTCAAGGAGCTTGACTATCAAGCATGTTAAGTGAGCTTCTATACTTAAACATTTCTCCGATTGTGCTCGAGTTATGTCACTAATAGAAGATAAAATATAACATGGATGTACAGTGTTGATTTTAATTAAACATTTCCTTAAAAAATGAGTACAGGAACGTGATTTTCTTTTTTTCTTTTCTTTTTTTTTCTTTTTTATGTTATGACGGTCACAATATGTGAATGTTTTTTGCTCTATTCACCCAATCACAAGAACACATTACATTAACTTGATTTATACAGGTACATTTGAAGTCTTGATATAAATTCTTTTTATTTTGACCAGGTTTATTTTTTCAAGATTCCGGTTATGTAGTGCAACAAATAGTAACGGGTAATAGCTTATGCGTATTCATGGCTCTTTAGTTGAGGCATGGATGCGTTTGCAAACTTTTAAAATGGGTGGGGATATGATGGTGCCATGGTTGGGCTAGTGGTTATCAGGTTATGGTAAGTAGTCAATTGGTTACTAATTTGCTCATAATCATTATTTAATGGAACCTTAAATATTATTATGAATATTTAATATTTGAAGGGCAACAAAATTACTTTTGTGGTGGGGTTTCGAAATTTGGTCACACATAAATTGAGCATGAGGTACAATGAAGAAAAACAAATACATTGTCATTGGCCTAAGTGGTCGTGCTCTTCAATATGTTAAAACGGTTTTCCTAACCTTCGCCCATTATGCGGAGGATAATATGCCGATAATTTCAAATAAGCTTTGATATTAATGCATATCTCACAAATATCAATACATTTTTCTCAGATATTAATGCATCTTTTACCTATTATCCTACACTCTTTGGGTGGAGGTTAGAATAATCCATGTTAAAATAGTGTTTGTGATTCTTTGACTTAGAGAAATGATTCCCATTTAAATTTTCTATAATTCATTCATTTTGATGTAGAAAACTGTGCAAATTTAAGTGAATTATATTGTGCGACGTCCTTACATGAATATGAAAATACTATGTTCAAAATTAAGCTCATGATGTCCAAGTGAAGTGATAGATAATGTTATCAATTTGAAGATTTCTTTGGAGTAAACTTTTTTCTAAAAGCACTTCGATCAAGTCCAAAATTTGGTATGAAATTTTGTTTCGCACATTGGAGATGCTCTCATATGCAATCTCATGTCCTACTTAATTAAGTCAGTGTTTATTTGTGAAGGTTCTAAGTATCTATTTTAGTAGTTCACCTCGATCTCCCAATGGTGAGGACAAAGGAATATTGGTTGTGTTTTTTTTTTTTCTCGACAAACGAAGATTTTTATTAAGCTCGAAAGGGTACATCAAGAAAAAAAGAGAACACAAGGTGTGCATCTCAAAAGGATAGAACGAAAAAACAAACAAACACCTCAATAGTAAGTTAAAATTTCAGTTTCCGAATCCCGTCCAAATACCCCTTAAAGTCCTCAATCGAGTATATCTTGATATCGTGTTTGGTCTTCATCCACATGGCTACCCTTGTTTTAATTAGATCCGCCATATCCCAAACCAGCGTAGAAGCATTGTTGAAGATATAATCATTCTGCACTAGCCATACGACCAAAGTGTTGCATAGAAACAAGTTTCCTAAATATCTTTGTCTAAGTTTCGAAACCTATTCCCAAACCACCAGTTAGCCAAAGCCTCTTCCGATGAAGGGCACACCCATTTAACATCCCACCAATCCAAAATCAAGGACCAAACATCCCATAAAAATTTACAATGAAAGAACAAGTGTTGGGGAGTTTCCAGGTGCAAAGAGCAAAGGGGACATACCAGTAATTGGGATTCCGTAATAATATTTCGACTTCGTAGAACCGACCTCGTTGCCACTCGCTATTGGACAACCAGCCACGAAAAGATTTCCACTTTTGGGGGTTCAAGTTCTTCCATAGGGAACCCAGCACGGCATTCCTTGACTGACTCATCAATAACTCCCTTTGTTTATAAGCTGATCTAACCGTGAAGCTCCTATCTGCTGTCCAAATCCATTGTAAACAATCAGCTCCTATCTGCTGTCTAATAATAACTCTACTTGGTTGTGTTGCTTGTTGTGTTGTGATGTTGTACGCGTGTAGCATTTTTGATATCTATATAATATGGAGCAATATTTTTGAATTCGTTATATTTTGGACCATCGAATTTGTACATATTTTTTTTATAACTGAGATTTATGGATAGTAAGACTAGAAATATAATTGAAAAGAATAAACATTTGACAACAAAGAATTACTTTTGGCCGCAATGAATTACTCTTGGCCTAGAATTACTTTTGGCCGCATCGAATTACTTTTGGTTGCATCGAATTGCACTTGGCCGCATCGAATTGCTCTTGGCCGCGAACAATTACTTCTGGCCATGAAAAATTACTCTTGGCCGCTATAAATTGCACTTGGCCACATTGAATTGTACTTGTCAACATCGAATTGTCCTTGGCCGCTACTAATTACTCTTGGCTGCATCAAATTGCTTTTGGTCGCGTTGAATTGCACTTGGCCTCATCGAATTACTTTATGGTCTAGCAATTATTTGCGGTCAAGTGCAATTCAATGCGGCGAAGAGATTATTCTTTGCGGCTTAAAATAATTCTTCGCGGCCAGGAGTAATTCTTCGTCGCCAAGAGTAATTCTTTGCGGTCAGGAGTAATTCTTTGCGGCCAATAGTTTTTCTTCGCATAAAATTCTTTTTCTTTTTAACTAATAGGTAAGAGAACAAAATTGTTGTTCAATACAACTTGAGTTGTTGGTTTAGATGATTTGGAGTCTCATGATCTATCTAGGATAGAAGATTGTAGGTTTTTTGTTGGAGCCTTTTGGGTAAACAGAGTTTGAAACTCTACTCCTTACTTGGTTATATGTAATCTTGGAACTATTTCATTTTTCTATTTTTTTAGGTCAGTTATAGAAACAATTGCGATAGATGTGTCACTTCTAAGTGAGTGGACGTTCAAAAAATTGAATTCGAGTTGGAAGCCCGTTTGATTATACATGCTTAATATCTCTGATGGTATCCCTGAATGCAGCTAACGAAATTAAACAGATTTGGTAACATTTGTTATGTTAGACTATTTTATGAACTTTGTTAGATGGCCATGTTTGAAACTTATTCTTAAAATGAAAATTTTCGAGAAGTAGATTTTGTTGAGAGAAGGAAATTTTTTCTAATTCACGATTATTTGTTATGCTACTCTCGCATGAGGTTGGACCATACGTATATCCGACACTCACCTCATGTGAGATGACGTTAAAAAGAACCGTTGTATCCAAAAAAAAACTTTCAAAAAAGTATAATTTGATACTTCATTTAAACTATGTTTCGAAAGTATTGCGCCATGCCTTCTACTAGTTCATTTATATAACAAAGTTGCTCTTACTTGGAACAATATCCGTAGTATTAAATGACAACATAATTAGTAGTTGAAAACATAATTTCTCCAAATCCCGTGATTGCACCAGTTCCGGGATTGCACCGGTTCATTACTATATCCACCGTCCCAAATTTTTTGTTCGGTTTGCAAAATGAAGTGTTAAAAATAATACAATTTTTGCAAGAAAAAATCAAAAGTTTTTCAACAACTTACTAGATATATATCAATGATTATTTTTAATTTGTAAAAAAAGTTTGAATTTTTTCTTTAAAAAATTATATTATTTTTAACACTCTGTTTTGCGGACCGAACAAAAAATTTGGGACTGAGGAAGTAGTTAAATAATATACGGAATCATCTAACACTGTTTCAATGATCTATTATGCAACGTGCCAACGTTTGAATGGTTCGAGCTGGGACAAAATTTAGGACATAAATTACATGATGATTGAAGTGCCGGTAGATAAAGAGACGAGGAGAGTAGAACGTTGGGTCGAGACCCCAATCCCCAAATCTGCACTCCAAGCACAAGCACGAAATCAATCAAGCACGAGTATGAGAGATTCGAGGAAAAACTCCGTAATTGTATTATTCACAAAACAAATACAATTTACATGAAAAAACCTCCCCGGCACGTCACAACCCGACTGCCATCACTCCTCTCTCTCTCCCTCACTCCGACAATCTCTCCGGTATCTCCGAGGAGCCCGGGGAGCTCTCCGCTCATACTCTCTTGCCCTCTCTCTGTCACACAGCACACACTACACAGTGTGCACACACGGCACTTTGATACCACCAGGGGTTTTATCCCCTGTGGTCACACCCACCCAAAAAGGGTGTACCCCAACATAGAATGTCACCCCTTTCCTGCATACGGAAGTGAGACTGGGAACACGAGTGTGAAAACATCTTTAAAATACATCTCAACCTACTAAAATTTGAGGGACCAAGGATTAAGAGCGCAATTGCAGCGCATCAATTGAGAGCGGAAGCACGAGATATTTCGAAGAATTATGTGACTAAAGTTTGACCCCTTTTGATTATGAGGTCCACGCGCGATTACATAATTTACATTCATAACCCCTTCTTCTTTTCTTTTGGTAGTAATTTTTTTTTTTTTGGTGTACTTCGGAATATTTTTGGTAGTATTTTCTGTCGCTAAACAAACTCGAATAATGAAAGACCTATATTATCGAGACACAAAAAATGCAAAGCAACGTTTGTTTTCTCTTCACATAAAAGTCCATAGACCAATTTCAAACTCCTCGTATTAACTTTTGTTAGACACACCCATGTAATTCACAGCTTTCTCCACATCTGGTATGACCCTATGAGAGATACTTATTTCCGGAATCGCTATAAAGCAGCTCTCTATGGAGCTAAATGGTCTCAGCTATCGTTTTGGCATTGAACAGTTCGGATTTTAAAAAAACTTTTTTGGGAAAGAGTAAGTTTCATTTAAATTCGAATTGTCCAAAACACTTTTGGATGGTCCCGATACACCTCCGTAAAAACTTCGTTACGGTACCTTCCGTAAGAAGTTTTTCTTATGACCCCTCTCCTCATTTACTCTCAATTCTCGTTGTTGAGACATTTTGTCTCATCTTTGATTATGCACCCCGCACACACGGCGCGGTTCCGGTTCATTAAATGGAAAATCAATGGTGTGAAACTATTGGTTTTGAAGCGTCTGATCAACGGTCCAAATTTAATAGAACAAATGGGTGCCTTTCAAACGAATGGGTAATTAAATAAACTAGCTAATTCTTCAAAGGGTGTGTCTTTCGAACAAATAGGTGTGAATGGAACCAATTGTTCCAGGAGTGTGATGTTTACATGAAAGAGTGTAAACTACTACTCCACAAAATTCATACAAAAGATTTCTTGGAAGTCTTTAAATTTTTTTTCGCCTTTAGGCTTTGTTGAATTTTGGGAACGATTTTGCTTGAACCCAACAACAAACTTCATCGAGTTGGGGCAAATTACGTTCATAAGATAGTGTCTTCAGATATGCTTCAAAAGTCTTCGAATCTCATCATCTTAACATTCTGTCCCAACAAGCATCTTATTATCCATCACCCCATCACACACAATGACCCTACTAACATGCAAGCTTATATATATTTCCATCAAATTCCAGAGGCCTTTTTCCTTAGTTTTTGACACAAATATCACTTAATTTGATTCCTTTGGTATCGACACAAGTACAAAAAATTTCAAAAATTTCTCAAAAACTCATCCAAACACAACATAAGTTTTGGAAAAAA
Source organism: Rhododendron vialii (assembly GCF_030253575.1). Lineage (NCBI taxonomy): Eukaryota > Viridiplantae > Streptophyta > Magnoliopsida > Ericales > Ericaceae > Rhododendron > Rhododendron vialii. Next base: position 6,743,399 of record NC_080561.1, on the reverse strand, counting down.
GGAAAAAAGGGAGGGGATTCTCATCGAGGAGTGCTAGGTACAAAAAAAATCTACCCAAAAATTATCCAGAATGAGCAAATCAACGGTACAGATACAATTCAAAGTGAATATGTTCCATTGATTTGCTCTTTCGTAGTAATTTCCGGATAAATTTTCTTTGCACTTAGCATTTCTCATTCTCATCAGTCACTCTCAAGGTCCTACATAACCCTACACAAATATCCCCTAGTTCATATTAATGACTTGATTTCATAAGAAAAGATCACTAAATTTGAAAAACGTCAGTGTTTTGTGGTTTTGTTTCCCAACAAAAAAAGTCTTGTACACACAGTGTGTGGTTCCCATAGGTGTCCCGAAAACGGGAGGGGGAAAAAAAAAAAAAGTCTGTAGTCAATTCCAAAAAAAAAAACTTTGTTTTTACTAGTCTTCTTTTTCTTATTTAATTTGGTTAGGAGAGGTAAATAAAAAGAAGTCTTTTCTCTTGTTTTGCACTAATTATTTTGATAGTAAGAGAAAAGGCCAGGGACTTGGTTTTTGGTTTTATTAGGCCCCGTTTTTTTTTTTATCGGCAAGAGTAACATTTATTAGAGGGAAAGAAAGAAATTCCAACCAAAAATTGAAAAATATAGCCAGAAAGACAAAGCCCAATACAACATCTAAAGTTGTGCCCAGATAAAACAATACTGTAAATAACTAACTCAAACAATTCAAAAGGCCTAAGAAGCCCAGATTACATATTAAAACACAGCCAAACAAAAGCCAAAACTTAGCCCTAAGAATAAACGTCGCCACCCACCATCGATCAGAGCCTCCACCACTGCTTGTCTGCCACCACCAAGATCCACCTAGCCACCCCAACGGAGATGCAAACCGGAACCCTAAACATTCCAATCTGTCGCGGGCTACACTGTTCCGCTAAGGTTTGAATTAAAGGTGATGTATTGTAAGAAAATGACATGTCTCGTAAAATGTAAAATAAATACTTCAAAAATAAAAACCTTAACGAAATGGGGCCTTAGGAGTAATCAGTGAACGGTCCTCCTCTTTGGCCTTCAAGTCTCCTCACCATTGTCTTGTTCTCGTACAGAAACATTCCCATAAATTCGGAATACTACATTGTATGAATTCCTCTAGTACATGTACTTTTGTCCGTTTCCATGGAGATCGTGATGGAGAGAAAATAGACAGTTTAATTTCTAGGGAAATATCCAAGTCTCTGTTTTGATTAGAAAGATTTTGTGAGTATTAGTTTCAGGCTTTAAGCATAACTCGCAATAATTAAATTATTCACTATTTCGATTTACGGCTTCTTTTTTTTGGTAAACCAGACAATATTATAGAAACTTAAGCATAGGTAGTCACGGGATATTTAACCCCTACCGTATCATCAGCTAATTGTTTCAATAGAAATAAATGATCGAGGTTCAACAAGAAAAACATAAACTGAGTTAATTACACAACTGAAAAACGATTTCTTTGCAATAATATCTGCGCATCGGTTTCCTTTCCTTCGAACCTGGCGAGGATCACGGGCTTGGCACATCTCCATGAGTCGCCTGCAATCACAAATAAGAGAGATGCTACATACACTACATAGTTATACTACACGTTACACTACATTTTATGTGGAGCTCATTTCAGGTTTCAAAAAAATTCAGAAAAATATTCATAAATTCTAAAATATTATTTTATAGGGCTTTGTAAAAAATTAGCTTCAACGGATATTGGTTATTCTAATATGAGCACTTTTTGATCCAACATTGTTAACTTTAACAATTTTTGTTTTGCTTATTCTACTGTGGATGCTCTTAGGGCCCACAATTCTGTCCCAAAAGCTGAGTTGGAACCAATGTTCCTTTGAAATCCTTGAACCATTATGGTCATTAAATATGTTTTTTATTTTTATTTTTTAATAAACAAAAACAAAAACTCATTTCTTGTTTTTTCTAAATGAAAAATAAATAAACTCGCAACTTACCAAACAGAGCCTTGGTCTTTCGTTTTTGGGTTGTGATCACCCTACAAGGTGAGAAATGTAGCAATTCTAACCGGGATTCTGCCCGAGCTTCAATAAAGCCACTTCCATTTTATTCTTTGTTCTACATTTTTACTTTTATTCTCACAACAACAAAATGTAGACGGACAAATCCTAGCGGGTCATGATAGAATTGTGAAATGCATACACTGTCTATTTCGCTATACTATCTCCCACCCCGGACAGTGGCGCAGCCAAGAAATTTAGCGCGATGGGGCAGCATTAATTAGCATGGTCTTAGGGTGTGTTTGGGCTTGTGAGGCCCGTAGGGTGTGTTTGGGCTTTCCCCTCAGGCGTTTGGGCTTGGCCCGTTTTTAGGCCTCGGCTCTTTTCTAACTTTTGGTTGCATCCCCTCCCACCACTTGATGTACTCTTATTAAGTTTCTTAATAAAAATTTTGCCATTTCAAAAAAATATGTCTTAGTATTTTTTATTTTTCATAGTAAATAACCATAATATAAAAAAATAAACTTAGAATATAATTGCTATAATATACAGATAGATAATGGGTCTTTATGAAAAAATATATATGTAAAAGAAAACTTTTTTGAGAACTTTTTTTTATCGGCAAAAATATTTTGTTTATGAGCAAAGGGAAATGAGATTCTGACAAAACGTTTGAAAATACAGCCTTTTGGGAACAAAGCCCAACCACTCCTAAAGGGACGAAGCCCATAATACCCAAAGGTCTAAAACCTAGAATATACAATAAAGCACTTAATTGTCATTACCTTTATAATTTAGGAGTAAAACTGATATTTTTTAAAATTGCAGTGGGCATTGTGCCCCCGTTCGGCACACAGTCTCCGCCACTGACCCTGGATACGAACAATTAGACCTTGTTCGGTTAAGGGTTTTAGATTTTGGATTATAATCATTATCATATTTCTCTCTAATCATTACTCTCATTTTTCTCTCTATCTGACTATCTCTCTTCAATCATTACCCTTATTTCCAATCATTACTCAATTTCTCTCTATACTCATTACTTACAAATCCAAATCCAAAATCTCAAAACGAACAGGGTCTTAAATTTTGCTCAAGTAAATGTTAGTACTTCCGGTATGAAAGTACAATTGAGTGCAGTTTCCAACTGAATAGGCCTCACCTACCGAATATATCATCTTCTAGTCTCGGCATTAATACCTTTCACCTTGATAACAATGTCAGCACTTCGATATGAAAGCATGGCTGAGTGCAATTTCTATTTTGACATGCCTCACCTATCGAGCATCTTCAGAGTCTTGACATTGTTATCATTAGCCTTGTAATGGAGTACTTTGATATGAAAGTACGTTGAGTGTAGTATCTTTCCAGATAGGCCTCACTTGCCAAACATGCCCCACTTGTAACAGTATTTCCCCGGACTCAATCTCTGATTTCGCAGACCAAAATAAAAAAGGAGTCATTTTCAAAACCAGATTTTTAAAGTATAAAGCAAATCATTTTTCTGAAGATATTTCCCTTCGGAAATGTCTCCGAGGGTGGCTTAACACACCCAAACTCTTTGTTAAGTGTCGACTTCATTTTTCAAACAAGCCACAGCTGTCAAACTCATTTTTTATACACGTTGCATATAGTCAAGACTTTTCTCCTACCATTTCCCATGTAGGACGTGGTAGCAACAAATTTAGGACACAACATAAAGGAACAATCAATTCTTGATGCGCCTTCTCGCAATTGAACAATAATGAAACGCGGCGTAAAGGAACAGCCGATAAGAAGTCTAACAGTTCTCTTGGTTCGCCTTCTCACAATTGAACAATAATTGGTGTGGATTAAACAGTGTCTCCCCTACATGAAAAGGGAGAGTGCCTGTGAAAAGTATTTTGGTACTAGTTCTAGGTTTTCCTTCCATGTTCTTTTGAAGCTCTGAGGTATGAGGTGTAAATTTCGTAGTTTTGGAGATGATAGAATATCAGAAAGGATATGAGTACAGTAAAGGCTGTACATATAGCAGACACAGATTGATTTTTGACCTGTTTAGCGTCTCACAAAGATGATCAAAGCCGCTCATTTTGTTCAGAATATTTTCTCTAGGGGTTTTTGTAAAAAATCATCTCAATCCGATATCGATAAGGGTGTTTACGAATCATCCAACTTGTTTCGGAATTTGGCCTAAATTTTAAATCAAAATTGGATGATTTGTAAAAACACCTTTACCGGTATCGGATTTAGATAGATTTGTATAAGGACTCTAAAGAAAATATTTTAAACAAAATATTTTAAACAAAATATTTTAAACAAAATGAGCGGCTCTAATCATTTTTGTAGGACCCAAAACGGGTCCAAAATCGATCTATGTACGCTTTTTGTACTGCTTTTTCTGTACTTGTAGCATCTCTAATGGAATATTGGACCAAAAAGCAGGCAGTACAGTCCATTCCCCAATTCTCCCTCCAATAACTATTGCACCACACACAAACACTCACAATGGAGTGGACCCTACATACCCTGCATATCTCCAATGTATGTGAGGTTCATCCTCATTTTGAGTGTGCATGTAAGTATTTGTGTGTTGTGGTAACATTGTTGATTCCCCCTCATTTTCTCTCTTATTTTCCCATACGAACTGGTGTGTAAATTTGGCTCATCCCGGCCCAGCTCGGCCCATAAATATTGATCAAGCTGAGGCTGGCCCGCTCCAAGCCCATCGAGCTAGTGTAAAAAAATGTCGGGTCAGGCCGGGCTTGTCCAGTGTTAGAAAATCTAGACCCAGACCCAACTTGGGAGTCCTTACATATCCGGGCTAAGGGCTTGGGTTCGGGTGACCAACTTCATTGGTGCAGGAGCAGGGCCGGCCAGGGGTAAGCCCCGCAAGCCGGCCGGCTTTTGCAACCCCCGGCAAGGGGCAACAAAAAAAAAAATATTTGTATGTATACAAAAAAAAAAAAAAGAAATCCAGCAAAAAATATATTTAAGGGCATCATTCAAAAAATTTTGTACAAATTTTAAAAAAAAAGTAAATATGTATGGTTTCCACCTACTTTAAAAAATTATGATACTTGAGAAAATTAAGAGGGTAAAAGAGAGGTTTTTACATACCTGGGGTAAATAACAGATAAAAAAAATTAGGAGGGCAAATTATTAAGAGAGAAAATTAGGAGGGCTATCAGATAAGAAGAAAAAAAGAAAAGGGACGCTATAGCCAAAATGAGAAGGGACGGATGATGTAATTCAAGCTAAATGGATAATATAATCTTGTTTTTGTCCTCTCTTGTTTTTGTTGTTGCTTGTTTGTCTTTTTTTTATACTTAACACTAGTGGGCAACGAGTCCTGTTATTCGCAATAAAGATTTGCAGACAACCACATAAGGAAAAACTCGTTTGGGCCCATTCCAGGTCCCACAAAAATCTAGAAAAATATCCATTAATTTTTTAATATTATTTTATGGGGTTCTGTAAAAAATCAGCTCCAACGGATATCAGTAAGTATTACTTTTGAATTCATATGGGCGAATTGAGCAGTTTCGCCCCAACGAATCCAAAAGTAATACTTACCGATCGATATCACTTGGAGCCGATTTTTTTACAGGGCCTCATAAAAAAATATTCAAAATTTTTTGGATATTTTTCTAGATTTTTATGAGACCCGGAATGAGTCCAAACACATTTTTCCTTGCGTGGTTTCCTGCAAATCTTCCTTGCGATTAGAATTTTCGAGTGGGCAACCAAGCGGAAGGTCGGGCTTGGGCAATCCAAATGTCGGGACCGGCACTGTGCAGGAGTGGATCGAGGTTGTTCACTGGCTATGGGAGTAATAATTTAACGAGGATCTTTCGTTATTTAGTTTTTGTTGTCGCCTGCTACAGCGTTGTAGTGTCTCAAATAATTTTAATTGTGGAGCGTTTGATTTTTTTTTGTTTGTCATACAATATACATCAACAGGGGTTACAGTATTAGTATATTAGTCAATAGAGGGTTCAGAGGTTATTCATAGCCCTGAATTCCAAACCTGTTGTCCGTGGGACTCAAACTCAGGTCAGCATTGAAGAGAGAAATGAGAGACAACCCAACTTGACACCACGAGCGTTTGATTAGGATGGGGTGATTGTCTGATTTGCAATGGGGCCGGCCAATTTCTTTGATTCTTTTTCAGTTTTGAAATGGTACGGCTATTGTGTTTTCTTGATGGTCTAGTGGGTGATGCAAGAAAAGGATTGTGTCGGCCTCCATGAGAGGTGAAAATGGTTCTGGTGAGGAGGAGAAAATTTTCAGTGCCGGATGGGTACCACGTCACCCGGTTGACGTGGCGTCCGAGTGGACACATCCGAGCCATTCAAAACCGAAATGGACGGCCCGGATGTATCGAGTGGGCACCACGTGGTACCCGCTCGGCAATGAAAATTTTCTCGATGAGGAGAGATTTGGTGGCGTAGAGGTAGCAACGGTGTAACCATGGGAGGAGAAGACGAGGAGGCAAATGAGGAGACACTTGGAAGGAAGATACAATCATATACAACACGCTTCATATTACTCTTAATGGATTTTTAAGGTGTGTTTAGCTGATGAATTTTCAAATAACTATTTTAATTTGGTTGTTTTCTTTTTTGTTGTCTATTACTAAAAAAATAGCGAGGTTTAGGGGCAAGTAAAGTTTCTGTGAGTACAATAGAAAAATCTTATGCTACTTTTCGAAACACTCTCATGCATTTCTTCTGCTTTTGTATTCCGATTTTATCGCGATGAACGAAATTATTTTTGCCGATGATTTCATCTTTTTAATTACTAATGTGATAAATGAAAATTTTCTTAGCCGATCGGGCAAAAAAAAAAGATAAGAAAAAGATAACCCATGGGTTAGTTGATTGATCAAAGTAGATATGGAATACTATGATTATAACTCTATCCAGTGGTGGTTGGCTATTTATTAGTGTAATTAACAACTCTAACACTGTCCAATTGCATCAGTTTCGGAGCCGTAATGGAAATTAATCAAACACTATCTGGTATGACCTCTCCACTCCTCATTTACTCTCAAGTCTCAAGTCTCATCTTATTATCTATATATTATCTATCACCTATCACACATGCACAGCAATGACCCTACTAACATGCAAGGCTTGTACGTGTGTGTGTCTATATATATATATACACAAATTATCAAGTGAGGGATCCCTCACTTTGTTAAAATGCGGGACTTTATTTCCCGATCAAATTTTGAAAATCCGAACCGTTCAATGTGTGCAGAACGTGATTTTAAGGGTCCTTGCGAGAAATCAGCGAAAAAAATGACCGGGAAGGGCTTCATCCGAGCAGTTTTTTTTGAACCGTTCAATGAAAACTGCTCGGATGAAGCCCTTCCCGGTCATTTTTTTTGCTGATTTCTCGCGAGGACCCTTAAAATCACGTTCTGATCATTTTGAACGGCTCGGATCATCGAAATTCAATCGGGAAGGGGAGTCCCGCATTTTAAAAAAATGGGGATCCCTCACCGGAACCCGACTGTGTATATATATATATATACAGATTCAATCAGGTAAGGGCGACCTTACCTTGTTAAGGTAAGGACCTCCCATTTTCCGATCGAATTTCGATGATCCGAGCCGCTCAATGTGTTTAGAACGTGATTTTAAGGGTACTCTAGAACGTGATTTTAAGGGTACTCGCACGAAATCGGCAAAAAAAATGACCAAGAAGGGCTTTATCCGAGCAGTTTTTGTTTGTTTTTTATCGAATGGTTCAAATAAAAACTATTCGAATTAAGCCCTTCCTAATATTTTTTTTTGCTGATTTCTCGCAGGTACCCTTAAAATCACGTTCTGAACACATTAAGCGGCTCGGATCATCGAACTTCGATCGGGAAAAGGGAGAAAAAGGGAAGCCCTTACCTTAACAAGGTAAGGGCGCCCTTACCTGAAGGGGACTGATAATATATATATTTCCAGCAAATTCCAGAGGCCTTTTTCCTTTCTTTTCGACACAAAATATCACTTTAATTTGATTCCTTTGGTTTTTAGTCTTTGAGTTTTGGGGAAAAGGTCAGTAAATTAAAGGAAGGGGATTCTCATCAGTCACTCTCTCAGGGTCTTATATAACCCTACACACAAATATCCATTATCCCCTTGTTCTCACATTGATGAGTTGATTTCAAAATAAAAAACTAATTAATTTTTTAACAAAAAGTCAGTGAACGGTTTTGTTTCCCAACAAAAATGTCTTGTTCACACACAGTGCATGTGGTTCCCATAAGTGTCCAAAAACAAAACAATAAGGTCTCTAGTCAATTCCAAACAAAAAAAAAAAAAAGAAGCTTTGTTTTCACTGTTCTCTTTCTCTTTTTCTTTTTTTAATTTGGTTAGGAGAGGTTAATAAAAATAAGCCTTTTCTCTTGTTCTGCACAAATTATTTTGAGAGAGAGAAGGCTAGGGACTTGGTTTTTTGGTTTGAGAATAAATTATATACACCTGCGGTGCAAGCATTTGTTTCCTTCAAATCAATTACACTTCGTTACGTTGTCAAAACAGGGGATCCCAATTAATGGAACATTGTAACGTGCCGTAATGTAATTGATTTAATTTTGATGAAACAAATGATTACACCTACAGTGTAAATAATTTAATCTCTTCTAGTTTTATTAGGCCCCGTTCTGCTAAGTTTTCAATTAAAGGTGATGTATTGTAAAGAAAATGAGATGTCTCGTAAAGCGAAAAATAAATACTTAAAAAATAAAAACCTTAACAGAACATGCGTTAATAGTTACTACTTACTAGTAATCAGTGAACGGTCCTCCTCCCCTTTGTCTTTTTTCTCATACCTAAATATCCAGATTATTTTTAAGGACACCCCTTTTACTATATCATGTTTTGTCAACATAATCCCCTCACGTTTATTTAAAACTCATTAACCTCACCCCCTCATCTATCAAAACTCATCAACTACACCCCATCCCCTTATTTCAGTTAAAAACTTGGTCGGAAACACATGAAAAGACTAAGTTACCCTTTCCTTTTGTTTATGAAACAAGGGTTTAGGATTTCGAAAAATACACACGCCTCCCTCTCCTCTTCCCCCCCTCTCTCCTCTGTCTCTCTCTTTGCCCGACATGGATGAAACCCAGAAAATCGAAACCCAAGTTTGAGGTCTAGGTTTTGGTGATGTATATCACAGAAGATGGGTGAGAGATGGGAGAGGAGAAGAAGAGATGAGAGAGAGAGGGCAGTACAAATTTTTTCAATTTTGGGTTTTTTTTCACAATCTAGATTTTGTTTGAAAATTTGGGTTTTTGAAATTCAAATTCAGGGTTTGGGTGGGGTTGAAAAAGAATAATAAGATGGGGTTGGGAGAGAGAACTAGGGGTTTGGCGAGTTTTCATTTTTTTTGATGGGGAAATGGGGAGACGGAGTTGGGAGATAGATTTGGGAAAGAACAGTAGAGAGAGGGAGAGAGCAGTAGAGATGGATGTGAAAGTCTCGGCATTATTACCTTTCACCTTGATAACAATGTTAGGACTTAGGACATTGATATGGAAGCTATGGTTGAGTGCAGTTTCTATTGGATAGGCCTCACACACCTATCGAGCATCTTCAAAGTCCTGACATTGTTATCATTAACCTTGTCATGGAGTACTTTGATATGAAAGTATGGTTAAGCGTAGTATCTTTTCAGATAGGCATCTCATGTCGAGCATCTTCAAAGTCCCGACTCCATTATCTTTAACATTACAATACTATTAATACTTTGATATGAAAGTATGGTTGAGCGTAGCATCTTTTTCAGATACGTCTTACCTATCGAGCATCTTCAAAGTTTTAACGCAATTGTTGTTAAACAATTTTTGACCCTTGTTTGCTTGTAAATCATGAGTCTGTACATTCCATTTGTTTAGTTAAAATCAAGGGTAATTTGCTGAAAAAAGGTTAAAAAAGGAAGATTAGTACCGAAAGGACAATGTGGAGTGCCTAATATCTTCATCATTCATAATAGAAAATCCTTGGACTCAATCTCCGATTTCGCAGACCAAAAACCAAAAGGAGTCATTTTCAAAATCAGATTTTAAAAATATAAGCAAATCACTTTTCTGAAGATATTTCTCTTCGGAAATGCCTTCGAGGGTGACTTAACACACCTGGCGACCTCATTTTTTCAAAAAAGTAATAGTTCTCAAACTCATTTTTATACACGTTGCGAGATGACAATTCCAACTCATATTTTCTAAACCGTCCAAATCCATCCACTTATAATCCAACCCAACCCGCCCTGCTCATGCATCGGTTTGGGGCGGGGGGGTAATTTTCACCTGCAAGTACGTGCTATATATGCTACTCTGTAGGTGGTGGCCGTGATCGGAGGCCACGTTTTTTAACCGCAGGCCCGATAATTGGTGGATCTTGACGTGGGTTATGGGGAGTGATTGAACCAGGTTTCAAATAATTGCAGACAAAAGGAAATTTATTCAAAGAGAGTGAAGTTTGGCTTAAAAGGTTAACTCTTTTTTTAATTTAATTTTTTTCGCATTTTTTGGTTTTTCTTCAAACTTTTTTGACTTATTAATTATTCTCGACAAGAGCAATCGAAAAAGTATAAAAATTTTATCGAAACTCATAATTTTGAATAAAGATAAAAAAAAAAAAGTCAAAAAACAGTGGTTTTTCTTTTCTTTTCTTTTTAAATTATGAGTTTTGATAAACAAAATTTATAATTTTTCGATTCCTCTTGTTGAGAAGAATCAATAAGTCACAAAAAATTTGATGCAAAACTAAAAAGTGCGAAAAAATTGAATAAAGACAAAGTAAAAAGTTAATTGCCAAACCTAAAATGTTTTACTTTTATCCAAATATTTTGGTAAATATCCACTTTTAATGCAAAAAGTGCCATTTTTTGCATTTTTTTCTGCTCAAAAATGGATATTTTCTAAAAGATTTGTGTAATTTTTCCAATTTCACTTGTCGAAGCAAATCAATAATTCACAAAAGTTTGGTGCAAAACTAAAGAATGTGATTTTTTTGAATAAGAACAAAACTTTTTTAAAAAAATCGTACAAGTTAAAGTGGAACACAACGTAAATGCATCCATTTGGTTCAAAAAAAGGGGAGGAAAAATTCCAAAGGAAATCCGAAGGAAAAAAACTCAAAAATCAAACCCCAAACAAAATCCCTTCGACTCCGGGAAAAAAAAGTCTTTCTCCACTACACCAAAAACAAGCCTTTCTCCACTACTATATTAGAAAACATCAAATAAAAAATAAAAATTCGGGTTGGGTCGGGCTTGGGTATGGCTTGACCTATATTTGATCCGATCTATTCCAACCCGTCTATTTTTGACCCACGTTCAATCCGCTCATATTTAATCCACGACCCATTTCAACCCGTCCATTTGCCACCTCTACATTGCATGTAGTCAAGACTTTTCTCCTGCCATTTCCCATGGAGTCGGCTGCGAAAAATTCGGGACGCGACATAAAGGAACAACCAATAAGTCGACACTTGATGCGCCCTTTCACAAACACACCCTCTTCTCAATCTTCCCTACATATAAAGTGAGAGTGCATGTGAATAGTAAGGGAGAGTGCATATAAGTAGTTCGTGGATTATTAATTTGATGTTGATTATTAAACAGTGACCTGTTACAAATCTTGCCTACATAGTGCATATCATGAATAGTATTTTGGTACACTAATTCAACAAGAATTGGATGTGGATTAATTAAACAGTGTCCTGTTACTATCGTCTTTGTTCCCACTGAGATCCGAGAATCATGTCGGACGGGCTGTCCTACAGGGCTTGTAGGGCGCATCTAGACCGTCCGTTTCGGCAATTAATGGTTTAAATTTAGTTGTTATCTTTGGCCGCTAATAGTTAATTAATGGTTTAAGTATGTTTGTTATATATCTTTGACCGGTAACAAATATATTTAAACCATTAATTACTGAGATGGACGGTCCGGATGCGCTCTATAAGGTGCCCTACAGAAAGCAACACCAGGATTTTCGGTAGGTTCCTTGTCGATCCATACTCTTTTGAAGCTCTTAGGTGTAAATTTCTAGTTTTGGAGGTTAATAGAACATTGGACCAAACAGCAGGCTGTACAGTTCAATTAACCATCCTTCTCTCTATTACTTTTCCATATAGAGTTTTCACTTTTCACTAAGTTTTTGGTGGAAAAACGTAGGCCATTTTACCATTTTATTTACACTAATTATAAAGTTTTGACATTTTAGCTTATTTACACTAATTAAAAACTCGTCAACAACAACTTCTTTATTAAAAACTTTTTTACTCACATACCCATCTACAAATTATTTATTACTGAAAACAACTTGACATTTTCTAACAACTTATCAGAAACAGCTAACAACTTGATTGCAACAAATCTTTCTCAAAACCTATTCACTACCAGAAACGCCCCGAAACAGAGGTGTAAATATGTCCCATCCCGGCCCGGCTCAGCCTATAAATGATCGTGCTCAGGCTGGCCCGCTCCAAGCCCATCGGGCAGCCACCAAAAAAGAGCGGGCCAGGCTCGTCCAATGTTAGAAAATCTAGGCCGTGGCCCAACCTACGGTCCCTACATCTCTTGGCTAAGGGCTTGGGTTCGAGCTTAGCCTCAGGCTCGTCCATAAGGTTTTGTTTCCCAACAAAAAAAAAAGTCTTGTACACACACTGTGTGATTCCCGTAGGTGTCTGAATAACAAAAGAATAAGGTCTCTAGTCAATTCAATAAAACACGGATGACTGTTTTGTCAACCGTGTTTTTTTGTTTCAAGTAATTTTTTAATCAAATTTTCTACTTATTTTTAAAATTTTGAATGCATATTGCGTAATTCTATTCAAAAAAATGAAATCAAGAAAAAGATAGAAGAATTAAAGAACCTTTTGGAACAAAGAAATGGAAGAACGAAAGTCGTATGGACTCACAACGACTCTATGGATAGAAGATATGCAAGTAATCAATTCTAGGATTCAATAATATTCCCAATTCGAAGTTCTTTGGTAACATGAATTTGAGTGATGGAATAATTCCATCAGCATTCATTAGTTGATCATATCATTAATTATTCCTATTTTTTGGTGTGAGGAACTTCTCATGAATCCACTGATTTCTGCCGAAGTCAAAAAGTTTGTTAAAATGTTAAGAAAATAAACTAAAGACAGAAAAATATCCAAACTTATAAAGTATTTTTATCTCGAAAATATATCTCAAAATTGACAACCAAACAAATGCTTTGTTTTTACTAGTCTTCTTTTTCTTTTGTCTTTGTTAATTTGGTTACGAGAGGTCAATTTTAAAAAATTAAAAAAAAAAGTTCTCATGTTTTGCACAAATTATTTTGATAGAGAGACGAAATTAAGGCCTGGGACTTGGTTTTTGTTTTTACTAGTAATCAGTGAAGGGTCCTCCTCTTTTCCCACAAGTCTATTCCCCATTATTGTCTTGTTGATCGATCTCGTACGAAAATATTCCCATAAATTCTACATTGAATGATACTTGGCCCCGTTCCAGAACACCTTCTTAAAAAATAAGTACTTATTTCACATTTTCAAACTCAAAAATAACGTAAATGAAAAATAATTTTGTAATTTTTTTTGCACCATATTAAAGATTTCAATGAGATCTATCAAACAAGATCCGTAGTGATAGAAAAATTATTTGGGTAAGCACATGATTTTTGAGCTTGAAATTGCCTTCTTAAAAAATAAGTACTTATTTATCGTTCCGGAACGGGGCGTTCAATTTCAACTGTCTGTAAGTGTTTTGGATGGTCCAAATTAAAAACAATCTAGTACCGCCAATAGATAATTTATTAACAGTAATAAATTGTTTTCAATCAAACCATTCAATACACTTTTGAACGGTCGAGATTAAATTCCGTAAACTTTCTTTACAGAAAGCTCCGTAAAGAAGTTTTTCTCTTCTACATTTGGGTTGGTTCTAGAATCCAAAGATAAAGAAAAAGGATAGATATTGGGAAAGGGAAAAGTCTACAATACACACCGCTTAAAAGAATGTACCATATACACCTATTTTATGGTTCATTCATAACATTTTAGCGTGTTTCGTAACTTTTGTTCCAGAATTCATAATTTTTCAGCAGTACGATTCGTAACATTTTTATTATGATTCATAACATTTTTTGTGTATCTCGTAACCTTTATACGATTCGTAACTTTTTTGCAATACGATTCGTAACATTTTCTCTATAATTCATAGTAACATTTTAGGAGGCACATATGATACACACACAAATAAAAAATGTGTATTGTAGTCTTTCCTACAGATATTTGGTTCTTGGTCTTTAGCAATCAAGTAGAGAAAATAGAGTTTTGGTTCTTGGTCTTTGGCAATCAAGTAAATGAATTCCTACCTAGTACACTTTTGTCCGTTTCCGTGGAGAGAAAATAGATTTTCTAGCCTTCTAGGGGAAATATCCATTTTTTGTCTCTGTTTGATTGGAAAGATTTTTGTGAGCACAGCATAACTCGCACGCTATCGGAACACATATAACTGGTCAATAATGGGTTTCAATAAATTTGATTTAGTGTTTTGGATTTGTTTTTTTCATGATAAAAATGTTTTGATTAGGCACTTAATGATATCCGATCGAACAGTTTTTTATTTTTTTTGCAAAGTTATTCTACTCCACGAACTCTACAAAGTGAACGTTTCCGATCATCACAGAGAGACCAAAGCGGGCCCCGCTCGGCCAGGACAGCAGGTGCTGTCCCCAATCCCTCACGTGGTCAGTGGTCCTACCCCTCTCTCTCCCACGTTTAGATTCGCACTTCGCTGATTGTTCGGACTTCGACCTGTCCGGTGAGGTTGCGCAGCTCCCACGGCGAGAGAGCTCGGCAGTGCCCCCGAAACCTAAAAAAGATATTTGATACTGCAATAGATTATAGAGTACCTGCTACGCTTCTATGCATTGCACTCAATTTTTATTTGTTGAGACCCCTCATGTGCTTTTACGTGCACCCAAACAAATTCGTAAATCAATCTAAAGACGGAAAAAAGAATATAGTAGTGGGTAGATTCAAATTTTTAACGTAGTGACCGTTACAAGAACATAGACGTAAATATCACTATTCTTTCATTTTTAATTATAAAAGTAATAATTTTATTGGCACACTCGTAGAGAAGAGCGTTCGAGCAATTACTAATAATTTCCCAAACTCTGTAAAGAGGAATAGAGGTGGACTGTGTAGCCTTGGTGAAGTAAAAATAAATAAATAAATCAAACTTCATATGTAAAATTTTAGCCCACTTCATTTATATATAAACTTGTTCAAGATATCGACTCAAATTTTAATAATAAATTATTTTTACTCTCTAAAATAACGCAGAGCACACCTTCAATAGGGTACAACTTTAATAGTGTACGGGTATTTTAACTTTTATTTGTTTATGGACATTGACATTATTTATGATTTCTACTCTCTCGATCGTGTCTCTCCACTCTCCAAATGCATATCACCACAAGATTTAAATTCCTTCCACCTCATGTGAAAAAATCCACATTTTCCATCTCTGTCCTTTGAGGGTCCTACCATGTGTTTATTATAGTAATCTAAATCGTTTATCTTGTAGGATCCGTTGAATAGTATATTTACGCAAAAAATCAGTTTCATCGGACATCGATAGAAATGTCAAAATTTTGATTTTCATTTGTAAAATGGACGGTCTGATTCTTTAATGTTAAACTGTCTATGGCTGTCTATTTAAAAATTCATAATTCAATTTTTGATATACATATCTATGTCCAACGAAACTAATTTTGTCAAAGATATACAAAACGATTCAGATTATTTCAATGAACGCTCGATGGGATTCACAATAATTGGTGGAAAAAAACGAATTTTCCACCTCAGGTGGAAAGAATTTATTCTCATCTACCACACAGAATATTGTCTATATAAGTAAACCACACGAAAATCTTTTCCTTTGTCCATAAAACAAAGAGAACAGAGGCCTTTCAACAACCGAGAGATAGAGTTCTTTAGGGCGGGAGAGAGAACCCAAAATGTCGGAGGAAGAGGGACAAACCCACCACCACCGCCTCGACCACCACAATGGGAAGGAGTACGTGGACCCGCCATCAGCACCGCTCATAGGCATGGCGGAGCTGAAGTTATGGTCTTTCTACAGAGCTCTCATAGTCGAGTTCGTCGCCACACTCCTCTTCCTTTACGTCACCGTCGCCACCGTCATTGGACACAAGAAGCAAACTGACCCTTGCGACGGCGTTGGACTGCTCGGCATCGCCTGGTCCTTCGGTGGCATGATCTTCGTCCTCGTCTACTGCACCGCCGGCATCTCCGGTAACCCCATAAAACACACTCCGTCCCGATTTATTTATCCACCTTTAAACATGTCCAAAAATGTTTGTTCATTTAACTATAGACAAATCAAATTTCTTTTCTTGCCCTTTATTTTTTTCGAGTAAAGTAATTTTTGGAAAAAGTTAAAGGTAAATATAGTGGAAACATTTTTAGGTGCCATAATTGTATTTCCTAAAAAAAGGTTGGATTCTCGTAATTGGATAAATGAATTGGGATTCCCTCCGGTTTAGACTTCAGTTTCCTTAGTATTACGTAGTATTTAAATCCTCACTGTATTTAGAATATACAGAGGAAACACCTATTTAGAGAAAGGCACCAAGGTATACTTTCAAGGTACATGTGTGTCAGTGTGTGAGAGATTGTGTGAGTTTGAGAGAGATAAAAATACTAGTGAGCTTGAGCGCTTGGGTTATGTTATTTTTATCTCATTGTATTCATTCAAAAATATTAGTAAAAATTGTTCTCTCTCCTGTGGACGTATCCGAGTTTGGAGAAAATACGTAATATTGTGTGATTATTTTTATCGTTACGCTAACATTGCGCGCGTGGAATCGAATATTTTCCAACAATAAGGAGTGTTGGTTGATATCCAATTAACATATTTTTCGACATGAATGATTTATAAGTTGATGACTTCTACAAAATCAATGTTTTAAGTGGATACGAGGAGGGGCTACAGAGTGGAACCGGAGAGGATCTGAATCCTTTCAGTTTCAGATACCATATTGGCATATAATATATCCAAATCGACGATCCAACCCAAATATCTTTTGTGCAGGCGGCCATATAAATCCAGCGGTGACGCTCGGGCTGCTTCTTGCAAGGAAGGTGTCACTGATCCGGACCGTGGCATACATGGTAGCACAGTGCTTGGGGGCAATTTCTGGAGTTGGGTTAGTGAAAGCGTTTATGAAGCACGACTACAATGCTCTTGGTGGTGGTGCCAACTCTGTTGCTCCTGGGTATGACAAAGCCACTGCACTTGGTGCCGAGATTGTCGGCACTTTCATGCTCGTCTACACTGTTTTCTTAGCCACCGACCCCAAGAGGAGCGCACGCGACTCTCACGTGCCGGTAAGTTTAGCCCTAACCTTTTTTTTTTTGTTTCCACTTCTAGCTATTTTTAGTGCGATTTTTGATGTGTTGATTTGGATTTTTTGATATATGTTGTGGGATTAGGTTTTGGCTCCTTTGCCTATTGGGTTTGCTGTGTTTGTGGTTCATTTGGCCACTATTCCTATTACTGGGACTGGAATTAACCCGGCTAGGAGCTTTGGTGCTGCCGTTATCTACAACCATGAGAAAGTCTGGGATGACCAAGTAAGTTCAATCTCTCTTTTAGTTTTTAGGTTCCACAGTCAGAGTGTCTTGATCAGCTTACGCATACCTCGACGAATTTTCTCTCAGTTCCAGTCAAAGACAGGCAATCTATGCCAGTCACAATAAACTTTTTTTTTCTCTCCGTATATATATACACAATTTTATGATGTTTTGTATTGACGTGAGGGTTGATTTTGGTTTTGGGCAGTGGATTTTCTGGGTTGGGCCATTTGTGGGGTCTTTGGCAGCAGCGGCATACCACGAGTATATTCTGAGAGCTGCGGCTTTTAAGGCTTTGGGATCTTTCCGCAGAAACCCAACCAACTGGTGTTAGGTGTTAGCTTAATTTGGTCGTGAATCTATTTGTGTCAAACAGTACTCAATGGTGTTTGTTGACGTCAATGAGCAATGGACTACATTTGAATATCTCTCTCTCTCTCTCTCTCTCTCTCTCTCTCTCTCTCGGACTACATTTGAATATCTCTCTCTCTCTCTCTCTCTCTCTCTCTCTCTCTGGACTACATTTGAATATATGTCTCTCTCTGAAAGTGATTGAGACGTGTTTGTAGTCATCCGATATTGTGAGTCCTGCACTGGTCACATAATTTGCGTGCGTGAGCAGATGAGAGAGCACGAGCGTAAAAGAGTATTTGAAACACATTCCAATCTACCCAGATTTGCGAGCGAGAATTTAGAGCACGAGTACAGTCTAAGGATTGGGAGTGAGAGCATAGAACATGCAGTTTGAATTATGTGATTAAGAGCATCCACAGTGGTATAATCAAAACAAAAAGGTTTATAAAATTAGCAACATTTGTTCAAAAAGAGCTCACATTAGAATAACCAAATTTAGAAACGTCTTAGAAACTTATTAAATTTTGGCTCTTGAATAATCAAAACTACCAACTTTTAGCTAATAATCAAATTTAATTGTCTTCACATTTTCTCAATCAAGTACACCATCATTACACAAAAACCTTATTTCTTCCATTTTCAACATGTTCATAACAAAAATACTTCTAAAAACAGTTTTTTTATTAAAACTATTTTCCCTTTTTTTTTTGAAAAGTTTTATTTCAAAACAATTTTTTTATTAAATTTTTTTTCAAAAACTGTTTTTTTTTAAACTTTTTCCAGAAAACTTTTTTTTAATCAAAATTTTCAAAAAACTATTTTCTCTTTTTCTAATAACCTATTTTTATTAGTTTGAAAATTATTTTCTATGTCACAATTTCTAGATTTTTATAAGTTAAAAAAGTGATGTGAAAGTTTTGGTTATTCAATTTTAATTGTACTATTGTGGACCTCCACATTGCTAACTTTAGCAATCTCTTAAATAGATAATTAAAAAATGATGTGGCAACTTTTGATTATTCCACTGTGAATGCTCTAAGGTCCCCCATGCATCTTGTTGGAATTACGTGTACTGGAATCATCGGACAACTTGGAAAATAGTTGTGTCTAGATTTTGGTCAATTTATTTCATTAAGGACCGTGTCTGAACAAATATTTAAAGTGAGTTCACGCTATATTTTTTGACAAAATCTTATTTTTTTCCTAATTTTTTGTCATAGTTTTTTAGATTAATAGTTCATCTCGACGAGAAGAATTGAAAAATTGTGAAAATGCGGAACGAAGTTGAAAAAAGTACATGTAAGACGACAGTGTAGACAAAAATACCAGTTTAGTATTTTTTCGTTTTTAACTTTTTAGATTCCTCTCGTCGAGACAAATGATTAACCTAAAAAATAAAACTTGAATTCAACAAAAATTCAAAATAATGAATAATCTATCCAAACAAAAAAAGAAAATTCTAAAATCAGCCCAATGGCCTGACAATAGTGAGTGTGTGAATGTGTATTACAGGTATAAAAAGTACACAGAAATACGTGATTTCTTTGTCTTTTAGTATACTTATCGTCAGCTCAGTGAACTGACAATAGCAAGACCGAACAAAAAATACGCAAACTTCGTTCACCTGTCGACCAACTGAGAAGGGCTCCCCCTCTTTCTCTTAATCCCAGCAGATCGGTTCCCTCCTTCAGTCCCCCCTTCCCCATACCGGCCGGTTGTCGTCCCTCCCCCTTTTTCGGCTTTTCACTCCCCGTTCGATCGGGACTCTCTTTGTTCTTATCACTTTCATTTTCCCTCTCCGATCAAGTCTAATTTTCCCTCTTCGTTCTCCCCCTTCCTGTCTAGTTCGATCGGCTTCCTCGGTTCCGGCTTGTGCATGCAAGTCTTTTGGGGTTCGTTTTTGGTATGTTTGATGCAGGTTTTGTGGTGCTGATCATGTGGCTAGCTCGTCGCGGAAGTCCTTTTCACCGGTTTCACGGTTCTGTTAGAGATCGATGCACATAGCTTTGTTTAAGTCTTTTGGTTTTGTGATTTGCTGTGGTGGGTTCGGCCCGAGTGGTGGTGCCCAAGTCTAGTTTCGTCTCTGGGTTAGGGGTATTAGTACGTTAGTCAACAAGGGTTCAATGGCTATCCATAGCTCTGAACCCCAAACATGTTTTCCATGGGACTCGAACTCAGGTCACTACTAGGGAGAGAAATGAGACAACCAACTCGACAAGCTTGGTTTTTCCGAGCATTTGAGATTAGGATGGGGTGATTGTCCGATTTGCAATGGGGCCAATTTCTTTGATTTTTGATTCTTTTTCAGTTTTGGAATGTTACGGCTATTGTATGTTTTGTTGGTCGTCGTGTGGGTGATGCAAGAAAAGGATGGTGTCGGCCGCCATGAGAGGTGAAAATGGTTCCGGTGAGGTGAGAGAAATTTTTCAGTGTCTGGTGGGTACCACGTCACCTGGCTGACGTGGTGCCCGAGTAGGCACATCCGAACCGTCCAAAAGTATATTGGATAGCTCAAATTGAAACACTTTCTCTCCTCTTTCCCTCTCTTTTTTCTCTCTCCAAATCCGAGCCGTCTAAAATCGAAATAGACGGCCCGGATGCACCGAGTGGGCACCACGTGGTAACTGCTTGGCACTGAAAATTTTCTCGATGAGGAGATATTTGGTGGCGCAGAGGTAGCAGCGGCGGTGTAACCGTGGGAGGAGAAGACGAGGAGGCAAATGAGGAGTCACTTGGGAGGAAGATACAATCATACAACACGCTTCATATTACTCTTAATGGATTTTTAAGGTGTGTTTAGCTGATAAATTTTCAAATAATTATATATATATATTTTTTTTCCAATGGAAAGAGAGAAGAATTTATTAACGAAGAAACCGGTCAAAGGACCGGACATCATCCAAAGCAAGATTAGCTAGCCAATAGGGGACAGGACCCCCCCAATTTTCTAGTCTAACCCCTAATAGGGAATGCTTAGCTAACGAATGGGCTACCCTATTACAAGAACGATTAACATGCACGAAAGTACAAGAGGAAAATAGAGGCAGAAGAACTATTACAAGAACGATTAACATGCACGAAAGTACAAGAGGAAAATAGAGACAGAAGAACTAAGCAATCCAAGAGAATAGAGCTACAATCCGCAAAAGATTTTCCCGCTTGAGTAAGTGCTTGAACAACTTGGAGAGAATCACCCTCCAGAACAATCTTCGAAAGGCCTCTATTGGCTGCAAAGACCAAAGCTTCCCGAAAGGCCATGGCCTCAACAGCTCTAGGGGAGAAAAGCCCAATAAAAGGGATGGCCATCATGCCCACAATCTGCCCCCAATGATCTCGAGCCACAATGCCGACCCCAACTGAGCCATTTGCCCTTTGAACAGCCCCATCAACATTAAGTTTTATCACATCAACAAGAGGTGGACGCCACATAGGAACGCTCTTAGAAACAGCAGGGCTTTGGAGAGAATGATCATCAACCATGACAGCCTTAAATTCGGAACAAAGAGCAGAAGCCTTTTCCAGAATCACAGTACCATTCCAGCCAAGGCCATCAAAATACACTTGATTTCTTGCCTTCCAAATAAACCAGCAAATAGAAACAAAAAACGCACCCATATTCACCGATGTATCAGACGCGTAAGAATTATGGGGGAACGAATACCACCAATCAATAAACTGAAAGGAATTCCACATAGAAGAAACCACAGGGCAAAACGGGGAACCAAGCCACACCGCTCGCGATAGCTTGCATTGGAAAAGTAAGTGCTCTAGAGTTTCATAATTGGTCTTACACCTTGGGCAGTAGAGAGAAACATCAATACCTTTACGATTCAAATTAGCACATACAGCAATAGCATTATGGGAACATCTCCACAAAAAACATCTTGACTTTATTAGGGATTGGTAAAGACCACAAAGATTTCCAGAAAGAGTCAGAAGGAATACCCGAACTCGACTCACCGCGTTCTCGAGACTGCCGTGGAAAGTTGCTTTGTTTTGCCAAACGATAAGCCGACTTAACTGAAAAGGACCCATTGCTGGTAGAGTGCCATAAACCCTTATCTCCGCAGCCCTGTGAACTGATTGGAATCGAGAGAATTGACTCCACATCAGATTCCAAAAAAAGCTCCTTAAGCAATGAAACATTCCAGCTATGGGAAGTGCTATCGATAAGATCCGAGACACGGTGAATGTGACTAAGGGTGGAGGTGGTTGCTGGGGGAGGACTAAGCACTTGAAAAGAGAGAGACCTCGGAAGCCAAGGATCGCTCCAAATATCAATGGAAGAACCATCCCCCACATTCCATCTCCAGCCCTTTTTGAGAATGGCTCTTCCTGCCAAAATGCTACGCCATGCCCAAGAAGCAGAGTTCGGGCAACAAGCTTCCCAAAAAGACTTATTAAAAAAATACTTGCCCTTAAAAAGTTGTAAAAATAAAGAATGCGGGCCTTGTAAGAGACGCCAACCTTGTTTCGCAAGAAAGGCCAAATTGAATGCATAAAGATCACGAAAGCCAAGCCCACCATCGGATTTGTTATCACAAAGCTTGCTCCAACTAACCCAGTTAATCTTGTTCTCCCCTTCTTTTGAACCCCACCAGAATTTTCGAATTGCACTACAAATATCCTTGCACACCCGCTTAGGCAAAAGAAAACACTGCATCACATAATTAGGCATAGCTAACAGTACCGACTTGATTAACACTTTTTTTCTTGCCATATTGAGAAAAGTATCCTTCCAACTTTGAAGCCTATTAAAAACTCGGTCTTTTACGTACCTAAACACCTCAGTTTTGGATGAAGCCCTTCCCGGTCATTTTTTTCGCTGATTTCTCGCGGGGACCCTTAAAATCACGTTCTGCACACATTGAACGGTTCGGATTTTCAAAATTTGATCGGGAAATGAAAGTCCCGCATTTTAACAAAGTGAGGGATCCCTCACTTGATAATTTGTGTGTGTGTGTGTCTATATATATATATATATATATATATATATATTTATATTTACAGAGCTCGAGCTCGGCTTGCTCGGCTTGTTTATGAAACAAATATATATATATATATATATATATATAATATAGTTGGGCTCGCGAGCCAATTCGAGCCGAGTTTCGACGAGCTCGAGCTCGGCTCGTTTATGAAACGAGCCTAACATTTTAGCTCGAGCTCGTTCTCGTTCGTTTGTGTCTCGAACCGAACTGAGCCGAGCCGTTATCGAGCCGAGCTTCGAGCGGCTCGCAAGCGGCTCGGATCGTTTGCACCCCTACTACTAATATGCAAGGCTTGTATATTATAATAATATATTTCCATCAAATTCCAGAGGCCTTTTTCCTTTCTTTTCGACACAAATTTCCCTTTAATTTGATTCCTTTGGTTTTTTGTCTTTGAGTTTTGGGGAGTCAGTAAATTAAAGGAAGGGGATTCTCATCGGTCACTCTCTCAGGGCCCTATAATATAACCCTACACACAAATATCCCCTTGTTCTCTCACATTGATAAGTTGATTTCAAAATAAAAAAAACTAATTAAATTTGAACAAAAAGTCAGTGAACGGTTTTGAACAAAATGTCTTGTTCACACATAGAAAATATAGCAGAAAATATAGCCAGAAAAGCTATTTCGATAGCAGCATCCAAAATGCCTATACGAACTTAATTCATTATTTGAAATGTGTAAATAATGTTGGTACTTTTGATGTGAAATTACGGTTGAGTGCAACTTCCAATTGATCGAACAGAGGGGCTTCCAATAATGTTAGTACTTCTGATGTGAAAGTCTCGGCATTATTACCTTTCACGTTGATAACAATGTTAGGACTTAGGACATTGATATGGAAGTATGGTTGAGTGCAGTTTCTATTGGATAGGCCTCACGCACCTATCGAGTATCTTCAAAGTCCAGACATTGTTATCATTAGCCTTGCAATGGAGTACGTTGATATGATCAAAGTATGGTTGAGACAAGAGTAATATCTTTTCAGATAGGCCTCTCCTATCGAACATCTTCAAAGTCCCGACTCCATTATCTTTAACATGACGATACTGTTAATACTTTGATATGAATGTATGATTGAGCGTAGCATCTTTTTCAGATACGTCTCACCTGTCGAGTATCTTCAAAGTTTTAACAGTAAGCTAATCATTTTTCTGAAGATATTTCCCTTCGGAAATGCCTTCGAGGGTGACTTAACACACCTGGCGACTTCATTTTTTCAAAAAAGGCACAGCTGTCAAACCCATTTTTATACACGTTGCAAGGTGACAATCTCAACATGTCGAGTATCTTTAAAGTTTTAACAGTAAGCTAATCATTTTACTGAAGATATTTCCCTTCAGAAATGCCTTCAAGGGTGACTTAACACACCTGGCGACTTCATTTTTTCAAAAAAGTAACAGCTGTCAAACCCATTTTTTGTATGACTTAATTGTCCTTCACTACACCACTTACTTTATGAAATGCCCCTTCAAATCCAGAGGATTATTTTTATTTACGTCTCTTCTCAAATCACCTCTAATTTTGCTCGTGAATTGCATTTTTGCTTGCTGTTTAATTTTTGTTTGCTTCTCTTCTAAAATTAGCTCATAAATCCTTGCATTTTTGCTTGAAATGTGGAACAGAAAATGCATTGCACTTATGGGATTTTAAAGGGAATTTTTGTGAAATAAGTGATGTAGTGGAGGGCAATTAAGTCATGCAATGAATGAATTTTGGCAGGAATAAAAAGTGTTTTGGCATTATCAATTCCCAAAGTATAAGCATGTAGTGTAATGCCCCGATTTTTCGGAAGCAATATAAAATAAAATCTTAAGAAAATTTGCTAAATAAATATAATTTTTCAAAATAAAGTTTAGCTATTACAGTCACAAGATAAATTTACTGATTCAAAATATACATTAACTTCAGAGTTGACTCTAGACTTGATACAAATCCAAAGCATACTCGATCTTCGTTCCTGATATTCTTTTCGTGTCGAACTGCACCATCTTTGAATCCTCTCCATTGAATCCTGCGCCCTCTGGCAAATTGAATATCGAAGCAAACGATTTGCCAGGATACAGACGTATCCGTGAATGATAAATCACCCAGTAGAATAATCTAACCCAACCACCCCTCCTACTATACAACTAACAGGTAACAAGATAATATTGAATCGAAGAAGTCAAACAGATATTTTTCACATAAGCTAGTTCATTACTATCCATTAACCTATCGTGTGATCTAAGATCTCATCCGTGAGATATTTCCTCCCCAACCGCTAGCCATGCTCGGTCCCATGAGATCACTTTCCTTTGCTGTCACAGATACACCTAAGTTATATACCGAGTGTGCACCCCAATAACTACAACAAAGGGAAAGCTTATCATGCTTGAATCACAACTAGGGTTCGATTATTTTATATATCACTTCACAAATTACTTCATAATCATCACTGGACTCCTGCCAGTCTATCAATTCGTCACTGGACTCCCGCCAGTTTCAATCTCATCACAAATCTCATTACATCTCAACATTCCGCACGCAAGCAATCTCTAAAAAGAAAAACTTCTCAATTTATCCATTACTTAGCACCGTCTAAGTGAATTCTATTTCACATATCACCTCATGTCTCTAGGGTCCAATCTAGCATTCAAATCAAGTAGTGATACAACATACAATTGATCAAATAATAAACAAAACAATTAGTAAGCAATGCAATCACGCAACATTTTATGAATGGGCCGTTACCCTTAATCTCGTATGGCCAAGATGATAATAAGTAAGAACTTTTTAAAAGAATTTTGAAAAAAATATTTTTCTAAGCTCTCATTAATTATTTTTAAGTAATTAGATTGATTAAAAATTAATTAAATACATTAATTAGGTAAAAATATTAGAATAATTAACATGACCTTAATAAGAGTCCTAAAGGTCCTATGCAACCAGTTGAGTGTCAAAAGTTGGGTTCGGAGGGTCGCGAGATTATTTTAAATAAAGATACTAACAAAAGTTGTCGAAAGTAAAATAAATGGATAATAAATTATTTAATAAATAAAATAGGTCGAGGTTAATAACGTTTTATCTTCGGAAGGAAATGAGTCTAAATAAAATTACTCAGGCATTAATAATAAGGTTTATAAGGTCGTAAGGTAATTTTAATTGGAAACACTGTAAAAATAATAATAAATAGTAAATTAAGTAAATAAAAAATATGAAATTAACAAGATATCATCTTTGAAATGCGATGAGTCTAGAAAAAATAGTTTGGTGGCAAAACATTCTTCGGAAGGTCGTAAAAATTTTTCGTTTGTAAAATCTTGAAAGATAACGAATAAATAATTAATAAGATAAATAAAATATGATATTAACAAGGTATGATCTTTGAGGTGTAAAAAATTTAGAAAAAATAGTTCGGATGACAAAAATGAGGTTTGGAAGGTTGCAAAATTGTTTCGAAACATTTAAAAATTTCTAAATAGGAGTATTATTAACTTAAAAACTTTTATTAACTAACTCAATCTACCAGATAAATTAACTGATATAATTAATATAATTTATACTAATATAATATTTCACTGTAAGAAAATAATATCATATCAGTAGTTTTTCATAATATTAATATCAAAAGGATTGTAAAATAAATATCATAAGGGTCATCTTCTACATAAATAATTATAAATAAAGTGTTGGGCTCAAAAATAATATCAAATTGATGAATATTGCAGAAAACGTGCAGTGAGCTATATTTTTCGTTCGGGCTCATTTCATGCCCTAATAAATAGTCAAAACAATTCAATTATACTTAGGGAAAGTAGAGAAGTAGTTGGATATGATTATAATACCTCGATTGGATCGAATTGAATTAAAAACGAAACTTGAATTTTTTTTGGAGAAGATGACTTCGGTTTCTTCGATCGGGCGACCTTGGGTCCGAATTGGATGATGTTTAGGGATGCTTGGGGTTGGGGAAAAAGTTTGGAACGGTCAATTTGGGTTTCGGTTGGTTTTTGGACACAAACCCACTTTTCTCTCTCACTTTCTCTCTCTAAAACTCCACGGATTGGAGCTTGGTTTTCTCCGATTTTTCTCTCTCTTGTGGACTGGTGGGGCGTGGGGAGTATCGTGGTATGCCCTAGGGTCGGAGTGATGGAGTATTTATAAGAAAATTTTGAAGATGGTGATAAAATTGAATTAATGAAAATTCTATCTCTTGGGCTTTGAGATGGACGAGATAAGGACGAATATATGGTCAGGGAAAAAGTAGAGACTGAGTAGGAGAAAGAGACAGAAGGAGTTTGTATGTATGCATGCATGCAAATTGTAAAGAAAAAATAAAAATAAGGTAATTATATTTGTATATATCTATTAAGGAAGGAATTTTTTAATTATTACGAATAATATTTATTTATTTATTTAAAACGATATTATTAATGGTAAAAATATGGGTTGTTACATGAAGTCACCCCGAGTCAAATTAGTACAACATTAAGTCTACCCTTACCACACATTTGACCGCACTCCGTCTGGGGTCCACCCCGAGTCCCACCATATACAAAAAAAAATACCCAAAAAAATTGTAAAAAAATTATGAAGCTCTGTAAAAAATCAGCTCGATCAAACAAATATCGGTAGGTATATTTTCTAAATTTGTAAAGGTGAATTACTCAATTGCTCATCTGAATTCGTAGGACCCAACACAATGGAGATGTCCAGTGTGTGCGGAGCCCACAGATGTTGTAAGTATTTTTGAGAATGTGTTTGTTGTTCTAGTAAAATTGTTATTTCGCTCATCAAGTATGGACAATATTCCATTGTAGAATGCTTATTAAACTAGGTCTAAATGCAGCACTCAATCTTTAAGCAAAAACCCAACTAATTTTATAGACAACAAAACAACGTTTCGGTGTGGAGAATCAGATTAGGGTTAGAAATGCAAACGGTCATAAACAACTTTAATATTGATTGGACAAGCTTCTCTTATAATAGACAACTCTGATGGACGAAGCAAAATATTAAGGCTCTGTTTGAAACTTGGGGAGGGAAGAGGAGCGGAAGAGAAAATTTTAATTTTCCCTCTCGTTTTCTTCTTAATTATTTCCTCTTCTTGTCTGTCTCCGTGCGCGTTAACCGCCGATACTTTCTCGACTCCAAACAATATGGGATGGCTTAATCTCCCCCCTTTCCCTTTGGGCATAAATAGAAAGTAAGAAAAACATCCCACACCCCAAAACCGGGCCAATATTCAGACCCTTACCTAGAAAATGGGCTCTAAGGCGGCAGCGAGTGCCCCAATCTTCATATCCAAGCTGCTCCGCCACCACGCAGGCCACCAACGCCACCCCCTTCCCGTCCAACTTGTGTTTGCCCATCAAACATTCTGCACCGGTCCCCCGCCACGCAAATCCACCAAACGCGATGACTTTGGTATGTCTAACTCAATCTCGTCCGACTGAGGCCTCATTCTTCTAAACTTGATTGTTTTCCTTGTTTCGTGTGTTTTGTTCGTCTTTTTTGAATTTTTGTTAGATTCGAGTGTTTTTTTTTTAGATTGATCATGTGTCTCGACGAGAGAAGTCTAAAAAGTACAAAATTATGACCAAAAGCCAAAAAAATTAAGACGAAAAAGTATAAAACAGTTGTATTGTTTGTGCAGTCTTTTTTGAATTTTTTTAACATCGGTCCATATTTTTATACTTTTCCAAACGATTAATCCAAAAATTATGACGAAAAGCTAAACAAAAAGTTACGAAAAATAAAAAATACCGAAATAAGTTTCAAACTTATAAGTTTACCAGAACGCAACCTTACTTTCTTGCACAAACATTTTTAAGACACATTGATGACCGAAAGATGAGAGACAGGGTGGTGGTCGAGACCATGGCACCTACCAAACATTGATAAAATCTCACTAGATAGATGCACATTTTCTTTAGGAATGTAAAATAGTGTAATTATATCGTTTTGACGCCTTAAAAGTGAAATAATTTCACAGCAGCCAATTCAATTTCGATGATTTTTCTATACTCTCTGCAAATTAAATGCAAATCTTTTTTGACAATAATTTAAGGAGAGAACGAACTTATACAATTTGATGGGTACGTTATGGTTTATCACTACTTGCGTTACAAACAACCGTTGCATTGAAGATTTTTTCGCTGATGCAGGCCCAAACCCATTTTTGAGGAGCGGAGAGGTAGGGTCCTGCAGGGTTGATAAGGCAGAAAACGAATGCTATATGAGAGTGGATGTGCCAGGCGTTGCCGAGGTAGATATGAAAGTGTGGACGGAGTCTGGCTTCATTTACTTCCATGCTCAAGGCTCCGAGCTACCCGAATACAATTATCAAGGTCGGGTTTTCGGAGGGTCCATCGGTTTCGACAAAGACCGGTTTGATTCGGATGGAGTTAGGGCAGAGGTTAAGGATGGAGTTCTATGGTTGTTGGTCCCAAGGGTGAAGAATTAGATGTTTGGTTTCTGTAATTTCTTTCATTAGGTATATATAAACAAATTATGTTGCAAACACATACATAAACATTGTGGATGTATAAAAATGTTTATATATATGTACTATTTGAATGGCTTTGTTGATGCAGAGATGGAAATAGTTTGCTTCCTTGTAGGGGTGGAAACTTTTAGCCATGACATGTATCGACAATGAGAGAGAAACTTATTCACGGCAGAGCATAATCTATTCACGGCTTTGCACAGTCTTAGCTGTCCATTTCGGCAATCAATGGTTGAAATCTATTTTTTTAAATTTTGACCGATAACAAAACGAGTAATTTTTACCGGTCAGAATTGGTTTTCAATTCGGACTGTCTAATACACTTTTGGATACACGCGATTGAGCACCGTAAACTTCATTTACGGATTGCTCCGTAAAGAAGTTTCTCTCATCGACGAGACATTATGTTAACTGCATTCATTCATGCGTGAGGTCTCACGGTGTGTACATTTAATACAAGGGTGCTATGGAGTATTGTGGGTTCACCTATGGGTTGGTCGACTATTTTCATTCAAAAATCAAATTGATCGATGCAGAACCCCATTTGGGACCCCCCAGGTTAGTCCCGAAGATGCTACCCCATGACAAAAATAACCTCGAAAGGGCGATTGAATCGAATGTGAACCCCTTTCGAACTCAAAGGAAAGGGATGCACTTAGTGTTCGAGTCGAGCCTTGGCTGGAAAACCAGGATATTCGGCAGGTAGCTTTCGAACTCGAAGGAAAGGGATGCACTTAGTGTTCGAGTCGAGCCTTGGCTGGAAAACCAGGATATTCGGCAGGTAGCGTAGAGAAAGGGCGATTGAATCGAATGTGAACTCCTTTCGAACTTGAAGGAAACGGATGCACTTAGTGTTCGAGTCGAGCCTTGGCTGGAAAACCAGGATATTCGGCAGGAAGCGATGTACGCTAGATGGTTATAACGCGCACCCAATAAATATTAGTCTCACGCTAGTTTAGCACCTTTTCAAGATTGTATGCCTGAAATGACGAGGCCAGTCTTGTAAAGACAGTCACGCACACTACACTAGTTTAGCACCTTTTCGAGATTGTACGCCTGAAATGACGAGGCCAGTCTTGTAAAGACAGTCACGCACGCTACAACTGAGTCAGCGCACACCACAACGGAACGATGCGCGCCATTTTTGTGCTCCAGTGAAAGCCTGTTTTCCTATAAAAGGAGGGCTTTGTCCAGTGTTTTGGAGGTTGGCAGAAAAGTCGACTGATAAGTTCTCTGCAAAACAGAACCAGTCATAGAGAAACGTCAAAAACCCACCCTTGCAAAGGGGGTTGTCAGTAAGGTTAGGAGAGAGCGAGTGAGAGTCCTTCCTCTTCCATCTTTCATCTTGTAAACTAGAAAGCAACTTGCAACCCTAGATTTCTTGATAGGAAAAAGTAAAAGGACAAAAGGCATAACCTAACTCTTGTTTGGAAGTAAAATTCAAATCCCCGTGAACGCATTGAATCAAATCGAGTACCGTTGGCGATGCAAATTTATGGAAATTCGGAGTCCTCAAGTACAGGAATGAACTACACACCGATAAGATTTAAATGCAAAACTGACCATAATACGAAAAAGAAAACGAGCGGAAATGAAATTTTAGAGCTTAAACAGCCTTTAAACAAGTTTCAATTCTATGGGCAAATGGAAACCCCCACCACCTTCCAGTGACAAAACTAGATGTGTTGCAGTATTAGGTTTACAACTTAACATACAGAATCAAATCAGAAAGAGTACTCATCCCAGCAAATACAGCATCCCTCCGATTGTCTGAAGGATGAGAGAGTGATACTTTAACCAAACTCCACCATTTTGTATATAATCAGAAGCTACAGAAGTACCTGCAAGAAAGCCTTACAACAAATCAGAATAAAACGAACAGGGTGCGAACAGATTGTGATGCTAATAAGTGCTACAATTGCATGCATCAAGATCTTATCACTCGAGGAAAATAAACGAACTTCATTTAATTATGTCTCCTGGGTTCAGAATTTTAACACACTTCAATCTTCAGATCTAAACAACAGAGTTAAACTTCAATTTTTTTCTCGGATCACAAAGATTGGCAGGAAGAGAGCTTAGGAATGAAAGGAAACAACGGGGGAGAATCAATTCAAGTACCTGCTCTGAAAATTATGAACATAGGCAAATAATCTATTTACCACCACTGAAGCACAACCATATGAGTAGTAGTCGACGCCAAGAATACAAGATGAAAGAGAAATAAACACGATTATGGATGCTAAAAAAAACCAAACACAAGTCGGTCAACATGTGCAACAAATACATGAAATGGAATTTTCACAAAATATGCACATCTCTCCCATCCAATTACATTTCTAGAATTGCAGACAAAACAAAGGCACATTACACATTTTGAAAGATGACTAACATGCTTAAAATGGACGAGTTAAAGATGTGGCACTGTATCTTCAAGTACCTTAGTCAGGCAAAGCAGTTCCTCTCTCGAGATTATTCTTGATCTCCAATGTGTATTTACCAAAGGCTCGCTCAATCTTCTTATTGAAATGCTCATTACGGTCATTGATCGAGTCAATATCTTTCTCATCACGGAACCTCCTCCTCCGGCTGAATGAGTTGCGCTTCTCATCTCTCTCCTTGAGCTCCTTCACCATCTTTTCTATCTTGTCATCTGAAGTTTTCGGGGCCTGTCAAATAGGTGTAAACAATGAGTTTTACTCAAGTTTCCTTGTATTGAGCCCGAGTTGGCACAAAAGACTTCCACAGTTAACTGGTTACCTTTCCATATTGAAGGCTTGAAGCTTCTCTGTAGAATTCTGGATCAGCTTCTTTCATTCTATTGTACTCTTCAATGTCAATCTCAACGTTCTTTGTCCTTTTCTTGTAAGCATTGTACAATGTTTTCTGATTAAAAACTGTTCAAGCAAGAGGGTAAAATGTCAATTTCACTATCACACCGTATTTATATTTCCTTCCCAGAGCATTATTCCGAAGTATGCAACAAAAAGGAGGAAAACATGATATGATCACACACAAGCAAGTAAGAAATCGAAGAAGGTGGGAAACGTTAATAAAACTTCTCTTTATGGTGGAGAGAAGAAAAATTGTTATTGAATCTCAACAAAGCTTTTTCCAGCATTACAAGAGCAAATGCAGATTGCGGGAAATATCTGAAATCACACATGTTCTTGGAAAGATATTTCCAACATAACAATAATCTTCCAAGAGACAAAGTTAACGATAGCACCTAGCACAAGTAGATTAGTAAATCAAAGCTTGTGAAGTTCAGGGTGGAAGACTATTCTGTTCAGATGCAAATAAACATCCAAGGAAAGGAATTATGTATGACTCGCAAAGTGAAACGTATTCAGATACACAAACAAGAAGAAAAACCATACCATCCCAGCCATATGGAGCAGGCTCTTTTTCCCATTTCTTGTACTTAGCCTCTGCCATCTCTTCTGTGTCTAACATATATGCTTTAGTCATATCCAAACCATTAGCATCCAAAAGCTTGCCAATTTTTTTCTTCCTCTCCTCAATCCACTTCTCTTTAGAGACACCCCTAGACTCTGTTGGACCTTCCATCCTTTTCTTCTCCGCCACCATGGCCATTTGATTGGCTTTTTTTGCCTCATTCTGCATAGGTGTAGACCCCACAATGGGATAAAAACATGGTAAGTAACAAAGCATAAAAATAACCTGACAACTGAAATAGAAGTCAACATGATGTTCATAAAAAATAGAATTTGCCGTCAAAATCGGGAAACAGAGAGACAATTATGTATCAACTATGACTGATCATTACCAATTTTAGCTTCAACTCAAACAATTTTTTCTGTCTCCCGGAGAGGTTAGAGAAATCAACTTCAGGATTCTTTTCAACAACATTGTCACTGTCCCCATTCTGATGCTCTTGAAGATCATCTATTTCATCATGCAGATCTTCAGCCTGATCAGAAAATGTAGCTCGACTTACTTCTGAAAAAGTGTAGACAATATAATTAGGAAAGTTAAGAGATAAACAGCCAAGACGTATAAGCATTGATTGAGTTAAGAATCCTAGAATGACTTTATTTCAAAATACAGTTAACTTTTTGTCTTTACTCTCAATTTAACACCTAGAAACTAAAGATCTCAGGCTGTCTGGGTTGTGATAAGAAGGGGAACATAGTTGCAAAGAGTATGGACTGAGTCATTCATCTCCGTACTGAATGAGATACAATATCATTGTGAACAAATAAATGACAATAAGAAAACAACGAAGGAAAAAAACTATCAGATAAGAGTTATCCATCGTTAAATCTATGAATGTAAGAATGTTTTTAGGAATCTGTCAAACAAAGAGACCACAAAAAATAACTTGCCTTGTTCTTTTGCATCATTCCGCGCCATTGCTTCAGCAATTACTTTAAAGCAATAATCATTACATTCATGATAAAGGTTTGATGCATTTCTGCAATTTGGATGCGCTCTTCGTTCTTCAGTCATTATATGCTCTATACTGCTTGGATTGCCTGAAGAAAGTAACCAATATGTGAACATTTGTTTGGATTTAATTACACCTTCCCCAGCCAGGTTTGCTCCCAGCCTCCCACTAGTTGATTAGTATTTTAGAATATAAGAGGAGATATTCATGAGAACGTACAAGTAAATATATATTCACACAGAATAAGTTGAAGTTGAAAAGTAGCGCCCTTCAAAATTATGGACATGGTAACAAAATCGTTCAACAAGTTACTAAAAAAAGCCATAAGGAACATCAATACCTAGTTATTTGTTTCATAGCATTTAAGTTCTCTAGCTAAAGTAAAAATACAATCCCTCCTAAAGTAACTAATGAAAATTGTAATCCAACAAATGAAGATTGAATGCTCCCAATACAACTCATGAATTTATAATGCTACATTATCATGCAGGGAAATTATGGGATCCCAACCCAAATCATGATTCCAGAAACCCTTTTGATGTGGTCTAGCAATGCACATTCTTTTCTTCAACTGAAAAAATTAAGTGCAACAGTTTTGAGCAGCCTCAAGTATAATTTTGCAAGGTAATGAGGTAGATAGTTTGTTTAATGTATGAACAATCTAATCATTTGATCAAAACCATATTTTCCTAGGCTGAAATATAACAATAAACTTTGGTTTGGCTACGTACTCATGTTCTTAGATATGTTCATAGCTTTGGTTTGCGTCATAACAAAGACTAAGAGTAAAAAGATATTCCTATAAGAAAAAGATGCACAAGATCCATAAAACACAGAATGGCAAGACTCTATCTACTGGAACTCAACTCCGAACAGTAAGCAAGGTTCTGCTTCAGTATATTGAAAGCCAGAAATCACCACAAACCAAAACTACTCTTTCTCAAATCACGGAGAGAGAGAGAGAGAGAGAGAGAGAGAGAGAGAGAGAGAGAGAGAGAGAGAGAGAGAGAGAGAATCTGATAGAAAAATAAAATAATCAATATGAAGTCAAAATCGTATGCGCATACATTGCACCCGCACAGAGACACAGACACGCGCGCACGCACACACACACACTCAGAGTGAGAGAGGGAGAGAGAGCAGTTGTCAATTGTCATCCGACTGAACTGATTCCAAAATCAGAACTTTCTAAGAGTAACAATTAAATGGTGTAGGGACAACAATTACCATAAGACAAAGAAGGGGAATAAGAAAGTCCAGTTCACCTTTATACCAGGCTTGTCAAACCTGCCTCCGGATTCAATCCAACCGTCTAAAAGCGACCTTTCGACAGTCCAAATCAATATCATTCTCCATTTTGCATTTTTCCCCCAGTCATAAGATTAATCTCCCTTAGACCAATGCAATGGAGAGGTTCATTACACAACCAAGATATTATCATCTCAAATGACAAGGCCAATAATCTAGCAGAAGTCTCAAGTTTCTAAACTAGGCATGAAAGTTTATGCTGCATATTTTTATTAAAAACTAAGACCACAAATGACAAGTAAATCAATAATCAAGTTTCTAAACCAGGCATACAAGTTAATACTGCATATTTTGATTAAGGTTTGCAAACATAAGCACAAAAAGTTTATAAAGTGTCACATATATACTTGTACAATTGAACCTGACGAGCTTTCATCTTTCGAATGTTTTGGCCAAGAGCCAATGGCATCAGTGGGTGCACTTAGGTGCTAGGACTAAGGAGCTCTGTTCTAAAAATCGGGCTATGTGGTTGACTAGTTGGCACCTATATAAAAATCGGCTTAGGCGCCGACTAGCGCCCCTCTTCCGCCTGACTAGCACCTATCGACTTTTACAACACTAGCGCCCCTCTTCCGTTGGAAGATTCACTCCACTAAGGTGCTAATCTAACTATTCTAACAATACTAATAACTTTCGCCGAGGGAAAAAAAAAAAAAAAAAACTTTCAAATATTTTGCATTCAAGGATCGTTGGCAATCCTGAAAAAAAAAAAAGAAGGTCCGAGTCACTTTCCAACGAAGTATTTTCTGTGACTCGAATAGACAATTATGATAATCGAATACCCTAACCAGAAAAAACCCTCGTATCCCAAACTAAGTAAACAAAAAAACACGTAAGGCCGCTTATGAAACATTCAAGGATCGTTGGCAATCCCGGAAAGAAAAAAGGGTCCGAGTAACTCTCCTACGAAGTATTTTCCGTGACTTGAAAAGACAATTATGATAATAGAATACCCTAACCAGAAAAAAGCCCTAGTATCCACAAACTAAGTAAACAAAAAAACACGTAAGGCAGCTTACGAATCAACCACAACACACCAAAGGCCCCAACTTCCCCTTGCAATCCAGATACATCAAAGCCCTAGTTTATTCAAGAAAGAAGGTATAAGAAGCCGTAATTTAGCAATCAAAGATAGAAAAATATTCAACACAGCTCCTAATTCATGATGAAAAGCCCTAATTTGAAGCTGCCATGTTTCAATATAGGATCCAATCCGAAGCCCTAATTTCACAGAGAGAGAGAGAGAGAGAGAGAGAGAGAGAGAGAGAGAGAGAGAGAGAGAGAGGAACCTTGGTGGTGCGGTGCAGTGGTGAGCGGTGGACGGTGGACACTGCAGTGCAGTGGTTGTTCGCGGGGGAGGGGGTGAGAGTTTGCCGACTTGCGTGTATACCCGCAGGACTTTTTTTCCGTTTCGAAGAGGGTACGACGCAGCGCAGTACTTCTCGGACAACCTTTCAAACTGTTATTTCTCTCCTCTTTTTCTGTTTTTTTGTTCGGTTTGGTTTATAATTTTGAAAAAAGATTGAAATCGGTTTCTTATATCTCATTTACCAAACGAGCCAAACTTGAGCAATGACAAACTTAACTCGAGTCTCTGCTCGGGAGTCCGAACTTGCACCAGGTACACACACTTAAGTTTAGGATTCTTATGTTTTCATAATTTTAGCGTGTTCCAATAATTATAGTAAGTACGAATTTTTTAAATAAGTACCTATTTTTTCAATTACTTAGTACTTATTTTATCAAAAAATAATTACTTAAAAATACTCCTAAGAGCATCTCCATCTCTTATTTAAATTTGAGCAAAAGCTTCATTTGATACTCTCGCCGTTTCACTTTATTTTGCATGTTTCTTTTTTGGCACCTCACAAAAATTATATATATCTTACAATTTATAATATTTTTTATAATTTTTACAATTTTTTTTAAAAAAATTAATTAAAACATATCAAACAAGATCTATATTGAATATATAAAATATATAAAATATTATAAATCATGAGATATAGACAATTTTATGAGACGTCCAAAAAGAAAACAGGCACAATAAAATGAGACGGAGGGAGTACGAACTAATCCATGGACAAATGCAAATATAAGCATAAATTTGAGCAAATGTTTCATTAATGGCATAGTTGTAAATTTGAGAAGGATAAAATAGCCTTCAAAATTTGAGTAAGAATTTGATTCAAACCAAATTTGATAAAAATGTTGAGTAGATTTAGTAGTATGAGTTTGAGTAACGACTTCAGTGGTGTCTTGGGCGATTTTTATTCAAATTAGAGTAACAGTAATGATTCACACACATATGTTTTTGCACATATCTTGCATATATATTTTTGTGGGGACTATATCGGAGTCTCACAAAATGATCCGAATCGCTCTTCTTTATTTAAATATTTTTGGAGGGTTTTTGTAAAAAATCAGCTCTAACGGATATCGGTAAGGGCTTTCTCAAAAATCTTTTTGTCTTGCCCGATATCCGTTAGAGCTGATTTTTTACAGGAACCCTCTAAAAAGTATTTAAAAAAAGATAAACTGTTCGGATTATTTTGTGAGATCCCGACATGGACCTCACAAAAATGTATGTGCAAAATATGTGAAAAACATAGAGAATAAATTATTTATACCGCCGGTGTAAACATTTGTTTTTTCCAAATCAATTGCATTGCGCCACGTCGAAATATTTTATTGATTGAGACCACTATTTTGACACGTATCGCAATGCAATTGATTTGAAAACCCGCACGCACGCCAGCACACTACCGGCCCAAATCAAATCATCGCACCCGTTGCCGATCTCACCACCCCAAATCAACGCACCCGTTGCCGATCTTCCTCCGCCATTCACCGATCTTCCTCCGCCTTGTCTGCACGGGTAATTTCTCTCTCTCTCTCTCTCTCTCGCTATTTCTTATGAATGTACGCTGCGTACACTGACTGACTATTCCAGTTTATGATTCCCGAACGCATTAGCTTCAGAGGTTCAGTACT
Organism: Rhododendron vialii; assembly: GCF_030253575.1. Classification (NCBI taxonomy): domain Eukaryota; kingdom Viridiplantae; phylum Streptophyta; class Magnoliopsida; order Ericales; family Ericaceae; genus Rhododendron; species Rhododendron vialii. The sequence goes on along the minus strand of NC_080561.1, from coordinate 6,705,220 downwards.
TATAGTTTCTGGTTTGTTTGTTTGTTTTTTCGCAAACCTAGTTGCTGGACCTGTTGTGGGAATTCACCAAGTATTCCACTACCAGGCTGCATTAGTTCCCTTCCCGTGAGTACGTTTCGAATAATCCAAATAGAGGAACTCCCCAAATGTGGGAAAGTTTGAAAATCTGCCAGTTAGGGTTCTCAGAGTTTAGATGAGAGGATTATTGATGGAATATGGCATAGCTGTCTATGGTTTCTGGTTTCCATTTTGACAAAGTTAGTTGCTGGCCTTTTGTGGGAATTCCCCTAGTTTTCCCTTACTTTGCTGGATCAAATTCAGTTCCCTTCCCCCAGGACCTTTCGAAAAATCCCAATAGTGGAATTAACCAAGTGTGGGAAAGCTTAAAACTCCGCAAGTTGGGATTCTCAGAGTTTGATGAGAGAATTTTTTGCTGGATATGTACCTTTCCCAGTTTAAGTTGTATGGTCTAAGAAAAATCCATATTGAGGAATTTAGTCATTGGATTTTCCTTTGATTAATTTAATCCAGGTCCAAAAGTTTAGGCCATCACAAACCTATGCGATTTTATGGATATTTTGAGTCAAAAGTCCAAACATCAAGTACAGACTATTAGATATGGATTTCAATTCAGTCGACAATTCAACCTTTGTATTGAAAGCTTAACTATTTTTTTAATGCAATGGCCATGCACGCTGCTACTTGAGCCGTTACTACTTGAGCCCTGATGTTGAAACGAAGTAGAGTGCATGATCTTGTAAAGGAAACATATTTATGCAATTCTCATTTCTCCAACCGTTTTATTTGGTATCCATACCATGTCACACAGTTATTCTTTCTCCTTAACTCGCACTTCTTTTGTTTTGTTTTTCTTTTATTTGTTTTTGAATTTGTTTCTTGGAGAACTCTGATTTTTGTTCCTTTGCTTGGTTGGTTGGTTGGGAGTTCGTATTTGTTTGTAGCTTTTTTGAGTTTGTTTATCCTTGGAACTTAAGCACTACTCTCTTTGGTTGTTAACGTTGGGGTTTCTGAATCTTCATTGTAGCCTAATTCCTTTGATGTTCATGCTTGAAAATTGGTCTTCGCTTTCTTCCTTTTGGTGTACATTGAGCAAGGCTATTACCTTTCACACATGCTATGCTTTAGTATTGCAAATTGTTCAGCTGAATATAATAGCGGTGTAGGTTCTGAGTCATGCGAAGCAACCTATCCATGAAATTGCCAGTAATGTTGCCTCTTGCAGATTCTAGTGTACATGAGAGCCTTTTGCATATGACATTGACTAATAGAGATGTTGATATCTTGCGTAAGACTCCAATGATTTAATCCAGTCCATATACCATGTGTCGCATTTGTATATTTCAAACTTTCTTTCTCCATTTTTTCCCTTCAAATATTTGATTTTGTTGGCTTTTTAAGTATCTTATTCACTTGCAGGAGGTACCATAATCATTATTTAATGAATGGCGCTTCTGCTTCTGGTGGCATAAAGTCAGCATTCTCCTACTGTGTACAACAAGTGCGAAATTATGACTACCATCATTACCTCTGCCTCCTCGAACTTCCCCCAAGCATGCGCAAGGCTGCATTTGCTCTCCGCGCTTTCAACGTCGAAACAGCAAGAGCTATGGACGTTGCTTCTGATCCCAAAATCGGCCTTATGCGCCTACTTTGGTGGCGAGAAGCCATAGACAAGATATTTGCCCACAAATTAATTGAGCATCCAACAGCTCAGGCCCTTTCATCAGTAATATCAGAGCACAAAACCAGCAAAAGCTGGCTGAAGCGGTCAGTTGAAGCGCGGATCAACGATGCACAAAGAGAGGTTAACGAAATCCCAGAAACCATTGAAGATTTGGAAAAATATGCGGAGGACACCGTATCAACGATCTTGTACATGACACTTCAAGCAGGGGGTATCAAATCCACCGACGCAGATCATGCAGCTTCGCATATTGGAAAGGCTAGTGGCCTTCTTTTGCTGCTTAAGTCGTTGCCATACCACGCTAGTCGCAATCGTCTGTGTTCTTATATTCCCTCTAAAGTAGCAGCCAACCATGGACTTTTGGTTAACCAGGGGGGTCCACTGGAGATTCGCATGGACTCTCATGAGGGAATGTGTGATGCCGTTTTTGAGATGTCAACTACCGCTAATGCACATCTCCAGAAGGCCAGGGAATTAGCTGCAACAGTGCCTAAGGAAGCTCGGGCAGTGCTTTTACCTGCTGTGCCTGCCCAGGTTCTATTGGATTCCCTGAATCGTGTGCAGTTTGATGTGTTTGATCCAAGATTGGCAACAGGGATTCTGGGTATTCCTCCTTTGTGGTACCAGTTGAAACTGAAATGGCATTCATTGAGGGGAAAGTACTGAAAGATGAGTTATTTTGTTGCCTTTACCAATTGAATGGCAAGTTTTCCATCTTGTGGGAAGCTGGGTTGAGTTTCGATCGAATTTTTGCTCGTTCAAAATTAGGGTATTTTCCCTAATGTCCCAATGGCAATTTATACACAACTGTTTTGTTTCTTTTTTCATCCGTCGTACTACACTTCACTTTTAGGCATTGTAGTGCCAGGTTTTTTATGCAGGTCCTAGATGCATTCTGGGTCAGTGGAATTTCCTTCAAACAGAGGGTCTTGTGCTTTGGTCGAATGATCTCGATATGTGGTGTTGTTACTGCATATGTTAGGTTAAGAGATTAAAGAGGCTATCCATCATTTGGTAAGTTTCTCTAAGTATGCATGTGGTTATTAAGAAGTTTTGAGTACAGTTCAAATCTAGAAGCTCTGTGCAAAAGGAAATGCTGCTCTTTACATTGCCCGGGCATCGCTTACCATCTTGAGTCATTTCTTTCCGGTTTTTCCCCTGGCTCTTTTGTTTGTTACCTTTTTTATTGAGGGCAAATCCAGTCTTTCTGCGCAGTTTACTGTTTTGGCCAAGTTGCAGGGCAGGGAACGGGCATATATTAGCTCTCCGTCATCTGTGGAGTTGGAGAGTCCACGTTTTTCTCCCACTTTCTTATTTTCTGTGTCTATTATTGGGGAAGCAGTTACTAGTGTCGGTACTTCATAGGTTGGTGCCTTCTTGTCCTGACACTTTGAATGATTTAGCCGATTGAGGTAGAAGATGATTTTCTTCGGCGTCCCTGGTGCCTGGCGGGGTTGTAGCAACAGAGGTTCCTTTAAGGCAGCATTTTTTTTTATTTGGGTAAGCCATTCTCTGCTGCTAATAATTTGAAGAGGCATTTTCCTGTGGTGCTTCATGTATTGAGGAGCTGGGGAAAGGGTTAATCATTCATTATACCCTAAATTTTAGTATCAGTTTAGGAGACGTTGAACCTAATGTTCATGGTGTTTGGAGTAACTTGGTTTATCTGACAAAATAGCCTGTGATTGCTGATCTGAGCTCGAGCCTAAGTAAATTAAGGCGAGCTGAGCTTGAGCATGGTAAAGCTCAGCTCATTTGCAGCCCTACCCGGACCAAGTTGCCCGCACCTCGACTAATTTCCGGGGCCTTGAAGTTAACGATTGGGCAAACCTTCGAATGAAAAAATTATTCAATACTTCGGGAGTATACTCCCTCCTCTCACATAACATGGGGAGCCCACATGTAAGCTCCACATGTAATGTGAGAGAGGGGGTATACGCCCAGAGTACGGAATAATTATCCCCTCCAGTGACCCCAAGGTTCGGAATGTTTAGCCTCTGTAAAAACGAATGAAAAACTTTGTAGGTAGTTAGAGTTCTCTACGGCATCATAGCTCATGCAATATGCTTCATCCCTCATTACCAATATAATAATACTCATTTTCCTCTACTTCTTTAACAACTCCTTTAAAAAAAAACCTCTCTCTCTCTCTCTCTCTCTCTCTCTCTCTCTCTCTCTCTCTCTCTCTCTCTCTCTCTCTCTCATGCATGCTCTGCACTTCACCTACCAAATTACCAACATGCATAACAGCCAAACTCTCCAAATAAAACGAAACAAAGTTCATTAGTTTATGATTAATTACATCTTGTGTTTCTTCCTCACAAAGTAATCACTGACCCTTTGCTCTGCATTTTCTGAGATGGGGTTGTGTGGGATGAGATGGGTTTTGTCTCTGGAGATGATATCGTGCGGTTAACCATTGCTGTCAACCGAATCTTGTATGGATCTCTGCTTTTGTTTTGCCCACTTCACTTTTGTTTCTATTTCCATCCTTCTTTTGTTTTACTTACTTTGTTCAACCAAAAGAGGCAAAATCAGATGTTGGGTTTCTCCCACGTGTAAGTGACACAGGGGATCCCTCCCCATGCTTCCTTGTTTCCTTTTTTCTTTCCTGCCATATATGTATGTGTGAGCAGAGAGAGAGAGAGGAGGGGAGTGGTGCAGCCATGTGAGGGAAAGGGTGAGGAGAGTGAGAGGGGGGCCGGTCGTGGCTCCCTGGAGAGGAAGCGGTCGTGGTTCCGGGAATATATGAGTTATATATAGAGTGATTTTTCTCTCAATCTCTTGTGTGTGTGCGCGCTTGTGTGCGTAGAGGTGTGGATTGGGATCGGTCTCGACCCAACATCAGATTGAGAGAAGAAACCTTTTCTTGTCAGGTATTTGTTTGATTGCATGCATAACGTAAGCAGATTTTGCGGAAACTTCATGTTTTAATGTATCTTTTGATTTGCTGACAAGCTCTCCCATGTTAATGGGAACAGGGGATCCTCTGTTTTGTAGTAACTTTTTTGTTGGGCTTGTGAAAACCTAGTTCAACTTGGGTCGCACTTCGCTGAGCCGTTTGAGTAATTTGTGATGCAAATCACAGGATATGAATTTATACTTGCCATTCGCGATACCGATGTAATGTGTATTATTTCTTCATTCGATAAATAATGAAAAAATGGTGTGAGGCGTGGATGTATTTAACAATTTGTTGGGGAATCACATAAATGTCTGTGTCTTGTGCTTGTTTTCTATATCTAGATTATCTTTGCTCGTTGCATTTTTGTTGGTTTGGCCCAATTCCCAACATGTACGTGAAAATTCCAATGGTTTCTGATTTCCCAATTGTGGAGTTTCTTCTTCTTCGATCTCCTCCTCCTCCTCCTCCTCCTCCTCCTCTCTCTCTCTCTCTCTCTCTCTCTCTCTCTCTCTCTCTCACACGTGGATTGTTTGTTGCAGGAAAAATGAACCTTGTACGAAAACTGTTGGAGAGGCTAAGGCCCATTGTGAATTTCAAAAGCTGGGACTATTGTATTATTTGGCAGTTGGCTGAAGATCAAAGGTTTAGTCAGAAGCTAAATAATACAATCCATATGTATAGGCTACTTAGCTCTCATTACATTAGCAACTATTCCAGAAAGTTTGAAAATCGCATACGTATGAGTTGTTTCCCCGTACAAGTTAAAATTCATATGTACAACATATTACATATCCATGGCAAGGGCACCGGTTTTTTCGTTCTCCTGATGCATTTATAATGCCATATTCATCGTTACGTATTTTGAAACCGCGATAACCGAGCCCTATATCTCATTGGTTTTTTTGTTTGTTTAATAGGTTTCTTGAGTGGATGGATTGTTGTTGTGCTGGTTCTGAGAACATGCAAAATGGTGGAGAGGACCTTTTTACTGTTTCCTCAGTTACTCATTGCAGAGATGCCATGTTTCAGCATCCAAGGACCAAACCTTGTGATCTTCTTGCTGAATTCCCTCCCTCCATTCCCCTTGATTCTGGGTTCTCTCTCTCTCTCTCTCCTAAAAAAATACACACATATGTACACACAAGCACAATTAGTTTCTTCAAGTAACTTTCTTGCAAAAATTTCCATATTATTCTCGGTGTGACTCACTGCACACACCGCACTAACTTTGAATCGCGACTAAATTTATTCTCGGTGTGACTCACTGCCCGCACCACACTAACTTTGAATCAACACTATGTACCTTGTTGTATGGATAACCTTTCTATGTACAAATCATCTATGTTTACGTACTTAGAGATGCAATAATAGCGGCGATTTGAATTTGAAATGAAGGTAATCGAAAATAAAATTTGTATCGGAAGCAAATAATTACCCGCGGGTTTTATCTAGCATACCGATAAATCTTGCAGGATTTATGCACAGGCCTTGATGTCAAACCAAGCCAGATGGTTGAACTTCTCTGCTAATAACTCAGACTCAAATCCTCTGGAAGTGAGACTCCCTTCCTAAATCCATCATTCCAAAGATCAAATTTCCACAGCCCTTTCTGTCTTAAGCTAATGCATTGATATCTTATTCCTTTGCACTTCGCAGGAAACAGTGGGGACTAGGGTGCTGATTCCAGTTCCAATTGGACTAGTTGAGCTATTTGTTGCCAAACAAGTGACCCACTTTCCCTCCTGATTTGTCTTTCATTGCTTTGGATTAATTCAATGAGGTTCAATTCTGTACGCAGGGGTGGAAACCTCACGGTTTCCATCAGTCATTGTGGGCCTCATTCAGTTTGTGGGACCCGCAGAGTAGTATAATTATGCAAAAAATTAGTGTGATCGGACGGAGTATATCAAAAATTGGATTTTGGTTTATAAACTTGACAGTTAGGGGACTGTCAATAGTTTTAAAGGTGTTCCATGACAGTTGATTTTATAAACCGTAATTTAATTAATTTTCGATATATATATATATATATATATATATATATATATATATATATATATATATATATATATATCAGTCGGGTTCCGGTGAGAGATCCCGCATTTTTTTAAAATGCGGGACTCCCCTTCCCGATTGAATTTCGATGATCCGAGCCGCTCAAAGTGATCAGAACGTGATTTTAAGGGTCCCCGCGAGAAATCAGCAAAAAAAATGACCGGGAAGGGCTTCATCCGAGCAGTTTTCATTCAACGGTTCAAAAAAAACTGCTCTGATGAAGCCCTTTCCGGTCATTTTTTTCGCTGATTTCTCGCGGGGACCCTTAAAATCACGTTCTGCACACATTGAACGGTTCGGATTTTCAAAATTTGATCGGGAAATGAAAGTCTCGCATTTTAACAAAGTGAGGGATCCCTCACTTGATAATTTGTGTGTGTATATATATATATATATATATATATATATGATCAAATTGATTTTTGGCGTGGATATACTAGTCTGTGAGTAGTAGAAGATATACAGTTCAAATCACTACAATTAACGCACGGTGGGACTTGCAATAGCGGTGATGGAAAACAATCCATGCTCATATGGAAGCTACTTCTAAACAATCCACACACAAGTAATATACAGGACGATGACAGGAACATTCTTGTCTCAATGGTAGATGTTTCAATTTGAAATTACATAACGATTGCAAAAAAATCTGTGTAGGATTTTTCGATCAACAGTTGAGCATTTCATTTCAGTTCAAACACTCAAAGGCGAAAGATTTCATCACAAGAAACAGGAATGAACCAAAACTATTAGATCTAAGACATGAGGTACTGCGAAAAGCAGGCTCAAACACACTGCCAAAGCAAACCAACACTAGGAGTCGGCATAATAGTCCTATCCGTAACTAGGTAGTAGAGGATCCTAAGAAAACCCCAGCTCAAACCATGGACAGGTAGCACTGATGAAATCATCAATCGAAAACAGGAACCCAAACTCAATTTCTTGAAATTTGAATAACTCCTAATGATTTTTTGTTCTTATTTTGTTATAGGTACCCGAAGATCAAGAAATTATAGACTACATTTCATCTCAGTGCACCATCTTATTAGAACAACAATCAATGATCAATTCAAGCAATATGGATCCAAACTTCTCAATGAGCGAAAACAATCAAATAGACCTGACCAATAATCCATTCCTACCTTCGCCGGAAAATTCGAACCTGCCATACGACATCACTGCAGATAGAATCCAGCTCAATTCTCCGATGAATTTCGCACAACCATCCTTCTTTGATGGATCAAACTGTAACGGATTTCTGGAGATGGATTCGATTGCAAAGCCTATGACTGTGGGATCTTCATCTTGTGTTAACAAGGAGACTGATAAGGATTCAGGTACAGGGGCGGCTGTAGTAGTGTTTCAGGGGGTTCAAGCAAACCTCCTGGGTTAAGAAAATGTACTCAAATTTTACAATTTTATCCATGTAATTTGATTCTTTTTTTATATTGTTTGCCCTGGATAATTCATACAAAGCCGAAATAACAAAAATTTCTGTTAAATTTAGGAGTAAGTAGATCATATATAGCTTAATAAAACAAAATACATTAGGCCCAATAAGCTTCAATCAGAATACATATCTTTATTTTACATAATATTTTGTATACAAATTTTTTAGTACATTTTTGTCTCTATTGGCCTAAAATCCTGGAGCCGCTCCTGTTCAGGTAGACATGATATGGGTCGATCAGAGTCGATATCCGATTGCAGTGATGCAAATGAAGATGAAGATGATGCCAAGTACCGGAGGAGGACGGGTAAAGGGCCTCAGTCGAAAAACCTGCAGGCTGAGAGGAAGAGAAGAAAGAAACTCAATGACCGGCTATATACACTTCGCTCTTTGGTCCCTATAATTACCAAGGTACTCACAAGTTCCATGTCCAAAATTTTCACACACACAAATGACTTGTGCACATAATGGGGTAGGCCATGGTACTAGGACTATGTATTGATTCCTAATGGAGTTTCTTGTTCTTAGTTGGATAGAGCTTCGATCCTTGGCGACGCAATTGAATTTGTGAAGGAGTTGCTGAAACAAGTAAGTGATCTCCAACTTGAACTTGAAGAGCAGTCAGGGGACGATGAAGGTACCAAAAACAATGGCCGGTCTGAGATACTGAATGCCGGATTGAAACGTGAACATGAAAACACTCTTGTCGGTGGTAATAACATGGGAGCAGCAAGCTATGGTTCTGTTGCAGAACCCACAAACCGAAAACACGATTCGGATGCTTATGATCATAAGTCACGTCAAATGGAGGTACTGCACAGCACATGATCAATTTAGTCAAGACCACTCAGTCAATACCTTGGGGTTGTTTAATAACGATTTTACAGTTAATAGTAAACATGTTTATCTGCTTCTACTAAAATCGAAAATCAAGAATCTACAGCAGAATCCAAAGCTACGTACAATCTACAAACTGTATTCACCGCTATCACAAACCGGCCCTACAAATAGTTTAAATGGTGCCAAAACAGTTTTGGTTTTATGTTATCTGTCTTTAGTTATGAGCATATATATGTTGTGGTGAAATCGCAGCCTCAAGTGGAAGTGGCACAAATAGATGAGAATGAGTTCTTTGTCAAGGTATTTTGTGAGCACAAGAGTGGGGGCTTTGTGAGGTTGATGGAGGCTTTGAATTCTCTTGGCTTGGAAGTAACAAACGTGAATGTAACTAGCTGCAGATCTCTTGTTTCAAACGTTTTCCAAGTTAAGGTAAGAATCCGCAAAACACGCCATCTCATATTCGAGCACATACAATGGAAATCGATAACCCTGCAAAGTAGCTCCATGCAGAGCGTCCTGTAGGGCGCATCCAGAATACAATGAAGCGTCATGGCACTAGAGCATGTACTTTCCGAAGAAATTATTGTTGGGGCAGACCATGTTCTCCTCCATACTCTCTATTCCAGGCCCATCCCGAACCCACATGAATAGTCCAAACTGTTGATCTCGAACGTTTTGCACGGAAGAACATTGTATAAAAGTCAACTTGATTGGATATCATTAGATATGCAAATAATTCGTACGAAATGAACAATGTAATTGAAAAACTGTATTTGGTCGGCCATTTCATACAATTAATCCCATATCTATCGATATTCAATCAAGCTGAGTCTTCCGACTAATGTTCTTCACACGAATGTTCTTCTGTAAAACAAGTTCGAGATCAACAGTTTGGACTATTATATGAGGTTGGGATGGGCCCGCAAAAGGGAGTATGGTGGATTGAGGTAAGGAGGGGATCGCTGACCCCAAAAAAACAAACGAAACTAGTTTGATTTTAAGGAAACTGGCGTGGGGTGTGATTAAATCTTTCCCTTGATCGATCTTCTTATTTTTTGTTTAATCAGAAGATGGACAGTGAAATGGTTCAAGCAGACTATGTCAGGGACTCCTTACTTGAGATAACGCGATTCGGAGGGTGGCCGGATCAAGTGGCTAAAACATCCAAGAATGATCAGGATGGCATGGACTGCCATCACCATGACCATCGCGGCGGCGGCGACCATCCAAACGGCCTCCACAACCACCAAACAAGTTCTCACAACCTCCACCAACTTCATCGCTGATAGTACTAAATGGCATGGGTGATTCAAATAAAAGTGTCATTTCCAGCTTTCAATTAACTTCTTAACTGTTTCCTTGTGAGCTCTTGCATGAGCTTCATGGACATGTCTCTTAACAAAAAAGACTGGAGTTCTCCAATTTGATACTATTAGTATATGACAGTCCTTTTTTCTTGCCCTATAATGGATTCCAAGAGTTCATTCATGGATAGTGAGAAAGAGTGAGAATTTTTTTTTTTTTTTTTTTTGTATTTTTCTGAATAGCTTAAAAAGGTGAGAAATTGTGGGAAAATATGAGAAATAAAGAAAAAAGTTGATCTCTTTTATTTCTCATTGATCAATTCTAATAAAATTTGCTACCTTCCTTGGTGATGCTAGCTGTAAGTTCGTCGAGGGTAAATGGTTCAAGTCTTCCACACTACAAACCTACTAACTCTCTGACATAAATTGTAAGTACCTATAAATGCTAGCTGTAAGTACCTATAAATTCATCGAGGGTAAATGGTTCGTCGAGGGTAAATGCTAGCTGTAAGTACCTATAAATTCATCTAAAATCGGAAAGAAATTAACCTTCTTGCCTAGTTAAAAGACAAGCAACAATGCTACCGTCACAGACAGAGGAGCACAACCTGGATACAAATTTGTGGGATGCACACATAGATCCCACATGGTTAACGATGTTTACCTAAAACGAGAAGATCCTACGAATTCCTCAAACTATATACAATTCGCAACGAAGCGAAGCAGAGAAATCGTATCTCAAACGCCAGAGCTACTGCAGTCTACAGAAGGGAGAAAAATATGGCCATGCTTGGGTTCATCTGCTCCGTAACCCTTGTCCTGCTGATCTGTGTACATGGTAGTAATTAATCCATCATTGCATCATACATTTTGTGAACCGTTAATCTCGCATTGTACTTTTCTGCTCTTTTTTTTCTTGGTAATGCAGGGTGTCCGGGCCAGTTTGTGCGCACCTCAGACTAATTTCTACGGCCCCCCCTCCCACAGTTGTTTCACACGCTTACGCGTGGGGTGAGGTGGCCCCAAGAGTTACTTTTCTGTTTTATTCTTTCTCGTGAATCAGGACTGCAAATGAGTGTGAGTATTGTCTACTGACGTTTTGATCAAGAGCCGAGCGCGAGCCTATTTTCTGTGGCTCAGTTCAAGCTCAAGCCAACCCTATTTTTGATCAGCTCGTTTGAAGCCCTAGGAACTTGAGGCTTGGCTCGGTTTAGTAAATGAATCAGGATTGGCTTGTTTATTTGCCAAACCCAACTTGCTCATCCTCCATTGTGGCGCGGGTCGATTTCGTGGGTTTGAAGACTTTTTGCCCACCCTAGCCACACAAGTTAGAGCATCTCCACTCAAAATATTTTGTGAAAGCACTAAAAAACCATGTTTGATGTCACAACATTTTACCTATCTTTTTGAGTTTTACCCTTTTTCTTACCCAAATGAGGAGAAATTAAAATCATTTTTTCTCACCACCTCGTTTCACTTTCTTATTTATAAATGTGTCAATTTAACCCAAATTTTGAAGGGAATACATAAAAACTATACTTGAGTAAGACTAAGGGTTTAGCATTGTGCAAAGCTTTTGACCTAAATTTCCACCCATATCTTGGTTTTAAAAAAAAATGGGTCAGAGATCCTCCAACAAAACTATGGATCCTCTAAATCGCAACAATAAAGATGTGTGCAATGCACATATGATTTTGTAGGGTTCACATCGGTCCCACATTTAAAATGCCTAATGCCTTTTTAAGAGTTTTTGGGGAAAAAAAATTTAGCTCAATCTGAAACTAGTAAAGTCTTTTTAAGAATTGGTAGATTAATTAATGAAAGAGATTATTAGTATCCGATTGAGCTAATTTTTTTTGTAGAAATTCGTAAAATAATTTTGAAAAATAATGAGCGATTTTGATCACCTTTGTAGTATCCGATTAAATTACATAATTTTTAAGAATATTTGAAATGGAGAGGCAAGACATTTGTGATCGGAGATTGTATGAATAAAATCATCCTATCAAATGAAGTTTTAGAGAGTATTGGCATGGAGATGCTCTTACCGTGCGGCTGAAATTATACAGAACACAAGTACTTATCTGGTCATTTATCTTGACGATCGACATCTCAAATGTTTGCGGAGCAATCGATTTATCTTGACGATCAACATCTCAAATGTTTGCGGAGCAATCGATGGCTCAAATTTGTATGCACTGAAATTTGTAGGCGACAAGGCTTAGAACAAAAATACCGCCCGAAAGTAGAACGACCAACGCCAGTATATCCTGAATTTATCAATGCGCTCGTCTTCGAAGAAACAACGAAGGCGGCAAATCGTACAGCGGAGATGGTTGCTTCGAGCGGCGGAGCACTTGATCTTCCCCTATTATGTACTACCATTAACGCTCTGTTCCCGATTCGATTTCTGATCGCTAGCACGTTTGTCTACGCCTCCAGTCGCGCGCGAGCTTCTTGGCGAGGCGGCAGATTATCTAAGACCAATGTATGTACAATGTTATTACTATGGTACTATAATAACAACAACCCATATTTTATTCTTAGCTCGGTTTGTTTAGCTCGGTTTGTTTAGTGAATGAGCTCTCAAACAGAATTTTTAGCTCGTTTAGTAAACATGCGAAGTTCGAGCGTCGTGGCTCGGTGTGGGGCTCCATTCCGACTGGTGTACTCTTTCTGTCCTTGGATTTGGGGTCCGCTCCTAGCCTTTCCCTTTGCCCTACAAAATGAAGCACAACTAAAGACCACACCGGAAGTTTTCCAGGATGGCCCTCCCGTGCAAGAGTCAGTTCACTTGCAGAGAGGAATTAGGAATTAGGAGCTAAGGTTTTTTTTTTGCGTACCTTTTCTAAGAAGGCATAATAAGATATTTATAGTAAGACCCTAGCTTGGTCTCCAAGATTGCACCAACACTCTACATATGTTGGCTGATGTCACCCTGCGTCACATTTAGGGTTTTGTAACCGTTTTGTAGGATGAGCTGGCACCTTCACATGCTTCTATCCTTATCCTGATAACCGCTCGGATGACGTCACGAACGTCTTTAAGTTCAAGGTCAATATCGTCATATGGATGAGCTGGCACTGCGGCCACGCTCATCTTTTACCAAGCGTGATGTGAGACCATAAACGGGCCTCTTCGCGGAACATGTTTCATATCCGAACAAGGATAGGAAGCTGAATTGATAGACCGTAGTTGAGAGAGTCCTCGGCTACAAGATAGTTCGGAATGCTGAGCGTCTATTGTCAAACGACTCGGATCGAATCGTGCCAGTGGATCAGGTTCGGTATGACTTGAGCCATTTTGCTCGGCCCGCTACACTCGGCTTGTATGTATCGGTTCACCTCGTTTATAGAGGCTTGTTTAGTTCTGGAACCCAACTCAAATTCTTAAATACTAATCGAGCTCGAATATTTGGGCTTGATTTAAGCTCAAGCTCCGCTCGGATTGAATAGTATTTAAGAATTTGAGCTCGAATATTAAATGAGCCGAGCTCAAATATCCTAAAGCTTATTCGAGCTCGGCTCGGTTGAACTGTAGACAACAGTCCCACATGGTGCTTTCGATAATCGAATTAATGGATCGTGCTACCTGAGTTCGACATCTTGATAAAAGTTCTTTCAAATTGATTGTTGGATAAAACTAGTTTGAATCTTTATTAGAACTCGTTGAGTTTTCGAACCAAGTTTGAACAAGCTCCCAGAGATTGGCTCGTGATCGGTTCAAAACTGGTTTGAATCTAGTTAACATTTCAAATCAAGCTTGAACAAACTAATGCTCATTTTATTCATTCATTTTATAGGTTTTTCTTTGTACAGTTTTTTTCCTGTGTAGTGGGTTATTCCCGTGGTTTTTGGTTGGTTGGTTTTAAAATGCATCATTTACCCAAAAAAAAAAAAAAACTAATGCTCATTTTGTTCGGCTCGTTGTCAACCCTTTTGCTTTTGCATGCTAAACTAGACAGTAATAACCGCCGAGAAGCATGATTAGAGGGACTTGTATAGTTGTATGGGCCGGCAACGCGACTGATTTGTGCGCAAGGAGATCCGGAGATGCTCTCTCAAAGATGAACTTGGGGCCATAATCTGAGTCAACTAGTCAAGACATAGTGACAAGATATCAGTAACCCAGGATAATGTGCTGAAGTCTCTTCCTACCCATGGTCACCAAATAAAAGACCTCCAACTTGTCCAGTCAGAGAAAGTGTTTAGTTCAATAAGGGCCATCGGTAAGAAGGCTGAGACCTTATGGGTGAAGTGGATCTACACTTATATACTAAGGGATCAAAACCTTTGGTTTCATGAAGTGCCCAGCTAATGCTTCCGGGACAGCGAGAAAATTTTTTAGTTTAAGGGAGCTAGTTCAGCCTTGGCTTGATAATTAGCACCCCTGGGGCCCCTTTACCAAGTTTATGGGGAAAGAATTGTGTTTAGTTTGGGGAGATCCTTGAGAGCTAAAGTAGCCTCCATCATTCATAGAGGAGGTTGAAGATGGCCTAGAAGCAGGAACGCTACCATTGCGGAGATCATGGCAAACACTCCAAACCAGCTTCTTCCTTGTAAAAATCTTCAGGATTCTGTAAATTAGACCCTTTCTCCGACTGGTTCCGTCTCAATTAAGTCAGCTTGGGACGCCTTGAGGAGATCTGAACCAATTGTCCCCTGGTTCAAGGCTGTTTGGTTCAAACATTAGGCGCCAAGGTGGGCTATTATGCATTGGATGGCCTGGCATCTAGAGACAGGCTCCTGAATTGGGGTGTGGCTGCAATCAGCACTTGTGTGCTCTGCAATGGTGCTCCAGAAGGCCATGATCACGTATTTTTTTGCTGTCGTTATTCTAACAAGATGTGGACTTTCTTCCTGAGAAATATCAGAGCTCAGAGGACTACTGTTATTCTAGAGCAAGAAGTGGTGGGGCTTTGTGGCCAGTATGGGGGTTAAGACATGCTTCAGGATGTTCACAAACTGGCTTTGTATGCTATCGCCTACCATTTGTGGGGTGAGAGAAATACCGGAATTTTCAGAAATCAAGCCTTAGATCCTGGTGCCGTTATTCTGGGATTGAGAAAGACGTAAGATGCTGCATTGATGCCCAGATGCATATTAAGGAGTCTGAAGTAGGCTTGCGTGGTTTGAAAGGCACATATATTCTAAGGTGTTCTCTTCATGAGTGAGTTAGATTGCCTGTTTTTCAGTTGCTTTCTAGGCTTTTGGTGCTTTGGTTGTTCCTGGGTTTGGGTTGTTTGGTCAGTTTTAGGCTAGTATGTTTGCTTGTTTTTTTCTCGTTTATGGGGTATGTCCCTTTGCACCTGTGCTAGTTTTGGTTTAATAAATCTTATTTACCAAGAACATGAAAGGGTATAGTTCATCTGTTTTTTTCTCAGTCAGTTCAAGGAATTTATTGTTATCTTTATCTGGGTGGTCTTTATAGTTCAACAATTTGATTCTTTTTTCGTAGTTCTCTTACAAGAATTATTTGCCAATGAGCCAAAGTTTCCAAATTCTGATTTGATATTTGCAGAGTAGTTGAGACGTGAAGCAAATATGGAATCGATAACGAATGCAAAACTTCAGTAGTTTGTTAGTGTTCTCCACGGCATTATAGGTCATGCCATATGCTCCTCCTCCCATTACATTATAATACTCATTTTCTCTCTAAATACTTACTATTTAACTACTCAAATTCTCTCTCTCTCTCTCTGTCTCTCTCTCTCTCTCTCTCTCTCTCTCTCTCTCTCTCTCTCTCTCTCTCTCTCTCTCTCTCTCTCTCATGCATGCTCTGCAGTTCACCTACCAAATTACCAATATTACAGCCAAACTCTCCACATAATTAGAAGAAACAGAGTTCATTAGTTATGTCCCATTTTACTCCCTCATCAACTCCAAAACAAGGATCCAAATCAGTGACCCTTTTCTATGCATTTTCTGAAATGGGTTCTGTTGGATGAGGTGGGCATTTTCTGTGGGGATGATATGGTGCAGTTAACCATTGCTATCAGCTGAACATCATTTGAACCTCTGCTTTTGTTTCGCCTACTTCACTTTAGTTTCTATTTCCTTTCTTCTTTTGTTTTACTTACTTTGTTCAGCCAAAAGAGGCAAAATCACAGGTATTGTAGCAAGTGAAAGGAGAAAACTTTTCTGGGCAGGTACTGCTTTGATTACATAAGCATATCTTGAGAAAATACTTTATCCTTTAACATCTTCTGATTCACAACCGAGGATCCTCTTTGTTTTATTGGATGTGAAAATTCCAATGGTTTTGAATTCCACACTATGACACCTAAGATTCCATAACACGAGCTCTTTACCCTATAATTCAAACATGTGGGCGCAAAATGCTATCCTGCTCTATTCTTACGTTAGCAATAGAAGCCTGCTTATGCTGCTTCGGTGGCACTTTTCAATTTGTCAATCAGATAGTCATATGACTCATATGGATGCCCCTTTTCTCTTCCTTTCTCTCTCTCTGATGTGGAATGTTTGTCGCAGGAACAATGAACCTTGTGCAAAAACTGTTGGAGAGGCTAAGGGCCATTGTGAATTTCAAAAGCTGGGATTATTGTGTTCTTTGGCAATTGGCTGACGATCAAAGGTTTGCACAGAAACTAAAGTACATAAGTTTCTCTATGTACCAACATCTTAGACATTGGCAGATCCATCTCGGTTTATTGGTTTGCTGAGATATTACCCGATATAGACAGGAGTTTGAAAATCTCATAGCCGATTTCCAGTACATGTTCGTAGTTATGTGATTAATGGACTTAGCTGATGTAGCTGTTTTAACTGGTCTAAAGCACTTTTTTGCCCTTGATGAGTTTAAAAACTTCACAACTGTGACGCCTGATTTTCCCTTCATGATTTTGATAAATTCAGCAATGATTTATTGCAGTACGGCCAATTGAGTTGGTCAAAACATCTTTGTCGCCCTTGTGGTTATGAAAGTTTCACAAGAGCCACAACCGATCTCCTCGGATATTTAACTTATTATTTGGATGTGTTTTAGGTTTCTTGACTGGGTAGATTGTTGCTGTGCTGGATCTGAGAATATCCAAAATGTTGGGGAGGATCTTTTTCCTGTTTCCTCGGTTCCTCATTGCAGAGATGTCATGTTTCAGCATCCAATCGCCAAACCTTGTGAACTTCTTGCTGAATTGCCCTCCTCCATTCCCCTAGATTCTGGGTTCTCTCTCTCTCTCTCTCTCTCTCTCTCTCTCTCTCTCTCTCTCTCTCTCTCTCTCTCTCTCTCACACACACACAAGCGCGCGCGCGCGCGCAACATAACACACAAGCATACACATTAATTTGGGCAAATGACTTGCTAATAAGATGAGAATGCAAAAAATTCATTCAGATTGTTGTGGCAGATTTGAGTTTTGAGACTGTTTCACATAATTATCACAAAAAAAAAAAACACCCATCAATTTGTAAGAAATTCTTTTACTGATACCCATGAACTTATCTAACTGTACTACTAGATTTTACAGGATTTATGCTCAAGCCTTAATGTCAAACCAAGCCAGTTGGTTGAACTTCTCGAACAACGCAGACTCGAAACCTTTGGAAGTGAATACCCTAAACCCCTCCTTCCAATATATAAATCATACAAACCTTTTTATTCAATCTGATACATTGCCATCTTATACTTTTGCAGGAAACAGTGGGGACTAGGGTGCTAATTCCGGTTCCCGTTGGACTGGTTGAGCTGTTTGTTTCCAAACAAGTAAACTCTTTTTCCTCTTGCTTTCTCCTTTTCTTTCTTTCGATTGTGATTAAGTAATGCTTCAAAGTAACTATTAGTTTTCACTCACTGCATGGTTTTATTATCATAAGAAAATAATGCGATAGAAACAGTTGACACTTCGTCGGAGTCCACATACCAGTGTTGGACACTTTTCAGACACCGACACTCTCCAGACATGTGCCTGACTCTAAAAAAATCTGAAGTGTCCTACTTTTTCTCAACGTTTTTGGTTTGGACACTCCAAAAAATGATATTTATGTAACACGTTTTACGACATGGGTGGTGAGAGAGGCCATTTACTCAAATCTGAAGTGTCGTGTCTGTGTTGTGTCGCGTGTCCGTGCTAGATAGATTATAAGTGATATAATTGTATAGTATATCTTTCAGAGAGAAGAATATTCTCTCTCCAACATCTCTATTGTCTTTCTCCTTGGGTATCCGAGTCAACCCCCGCACACACAGAGGACTACCATGGTCATTCTGTACCCCCTTGCCTTCTCCTTCACCTCCAAGAGATCACTTCATTCCTCCCAATCTTAGTCATTGATTATTCATACCTCTCCGGCACACACCACTTGGTCAGAGAACATTTGACTCACACTTCGGACCTCTCTTACAATAGGTACCCGAAGATCAAGAAATTGTAGATTGCATTGCATCTCAATGCACCATGTTATTAGAACAACAATCAATGATCCATTCAAGCAGCATGGATCCGAACTTCTCAATGAACGAAAACAACCAAATGGACCTCAACAATAATCTGTTTTTATCATCGCCGGAAAATTCAAACCTGCCATACGGCGTCACTGCTGACAGAATGCAGCTCCATTCTCCGATGAATTCCTTCCAACCATTCGATCACACATCAGAAACTAGAGCTAGTAGCAAGGCGGCCTTCTTTGATGGATTCAACAGTAATGGACTTCAGGCTATGGATTCAACTGGACAACCCATGACTATGGAATCTTCTTCTTTGGTACTTAACAAGGAGACGGATAAGGATTCGGTTAAACACGAGACGGGTAGATCAGAGTCGATATCCGATGATAGTGATGGAAATGAGGACGAAGATGATGCCAAGTGGCGAAGGAGGACAGGGAAAGGGCCTCAGTCAAAAAACCTTGTTGCTGAGAGGAATAGAAGGAAGAAGCTCAATGACCGGCTATTCGCTCTTCGTTCTTTGGTTCCCAAAATTACCAAGGTACTCTCCATCTTGAATAATTGCATATCACAATTTGCAATAAGTCTGCGGATGCATAATGAACCACAGCATGTAGTGTCAACAACACAGCGCGTATTGTTATAAGGAGCCCACACAAGATTATTGGAGATGAACATAGTGTTGTCAATACTGTATGTTCTATATTCTTTTTGTTTTTTTCCATTTTGTGTCCTTCGACTTGCTGAAAAAAAGGTAATCTCTATGCAATATCTCAATTAGGAGGGCTAAATGTACCGAGCAATGGATTGTCCAAGCTTAATTTGAAACGAACTTGGGGTCAAGCCTCTTTTGCATATTAGTCAAGTTGATCGATCAAACAAGTTTGATTGAAACAATCACGAGCCAAACTCGAATAACTATGCTGGGAATTTTAAACAAGCCATTCGAATGAGTCAAACACGAGTTGAACTCAATTATTCTACAAACACAACAATTTGTGGCTGAGCAAAAAAAAAAAATACAACAATTTGTGCAGCATCTTTAAATCTTGTGGATATCACACTATCTTACATGCCATTTAGACAATGTACTACGGTGTACTAATTGTTTGAACTTAATAAGTCAAATAGTGTATGACACTTTTCACAAACAAATGACTTGTTGCACACAGAATACAGTAAACCATGTTACTCGTGCTAGATAGTGATTTCTAACGGATTTGTTCATTTGCAGTTGGATAAAGCTTCAATCCTCAGCGATGCAATTGAATTTGTGAAGGAATTGCAGAAACAAGTAAACGATCTCCAACATGAACTTGAAGAGCAATCAGATGACGAAGGAATAAAAAACAATGGGCAATCTGAGAAACTGAATGTTGGATTGAAATGTGAACATGAAGAGACTCCTGATGGAAATAACGTGGGAGCAGCCAACAATGGTGTTGCCAACCCCAAAAAACAAAATCATGATGCGAGTATTTATGATCACAAACCACGGCAAATGGAGGTTACTTCATAGTAGAGTTTAGTCAGTTCAGTATTGCGTTTGTTTTCTTCCTTTCTGGAATGAAAATACAATGAGATGTTTGAAACCACTCATTGGTTACATTTTGCATGAAAAATGATTATGAACATTTCGGAATGAAAAGTGGGTTGTTTCAAAAAAGTACTTGTTTTCTGAAGGAGGGAAAAAAAATAGAAACAAAATGATACCAAATTGTTTTATTCGTACTTTTTTCATTTGTGAGCATTGTGTTGTGATGAAATTGGCAGCCTCAAGTAGAAGTGGCACAGCTAGATGGGAATGAGTTCTTTGTGAGGGTATTCTGTGAGCACAAGAGTGGGGGCTTTGTGATCTTGATGGAGGCTTTGAATTCTCTTGGCTTGGAAGTAACAAGCTTGAATGTGACTAGCTACAGATCTCTTGTTTCAAACGTTTTCCAAGTCGAGGTAAGATCCTCAAGACATACCATCTCCTTGTCCAAGCACATACAATGAGCGAGTCTTGGCACTAAATTGCCTATCTTCCAAAGAAAATGATGTTGGGCCGGAATTTTAGTCAAAAGTGATTGATGTGGTTGGATCCTTAATAGTGATAGAAGTGGCTGACACAAGAACATCGCAAATTGACTCAAAGACTTAGTACTCAGATTGAGATTATAGAGGGGATTATAGTGATTTCTAAATCTTTAAAAAGGCTACACTAGAGTTATTAAGTTGTTAAGTTGATATAATAATCGAAGTTGTCTCTCTGCTCGTTTGTGGTTTCAGAAGATGGATAGTGAAATGGTTCAAGCAGATGATGTTAGAGACTCCTTGCTCGAGATAACTCGATTTGGAGGGTGGCCTGATCAAATGGCCAAAACATCTGAGAATGGAGATGGCATGGACTATCATCATCATCATCATGTCCATGGCAGCAACTGCTCGAACGGCCTCCACAACCACCAAACCTGCTCTCACCACCTCCACGACCTTCGTCACTGACCAGAAATCGCATGAGATTTCTAATGAAAGTGTCATTTCTTTAACTTCTTGGACTTTCTTCATAGACAAAGTTTACAATACCATTGGTATTCTCCAGTTTGATAACTGCTTTGGTTTGGTTTAGGCATTAGTACTTCTTACTTGTCTTGGTTGCTTGGAAGTGTTTCAGAAAATAAACAGAACTGCGAATCAATGCATTTGAGGGTAGACTTTTGTACTGCTAGTAATAAGGCATATGGGAAGTGGGATCTTTTATTTTGTTCTGCCAATTTTTTGGGAAAATTCAAACAATATCCAAACAGACACTAGCTAATTTATCTTGGGCCGGGCTGGCCTTGTGGGAGGCATAACATTTTTTGGAAAATCTCTCGAAATATTAGTACAGCTTCAAGATATCAGCCCATGGCTGGCCCAAGGGCCAGATATACCAAGATAAGAGAGTGAAGTTTTTACGTCCAAATTTGGAGAAGTTGAGAAGTTACCGAGCTGGCGATTCTGCTAAGCAACTATCTCTAGTCAAGTTATTTTCACTAAACTATCTGTAGGCAACTTGTCGTATTGCTTTGGGCCTCAAGAGGAAGAAATGTGTTGGTTGTTTTAGTATAGTGAAAATTACTTAAACTAAAGGCAATAAGTTGTGTAGAGAGAAAAAAAATTATGGAAACAAGGCCTGAGTTAAGTTCGGTCTACCATGTGCCCTTGTGCTCTTGACTTTTTGGATTAGTCCCTCTATGAACCGAATACCGAGTTGTCCAACTTTGGGAAATCCTCCCTTATCTTTCTTCACTTTGAGTGATTTGACCAGTATAAATATAACTCACTTCTAGGTCTTCGACAATGCAATGCAAATCCGATGTATTGAACACATCAAACCTACTAAATTTTTTTTTTGGTTTTTTGTTAATATTAGAACACGTTTGTCATCACAGTCATGTACACATTTCAGATATTATCACCTCAAACCACAAGTGAATAGCGGTTTAGAGTGCTACTAACTAAAAATTAGTAGTACTTATTTTTTGAATTAAAAATGTGATTTATTGTGAGAGAATGACTTTTCTCGTAAAAACAAAAAATAAGTACTCAAAAAATAAAAATCTTACCAAAATGGGTCCTAAAAGTTGGCTCAATAGCCATATTTGCCTCAATTAATTATTTCTCTTTCCTTGCTTTCTTCCAATTGAAGCCATATAGACAATTTTAATGACATTTCCAAAATGGTTTCAAAATCTAAATTTTAGAAACATTAACTTAAGCTTCCATATATAGTGTGTATATTTGAAATATATCTATTTTTTTCTCAAATCATGTGGGGCTTGAAACTTTAATATATGGACCCCATATGAATTTATGGTAAAAAAATATGTTGGGGCACGAGCATTGATTAATTACCCCATTATCGGACACGTGGGCCCACCCTTTGAAGCACTAGAACCGGCGCTAAAATGCGTGTTCGGAACTTGAGTAAAGTGAGAAATGAAAATCAGAGAAAAATGTGAGGAAAACTATAATATGCACAATTTTATATCTTTCTATTTTCTCTTCTCTCTCTTTAAATCAAACAATGCGCGGAAATTTTTCTCTTTTTTTTTTCACTTTTTAAAATTTTTTTCCCATAGGTTTGAAACAGAGCATAAACCCCATCACATAGAAGGCTTTTGCCTCAAGAAAACCCAAACGGCCGAACGACGTCGTTTACGTCTTCTTCAAAACAACTCAAATTCCCACCGCTTTCGAATCTCTCTGTCCGAAACTCCAAAACCCTAGTAGAAAACCTGTAAACCCAAAACCGTAATAAACCAGAAAAGCAAAACCTCAAACCACCACCAATGGCCGGCGGTCGATTCAGGGAGCTCCTCAAGAAGTACGGCAAGGTAGCCCTCGGCGTTCACTTTTCGGTATCAGCGGCGTCGATAACCGGACTCTACGTCGCCATCAACAACAACGTCGACGTCGAGTCCATGCTCGCGAAGGTCGGCATGAAAGGCGTGGAAGAGAAAACCGCTCAGAAAGAAGAACAAAGTACGATACAGAATCTTCCTCAGTCGAATCTCGAAACGAACGATGGGTTCGTGGTTGAGGAAACGGCGGCGGTGGCGGTGAAGAAGAGGAATCGGACGGCCGAGCTGGCGGCGTCGAGCGGCGGAGCGCTCGCTCTGGCAGTGTTGTGTAACAAGGCTCTGTTTCCGATTCGAGTTCCGATTACTATAGCGCTTACGCCACCGATCGCGAGGTTCTTGGCGAGGCGGCAGATCATTAAGAACAATGTATGATTCGGTATCTTAATTTACTCTCTGTTGCTATTTGTCTGTTTTTTCACATGTCTGATTTTGGAAATGCATATATAGGAGATGTGGATAGGAAAGTTGTGAATATATATATATTTGATCGGAGGAAAGTTGTGAACTTGCTCTATGTGGTTGTGGTTTGAGATTAAGTCAACCACATCATCTCCCTTGTACGATATCAAAGCAAACATTATATCCAGAGCTTCCTCTTCCGTGTCACAGCTAAGCGAGCGAGGTAACGTCCTATGTTTCCCCTCTGGAGACACTTCCTTCACCATGTACAAAATATGCGCTGTGAATTGACCAAGAGTTTGAGGGTGAAGAAGGAGAACCCCGCTGGTGGTGGCAACTGGAGTAGGATCCAGTGAAGGGGGAGACGGCGAGGTGGGTTCAGATTTGGTTAGGGCGGCTGTAGAAGTAGTAGTGGTCAAGTACTGTTGGGGGCATTTGGATTCGGTTGGGGCGGAAGGAGGAGCAGTGGCAGCCAGTGAAGAGAGCGACGGTGACTTTGGGGGGTTTCGGATTAGGGGGGCAGAAGGAGTAGTAGTAGTCTAGGACTTTTCAGGCCGCTGCCACCACCGGCGGGGCTCCTCCTCCTTCACAGTGCATATTTTGGACACGCTAGAGGAAGGGTCTCAAGAGGGAAAAACTTCGTTGTCCCGAACCCTAACTGAGCTTAGCTGTGACAAAGAGGAGGGAACTCTGGATTCATGTTTGCTTTGATAGCGTGCAAGGGCGATCATATGGTTGCTCTTGCAGTGTTGTGTAACAAGGCTCTGTTTCCGATTCAAGTTCCGAACTTCCGATTACTAATGCTGCGTTTCGTTTGGTTTTTGAAATTTTTTTTGAAAAATAGTAGGGGTAATAAGTGAAGAGAGATAGAGAGAGAAATGTTGGAAGTAGGGGGAATTTTTTGAAAAATTCTTTTTGAAAACTAAAGTGAACACAGCATAAAGCGCTTACACCAACGGTCGCGAGGTTCTTGGCGAGGCAGTAGATTATTGTGGCCTATGCATAGTTGTCAGAATCATACAATTCATGATTTGTATTGTAAGATTCGATATGATTCAGTGGGTAATCAATACAAATAGGCTACTTGAATCGGAATTGGATGTGAATCATAAGTGAATCAGTGATCTGAATCAGTGAATCGTTCGATTCACTTAAAATTTCCGAAATTTATTTTTTACTCTTGTTTTGCTTTTTGGTTGTTGGAAAAGGGTTCAAACTATTATTTTAAAGTCTTTTAGTATTGTTATATACCATCTTTTGTCTATGTTCCTCCTTATGTAACATTATAGGTAATGAGAAATGGAGGCCTATTAGGAGAGTGAATCGAAAATGAGGAAGATAAAGGGAATACAACTACCCTATAGACCTTCTAAGGGTTTGTTTGTACTTTTAACTCTTTTTTACTAAAAGAACCATAAGCAGGATTTACGAATCCTCATCTCTAGGTAGTTGCAATATAAGCAGCTTACCAACGAATCATCATTTTGAAGAAGGTTTTTATTGATTTAGGCCTAAAACTTTCATTTGTAGTATATATTTTTGTTACCCTGATCAATAAATCAGGACCGAATCAGAGCGATTCATGATTCGATTCGATTCAGGATTTGACAACTATGGACCTATGTATGATTTGGTATATTAATTTACTCTTTATTGCTATTTGTTTGTTTTTTCACATGTGGGATTGGAAATACCTATATAGGAGATGTGAAAAGGAAAGTTGTGAACTTGCTCAATGTGGTTTGAGAGTAAGTGGATGTTATTCTGATGATTCTGTTTCAGTTTATATTTTAGATTTACTTAATTGAAAAAAAGCATGAATGTTTGATCATTCTCATCGTTTTAAGAGAGTAGGTACTCAAATCTGTTGAGAATGTCTTGCATTATTAACCAGTATCGATGTGAAAGCATAATGATCAAATTGAACAACTCGAATTTGCGTTGAAGTGTTGCTTTTGATCAGCTGAAGTTCAGTAGTGGCATGGATTTCCCAACGATTAACGTGAAAGGGGCATTAGAAAATACTCATTAAGTCATAAAAGCGGCTATTAATTGCTATTGGATAAGTAGTGCTTCACGTTATGGAGCATTTATATCTTATGATCAGTTGATATCGCTCAACATCATCTTTCCAACCACATGATAAGATGCCTATTATATGCATACATACTGGTTCCGAATAACTCTTATGGGTTAACTTGTAAGCACACAGTAAAATGCTCCTTAAATGATTTAAAAACAGCTATTTATAGCAACTTGAATATTTCATACTTCTCATTGCGTATCAGTTATACCTTCTGATCAATGGATACTGAACAAAGTATTTCCAATGATTGACCGTTAACTTGTAAGCCACATGATAAAATGCTCATCAAGTGACATTAAGACAGAAATCTACAGAGCATATGTTGTACTTCTTGTTACTTACCATTTAAACGACTTCCATCTTTCCATGGTTCACATGTAAGTTGATAGATACGCTTATATGACTCCAAGTGGATGCTCTTCACGAAACATGAAATTGGTCCTTACAAACCATGAAAGAGGGACATTTTTGAAAGTACATTTAGGTGGTGAACACAAAGGCTCTTTACTTAGGGACCAACAAAGTAAAGAAGGAGATGGAAAACATAAGTCAAATAGAGAAGAAGAAATAAAACGATATTTATGGTGTCATTGGAAGGAAACTATTCCTCAAGGAACTTAAGTCATATGTGGAAGCACAAACACGTCATTTTTACGATGTGTAGTAGTGGTCTATATGTATCGGACACAGAATGCCTTGGGCAGCGGGGCTATGTGCTGGCCACGCCACGTGGCATATCTTAGTTTTTGATAACTGATAAGTAATATAAAATGTGCGAGAAGGGGCTGAACCTTTATAACAAAGAGGCAAAGCTCTACAATATCAAAGTAGATAAACTCCAAGATTGAGCTCACCTATAAAATCGAAAGAGGACTCACAAATCCTTTTAACCAAGAGTGACAACTATGCCATAATGAGGATTCACGTTACATATCTGTTTTTTTTATATTGTTTGTTAGACACATTAGGAGATAGCTTGACATGTGTATAATGTGTCTAGAATATGGTTTTAAAAAATGGCCATCACGTAACATCACCGCCAATGCATAACATTATTTTGGGGTCTGTTTCGGTTACGGTGTAGAATAATGGTGATACGGAAAATCACAAGACTAACGGCTGATAAGTCCCATGACGTATCGTGTAACGGTTAGTATCGGACCGTACATTCAATGTTAGAGTTACCTCTACATTGACAAATTCTAGAAACGACTTTTCTCTCGTTTCTTTGACCCAACATGTTCTTCTATAGTACATCTCTTGTATCTTTGTGAGGTATTAGCATGGTAATGGTGGTACTCTTGTATCATAGTATGAGTGATTGATTAGCATTCGCTTTATTTATTTTATGAATCATCTCTTCTAGTTCCATTTCTAGTTTGTTAGATACTCCCTTTGTTCTAATTTATTTGTCATTTTTGGGAGTTCATGCCACTTTTCAATTGACTATGTCTTGTAATCTATAACCTTTTAGGTGATTTTGAAAACATTGTTTAAAAGAACTAATTGAGATCTATCAAACAAGATCTATATTGCATATAAAAAATGTTACCAATTGAAAAATATACTAACTAATTTTCTATCCGGTTAGGGTAGGATCCAATGGGGGCCGAGGGAGTAGTAAGATTCTCTTTCCCTATGGTACTCGCATCAATGTTCCAATTGATATTAGCATTCACTTTCTTTATTTTATGAATCAACTCTTCTAGTACCATTTCTAGTTTGTTAGATAGTAAGATTCTCTCACCATGGAAATTCTATATTTATTGCCTTAAAACGCGACTTTGAATTCAATCTTACTTACAAAACTACTTGTAAGAGTCAAATAACAGTTAAAACCCTTTAAAAACATTCCATTTGTTCTAGATAAGGTTAAAACATGTGTATCAATGGGTTTTTTCACATTTGCTAATGCTTGAAGAAATTCACACTTGTGGTTTTCGATTCCATTTCACATTGACCCTATTCCTGATATATGCTATTTGCGAACGTTACACCAACCGATACCGCTATTTGAAACCGTTGTCTAGACTCGCCTCAGGATTCATTAGGGACAATTTCTGTTACTTCCAAAATACCTCCTATTCCATGAAGCACTCAGCACGGGCTGCATGTCCATGCTTCATTCCTGTCCTTAGTTCACAAGTGAGTGGTAACTAGGTTGAAAGAGGTGAACAAAATCCTAGGGTGCAATAGTTTGTTGATGAGGTTAGTAATCTTGTGACTTGATCTTCCTTGTTGTGTTGTTATATTAGCAAGTCAATTTAATGTGCTTTGAAGGATATTTACCCATGCAGGGAAACATGTCTTTTCTATGTTGAATTATTGTTACTTTTTGAATTTTAGTAATATCCGGATCTTAAATATATCCATCCATAGAAGATAGAATCCTTTAAGAATATTAATTGGCGTATCCCTGGTGTAAATATGTGAAAGTTGTGATACATGTGGTGCCATGTCTCTGTCAAGAGCTGCTTCATTTACTGAAATCACAAGAACTATTTATTGGAGGGAAAAGTAGAAAATAGGAGAAAATCCATAACGTGTTTAGGGTTCTTGTCTAAATTATAGAAATTAACCGAGTAAAGAAAGAAGCGGAAGAAAGTGTGTCCTTAGTAAGAGCTTGATATGAGTGTGCTGAAGGCTTACTTATTCGCTTCTTAGACTTGTGGTTTGCTGTATGTTTGTCCTACCCAACTTTTTTTTTTTTTACCCCTGACCCAATTTTTTAGGACTTGCCTTGTATTTCAAAGATACAAAGTTAGAAGACACTTTCTAGTTTAGCCCAGACACTTTCTAGTTTAGCCCGAGGTATTGATGTTATATCCATCTGTTTGTACCTTCGCATCAATCAGCCCCTCAAATAGTTGATCTTATTTATGGCAGGGTTTCGGTAATTGATCATCTGTGTGGAAGGATGGTGCTATGGAGATGGATCAAATCAAGGAGTACATCAGTCAAGCTTTGGTTCCCCATGAATGGTGCACATAGGAATTCTTGAAATAAGACTTGTGTATGCAGGACTAATATTTATATAATGGTTGTATCTTGGTCAACTTCCCTTGATAAGTTGTGCTGATTCCGGCCGCTACATTGTCAAAAACCACATTGAATTTCAAAGCCCTCGTCATTTCCAGGTTTTTCCATTTCCCCTAGAAATGGCGATGAGGCTGTGTGTTGTTTTCTGTCCTCAATAGCTGCATGAGATTGTGGTTTGGTACAATTTTTGCCCTCTGTATCCTTTTTGTATTGGATTTAATCTTTTGTTTTAAAGCCAGTTATTGTTCATTTCGCATCCCCCTTGTCCTTTTATGTCATATTCTTGAGCTGAAAAGGTTCGGGTTTTATTGACTGAACATGAGGAATTCAATTTCGGTATGTAGAAGAGCTACCATAGAAATTCTGTATTGTTGTATTCCTAATCTCAATCAAAATTTCGTGTCATTCGTAGATAGGATGTATTTGGTGTGCAACCACTCAGTTTCGCAACTTGTTGCATTCTCTAGTGTAGGTTTCTGGATTACTGGAACTTGTTGCATTTGGCGTTCATCCACCGAAAGAATGAGACTCCAGCCTAAGATGGCCTTGCCTGTTAACGTGGGTTCTAAACCTTGTGCCTTCTAAACAGTAAAGAGAGAGGCAGATTTCATGTGGACTTGACGGCATTTTTATTTTTTTTTCCCGGTTTTATTTATTTATTTTGTCATAGGATAGAAGTACCTGCTCTGGTCTAACACCGACGGAAGCATTTCCAATGGGTACCAAACTCGTCTCTATATTTGAGTACATCTTGCTATATAACTCTTGGGCTAATTGACGCGGACTTGAAGCATTAAGAGAGCAAGCAAATTAAGTGAGAAATTATAGCTTCCAAGAGGGAGAAATAGAAGAACATGCATGGCTATTTCGCAAGATAATCATTTTGAGTTGTTTTAGTGCTCATGAAAACTAAAGTTCTTATAAGTAAATTTCTCTCTTTATTTCCCTTTCCATTAACTAATCCAAAGATTTGAGTTCAATTCACAGCACCAAAGTTCTTTTTCATTTCGTTTTGGATCTTGACTATTCCACTTTCTTTTGCCATATTTTTTCCTTCGGCTTGATAAGAGGGTGAAGGAAGGGACAACCAAGCATAACAATTCTCCTTTGGGCGTGCGATCAAAGGAACTCTAGACCCTTAGCGGGGCCCTTTGAAGCAGACCCGAGACCCATAGGCGCGCACCGCTGTAATTTGCACCAATTTTGTTCTTTTTTTCTTGTTCACAAATTGTCCTTAGGCAACATATATAACGCTTGTGCCATGCTCCTGAAGAAGTTGGGAGACTTGGAGGCCATTTTTCCCACCTGACTTTTTTTTGTGTGGCAAAAAGACATTTTACAATTAAACTTCTGAACTGTGAAGGAAACTAATATGAGATTGAATGACAGATGAGGACCACAATATAAGAAATGAACTGGTTGTATGTGGCCGTAAGAGGCTCAACCAGTTCATTTGTGAAGGAAAAACAAGAAATGGAAAGCCAAACTAAGTTCACAAATAATGAAACTGCCAATCATTTAAAGAAAGCGAAGGCCTCGATTTTTTGGGCACCTTGAAGCCCGCTGAGCTATTTGCTAGCCTAGCATTGAAAGCATAGACCTTATCAAGAAGGGACTTTTCCCGACCTTCTACCTAAAGCCCGAGAAAAGCTCAGAGCTAGTTGTTAGCCTAGCATATGCTGTTATCGAAATATTTTGCTTCATTCCAAGAGTGTCTCAAGTAAATTGCAACAGAAATACAAGTAAACTTTACAACAAATTCTTGTGATTCATAATGCAAAACATAACCAATGTGGTACAAATAAAATTTATCTTTCATTCCTGATTGAGAGAGTAAATTGGACAGTCGATGAGAAAACCTAACTGCCCCCTCAACCCCCATAGGGAGAGGAAAAGATGACAACAATTTTGTTCACACAGCAAAAGCAGCCAGTTTTACGAGCTTTTGCTCATTCCAGATCTGCTGAATCACATGGTGGGCAAATTTGGTTAGACCCTTCAACTTTGCTCCAGAAAGTTCAGGCTGCCAAGCTTTCAAACTTGATAAAAGAATGTTCTTATCCAAGTCCACACTATAAATCAATCCTAGACCCTCTAAATCAATTACATTGGACAGTGTTTATAATTTTCAGATTAAGAGAGACGATGATCTCTTTCTCTTGATCAAGGCTGACCCCTTGTACGATTTCTGTTATGACTGCTGTAGATGCTTAAACGCGTCACAATCAGCTCCAATTTCATTCAGTGACAATAAAAGCTTTGGCACAATCTTAGCCATCATTAGCTTGAAGCCAACCGAATTTGCATTTGCGATGCTTCTCTCGCTTAAAGAGGCATCCTTTGTCAGTGAACCAATTAAGTAACCTTTCATATATGCATCACAGGCCTTGAGGATGTAATAACCTCGCCTCCTGAAATGTTCTCTCACGAGATCTTCAAAGTCCTGGATACATTGAAATCATCGTCAGAAATTAACAACGATTATGGCGGACTCTAGAATCACAATCAATTAACCACCATAAGTATCCACTCAATGCAATTTTGACAGAAAAAGAGCTACAGGCAGAGCACGGTTTTATCACCTTTGGCGTCTTTCGCAAAAGATACATAATTGTCTTGCAGTTCAGTAAGAATGTATTTTCATTGTAGGACAACGAATTTTTCTCTCCCTCGGCTGTCCCGATTTGCTTATCATACCCAGCTTCATTAAAGTATGGCTTAGAATTTAAAACTAACCCCTGGAGTGAAACCAGGACTTGAAGGATGCTTGAGGATGAAGGATCCCAAACTTCATTTCCTCTGCCAGTCCAGGTGTTTAAAAGACTAAGGCAAACCTTGCCTTCCTCATACAAGTTAGGGTTTACACGCCACCCACCAGAATGATAGTATGCTGACTGCAACACCACAGAAACCATCGGAAAAGAAACAGTACACCATTATTTTTATGGAATATGCATAAATAGAATTAGAAAGTAGCTCTTGAAATGAGACCAATATCTACAGAACAAAATATATATCAGTTTTTCTGTACCGGCGGGACATCAGGGTACTCTGGTGGAAGGTGAAAATCAAAGAAGAAAAGGCCATCCTGATAAGGTGTCCCATATGGTCCAACTATCACAGCCCTCAAGAGATCCATTCGATCTTCGTATACCCGTACGTAAATTCCATCTGTTATTATTTTAACCAATTAAACCAGAAGCTACCAGTGTTGGACAAGATAAACTAAATTTCAGAAATCCAAAACGAAGGAAATTAAAAAATACATACCCGGTAAGTTATTCTGAAGGATATTCCAATCTTGTTGGACCTTCTTCAGCCATTTCCTTCCGGCATTATTCTGTACATGAGGTTAATGCAATCAGTCAATCATCCATAAAGCAACTAGTGCACAAGTCACAAGGACCGAAAATCCCAACTTTTTCGAGTAAGCTCAGGTTGAGGACGGAAAACAATCCACCCAATTAGAGGCCCCTGTTAGCAACCTAGACACCGGAACCAATTCTGCCCCCCTTTTATGGGAATCAACTTAGCCCCTCTTTTATGGGAATCAACTTAATACTGACCAGTAATAAATTTTCTGAAGTAATTACATGCTGTTAAAAATTGTTAGGCAACAGCAAATTTCAAAATTTATGGCTCTTTCATCCATCAAATATATAACCTGCATGTCTTTGCCAGAATGTACTGTACAAAAAGCTTCTCATGCAAGCTCGGGCATAAACTTAATTGCATGAATGGGAAGATTTTTTTTTCAATTTTCAAACACGCAAGTCATCAACAGTTTGCTAAATGATGCTATTAATCAAGAGAAGCAAAAAAACAAAAAAATGATTACCTGTCCATTTGCACCCAAAAAATTATGGTCCAAAGGATCTTTTGCAATATCAAAGCCTTTGAAACTGGAAATAGTCTCCCCGGACTGTGATGGCACGTGATGTGCTTCAGGTTTCAAGCTGCAAAGAGCTTCAGCTACGTCCAACAAATCTTTGGCCTCGTCATCATGTTCATCTCCACGACTAGTTTGAGTAGTTTCTGGACCATGGATTTCAGTGGAAATGTGGGAGCTAGACTCACGGCCAGAATCACCTCTGATGGGAAAGTTTTCCATTCCATGAGCTTTAACTTCATTTTCTCTTGTGTGGTCCAAACTTAATGGATCAAAGTGTTTTCTTCCCCGCGAAAATATCCCACTAGCCAGTCGGGTCACATATCCTAGTGCAGCAAAGGGAATTGAAAGCGCTCCGTTCCTTCCAGAATTTTCGCTCTCCTCTGACCCAGGACTGATGTCAGTAGCATTTTGCAGCTCAATTTCCTGAACAAAGAAAATGAAAATTCACTTGATGAGAAGAAAGAAACACATCAACAGGGATTCAATAAATCTACCGAGTGACCTATCATGATTAAAATTTATGGTGGCTACAACTGAAAACGCATAAATAATTTCCCTTTTCTTTTTCATTTCCCTTTCAGTCATGAGTTTAAGGGTACCCACCCATTTGCTTTTAGGAGATTTTCAAACCAAAACTACCAAATAATAGTCCATAAACAAGTTGTGAGGCTAAGGCTTTACTAGTTACAGGTAATCACATTAAATGAAGGAATTCAGAATACAGTCCCAAGCGTAAACCAACCTCATTTGCATTCTCAAGGGCATCCATCTGATCATCATCAAATGTTTCCCAGCTAGCAGCATCATCACTGACTTCACTTCCACCAGCAATTGATTCATCGTCATCACGCCCAACAACATAAATTGCTTGAGGGCCAACCTAGTATCAAGCAAATTTCCAGTTAATCAAGAACTGTAACCTCACCCTTGCAAGAAGGGCTGAAAATTAGTAATAACCAAAAGAGCAGAAAAACTGCCTATGACAACGTCCTTTTCTATACTGCTTCAACATCTGAGACTTTGGAAGAAAAGAAAGGCATATAGGAAATCTGGCAGTCACAACCACTCATTAATTACAAAAACAGTGATGACATAAAATGAAAGAGAGCAGTGAACATTTCACAAGGCTTTGGTCGTGAACATACCGTTGAAACCATCCCATCAGCCCATGTGACTTCAATATCACCATTTCTAAGACCAGTTATGTTTCCAACCCAAGAAAGATCTGAGAAGTCCATGCAAGCTTCATTGGTGGATGCACCCTCTGTTTCCTCATGTCCCAAGTGCTTTTTCGAATCTCGTTCAACATTATTTGGACCCGCCATCAGTTTTGCTTCCTCAACAGAACCTCCAGAAGCAGCTGTGTCCGAAGTTACGGAAACAGGTAACAACCGAACAACTACATCCCCATAACAATAATCATAGTCAGGGTGACCCTCAAGCTCATAAACACTCACCACTTCCTCCTTTTCGAACTCTCGAGGATCTTCTGCCCTGACAACTGGCTTAAACCACCTCACGCAAGCTGTCCTCTCTTTTGCATTAACACTTTTCACAACCCCAACACGTCTGACTTCACTACTGTCATTATTGTCATCAGTGGCCTTCTCCACTATATACTGTTCCGCTACAAATTCATGATCGCCAGGACTATCGACAGGAATCAAAGTTGTAGAATCTAATAAGCACCTTGTTGTCCCATCCTGCCATGCTACATCAACTCTTGTCTTTGTATTGATGATCAAAAGAGCCCTCTCAAAACTTTCCTCTTTCTTTCGAGACTTTTTGTCTCTCCTAATCACTACTTTCCGGATCTTTTTGCGATGAAGAGGCCAAGTTTCTTGGACAGGCTCCTTCGAAACTGACAATGAACTACTGCACGTACTGGACTCTTGTGAGGCATTACCATCTACATTTCTGCTGGATCCATCCAACACATTTTCCATTTCAACGTCCATGGATTCACAAAATCCATTTGCTTCGTCTTGAGAAACCACTTCTGAATCACAATCAGGTCCTGTTTTAGTAGAATCTGATTCACCTTTGCCGCACTCATGAAGTCCTAGCTTTGATAAACCCTTGTCCAGGAAAACGGAAGAAGATAGCGGAGGTGATGGAAAAAGACACCAGTCACCCAATTGCCAATTTGCATAAGCAAAGCAAGACAATAACTTTAAGTTCTTTGGATTCTGCTCTTCAGCTGGAGTAGTAGAAGAATCAGGTCCATATCCAGCAGATGCTATCCAGTATATGAATACTGACCCTACAGTAACTTTAGTTACAGTACCTTCTAACCGGTTAGGTTTCCACAAACCAGATAGCCACCTAGAATTCTTGAAAACAGATGAAGAGCTAGCCTTTACCCGTTGCCCGGGGTAGTAAGGGAAATGGCCATCTTCCATGAGCATCCTACCGACTGGTTTGAGACGCAGTGGATCCACTTTCATAGCTTTGCACACAGAACCATCATCAAATGACACTGTCACGTTATCTACAACATCATCAATTCTACCAAGCCAGGGACCAAGTACTACATAATCGCCAACAGTAAAATCCCTCACACGTTTCAAGTCTCTCGAGGAGACATCTTTTATAACAGATCCATCAGTAGTTAACAAGTCCACCGAAATATTGACATCAACCACAACACCCACTTGACCAGTTGGGTCCGAAACAGCAGCAACAAAATCCCCATGTAAGAACCCCCTATCAACAACTGTTACATCACTGATTTTTTGGGTTGTCTCAGACTCATCCATCCAAAGTACTCGAACCTGGTCAGAGGGAAGAGGATCTCTGCTATCACTTCTCCCACTAGAATTTTCATTGCCCTCACTACCTCCTTCCTCATTTCCTCTAGCCTCTTCATCATTATCATCCTCATCCTCATCGTCAGTTATACTGCTGTCTGAGTCTGAGTCACCAGCAATTTCGGTCACAATCCCAATCTTTCCACTACTGTTGCTCCTTACAACATCTTGCCGATACATATAAGTGACATTCTGCAGATTCCTCACAACGTCACCCGGGTTGCTTTCAAAATTAACGTTTGTGTCAGAGCCCTTCAAAGTAGTATCAACGTCCCCAGTTGTGGTGGGTTGGTTAACTTCTGAGGCATCCGAATGCAGCTCGCTTTCCATCTAACACTCAAAAGACACGGGCAATAAATCATTCACAACTGCAACGTTCAATTAAATCAGAAAGCTGATTGCCCATCCTCTACACAACAAATCTAGTATGTTTGACTCTTAAAGAAGTTTCACCATTGCAACTATGTTAACAAGCAAATAACAGCGCAGTGATGCACAAGAAATATAACGTTGTCATTATATTGAAATCAGACCTTCACACAAACAAAGTCAATATGAAAACCGCTGAATTCGTAAACAACTACTCATCCATCATCAATGATAGAGTCTTCAGGTGCCGAGCAAAAAAAAAATGATATAGTCTTCTGGGGTTCCCATAGTTGTCAAATCGTGAATCGAATCGAGAATCGAAATGGTCATTTTTCGAATCGTGAATCGCTCTGATTCGGTCATGACTTCTATAATGCATAGAAACCTATGGTTATTGATTAGAGTATCAACAATATATACTACAAATGAAAGATTTAGGCCTAAATCAATAAATACTTTCTTCTAAATGATGATTTGATAATAACACGGAATATTAGGTAAGTTGCTTCTATTGCAACTACCAAGAGAAGATGATTCGTAAAGCCTACTTATGGTTCTTTTTGTACGAAAGAGTTATAAGTACAAAACAAACCCTTAAAAGGTCTATAGGGTTGTTATATTCCATTTATCTTCCTCATTTTCGATTCACTCTCGTAATAAATCTTTTTTTCTTATTATCTATCCATATAACATAGACAAAAAATGACATATAACAATATTAGACCATAAAAAAATATTTGAACCCTTTTTAAACAACAAAAGAAGCAAAACAAGAGTAAAAAATGAATTTCGAAAATTTTAAGTGAATCGAATGGTTCACTGATTCACTTACGATTCTCAGCTATTTCCGATTCGGCAACCTATTCGTATCGATTACCCCCCGAATCGTATCGAATCGTACGATACGAATCGTAAATCACCGATTCACTTACGATTCTCAGCTATTTATGATTCGGCAGCCTATTCGTATCGATTACCCACCGAATCGTATCGAATCGTACGATACGAATCGTGAATCGTACGATTCTGACAACTATGGGGGTTTCAATGGATGAAAGTTATAGACATGACAAGGCCGAAACTCCTACCATTTACGGGTAAAATACAATGCCACAAAAGTGGGGCTCAACAATTATATATAGTTGAACCAAGAAAACACGTGGAATATAACAATGCTCTCTTTCTTCCATTTAATACAAACACATCAAGCAAATGAAAAGTTAGGCAGCCCTGAGGGTTAGTCCAGTTGGTTGGTTGGTGGGTTTGCTCTCTATACAATTGACCAAGTTTGATTCTTGGGGTCAGGCCGCAAAAATGTAATTTCTTATGAATTCCCTAGTCCTGGCATATAGATGGCCTGCATTTGATCGGACTGGGGGAGGGGATTAGCTGGTGCGCGTAAGCTGGTCTGGACATCCCTCATGGTCGAAAAAAAAAATTGAAAAGCCAAAGTTGGATTTTTGAACCTGAAAGGCTGATACAAAAACAAAAAAGAATCTTTGGTTGAGGTGAATTCTCCAGTTATGATAATAACCAAAATAGGGTTGTACATAAAAGCCATTATCTTCCTATTATTCCTATTTTCTCAGCTCCCAAACAGACGGTAAGCTATCGTTTCTCTCATAAATGAAAATACAAAAGAATATAAAAACAAAATTAAAACCAAGTATTGCTAGAGAACAATACAACCAAGAAACCATAAATCAGGTTTACAAAATAACAAGATCAACGGATCATCAATTTGAACCGTTACATGGAAAGACGAGCTAAACTTCAAGCTAGATTTGTTCGAATAATTGTTTGAATAATGTACGAGATCAAACCACAATAACAAGACAACGAAACAAACCGAAACCAATTCATAGATTATCCGGTGTGCACATTCGGATACGCAACCTGCATATAAATTGCTCATATGTTTGAAACAGGTGATTGCAATGGTCGATTGAAAGGAGAGGGAAAACGGATAGTACCTTTGAAATCGGAGGATTTGGAGAGAGAGAGAGAGAGAGAGAGAGGCTTTCTTGTTCTGGGTTTTCTTGGGAAACGGATGGCTCCTCGCCGTTCTACTGGTCGTGAAATATGAATAACGAAAGAAATATATGAAAGACACGCAGCTGCAAGAGGTGCAGGGTAAAAGGGTAATTTCAGAGTCCCTCTATTGTGGGAGCTTCTAAATGCACACCAATTTTGACTCTACACACCCTACAGACGATGACTCCTTTTTTCCTCGTCCTCCCTAGTACATTATTTGTATGTTTGTTTGTCCATTTAAAAATTACTCCTACAATATAGGGTCTCTAAAAATTACTCCCACAAAATTAAGCTAATAAGTCAATTTTTTTTGTTTCTAAAAATTACTCTTACAAAAATAAACTAATAAGTCAATTTTTTTTTTGTCTCAATATGGAGAGAAATAGAATAATGAATGAAAATAAGGATATTGATTGGAGAGAGATAGAGAGAAAAATGAAAGTGATGATTAGAGAGAAATAGGATAATGATTAGAATCCAAAATCCAAAACCTTTAAACGAAGATTTCGATCATGATTATTTACTTTTTTGATTCCTCTCGTCATGACTAAGTAATAATTCACAAAAAAAAATCAACGAAAAACTAACAAATGCGGAAAAAATTTGAATAAAGACCAAAAAAAATCATTTGGCTTATTAGGCCAAAATAGGCCTAACGAGTATAACTTTATCTGGTAATAAATTAACTAATGCCTTGTGCAATTTTACTATACAATGAACTTGAATATTAGTTCAACGGTTCTAAAGTTGCGTAGGTGCACTTAACTATAGAGTCAATTATTACGAAGAGAAAGTTGATGCCCATAAATTGAGTTGAGTTGGATAACTTGGAGTTGGGATATAATAATGCAAGACTTATAAAATGCAATAACAAATACCATATGTTACCATATATTTAGCACCCAAAAAAATATTGCCATAAAATTAGTGGATGTATGATTATTGATTAGACAGTATGAGCTAACGAGGCATGTGATCATATTGGAAATGGGTTTTAAGAAATTAAGAGAATGAAAAATATAATCCAAAAAGATCATTTTAAAATATCAGAAATTTATCAGAAAAAAACAGTACAAAGTATCAGAAATTTGGGTGGGTTTGTACTTTGTATACAGAAATAAATGTGTAGTGAGAACAAATTGGGGCGCATATAGAAACTATCTGAAATTAAGGAATATTCGGTTTAAATTACTACTGGCACTTTTGATTTCCTTAAACACTGCCAAGCATTTCCCTGCCCAGCGATTGATCCGGCCGTTCATCTAGGCACAGACAGTTAGGATTGTATCGAAACGCATACAAATTTGAAATGTTTATTGCTCGATAAAGATCTTAGCCGTTGAATGTCGAGATGAACGGCCGCTCTGTACTTTCTTTGCGGGGGTGCTCGGCAGCATCCCCATTTAGTCAACCAATTACCAGAATATGTGGGAACGTTATCCAGGGTGCAATTTAATTTGAAATAATGCAACTTAGAAACGTTCCTAAACAAATCAAAATTAATAAATTTCCAAAGTAAAGAAATAATAAATTCTTTTTTCCGAATATGAAATCCCAAATTACTGTCGTTCAAGCAAAGAATTTAGAAGAGGCTTTCTTTAAGCAATAGGAGACCACTAGTTTGAGGAGAAAGAAAAGGTACATCTTTTTGCACCAATTCTAACAAATGGGATGTGCCAATTTCTTTTCTGTGGATTAGGGTTTCCCTTTTCATGTTCTTTTTATTTTTCTTATTAGCAAGTTTGGGGACATTTTTAAATATAAAAACATTTGTACCAAAAAAATCCGGAAGAATAAACTATCACAAGTTACAAAGACCAAGCAAAGAAGGCGTTGTTTACAATTCTTCTCCCCATTTCACTTATTTTGCCCAATTATTCCATGGGTATCGGCCGCTTATGCACCGATGGTGCACAGATCGGCGTACGGAACACACGTCTGGATCTCGCCTAAGTGATTCGAACCATTCTAATTTCTAATTTTAAATGTTTTGTCAGTGGCAACATGAAAAATAAACGATTTGGATCATTGTTCAAGACCCAAAAGTGGGCCCAGGGTGCTTATCTTGTACCATCAGTGCAATCCGATGTACCCATAGACGGGTTGTATTTTGCCCCCGTCCATGCATATTTGGATTCACAAATTTCGATGCATATAACCTAAATACCATATTCCAAATTTTCGATACCTATTAGTATCTAAATACCATATTCAAAATTAAAGGTAATGATTCACTTGGATTTGCAACCCCACACGCATAAGTGAATCCTAACCATTTATTCGGGAAGCATTTTTTAG
Source organism: Rhododendron vialii (assembly GCF_030253575.1). Lineage (NCBI taxonomy): Eukaryota > Viridiplantae > Streptophyta > Magnoliopsida > Ericales > Ericaceae > Rhododendron > Rhododendron vialii. Next base: position 6,665,240 of record NC_080561.1, on the reverse strand, counting down.
TACAAATTCTGGGACCGAAGAGTTTTCGCTAACCAAATCATGGAAAGACATCTATCAGCTTTAGCAGTTCGTTCACCACTGCATCAGAGGAATCTATCTGCATCTGTCCAATGGACTTGATGACAGAAATGAGTACTTCCCTGAATTGTATCCTCAACATAATGCTGTCGAAACGTGGAAATTTTCAGGAGAGAAAAACGAAGCGCAAGGTCGGGATGAAACCCAGACAATAATCTTTAAAGAACGAGAACAGAAATCCCCAACACCAAAAGCTAAGGACGCAGAAGCGCAAAAGCCGAAGAAATCATTGGTCGATCAGAAATCATTGGTCGATCAGAAATCATCATCCTCCTCCTCAGCTATGTGCTTTGCGAGCTCTTGCTCCTGTTGTTGCCTCTCTCTCCTCTTCTCAGCACTTTCTTTCTCTTTGTCGGAATTTGGAGGAAACCGAAGAGCGCGAACAGCTTCGTTATGCATATTGAGGCAGAAAGCAATCCTCGAGTTGAATGCAGTTTGAGGCTCATTTGTAGAGTAAATATCCCCAGTCTCCTTGGATACCATCCACCCATTTGCATGATCCAAGGTGGCGTCAATTGCACTGTCCCTTATTGCCTTGGATACAATACTCTCAGCATCAGCAACAGGATTGGGGGAATCTAATCTCAGCTTCTTGGCTACATCAGCAAGTGAGATACGAGAATAAGAGATATTGATGTTGCGTAACCCTGTTCTTATTACATTATGATGGAGCCTAACAATTAAATTGTGGGTCCCGTCTGAAGTAAAAGTAGCGGAGAACTTCTCAGCAACGTTTTTGAACAGATCCAGATCTCCAATTCGAACAGCCTGAAAAGACCACACCTCTCGTTAACATTGGCAAAACCTCTGAAGTCAAGATGTGAAATAAGCCTCTAAGAAGCACAGACAAGCGCACAATGGTGCAACGCCAATGACAATACATATCAAAATAACGCGAACATAAAAACAATTACTAGTACTGCATTTTTCCACAATACAAATATGCAAATGAACAGAAGTCATAACAGTCATACATGTTTCATGTGTGCGTGATGGCCACAGGTATCACCAAGTGTTTGAGGTGTGTCCAGGTCTAAAAACACTTCTAAAAAAATACAAGCTTGGATGTGTGTCCCATTTGTGTCAGGAAGTATTCATCAAGTACCCGTGTTAGACGTTGACACAAGTACTTAGAAGTGCCCATGCTTCTAAGAGGGCCCCCCTTTACACAGAGAATTTTTTTGTAAGATTAACGTCAATAAATAACTCTCCTGCTCTCATTAGAGAGATAAGACTTGATCCTCAGAAGCCACTATTCGGATCTAATGGGATCAACCAACAATTTGCTAAAAAGAATTGTTGCCAGTGTAGGTATGATTACACTCTCTCAGCAGGAAAGAGAGTTTACAAGTCTGGTTCTAGGAGACCTTGATCTCAGAAAAAAGGAAAAAAGAGTCATTGGAAAATCAGAGACTTACATTTGTAAGCTCAAAGTAGGGCCTCAAAGCCTTCTCCATGCCCTTCTGCATAAAAACCGTCCTCTCAGGAATTTCTCCAAGCAGAAGACGTACTATCACGGCCCATTTATTGCATTGCACTCGAAATCCAAGAGCCGAAGCAGGGGCTTTCCGAGAAGCTTGCAGAAGTGACTCTTTTGCATCTGTATATTCCAACTGTATTGTCCTAATCTTTCCTAGATAAAAAAGATACCTGCAGAACTGCAAGAGAAAATAATCAGTGTTAGAAAGGATATTCAAGACCTAAAAGTACTTAGATATGCAGAGATAGGGAGACACTGGAATATACAGCAATAAATAATGATGGGAACCACGTGAAAAAGAATACCAATCAACAGAATCAGAGTCAGTTTCAAGTGTCCCTCAATTTCTTACAGAGGGAAGTTAAGCAAAGTTATTCAAACAAACTTTTTCTTATACAAGATGTTCCATAAATTGAGTATGGAGTTCATTAACAAATAGGTAAAAGGTACAGTAGATAGACGAATTAAATTGCATTGGAAATGTGGAAAAGAGAAGAACAATGCTTCATCAAGTTTGGGAGTAGATAAAAGAGGAAAGCCAAATAACAGATTCGACATTCCTTTTTCCAATGAAGAAAAGATAAATATATAACTTTGTGCATGCAAATATGCACACCGTAACAAGGGGGCCACTGCACCTGTATGGACAAACGCACAAGTCGGAAAGAATGGCCAAAAGCCCAGTAAGGCCCACACAAATCCAGACATGTAATGGGCCCAACCTCAGCCCAACAGGCTGAGCACTTGGGCTGAACCGAACACACTGGATCGGCGCGATGGCGTAGCCTGTCATGCATAAGCCCAAGCGTGTGGATTCGTGGAGCTAGGCCGGGCCAGACCGTATCAGATAAGGCCCGGCCAGAATCAAGGAGAGTCCAAACGTAAACCGGAGACAGCTCGGTCACGTGGCACTCGGTGCATCATGCATGACGTCAATCCAAAAAACAGTTAGGGCATGTGCCTAGGACGAGCTTAGTTAGAGCCTAAGCTAAGTCACTCTACATAAAGTACATTTCTTAACCCTAAGGAGGTACAGCGTAACTACTCACTCTAAGAGCTTTGTACTTTCCTCTCCTTCATCTGAGATTGACTTAGGCATCGGAGTGCCTACCGCAGCACCGCTCGACTCCGGCCAGCTAAGCACTAACAGTGTTCTATCTTGCAAATCATGCTCAGGGAAGGCCAAGCTCCACCGAGATCCTCAGAGAACTGGATAAAGTCTAAACAGCACCCCACAAGATACAAGGAATTCAAATAATCAAATTAAGCATCAAGGCTTGGAGACACCTTCCTGGCCACCCAGCTAGGAAAAATGACCCAAAATTTGCCATGTAAGACAGGACACATATTCCTCCTAGCCTTGGAAGGATCTTCTACTTCACTCTTGGCCATTCATCCACTTAATGCATAATAGTATGACAGCCCATGGCTTCCTCCATTGCTACCAAGTACCAACCTTGCCGCCCCTCCAGTATCCCATCACCTCCACTCTCCAGATCTCTCTAGCAACATGATCTTGAATTATTGACTCTCCCTCACACTTATGTACAATACTAATTTTCTAGGAGCGAGATGATTAGTCATGAATTACCTCCCCAGGATCGGTGTCCACACGAAAAGGAAAAAAAAAAGAAAAGTGTCCTTAGTAGGCACAGTCATTACAAAACCTTCTGCATTAAAACTCAACCCATGGGCCACCCCTTGATCCAAGCCAAGATAAAAGAATGAAACCTGAAAGTCTAATTTGGAGTCAAAGTATACCATTCACATTTCCAGAATGTTCTCCTCTCAAACAAACAGGGATTTGTTCATGTCAGTCTTGCATGCCTTACAAATTCTCCACTTTGGTCCTTAATTCCTGCTGTCCATCCCATCCGAGAACGAGTACTAACAACCTAATATAAACTATGTACTTAGTGTCTTCTGAAAGTTTGAACCCTATATATAGAATCATATAGCAGAACGCAAACTGTTGTAGGAATACAAACATATCCTTCTACAATTGAACCAAATCCCACACAGATTGGTATGCTAAAACAAACGAGTGAATGCAAAAAGGAGTTGCCTGCTGGTTTGAGCGAGCTTCAAAACGAGGTGCCTTAGACCTCAGCTTCTCTGCTTGATCGTACAAGTTGTAATGGAGGTAATTCCGAAGTAGCAGGTTAAGAAGTGTTTCCTGCATAATGCCATCAAAATTAAGGATAAAATACTCTTTCGTTGAAATATAAATGTTAAGACACCCAAATTGCAACATCAACTAGATGATGATCCAACCTGACCCAACTCGTCATGGCGCAATGTAGCAATTCGGTGCAAAGAAAGAAGAGTACTGTAAATTCGAGGAACTAAATTAGAAAAGGATAATGAACAGAAACAACCAGTAGCATAGAAAATGAATATCAATAAGTAATATAACCATCTATTTAGCTCTAATCTTGCTCCTCTCCCTGTCTGTGACTGTGCACTAGCCTTGAATGATCGGACATACATGACACAGACAGGTGGTCTCAATAAAGCTACGGAAATAACATTAGTTGTACTAACCCTCGAATATCAGAAAGATCACCAGTGAGCTCATAGCTGAGAGAGTAATAGAAGTAGAGCCTGGCAGCTAGAACATCAATGGTTCGCCTATTCAGGTTCTTCAGACGGGTAATACTTGCTGAGGAACATGCTTTAGCCTGATGTATAGCAGCAGTACAAACTAATGTAAGATTTTATAAACACTGACAATTGCATGTAGAAACCTACAAGTACTCTATGTAAACATGCACTATTCAATACCTCATTGTACCGTTTCTGATCAATTAAATATATTAGCACAAGTAGGTAGCAGTAAATCTCAAGCTCAGGCGAGGAGTGTTTCACAGAAGCTTGGATTGTAGATGTTGCTGTATCGACGTCCATGTCATGGTCATCCTCCTACAGATATATTTAAACAAGTAAAATTAGATCAACAATAAACAATTAAACAGTCCGTAAATACACTGACATAGCAGATATATCAGTGAACAGAGTGCTAACATGGCTAGCCACTTCCTCTGCACGACTGTGTCTTGTGGGCTACAGAGGAATGATGACCCTGAAGAACAACGACCGCGGGAGTTTGTAGAGGAGAAAGCCAAGGAAGAGCTAGAGAGGGAGGGTAAGAGTAGCAAGTGACCAATGGCTATAGGTTTGTAATGTTTGTGTAGACAAGAATCGATTCATTCCTTGGACAATGCAACGAGTCCCTTTACACAGGTGAGGAGTGTTCTGAGGTCCATCACAGCAAACTGTTAGTGGTCATCTGAGGCCGACCAAATAAGGGGCAGGCTATGGGGTCAATGCTATATGGAGGCTGAGGTCCAACTTAGCGACGGACTCGTGGCTGACAATATGGAGAGGTCAGGCCTTAAGACAATTGGTCCGAGGTTAGTGATATGTAGGGGCCATATCAACGTCAAGTGGCAGCTATGATTGGTCAATGAGCTCCGTTGAAGTCGGATGATCAGAAATTAGGGACGATACGAAGTCCAATAATTTGTCTTCTGGTCAAAGGTCTTTCTCTAAGATTGGTATGAGGTCCAACACCCAAAAGAAGGTGCGAACCCTTGAGCTCAAGCCTCCAATCCACAATCTTCCGTTTGGTCCCAAATAAGTGATGACAATCTTTCATGAATAAATCTCCAGAAAACAGAATCCATCAAATGGAAATGAAAATGAAATGTTGGATAATCATGTCAAGGACTCAAGAAGCAAGAAAAATATCAAAGTTTATTTTGTAAAAAATCCTAAAGATGCATAATTCACTGATTTTTATGCATCCATAATCCATATGCCATTGAGCGCTCATCACTGCACATGCTTTTGAGTTTTGACTTTTAAGACTCTCATAAGATAGTACCTCATGCATTGGTTAATACTCACATAACTCACCCAACGTAAAAGGGTTCAGTTATTTCCTAGACATTTAGGAGAAGTTATCCCAGTACTATACTACATAAACGTGCGGAACAAAACGAACTCATGTAAACTAAGCAAGCTCAACAATGATTCATAACTCATTCTGCGCCACCTAACACACTCCAATGAGTCGAACAATGTTCCATATCAAGCAAGAGCTATCGTGACAATACTATATAAAACAGAACACTTAAAAAGCAAACAAATTCACATCATTCGAGAAAGAGACTACCTGCGGAAGAAAAGAGGACAACCTACTGTGCACCTCAGATCCCGGCAAAAGAGCAAAATTCAAGAATGCATGGACCAAAGAGGCCTTCAGCTTCTTCCTCAATGAAATAGTTAGGCGAACAGCCCGCAGAATCCGACGAACCTCCCGAGCATATGTACCAGTCTCAATCAACGATGCAATCTCCTTCAACTCTGGAAAAACCCCAATGCCCAATATTTAAAGTTTCTTAAATTCTAATGCATACAATAACAACTGGCCTCTCTACATATTCTAAACAGTACAACTTCACCTTTTCTCTACATATTCTGAACAGTACAACTTCACCTTTTTAAATAGTAGCTGTAAAATACTCCATCTCGAAAATAATGTCTGGTCTGCAAAATGAAAACTTAAAAGAACACATTTTTGTTCAAAAAATCCAAACATTTTCCAAATTTAAAAGAACCTGTCCAGGATCTTGCGGGGAAAAAATAAATTAAAGTTAACGGGTTTGGGCGGGTGGCATAAGACAACAACTAAAGGGCTTGCCCAAAAAGGTCACTAGGTTGAATTTGGCCAAACGTACCAAACTTTAGGGCCATTGGAGATTTTCCTGGTCATTTACTTTAGGGAACGGGATAAGTCAAGGTGCGCGCGAGTTGACCCCAACACCGGACTATTAAAAAAATTCTTTTGAATTTTTTTTCTCCAAATTTTATATTAAAATATGATTTTTCTTAAGCTATCGTTTTGCAGACCGGATAATCCTTTGGGACGGAGGTAGTACATAGTTTGATAACTTTGATTGGTTCCAAACGTTGCAAAGTTGAATCATTTTGTTCAAAAGATTCAGCCTTTTCTTTTCTTTTTTTTGAAAAATTACAAGAACTCGTTGATATCTACAATCTTGCGGAAGAAAAAGTTCGAAACTTTCCGAACAAAAATGCATCTTCTTAAAAGTTCTCGTTTTTCAGACCAGACAATATTCTTTTTTGGGGACGGGGGTTGTACATAAATAGTTTGATTGATTCCTTACGCTGCAAAGTAGAAGGGGCAGTTGAAGCAACCGAATTGGAAGGAGCTGCTGCTGCTTGCTCTTTCATCTCGACATCTTGAGTCATCTTTGCACAAACTATATACAAACCCTAAAACTTAATCACTAACAAAACTTGCGTAAAAATTCAGAGGTTAGGCTTACAGCTACGGAGACATAGTACATAACAACAAATTATATTATCCACTTGACGAAGAATGAATGCGGCAATGCAAAATCTCATATTGACGTACCTCAAGTTGGGAGAGAGAAGCAATCGGACACGGGTGGATCTGAATCGATCGGCTACGGAGAGGGTAGGGGGTTCGCTGGATTTTCTTTCACTGCAAGTCAAGAAAAATTTGCATTGCTTGTCGAACAGTTGCGTATATATATGGAGAGAGAGAGAGAGAGAGAGAGAGAGAGAGAGAGAGAGAGAGAACCGGTTCAGGAACGAACCACAGATTCGCAATTTTTTATTTTCTTTTTTAACTTTCAGATTTTGGACTTTTTTATTTTTGTTTTTATTCAAATTTTTTTGCAATCGTTAGTTTCGTCTCAAATTTTTATAGATAATTGATTCGTCTTGTCGAGACAAATTGAAAAAACTCAAAAAACCCAAAAGCTTTTGGACGTTTGCTAAATTTACGCTAAATTTTTATAGATTATTAATTCGTCTCGAAAGAAGCTAGGCTTTTTGAGCTTTATTTTTGATATTTCTAAAAATATTTGGAAAAAAGTAAATAAATTTTATTTTTTCAATTTTTCTTGTTGAGACAAATTAATAATTCATAAAAGTTTGACTTAAAACTAACAAACGCGAATATGGATAAAGACAACAAAAAAAAAGCCTAAAAAACTAAGAGGAACTGAGGGAAAAATTCTCTTCAGGTGACAATAATGTATTCTAGTTGCGGAAAACATTCGGAAATCTTAAAGAATTTCTATGGTTTTGAGATGGGTTGGAAATGTGTCTATTTGAAATTTGTTAGTGACCTCCGACGGCTCAGATCTCATTTTGGCAACCAACAATCGAGAGCCATTCATTGCCGAGATGATCCGAGCTGTCGGATGTACAATCTGACGGCTCGAAGGTGCGCAGTGGTGTGCGCAGCACACCACTGCGCAGCACATCATCCCCCAATTGGGGACATTGTACTATTAACAACAGTAAAAGGTTTTAAAAATTAGTAGAATTGTAAGAAATTGGACCTAAATATCAAATCATTGAGTTAAAAACAAGTAGCATAAGATCGAATTTTTCCAAACAATCAAGATGCTTGAAGAGCCCTTTAACTATTTATTGAAGAAAGAATAAAATGTTGCAATTTAGTTAGCCCATTTTAACAATCAAGATGCAAAATATATTCAATATAAAGGTTTTTGAAATCAATGTCTTATAAATAAATAAAAAAGATATATCAAACAAGATCCATATTGTATATTTTTAGCAATATCAACGAGAAATATAAGTAGTTGAAAATGCATGCAAAATCGAAGTGGACAATTAAATAGGGACGGAGGGAGTAACAATCTATTTGGGGCAAAGATGTTGGGCCTGTGCCGTGGCTTTAAGATTATGCCGGAATCCAATAAGTTTAGCCAAATGGGTATGAAAAAGAAAACAAGTATTTGTCCTTCATAAAGTCGAATGTTCGAATTCCATAAAGGCTAAATATTTCAAACTTTAGGGCTAACTATTGGAGGATTTTGCTCGATCGCTAACTTCAAGGAATTAGTCGAGGTGTTCAGAAACTGACCCAGACATGCGGTTAACTTCAAGGAATTAGTCGAGGTGTCCAGAAACTGACCCGGACATGCGGTTAGAAAAAAGAAGAAGAGTGATGCTGGGAGACTAAAAAGAAAAAAAGATTACTCCCTCCGTCCCAATTTAATTGTCACTTTTGGGAGTTCGTGCCACTTTTCAATTAGTTATATCTTGTAATTTATAATGTTTTAGGTAATTTTAAAAATATTGTATTATAGAACAAATCGAGATCTATCAAACAAGATTCATATTGGATATAAAATTCATTACCAATTTAAAGATATAACTATTTTTTTTATCCAGTAAGAATGGAACTGAGACAAATAAATTGGGACGAAGGGAGTATATACTTGCAATGAAAAAGGAAAATCCCAAAGCCAAGAAAAGACAAGGATTTGGCTTCACATAGGAATGCGGATACATCAAACGTTAAAAACCTCATTCCAAACTCAAAACGAACAGAGTGACAGGATCTATTAGTCCTTATAGTTATAGGATGCATACATAATAAATACATAAAGAAAAATACGGAAATCCTACTTTGATTCGTATTAGGACTTATAGCACGGTCCTCTCTATATATATCATCAGTACCCAAGGCAATTTCAGTGTATTCCTTCAGCACAAAATTCCATTGATTTACTCTCTCTCTCTCTCCTCTCGATCCATCAACTATAATGGCTGCGACTCGAGCGATTTTCTTCTCTCTCCTTATAATTCTAAGCGCAACCTTTCTCCAAATCCCTCGTCCGTGCAATGGCAATTTGCTTAGGATATGCAACTTCCACCGGATATACCAGCTGGGCGATTCGATTTCCGACACTGGAAATTTGATACGTGAGAGCCCCATGGGAGCAGCGTCTCCCTTTAGTAGGCTTCCGTACGGCGAAACTTTCTTCCACAATGCCACAGGTCGTTGCTCCAACGGTCTACTTATGATTGACTTTGTCGGTACGAATTATCAATATGTTTGTTTTCTGTTTCCTGTATTTATGTTTACATTTTAGTATCCTTATTAATTTGGCTTCAATAAATTTAATTTATAACGGATCAAGAGATCATAATAATATCTCGTTTGTAATTTATTTTACATCTAAAATAAGGTGTATGACTTATTTGAATAAAGTTGAATGGGGGAAAATAATTTGCACGGAAATCAGGTGTTAGCACAAGAGTATTTTGAATTTGAACTATTTTGTCTTTATCCAAATTTTTTCCGCATTCGCTAGTTTTGAGTCAATTTTTTGTGAATTACTGATTCGTCTCGATGAGAAGAATCGAAAAAATAAAAAATTGTGATCTAAACTCGACTTTTCTTGAATAAAGCCGAAAAATATGGGGGTTTTTTTTCTGATTTTTGTCTTGATTAAAAAATTTTAAGTTTGGACCATAATTTTTTGTTTTTTCGATTCCTTTCGTCGAGACGAACCAACAATTCAAAAAAAATTGACACAAAACTAACGAATGCAAAAAAATTGAATAAAGACAAAAGAAAATAATTCAGGTGGCTTAGCCAAAACGAATGACTATATACTTTCAATTGACTTGGTTTACTCAAGCGTTAATGTATGTATGTACTTTCACAGCAATATCAGCAGGGCTTCCGCTTCTCAACGCCTACAAAAACACCGGTGCAGACTTCAAACACGGGGTGGACTTCGCGGTCGCCGGCTCCACTGCATTACCGGTAGAGACTCTCGCCAACCAGAACATTCTATCCCCGGTAACCACCAGCTCTCTCGGCGTGCAACTCGATTGGATGTCCGCCCATTTCAATTCCACTTGCGACGGTGGCAGAGGTTCGTCTCCCGTTTTTTTTTTTTTTTCAAAAAACGATAAACTATGTATATATGTTTGGAAACAGTTGTTTGACGTTGAGATATGCGAATTTTGAATTATTTTGAGCGATGATTCAAACTTTATTTGCTTGTGTTTTAACAGATTGCGCGGAAAAACTTAAAGACGCTCTGTTCATGGTTGGAGAGATAGGCGGTAACGATTACAACTACGCTTTGTTTCAAGGAAAAAGCATTGAGGAAGTGAAGAGCCTTGTTCCTAGCGTTGTACAAGCCATAGCAAATGATGTGAGGGTAAGTTTCCATTGATCGATCGAGCTTTGTTTTCGGTACTTCTTACTTAGTCGCTTGAAATAAACTCTGATTCGCGCGAATTCCTGTCGTTTGGCCTGCAGAGAGTCATCAACCACGGGGCAGTTAGAGTGGTGGTACCCGGAAATTTCCCGATCGGTTGTCTCCCCATCTACCTAACTGGATTCAAGACCAACAACTCGGCTGCTTACGACGAAAGCTTTTGCCTAAGAGACCTAAACGAGCTTTCGAAATTCCACAACGACCAGTTGCAGCGAGCGATTAGCGAGTTGAACAAAGAGTTCCCGAACGCGGTCATTACGTATGGCGATTACTATAACGCCTTCGACTGGCTTTTCCGAAGTGCCGATTATCTAGGTAAGTTTTTATACACCATGAGGAATATTATCGGCTTTTTTCATAGTGAGGATTAAATTTTGACGACTAAATTTTGTTTCGCTTGTCTTGATGAAGGATTTGATGCGTCAACTACGCAAAGATCTTGTTGTGGAGCTGGGGGAGATTATAATTTCAGTCTCGGCAGAATGTGCGGAGCTCCGGACGTTCCCGTCTGTCGGAATCCCGATAGACTCATCAGCTGGGATGGAATTCATTTGACACAAAAGGCGTACAAGCTCATGACTGCATGGCTCTTGCGTGACCTGTTGCCCAAGCTTCAGTGCCGTCTTTAATTAGCTTGTGTTTTAACAGTTTTTAGGTATAGAATTTTGGAACAATTAGAATTCAAAGTTTTTTAATGGCTTTTTTTTTTTCTAGTAATTTGGAAGAGAAATTAATTTGACATGTGAAATCTTACTTTCCTATGCATGATTTGATTAATTTTATTCAGAATTAGAAAAGTTCAATATCAACTGCTCAAGTGTCCCTTGTCCTTGATGAATGGTTCAAGCCAATGGAAATCCCAGTAAGCTACTATGTTCGGTTTTGGTTTTGAGGGAGGTTTTTGAAAGTATTGAGTGAAGAGAAATAAAAAAAATTTATTGGAGACCGTGCCCAGGAATTTTGAGACCCCGAAACGAACACGGTAATTCTATTTAGTTACCGTGGACGATTAATTGTGATTTTGATTTAGTTATTGCAGAGTCTCAAATAATTTTTAGTATGATCCTAAATGGAAGATGCTATTTAAGGCCTTAATTATTGTTTTTGTTTTTTTTTCAGTTTTGCGTTATTATTATTTTTTTTTATACTTTTTCAACTTTTCTTAAGTACTACTCCGTAGAAAATTTTGAGAAATAAAAAAATTAAGAATAAAAATAAAATACATTGATTGTTTGAATTGTTTTTTCTAGATCTTTTCATGTTCGATCTTTTCGGAGGCAGCTTGCCTCAAATTTGACAGTGGATTGCAAGGGTGCAGTTCAATGATTTCTGATTTTCTTTTGGATCCGGATTCGTTCATTGGGTAGAGATCGTCAAGCCTAACAACTTAATTTGTACAGAATTACGTTGATTAGATATCGATCAATAACTAATCCGGGTGAGTTTATCTTGGCAAAAATGTTTTTTTACTTGGTTGCTCTTAACGCTACCATGTGATCTTCTTGTAGTAGCTGCATGCGGTGAGTGTATTTTTCTATACTTTCGTTACTACAATAACTTATAAAAAATGTTAGGATATATAACTCTCAGTCCACGAAAAGAACCTTTTATCGAAATTTATAGTAACAAATTAGCAAGCAGTTCGAATGAGAGTAGCATGATTTTTATTGTCCATCTCAAAGCCCAAAAAGTTGTCAAAAACGTACCCAAACAAAACAAGTGTGGATTGGTACAAAACATCAAGAAATACTCAGCTTGCCGCAATCAAAATCAGCCCTCTTCAACAGCAATCCAGCCATGAAAGAACCCAACACTTTATCCCTCAAGAAACTCACCACCACCGCATTACTCTGCTGCACAAAACCCACCATGTAAGCAGTGCAAACGAGCACAATCCCTCTCCACTTCCTCTCTTTGGCAAACTTCTTCATCCCCATCTCAATCCTCTCGTACTCCTCCTTCCCATCTCCCTCTTTCGCTTCGGCAGTGCTTGAATTTTTCATCAAGGCCTCTGCTAAACACCTAGCTAAAACGACACCGTCTTCTAACGCAGAGCACCCGCCCTGCCTGATGTCTGGTGTCATCGGGTGGAACGCGTCGCCAGTGACACAAACATTGCCTTTGCTGATATTTGCCCATAAAAGCTCCCAGGGACGTCCGGACCTTAATGGAGAATAAGTAATACTGTCTAGTTCGGTAATCTCCACAATAGCCTTAACTTTGTCCGGTACTTTGCCAAGGTTGCTTAGTACAAATTCTTTCATCTTTGCTGAGTTTTTCTCTATCTCTTTGTCTGTATCATTCAATCAAGGCACCCAACATTATTCCGAAATTCGATCTAAGAAAGTTTGTAACACAGTAATAAGTAGTTTCTAACCTTTTGTGGAGCTAGCGAAGGTGAAAAACCAATACACAGTGCCTTCATTACAAGGGACGAAACCACATCGCACGCCCTTTCCAACGAACAGCAGGAATTTGGGCTCAAACCCATGACTGCGTTTGAAATCTGCAAACCCCCGAATGGCAGATCGACCCACGAAAGCCGGTTTCTTGAACCCAAGCCACTTTGACACAACTGAATTTACCCCATCACACCCGACCAGTACCTTTGCCTTTACTACAGACCCATTTGCAAGATGGACCATCTTAAAGCAGCCTCCTGAATCCTCCTCAATAGAAACCACTTTTGATGAGAACCTTATGGTGCCACTGGGAAGCTCGTTTTGAAGGGCTTCCAATAAGAACTTCCTTCGTACACAGCGCACTTCATGGTCTCCACTGCACGTACACCAAAAGGATTTCAACAGGAAAAATGGACCGGGAAAGAGATTTTGATCGATGCAGAAAATTTAGACGTAACATTTTTCTCAGGGACATGTCATTCCTTTTGAAGTATCGACTTATCGTACACAGTAGCTACCAGAAGAATTGTGGCAATGGTAGTTTTGAAATCAATGGTACTTGGAAAGCGTTTTTTTCTTCTAAAATTATATAGTAGGTTAATTAGCTGGGAAAATTTCAAAATACTCCCGACCTTTACTCTAAATTTCAATTAGACTCCTAACCTTTCAAAAAAGTCAATTTTACTCATAATGTTATCTTCCGTTAATCAAAACGCCTCCTTCAGTCCGAATGACTAACGGATTTCGTTAAAAACTCCGTTAAATAGCGTCCCGATCGAATTTCGATGATCCGAGCTACTCAATATGATCAGAACGTGATTTTAAAGATACCCATGAGAAATCAGCAAAAAAAATGACCGGGAAGAGTTTCATCTGAACAGTTTTTTAGTGAACAGTTAAATAAAAAATTGCTCAAATCAAGCCCTTCCCGGTCATTTTTTTTGTTTATTTCTCGTTGATACCTTTAAAATCACTTTTTAAGCACATTGAGCGGCTCGGATCATCGATATTCGATCGGAAAAGGGGAGGTGCGGACTGAAGTAAAATCTGGACGTCCTAACTTGAACAAAATCCGGATTGGTCCGTGTCACGCCCTCGAATTTTAACATAATTATAAATGATTTTCATACTAAAATACTCACAAATATCCGTACTGTACCCAAAAGATCACTGTGTTCCCATTCCCTCAATTAAGCTTCCAAGTCCATAATGTTCCAACATATTACAACATTGGCTCGACGGCCCCAGATCATCATAAGTAGCGAAGTTCGAAAAAGAATTAGTGGTTACAATATTTCGAGTCAAAAGAATTACAATTTTAGTTACAAATACATCTTTCAAAATAAATTTACAAAGATGAATAGGCAACTCCTTCGGTTAACTTTCAAAAATAATGTCCACACTCCAAGCACGCCAAGCAATGCAAGCTCTGGTTCCGGGTTAGCACCTGAAAATAATATAAGGCTTGAGCTACACTAGCCCAGTAGAAAAGTCTACGCAAACTCTATATGCAAATGAGATGAAAGATGTCGATGAAACATAGACTTTCGAATAACAAAGGGAGCATGGATGAGACACAAGTACTATATTAGAAATTTAGAACGTAAACGAACACTTCACTCTTGACAGTTAACCTATCTTTGTCCTTCGAATTCATTTTTTTACTCATCTTTCGATCTTCACGCATCCACCTCATATGGTTACGTTACAACCGCTTAGTATCTCATAAGTTCCCTATGGATCCTTGATGGGCACGCAAGAAATCTTTCACATCGTCACCTTATGATATCAATCAAAAGACATTCCGGGCATTAGGACCCCGTATACCCAATTTACATTCCGGGTGATCATGACCCCGTACATCCAATTCTCATTCCGGGTTCTCGGGACCCCGTACATCCGATTCTCATTCCGGGTTCTTAAGACCCCGTACATCTGATTCTCATGTTTTATTCTCAGCTTCAGGTTTCAAAGATATCAACATTCACAATACGTGCTTCACGTTACATCGAATAGCTATCTTTTATATCATTGTGTTCTTCACATGTTCGTAAACCGTCATTAATTCCCCTTTAAGCAATCTACTAACCTTTTACTTCAAGTTAAACCCATGACCCACGCATCAACTACTCACTGCGGTTTTCAGTTCAAATTAGGCGGTAGCATATCACATTATATTCGTAATCCATTAAAGTCAATCCGTTGATCCTAGTTTCCGTGATAATTAACTCAATAAGTTCATTCAAGTCCATCGGGCATGTTTTTAGGTATGAAATATGTATTATTCTCCAAACACTAGAAATGATGCGTAAACGAACCCAATAGAGTCAATGAAAAGCTTCGACACGCGAGTTGAAGGATATAGGAAAGCAGCTGAAAGATACTGCAGCAGCTCAAGGAAGCAGCTGAAAGCAGCTCAAACTCCTAGTCTCCTACCGGTAGGTAGGCAAGTCCTACCGGTAGAACTTGAAGACAGAAAGGCCAACATTTCGGTAGAACCTAGACCTACCGGTAGGTGAACAAGTCCTACCGGTAGAAACTCCAATTCACGCAACCTACCGGTAGGCAAGCAAGTCCTACCGGTAGAACTTGGAAACAGAAAGGTCAACATTCGAATTTGTGCTTGACCTACCGGTAGGTATGGAATTCCTACCGGTAGAAGTTCGATACGTTGAGCAGCTTTTGAGCTGCTGCTGTACGTTTGAGCTGGTTACGAAGAAATTTCTCAATTGTTCTACCGGTAGGGAAAAGGCTCCTACCGGTAGGGAATCGATTTTCTTGTAAAGTAACAACGTTCTACCGGTAGAAAGGACAGGCCTACCGGTAGGAATCTAGGAAAAACAGACAATTCTAACAGCAACTACGAATTTTCAATCCAAACTTAAACACGACATTACAAGCACGATTCATGCACCAAATCACCCATAAAACATATAAAGAGAGGTAGAATTCCCTACCTCGAGTATCCAAGCCGAAACCAAAGAGATTCTGCAAGCCCTAGCTTCCGGAATCCCAACCGAGCTAAATACACCGAACCGAGCTCTATCCAATGCGTTACGAGCCCGATTACACAAGTAGAAAATGGAGTTGAGGTTGATAGTTTTGGGTTTTGAGTTTAGAGGCGAGTTTTTGGGTGAGAGAGTGAGAGAGATGAAGAGAGCCGGGAGAGGAGAGAGAGAACCGAGAGATGGAGAGGGAGGAGAGAAATGAATTTTCTCTCCTGGCACACACACATATACACACATGCACTATATTACACTAACACCCACATTTTTCATACTCTTGCACATTAACCCGCAACCACAAATTCCACACTAAACCATCACTTATCCCTTTATAAAATATTAAAATTAAAATAAGGAAATTTACGGGTCTCTACATTCTACCCTCCTTAAAGAAATTTCGTCCCGAAATTTGCCAAACCAGGTCCAACGCTACCAAGTATCATATTGATACGCAAAATCACAACAACTTACATATACAACGGTTCAATAATCATGAAAGTGCTATGTCATACTCACATCAATCAACTAAAACGAAGGTGGATATCTCCTTCGAACTTCGTCCCCCTTTCCCCATGTAAACTCATATTAATCGTATCGTATTGCCTCTCAAAACTTGGCTACACAAATCTAGGATACGTGTCGGATTCTCACCTTAGGACACGTCGGCTTTTAACTCAACTTCGGACCTCTCTAACACATGCAACGGATTCGTTTCATACTTCTTCAATACCTATGTATTAAAATGCATCAAGAATACCCGATAGTCCAATTGACTTCCCGAGACTTCCATCTGGAATGGGCGGTGATCAATCGCCTCTTCCAACTGGATTTCGTCGGTTGTCGCCTGGGTATCCGAAAGACACGCACCGTATCCGATACATAACGTATTCTTCAAACTATAAAAGCTCCTCCTTTTTCTGCCTCAACGAAACTAACCTCAACGCGGCAATAATTTACGAAATACGTCCTCCCACTTCGAATGACAAAGGGGTATCAACAACGGTCAACATCATCCTTCGGTTATCTCAAACGAAACAATGAGCTTCAAGACTCAGACAACACTGATCAAGGACTCAAAGAATGGAGACGAGGCATCCGGAATCCAAGGAACACATGAAATCTTTAAATTCGCTAAACAACCAACTCAACGTACCGAGGAACATAGAAATAACCGATCGTAACCTTCTCATTACTCTACAAGCCAAATGAGTTGGTGAACAATCTCTTGCAAATGATAGATTTCAATACTGAGGACAAACACATAGCAACAGGACAGCTCACTAAGTAAACGAACTGATGCAAGATCGACAATGTGTCCAATACCAAGGATAAGCAAAACTTCTAACAGAGTGAAATTGAGCAATATAGAATGAGTTTTATACTTTCAGAGTCGAGGGACTACCACGAAGGCTACAAATCTGAACATCACAGAGACCAACTACAACAAGTGAATTTGAATCGAACAATAACTATAAATCAATATCAACCAATAGGTCACCAAAAAAAAAATTTGTCTCCAATAAGTGAGTGTTAAGACACAAGAACTTGAATAGAGTAGCAGTTTTCAATAAATAGACCAGAGGCTGCAATGACGGAATTTAGACCAATCGATAAAGTCTAAATGAGCAAGCCGATATGAAGCAAAAGTAAGTTCAAATCTCGTAACTTCAACGTTGAGGAGTCACAACAAACTGTAATGCTAAAGTAGGCAAAAATGGCAAGTCCGCATCTAATGGCACCAATGAATTTGTATAATATGGAATATGGAAAATCTTTAAAGCGGCCACAAACTCAATGCACCAACTCATAATAAACCCAAGAATCTAGGAAAAGAAACTTCATCTGCCCCACTAGTCCACGAGTCTAGGAAACTAGTACATACGCCTTGGCAAACGAGTATCCTGATACCAATGATAAGCACAATATAAAAGATAGCGCCAAAACTAACGAATGATGCGCAACCATACTTAGACTAATACCGAAAGGTGCATAACTCTTGATAATCTAGAACGAAATAGTATAGAACAAACTATATACCTCCAAGGCTGAGGACTATATCAGATTTTTTTTTTTTTTTTAAACGCCCGAGAGAGGCCACAATCACAACAAGATTTGAATTTGACAACACAAAAGGATGCGATGTCGTTGAAGACATCACTACTAACTTAGCTTTAATAGATAGGGGCTGTAACAACAGAGATCAAGTGAATAGCTACTGCAAACTAAGAAACTTGTAACCATAGCAATAGAATTTCAATTCGACTAACGAGATTTTATACCATGAATCGTAACATAAGGGGTAGAATGAGAATAATAGACGAGAAGTACTCATAGATTTCAACAATAGTTACTTCAAAATCAATAGTAGGTACACCACATGGTACTTCATGACAAGGATTCGTGTAGCACAGAGTAGCACTTGAAAGGATCGTGTGGTAATAGATGCAGATGTCAAAATCTATTCAAGCTAATGAACAAACGACTTCATGGATAGCAAGCCCAGATACAATTTTCAATCAAGGTTCAACTAAACCATAGAGAGAAGAGCGGGAAAAGAAAAACTCGGATGAAGACACGCTCGACATATAGCAAGCAATCACTGGCATAGCCAATCTTTTCTCAAGACAAGACCAAACCTCACCTCACGTAAGACACTGAGATCACAGACAAAACGATAACCTGAAACAACCAACTCATTGTCTCGGCTAATACTATCTGGAGGTGTTACTCAACAAATAAGAATGGTCTAGGAATCCTTGGTGTTCAAATTCAAGTAAAAGAAAAGATGCAAACCACGGAAAGATGATATGTTCCCAAATTAAAAGAATCCTAGCAAAGGATTAAACGAGAGAGGAGAAATTACCCCACACATCTGGTGTCTCTGGAGTTTGAGAAATGGTAAAACTCGCTCCTCGCTCAGCGCGTGACCCTTGACCCGAAGTAGACTGGAATTGGGAGTGATGTCGAACTAGACTCTGCCCTGGTCTCACTGAACTAGGCCCACTATGCTCTCCTACTTTTTGAGGGCATCTTCTCGCAAGATGATCAGGTGCACCGCAAATGAAACATGTCTTCTGTTGTTGTGAACACTGAGCACGAAAGTGACCTAACTGACCACACCGATGGCACACTATTTGCGGTTTGACAAAAGCTCCATGACTTCCCGAAGAAGTAGGCGGCCCCAAACTCTGTTGAACATGCAATGATTGATGTGGTTCTCGCTGTCGCTTTCTCCCTTGGCTCTCAGAACTTCTCGAAGGTAAACTTGCACTAGAGGTCGGTTGCTTAGTTTCCCACACTTTTGGTTCTCCCTGCGCACCCACTGGATTCTCAACACTCCTTGCACATTCAACAATCTCGGAAAACCTTCCAATGCGCTGGCTCACAGCCAACAACTTAATGGATGGGTGTAATCCCTTCTCAAAACGCCTACACTTTCTTTCTTCTGATGCCACTAATTCCGGAGCAAAACGGGACAGAGACTGAAATTTCGTAGCATATTCGGAGACGGTCATATTACCTTGTTCTAGTTTCTCAAATTGTTCTCTAAGTTGCTCGCGATACGTTTCTGGAAAATATTGATTCTCGAAGAGTTCTTCAAACTCAGCCCAAGTCAAGTTCTCTGCATCAGGTTCATTTATTCGATTAACCGCCCTTGCCATTCTCCTAGCGTCTCTTCTTGCTCCTAAAACCGATTCCCACCACTCATTCGCCTCGCCAGTAAGTTGAATGGCCACAATGCTCACTCGTAGGTCATCTTCAGTAATCCTAAGAGCGTTAAAGATTTTACGAACTTGTGCAAGCCAATGGTCAGCCACAAGAGGATCGCTACTCTCCCCATCAAACTCTGGTGGTTTCATACGATGGAATGCCCTCATTGCTTCCATGGCACGGTCATTCGTGTTAGCCCTAAGTGCTGGGTTCAGAAGATTCGACTCTGCGAGTGCCGCTATAATCTCCCTAGCAAGGTTATTCTCACGTCTCGGAGGCATCGCGCTACAAGGATTGAAAACATAACACAATCAACGACAACAACTATCAACAATAACAACCACGACTCCACCGTGTGACTAAACGTCCGACTTTCCCAACACAAGCCAACCATGCTTTGACAATCTACATTATCGTAAATGCAATGTGATGCCAATGTACTGACTCCTTAATGCAAGCACACATATCATGTAAAAATTTTGCTATGATTTTGAACCCATGAGACTAAAGTCTCCCCACGGTCTCAAAGTATTCAAACCTAGACGCTCTGATACCAAGTTGTCACGCCCTCGAATTTTAACATAATTATAAATGATTTTCATACTAAAATACTCACAAATATCCGTACTGTACCCAAAAGATCACTGTGTTCCCATTCCCTCAATTAAGCTTCCAAGTCCATAATGTTCCAACATATTACAACATTGGCTCGACGGCCCCAGATCATCATAAGTAGCGAAGTTCGAAAAAGAATTAGTGGTTACAATATTTCGAGTCAAAAGAATTACAATTTTAGTTACAAATACATCTTTCAAAATAAATTTACAAAGATGAATAGGCAACTCCTTCGGTTAACTTTCAAAAATAATGTCCACACTCCAAGCACGCCAAGCAATGCAAGCTATGGTTCCGGGTTAGCACCTGAAAATAATATAAGGCTTGAGCTACACTAGCCCAGTAGAAAAGTCTACGCAAACTCTATATGCAAATGAGATGAAAGATGTCGATGAAACATAGACTTTCGAATAACAAAGGGAGCATGGATGAGACACAAGTACTATATTAGAAATTTAGAACGTAAACGAACACTTCACTCTTGACAGTTAACCTATCTTTGTCCTTCGAATTCATTTTTTTACTCATCTTTCGATCTTCACGCATCCACCTCATATGGTTACGTTACAACCGCTTAGTATCTCATAAGTTCCCTATGGATCCTTGATGGGCACGCAAGAAATCTTTCACATCGTCACCTTATGATATCAATCAAAAGACATTCCGGGCATTAGGACCCCGTATACCCAATTTACATTCCGGGTGATCATGACCCCGTACATCCAATTCTCATTCCGGGTTCTCGGGACCCCGTACATCCGATTCTCATTCCGGGTTCTTAAGACCCCGTACATCTGATTCTCATGTTTTATTCTCAGCTTCAGGTTTCAAAGATATCAACATTCACAATACGTGCTTCACGTTACATCGAATAGCTATCTTTTATATCATTGTGTTCTTCACATGTTCGTAAACCGTCATTAATTCCCCTTTAAGCAATCTACTAACCTTTTACTTCAAGTTAAACCCATGACCCACGCATCAACTACTCACTGCGGTTTTCAGTTCAAATTAGGCGGTAGCATATCACATTATATTCGTAATCCATTAAAGTCAATCCGTTGATCCTAGTTTCCGTGATAATTAACTCAATAAGTTCATTCAAGTCCATCGGGCATGTTTTTAGGTATGAAATATGTATTATTCTCCAAACACTAGAAATGATGCGTAAACGAACCCAATAGAGTCAATGAAAAGCTTCGACACGCGAGTTGAAGGATATAGGAAAGCAGCTGAAAGATACTGCAGCAGCTCAAGGAAGCAGCTGAAAGCAGCTCAAACTCCTAGTCTCCTACCGGTAGGTAGGCAAGTCCTACCGGTAGAACTTGAAGACAGAAAGGCCAACATTTCGGTAGAACCTAGACCTACCGGTAGGTGAACAAGTCCTACCGGTAGAAACTCCAATTCACGCAACCTACCGGTAGGCAAGCAAGTCCTACCGGTAGAACTTGGAAACAGAAAGGTCAACATTCGAATTTGTGCTTGACCTACCGGTAGGTATGGAATTCCTACCGGTAGAAGTTCGATACGTTGAGCAGCTTTTGAGCTGCTGCTGTACGTTTGAGCTGGTTACGAAGAAATTTCTCAATTGTTCTACCGGTAGGGAAAAGGCTCCTACCGGTAGGGAATCGATTTTCTTGTAAAGTAACAACGTTCTACCGGTAGAAAGGACAGGCCTACCGGTAGGAATCTAGGAAAAACAGACAATTCTAACAGCAACTACGAATTTTCAATCCAAACTTAAACACGACATTACAAGCACGATTCATGCACCAAATCACCCATAAAACATATAAAGAGAGGTAGAATTCCCTACCTCGAGTATCCAAGCCGAAACCAAAGAGATTCTGCAAGCCCTAGCTTCCGGAATCCCAACCGAGCTAAATACACCGAACCGAGCTCTATCCAATGCGTTACGAGCCCGATTACACAAGTAGAAAATGGAGTTGAGGTTGATAGTTTTGGGTTTTGAGTTTAGAGGCGAGTTTTTGGGTGAGAGAGTGAGAGAGATGAAGAGAGCCGGGAGAGGAGAGAGAGAACCGAGAGATGGAGAGGGAGGAGAGAAATGAATTTTCTCTCCTGGCACACACACATATACACACATGCACTATATTACACTAACACCCACATTTTTCATACTCTTGCACATTAACCCGCAACCACAAATTCCACACTAAACCATCACTTATCCCTTTATAAAATATTAAAATTAAAATAAGGAAATTTACGGGTCTCTACAGTCCGCACCTCTACTTTTCCCAATCGAATTTCGATGATCCGAGCCGCTCAATATGATTAGAACGTGATATTAAGGGTATCCGCAAAAAATCAATAAAAAAAAAAAAGATCGGGAAAGGCTAAATTTGAGCAATTTTTTTATTGAACTATTCAATAAAAAACTGTTCAGATGAAGCCCTTCCCGATCATTTTTTTTCTGATTTTTCGCGAGTACCCTTAAAATTATATTCTGAACACATTGAGCGGCTTAGATCATCGAAATTCGTTCCGAAAAGGAGGGGACTTGATTTGAGCAGTTTTTTGATTTTTTTAAAAGGTTGGGAGTCTAATTGAAATTTAAAATAAAGGTTCAGGGGTATTTTAAAATATTCCCTAATTAGCTCAACCACGACATTCGGTATGAGTTCTCTATTCTCTATGTCGGCTTTCTGCTTGTGTATTGTTACTCTTTATGAAATTATGAGCTGCAATAGCAGTTCTATTAGTTCCAACAAAAGGACTAGAAAAGGCCGCATCATTCAGAAAGCGATTCTTGTACAAATATTATGTTCGCTTGACGTTACCCAAAAATGTATCACTACCTTAGGCCACCCGAAGGCCAACCGACTCGCCCGCAGCGAGTCCCGCATCATTCGGAAAGCGATTCTTGTACAAATATTATGTTCGCTTGACGTTACCCATAAATGTATCACTACCTTAGGCCACCCGAAGGCCGACCGACGCGCCCTTATATAACTTTCAAGTCAAAACTAAAAACTATTTGCACAAATGTGTGCTTTGAACTTCTCCATGCAAAACTTACTGGCTTGCTTTGGTCGTAAATGACATTTCTGAAGTGGGGAGCCCCGAGGTTATAGATGAAGCCACTATTCTGTACAAATCACAAAACACATAGGCTAATAAGTAGCGAACGAAAGACATTCATCAAAAGCATGGGGAAGTAGGGTTTGGTTTGGAATGCATAATTTTGTGGCCGTTTCCGTTTGAGAGGTAGGGGATCGTGTACGCCACATGCCTGAAATTGAGGTACGAGAGGGATAGGATGGGCTTCTACAAATTATAATCTAAGAACGTACTTATTTGAATAGATAATCTTCCAATAAAATAAAGTATTACGTTCCTGTCTCTAATTATTCAATCCTAACAAAATTCGAAGCGTTATGTCCAATATCTCATAAGATTTGTCTTTTCGCATCATTTTGAATCACTAGATTTACTGTTTCGAAAAAATATGCATAATTCTCTAGGCTATTAGCATTTAGTAAACACGATCAATCATGAAAAGACCCAATTTGAATTTACCCATAGAGTCGATCATGTTGTTGGCGGAGGGCGTCACCGATGCCGATTTCATCCAATGCCCTCCAAGCGTTTGTCCATGTTGTAAATGCAAATCCAGACACTCTTAAACTCTCTGATGATTCCAGTACCAAACTCCGGATTCCTAACCTGCCAAAAAAATTAGTACTTACATCTATGTAGCAGACACTTCGTCGGAGGTCACGTATCTGTGTCCGACACTTGTGGAACACTGATACTATCCAGACACGAGTTCCACTCAAATTTAAAGTGTCGTATTTTATCTCAATGTCTTCTGTTTGGACACTCCCAGCACTTTAAAAAATGCTCCGGACACTGCAGAAAAACAAGTTGGGGTGACAAACGAAATAGTAGGATCTAATTAGGGGAGCTGTATTTTTGTGTGTGACAGATCATGGTTTATTAGTTAGAAAGACACACAGATGATGAGTACAATTTAAGGTATATGTGGTATTGCATATTTTTAAAATATAGCCTTACTTTGTTAGTTTTAATTGTACACGCATATGTTTTTTTTTTTAAAATGTGTCCGCGAACGTTTCGTGCCCTCTAATTTTTTGAAATTTACGTGTTGGGGTGTCGTGTCACGTGCCCGTGTCTATGCGACATAGACTTGCACCTTCTGAAAATGATGAAAACCATATATGCTTATGGGTACCTGTGAAGTCCTAAGGATGTGGCGAGACCGGCAATCCCGGCTCCAACAATCACGATTTCTGCTTCAACCCCTTCCATGGTATTTCTGAGACTGTTTTCTATGTTTGAAGAAAAGATAAAGAGGGAAAAGGACAGAAAGACTCGGATGCATCACAACTCACAAGGAACCCACAACACAACAGTACATAAAGAGCAATATACCTAAAGAGGAAGGTTGTAAAAAGAAGATGTCACATATGACTGTTAATACTTGTGGGAGATGAAGACGCCATAGGTGAAACCTTTTTCTTAGTCGTGTGTTTCAATGGGCTAGACGCACACATCAATCGATCAATCATATACATACATACTATAAGTAAATGTGTTTTTTCTTCAAAAACTTCCAAACCTTCGATTTTAATTTTCTACATTTTTTTTTATGTTTATACAAAATAGAGAGAGAGAAAAAAATGTGGGGGAGTGGGAGAGAGAGAGAGAAGCGTGGGGAAGTGGGGGAGAGAGAGGAACGTGGGAGAGGGAGGGAGAGAGAGACTTGGAGGTTGAATATGGAGGAAAAAAGGTTGAATATGGAGGAAAAATTATTCTGTGTCCTCCCAGAGGTAACGTCACGTGGTACTCCAAATTTACTTTCTACCACACATATGTCTTTC
The DNA here is from genome assembly GCF_030253575.1 of Rhododendron vialii. NCBI lineage: Eukaryota > Viridiplantae > Streptophyta > Magnoliopsida > Ericales > Ericaceae > Rhododendron > Rhododendron vialii. Next base: position 6,639,977 of record NC_080561.1, on the reverse strand, counting down.
AATGCATAAAACGAGACCAGTGCTTCCGTGCATCGAACACAGGACCAAAAAAATATTAAGTTATCTTTTTTATCACTAGAGTTGTGCCCGTTCGATACACAAGACCGAAAAAAACCAATGTGATTTTTTTATCACGTGCATTGAACGGGCACAAACACTAATGTATATATACATGAGGATGGGAGTAGGATCTCCTCTTATGCTTATAAAATGACATAGCCCATTATGGGTTCAAATTAACCATATAACACTAAGCCCACACTTAACGAAATTTATACTATTAATAAAATTAAGTGCATGAAAATGACCTATTACAAAATGGTGATCATTAACCAAATGAGTCTAAACAAATACTCTGTAAATTTGATAGTCGAACTAATCTAGAACTTTTAATATAAATGAATATGCTAGTCCACAAAATATAGTAGAATAAATCCAAGAATGACTTCCCTAGATTTTAAAAAAATTTATATAAACACCCAAGGGTGGCTTCAGAATTTAGTTCAACGATAACGAAAACAAAAATAAATTTTTCGTATACAAAGCTTTGGATAAAATAAACATATTTATTTTGATTGAAAATGAATTGGATCTAATTTATTTTGTTTTGTTAAGCTATACTATCTATATAACTCACAAATAAAGTGGTGTTCCTTTAGTTTGCCTACCTATAAACAATTCATTGCCGACATGCAATATGAAAGAGAAATCTAATTGTTTGTAAACAACAATACAAATCTTAATGCAAGTTTTTGAGTCCAGAGGGTTCGGTCGAACCCCCTCAACTATAAGTGCAGTTGCCCCTGAAAACCAATTATTTTTTGATATGAATAAGTGGATAGGCTACTCAATTAACTTAATTACCTGCCGGGAGCATTGTCCCCAGCATCACCTAGTCGTGCAAGAGATCCATTGCACTTATGTGCGAGGCCGAAACTTAGGTCCCACCGCGTGTTTTGAGCATGAAAGGAGTAAGTTTAGCCCCCGCAAAGCAGCTGCAGAGACTTGAACACAATTACTTGAGTAAGAAAATTAGAATACTTATCCATTGATCCAATCACTTGCTGTAAAGCCAATCCAATCTTGAGTACCTATGCAATGACCTCAGAAAAAGCCAAGGATAGAGATTTATAATGCTGAAGACAGCCATTACGTACATAAGTTTGGACACAAGTGGAGTGGGTATACATTCAATGTAGGATTCAAGAGGCTATTAGTCAAACAAGTCGATCTCAAGACTCTCAACAGCCAGAAGTTTTTTAATGCAAGATTGGGTACCACGTACGTGGTGGTACCCAACGAGTATCCGAGCCTTCCAAATGTGTTTGAGACGGTCCAGAGCCAAACACTCTCTCTCCCCCTCAATCGATCACTCTATCTCTTCTTTCTCTCTCTCAGGGCCGGCTCTGAGATTTTGGAAGCCTAAGACGGTCTTCGAAAGTGAGGCCCTTAATAATTGTAAACGAAAATCAAATAAAAAGTCAATCACACTGAATAATTTTGATTCGGATATAGTATTTGTTTGTAATGAGAAGTACAGGAGTAGTAGCGTTTAAGGGGGCAAAAAGATACATCCATACATCCACCACACTGAATAATTTTGAAAGGCCCCAGATATTTTTGGCGATCCCGTGACCTTTTATTCCTCCTTTTTGTTTTTTTTCTTTTGTTTTTTCCTGCATTCCGTGTTCCATTTTTCTGGGCCATTAGGGCTTAATTATAAAATATCTTATTGGGTTTAAAATTGGTCCCTAAAACAACACATATATATTAAGTCCTAAAAATAAGTGGGGCCCTATTTTTTTGACATTTTTGAGGGGCTTAAGGCCCACGCCTCTTGGGCCTTAGCCCAAAGCCGGCAGTGCTCTCTCTCTCTCTCTCTCTCTCTAAATCATCATGACCATCCAAAACATGCTTGGCCGGCTCGGATGTGTGCTCAGGTCCACGTGGACTATACCTTATTTCCATCCAAAAACTTCTCCTCAACAGCAGCCAAAAAAAAACACAAATTATGTCGCTTTTGTGTAAGTTTTCGTGGGCAATTAGAGTCATGAGACTATGTGGATTCAATTATTGTTGGCAGAAGAAGTACACTGCATTTGTGCAAGAAGGTATGTGCCAGACTTGTTTGTAGAAATCTTGGTAATGACATTTCAGAATAACCCGTAGCGATGCGTGGAATGAAATTCAGAAGTGTCACTATTTGATAGGAGCCCACTTTTGTTGCTGTCCGTTGTCCGCAAAATGAGAAGATGGAGGTTGCGTATATATTCATATAATTACGTTTTGTCGTGGGTTATTTTTTAATTCAAAAGATGAAAGTTTGGACCGACTCTATTGTGGTTTTCAAATGGAAGCCAATGAGATATTATTGTTATGGGCCATATTGTTCAATTTGTTTAAAGAAATCTTTACATTATCTGTATAAAATACAAAGTTGGACGAATGCCGGTAGGTGCCTAAGGCTCCATTCCAGAAACTTTCGATTTTAAAAAATAAGTACTTATTTTGAAACTTCTCCAAGAAAAAAAAGAAGGATTGTTTCACAAAGCCCAAATAAGCAGTTTGTTTCACAATTTCAAACTCAAAAATAATATAAATGAAAAATAATTTTTCAAATTTGTTTGCACCGTATTAATGATCTCAATGAGATCTATCAAACAAAATCCATATTGATAGAAAAATTATTTGCGTAAGTACATGATTTTTGAGCTTGAAATTGTCTTCTTAAAAAATAAGTATTTATTCACCATTTTGTAGAACATGCCTTATTATTATTAGACAAAAAATAAGTTATTAAACCCGTTCTGAAACGGAGCCTAACTAAATTTTGTCACTAAATTTGGTCAAATTTCATTGCAAGAAGATCCAAAAAGAAGTACTAAAGTCTCCAATTGAATGCCCAAAAAGTTGTGCAAAAAAACAAAGACACACAAGTGCTGATTGGTTCAACTTCAAGAAACACTCAGCTTGCCACAATCAAAATCAGCCATCTTCAACAACATTCCAGCCAGAAAAGTAGCCAACACTTTATCCCTCAAGAAATTCACCACAACCCCACTACTCTGTTGTACAGAACCCATCATATAAGCAGCACTGATGAGCACAAACCCTCTCCACCTCCTCTCTCTAGCAAACAACTTCAACCCTTTCTCAATCCTCTTGTCCTCTTTCCCAACTCCCTCTTCCGTTCCGCCGCTCAGCTTTTCCTTCAAGGCCTCTGCTAAACACCTAGCCAGAACGACACTGTCTTCCAGTGCAGCGCACCCGCCCTGCCCGATGTCTGGTGTCATCGGGTGGAGCGCGTCGCCCGCGACACAGACATTGCCTTTGCTTGTATTTGCCCAGAAAAGCTCCCACGGACGTCTGAAGCCTAACGGAGAACAAGCAATATTGTGGAGTTCAGTGATCTCCACAGCAGCTTTTACTTTGTCTGGTACTTTGCCAAGGTTGCTAAGTACAAATTCTTTCATCTGAGCTGGGTTTTCCTCCACCTCTTTGTCTATATCGTTCAACGAATGCATAACATTAATAAAAGAAGGTAATTATTAGTACACCAAATTCTATGGGTTTATGGATCCTCTTGTCCCAGATTCCTATGCCCTTGTATCCCAATGCGCTCCCAACAGTAGAAGAATCATGTAAGAATCTCGAGAAATGATCAATGAGTAGATGTGCATTGGGCTAGAGAGGCATTAGGATTTTGGAACAAATCAGGATCGCGTGCCAACATACAATTGAAGGAGCGCCCCCCCATAATTCGCATAGGGAAATCGAAAATTTCGAAATGTAGTCTAAAAAAGTTTTTAAAACCGATAATCTGGAGCTTTCAGCACACTTATGTGACCGGCTTTGCGCACCTAGTTTTTTTGTTTGCATACAAGCAAAATATGGCATGAGAGGCTTCTAACCTTTAGTGGAGGGAGTGCACCTAGTTTTTTTGTTTGCATACAAGCAAAATATGGCATGAGAGGCTTCTAACCTTTAGTGGAGGGAGTGAACGTGAAAAACCAAAACACAGTGTCTTCATTACAAGGGATGAAACCGGATCGCACGCCCTTTCCGAAGAACTGCAGGAATTTGGGCTCAAACCCGTGGCTGCCTTTGAAATCTGCAAACCCCCTAATGGCGGATCGGCCCACGAAAGTCGGTTTCTTGAAGCCCAACCACTTTGACACCACTGAATTCACCCCATCACACCCAATCAGCACCTTGGCTTTTACTACGGAACCATTGGCAAGATGGACCAGCTTAAAGCAACCTCCTGATTCCTCCTCTTGAATAGAAACCACTTTGGATGAGAACCTTATGGTGCCACTGGGAAGCTCCTTCTGAAGGGCTTCCAGTAACACCTTCCTTCTTACGCATCGAACTTCGTGGTGTCCACTGCACACCGAAAGGAAGAAAGTGAGAAAAAATGGACCTTGGGGAGAAACAATTTCGATGCAGAAAATTCAGAAGTAGTAACATTTTTCTCAAGGGAAACGAGATCCATTTTGAAGTATTGTGCACATAAAAGAATGTGGCAATGGTAATTCTGAAATCAATGGTACTGTCTAAACTCAAAGCCATATGCACAGTGTGTGCTTAAACTTCTCCATGGAAAACTCACCGGCTCGCTTTGGTCGTAAATGATATTTCTGAAGTGGGAAGCCCCGAAATCGTAGATGCAGCCACTATCCTGGACACATCTCAAAACACGAAACAGGCAGTGTTTATTACTAGTAGTAAACAAAAGCATTCATCAAAAGCAACAAGGTGTGGGAAGTAGGGGTATGGAATGCATAATTTCTTGGCTTATTTTTGTGTGAAAATGTAAACCTGCTTTATGTGGATGCGGATCGTTCATTTATGAGGAACAGGTACAGAATCGTGTTACGGCACATGCTTGAAATTGCGGTACGGTAGGAGTAGGCAAGAAGTAGACTTCTACAGATTATATTTTGAGAAAGCATTTTATTTCAACAGATAATCTTCCAATAAAACAGAGAGTATGACATGCTACTTGTCTAATTATTCAATTATCACAAATCTAGAGGAAAAACTTCAGGATCACTTTGAATCACTAGATTCACCATTTTGAACGTAGGTATACCATATTTGGTTACCACGTGGCGGTACCCAGTGCGCATCCAAGCCGTCCAAACTTGTTTTGGACGGCCCATAACCAAACACTCTCTCTCCCCCTCAGCTAACCACTCTCTCTCCTCTTTCTCTCTCTCTCAAATCCTAGCCGTCCAAAACATGTTGGGACAACTCGGATGCGAGCTCGGATACCACATGGACTATATACTATTTGCACCCAAAAACTTCTCAAGTAGAAGATCCAATTTGGAGAAAATGATATTTACCTGGCGGTACCCAACGCGCATCCGAGCCGTCCAAACGTGTTTTGGACGGCTCAGATCTGAACACTTTCTCTCCCCCTCAGCCGACCACTCTCTCTCCTCCTTCTCTCTCTAAAATCTTGGCCATTCAAAACACGTTCGGACGACTTGATTGCGTGCTCGGGTACTAGTACCACGTGAACTATACCCTATTTGCACCCAAAAACTTCTCAAGTTGAAGACCCAATTTGGAGAAAATGATATTTACCCATAGAGTTGGTGATGTTGTTGGCGGAGAGAGTCGCCGAGGCCGATTTCATCCAATGCTCTCCAAGCGTTTGTCCATGTTGCGATTGCAAATCCAGTCACTCTCAAACTCTCTGATGACTCCAGTACCAAGCTCCGGATTCCTAACCTACAGAAAAAATAATAATAATAATAATAATAAATAAAATTTAAAAAAAATAAAAACCAACAATTCCTAGTACTCACACCCTCTGTTTCCAAAAACATAAATGATATGAGCACAGCAACAGTTGTACAAACAGCTTGCACAGATCTGTTTTGGACCCGAATCGGGTCCAACAAAGATGATCGGAACCGCTCATTTTGTTCAAAATTTGTTTTGGCTAAATTCTGAAGCAAAGTTGGATGATTCGTAAACATCCTTACCGATATCGGACTGAGATGGTTTTTTACAACGACCGTAAAAAATAAATTTTGAACAAAATGAACGGCTCCGATCAAAACGGATCCGTGCAAGCTGCACCTCTAGCACCTCTGTGTAATTGGTCTAGACACCTGACTAGTCGGCGCCTTGGCACTATGCGGGATCCAATGCCAACATAAAAACGGCTCAGGCCCCGACTAGTCAGCCACCTAAAAAGCTAGTCCCCTCTTCCGTCCTACTGAAATTTCTGTAAAAAATAGATTACGGATATGCTTGTTGGTACCTGTGAAGTCCTAAGGATGTGGTGAGTCCAGCAATCCCAGCTCCAACAATCACAATTTCTGCTTCAACCCCTTCCATGGTAGTATTTCTGAGAGCTGTTTTCTATGTTCTATGTTTGAAGAAAAGAAAAAGAATACTGGAAGTCTGGAATAAGGAAAGACATATCACATGGAACCCATGAGACGACAGTATATAATGAGGGAGAAATCCACCTAAAAATTGTTGAACTCTTGTCAAAAGAAGATGTCACATATTTCTTCACTAGATTTTTAAAGATTATAATAAACCAAAACCAAGTTTTCGTCCATGGATATGCATGTGGGGGGATGAGCTCCTCCCCATACCTCATCCCTCCGTACCCTCCTCTATGCTTTCAATATGCATCCACATCTCGGATCCAAAAGTATGATCAGAATTGTCCATCTCGTAGAACTTGCAAAAAACTACAAGACTACGGAACACCGGAATGATCAGATATCTGAGATATATATGTGTATGTGTACGTGTTGGAATAAGTTAAACTTTGCCCATAAATTTTAAGGATAAACCGTAGAGTATATTTACCATTAAATTTGCATAACAATCTGCAACGTGTTCATGCATCTATCGATGTCAGATCATATAGATATTCTGGAGACTTGTACTTTATGTATGTCTTACGATTTAAACGGTTCGGATCATAATTTCGGACCTGAGATGTGGACGAAGGAAATAGGAGCATGGATGGATGGGGTATGGAGGGGTATGGATGTCCCACATGTAGGCTAGTCTACATTCTCACAAGGGGAGGATTGTCCTTAGCATCAGAGAGCACTTATTGCAATGTCACCAGACCAATAAAAATTTAAGGATAATAAAGATAGATAATGCTGATGGCAGCCCTTGCGTATGTAAGTTTGGACGCAAGTGTAGTGATATGCATTCCATGTGAGGATTCTTGGAGGCTATTCCCAGTAGCTGTAGTTTTTTTAAATTTTTTATAACCGGATGTCCGGGCCATCTTATGCGCACCTCCATTAATTTCGGTGCCCTACAGTTAACGACACGGCAAACCTTCCAATGACCTCAAGATTTGAAATGTTTCGCCTCCGTGGATTCAAACGTGTGATCTCATGAGGGACAATTATTTATTTTTTTTCATGCCCACTTATCAAATGCATTGAGTTTATTTGCAGTAGTTGTTGAAGTCGCAACAGTAGCCATTTTGTGGAAACTTTATATCCATCTCAAAACCAATTGGCAATGAGTGGAGAGGTCTCAGATGTTATTAAGTGATCACCCATTCCACTCCCAAGCAATGTGGGATTCTATTTCCTTAACATCCCCCCTCACGTGCAGCCGCATTTGAGGTCTGTCACGTGTGGCTATTTTTGGGTTATATCATTGTGCAGACTTTTTGCTGGTCCGTTATCGTGGGGTGTGGATTGTTAATTTTTAAAATGTGGGATGGAACGGGCCCCGCTCTGATACCATGTGGAAATTTTATATCCATCTCAAAATCAATTGGCAATGAGTGGAGAGGTCCCAGATGTTATTAAGTGATCACCCATTTCACTCCCAAGCAATGTAGGATTCTATTTCCTTAACACATTCAAACCAATAATGCAAATTATATTGCTTTTGTAAAAGTTTAACTTTAGAAAATGAAACAATGTGGATTACATTTTTTTTGAACAGACAATGTGGATTACATTATTGTTGGTTGTTTTTGAAGTCGCAACACTTCTTGTGCTCAAACGGAAATTCTAATTGTGCAAGAAGGTATGTACCAGCATGATTCAAGAAGACACCCTATGCCTCGAGGGGTTTCAGAAAACGCACGCACGCCTTTGTCAGACACCAATAGAGGTGGAAGGCCAGGAGTTGATAGTGGCGAACAAGGGAAATGGGGGATATTCAGCACAGAGAGCTCGAATGGGGTACCCAGCAGGAATTCTGAAAGCTATTCGAAATTTCGACGATAGTACCCATACAGTGAGTTTCGCAAGCCATGCTTCTCGACTTGTGGTACCAATAATGCGGCGGTGACAGTTCCTTAGTTTAGGCTACCCTGGTTTATTTGTCAGCCTTGGGATTGTAATGTTACTGCTCCTACATGATGTTGATGCATGCCCTGGTTCGTAAGGGATGAAAGTTTTGTAACAGAACTAATTTAATAGTCTTTGTAGACGTATTATTCTTGATATGCAGGATAATCCCTGATATTTATACTTTTATCGGTACAGGAGGCACTGGTTCCCCAACTGCAGGAGTAGTCAACAACCTCTTAGAGTGGCTGCCCACCAAAATCGAGCTTCATCGTTAAACATAAAAGAGCAATAACTACTTGTTGATCGTTAGAAACACCCATAACCTCTAAAATAGATTCCGTTCTCTTTTACCACTTCTCCGCCTCTAATGGTGTTCTATAGAGCCCGAGAATGTTGGAGTTACAAGTTTCATAAACTGGTCACGGATAGTGCTATGCGGCTGGAATGATGAACTTGCCTTTGCACTCGTCTGGAGGACGAATTTCCTTTCTTGTACCTATTACTAACTTCTGCTGGTAGACTGATACGTGCTGAAAAGCACCCGTTTATTCCCATTAACTTAGGTTTTGTCGGTCCTATCTAATGTTATTTAACGAGATTTAATTGGTTTATAGTGTTTTAGGGCTTACGGAGCATTCAGATATGTTTTGGAGTAATAATCGTGAATTAAGGATGTTCCGGTGGAGGCCACGGCGAGAAGAGGAGCGAAACGGCAGAGGCTGACAATCTGGTCCGGACCAAAGACTTGCTGGCCCGGACAACCAAGTCTGGAATAGAAATTGAACAATCTGATATTCTGGTCCGGACAATGGAGTTGCTGGTCCGGACCAGCGGGACCAGCGGGCAGCGGGGCATTAATTCTTTATTTCGTTTGTGGGCCAACTATAAAAGGGGAGTTTATTACTTAGGTTACCTTAACTTTTCCCAGCAGCTGTCCAGAAACGAGAGAAAAAAAGAGGCATGATAGGGAGATTTTCTCCATGTTCTTCGTTCGTTCTTCAATCTCGATCACATTTTTCTTCTCCATGGCCGGCTAAATCCCTTGTCTAGGGGGAAGATGAAACTTCACACCAAGTAACTCTATTTTATGTATGGGTTTTAGGTTTATTATTCGGATCGATTGTGAGACTAAGAATCCTTTCCGTTTCAATTGAATGGAATGATTTTACTTTTTCTTATCTATTGAGTATTTGTATTCTGGATTTCAAATACCTAGTTTTGCAATGGTTTTCATCGATTGTGGTTAGAGTTCTGAGATAGATTATGCTCGTAAAACGGATCGTGCCGTTAGGTGGCCAAATCGTGTTACTGAAAGACGGTCCGTGCTATGGGATAGTTTATGCCTTTTAATAACATGATTATTTTCTTGACGATTATTGTTAGGATTTGCAAGTACTAGCGATAATCCCTTTTGATTCGAATAAATAAACCTAACCTATGCATATTGTTTGTTATGTGGTCGGAGTGGATTCCAAACCCTAGATATTTTCCTCCATCGTTTTCAAACCTTTTAATTCATTGTTTTAATTTAATTAGGTTATTCCGAACAAACCAAATCAATCAACTCTTTTCTTTCTGAACTAATCTGCAAACTAATCGAATTTGTCGTAACTTAGCCATTCAGTCCCCGTTGGAACGATACTCGGTCTTAACCATTATTCTACGGAGTAGTAGTTAATTCTTGATTTTTATAAATTTATTTTTGACACGGAACGACGCGGTCATAGACCATGTCTATCGGGAGTATCATTACCTTTTGAAGCACTAAATATACCAAAACTAGTGTCCTTGCCGTCCACTGATTTTGGAGGTGGGTTATTATTCCTCGGCTCTACTGGGGAAGGTAAAACCGTTTCTTTTCTTACAGGATCAACATGTCTGGGGCTGATGTCTGAAAACCTATTTGGTGCAGGATTCATTGGTGCATCTCCAGAATTCTTTCCAGTCTTTGCCTCAACCCCCAAATCAAACACACTGTCATAATCATCGTTTGCCTCAAGGGCTGACCAAGTATCATTTTTCTTGTCTGGAATATGCGTTTCTGCCTCTTCCTGAGCCTTTCTTTGATGGGCCAAACTTCACATGCCCAACAATAACATAAGCATGTTTTTTTTCCACCCTGGGTCCACTTTCCACGACAAAAACATCTTCAATCTGGATAAAGCGAATAAAGTAAAGGGTGCATAAAAATACAAGACATAAAGAACAATCTCAAGAATGGAGAAATGCAAGAGATGGTTAAAAAGATGAGGCGATACCAGAGCGCTAAAACGAGATGAGATTCCCCCCAAGTCATCTTCCTTACCCAAGGCCATACACTATTCAAGACTTATAAAATGTGAAATAGTTAGCTGATGAAAAAAAGAAGGGCAAAATAGTTGGTATAGCTCTCGGACACAAATAATGTGCAGTACAAAAGGCAAGTTTTGGGACAAAATACAGAGAGAAGAGCACACATTCTGAGATTTGTTCTCATTTCGAAGTTTCTAATGCTTGTTATTCAAAACATTTCCCTGTCATGCAAGCAAAATTACTTAAAATGCCACTCTACAGTCTTTGCATCTAGAAGACCATTATAAACGCAGAGACAGTTGATCTATCAAAGTTCACCAACAAAACCAGATCAAGTATTCACAATTTACTGTATTGAGTTATGTTCCAGGTCTAAATATTACATGAATTTCAATAAAAGTGTGGGTACAAAGCTCAATAACTATAGCTCTGTTTCAATATTAGGTGAATTTCAAAAAAAGATTGTACGGTAAAAACTTCCAGGTAGATTCTTTTAGCCTTTACAAAATAGCAATATCAGCGCTAAACAATGCTCCAAAATAACTCCTAGTACATTAGCGGGGTAACAATAATCAGCAGGTTGTCTTAAGAAAAAGGGTAGAATTATAGAGAGTACCTTGACTCGATAACCACAGTCCATCAACCTCTTCACCGTATCTGCTTTCATTTGGAGATCTTTTTGTTCCTGAAAATAGCAGCTGTATCTAATTGTGATACCTCCATTCCATGCAAACAAAACGATATACTATGTTTGTACTATCTATTAAACATTCTTTAACTTCACTTATTATTTTTGGATATTATTTAATTCACAACTATGGAACCTGAGCTTGATAACTCGATTGTTCAAAATTTTCAAATGCCTAAGCAGTTAGCCACAAATCCTGGGATGAGTTAAATTGTTTAACTCCATAGGTAGGTAAAATAATTATTCGGACGAACCATCAACTTATGGGATGGTTCCATTGGACCATCCTGTATCTCATGAGATATTGGGTGAAAGGGGCATCTACAATCTAATACAAATTTCCAAACAGTACTTACTATTTACACAGAGCTTAATCAACAACGTTGGAAAGAGTTGGGAAAATTTTATTGCTCTCCTGCTTTTAAAGAATAAATCGATGGCATCCATGATAATATGATATTTATATTAGCTTTCTAAAGTACGAGCTTCAGGAAGCATAAACACGAGAATGTAAAACAAAGAACAAATTATCAGATAAAGATCTTACAGTTTTAACAGAAAACCGAACTTCTTTGCAACCTCCTTTCCGTAAAGTCACTTCAAACTGCACTAAGAGATAGACATAACAAACAAGTTGATAATGAGTCTCTAAAGCGATTCTGATGGTGATTAGCTAGAAACCAAAATGAAGATACATCATAATGAAAATATCAGCCAATCCACTTGATCAATTGCATAGACTGTATCAAGAGCACAAAACCCATTACCTTGCTTTTAGCACGGTCTTTTTCCTTTATTTGTTGTTTGTACTTCTCCTTGTTGTAGTCCGCGAGCTTACAAACAGGTGGTTTAGCATTTCGTTGAACCTGTTGTTTACACCATAATTTAGTATTTTAGTCTAATATGATCGATTGGGTCAAAATGTTACACGTGTCAACACGTTTTAGACTAATTAATAAAAATGCAATGTAAAGCCTGTTAAGGAAAATCAAGTGGACTGATCGACGGTTGATATTCAACTGAACACGTTTCGGAATATGCATCATATACAGATCGTGGACAAGACAGTTAATGCAAGCAGGCAGTTGAAGTAATTACAACGATTGGAACATGTGAGATCATGGAGAAGTAACCGCCTCGTGCGGGTGGTGGAGCAAAAATAGAGAGCATGGAGCCACTTAATTCAAATCGAAGGAGGGAATTCCATATGATTTGAATTTCAAGTCGATGACAGCCTATAAATACAAGAATAGAAGATATTTAGGACCCCCAATCAATCGCCCAAAGGCTTCTACTTTTATCTGTACTTTACATTTCTTGCTCTAGGAGTAGCTTGTAACATAACTGTCTGTTCGATTGTGTTCTCATAGTCGATTGACTTCTACCTCGAGGAATAATAAAGTCCATTTTGTTGTTTTTCTTTCATCTCCATTCACTTCAATAAGTTTGCTTCCAGAGAAGTCTTGAAATACGGCAAGGAACCAAACTCCATCACCACAAACACCCACATTTCCAGCACGCTCAACAACTCTTAGTCTAATATGATCGATTGGGTCTAACATTTCGTTGAACCTGTTGTTTACACCATAATTTAGTATTTTAGTCTAATATGATCGATTGGGTCAAAATGTTACACGTGTCAACACGTTTTAGACTAATTAATAAAAATGCAATGTAAAGCCTGTTAAGGAAAATCAAGTGGACTGATCGACGGTTGATATTCAACTGAACACGTTTCGGAATATGCATCATATACAGATCGTGGGCAAGACAGTTAATGCAAGCAGGCAGTTGAAGTAATTACAACGATTGGAACATGTGAGATCATGGAGAAGTAACCGCCTCGTGCGGGTGGTGGAGCAAAAATAGGGAGCATGGAGCCACTTAATTCAAATCGAAGGAGGGAATTCCATATGATTTGAATTTCAAGTCGATGACAGCCTATAAATACAAGAATAGAAGATATTTAGGACCCCCAATCAATCGCCCAAAGGCTTCTACTTTTATCTGTACTTTACATTTCTTGCTCTAGGAGTAGCTTGTAACATAACTGTCTGTTCGATTGTGTTCTCATAGTCGATTGACTTCTACCTCGAGGAATAATAAAGTCCATTTTGTTGTTCTTCTTTCATCTCCATTCACTTCAATAAGTTTGCTTCCAGAGAAGTCCTGAAATACGGCAAGAAACCAAACTCCATCACCACAAACACCCACATTTCCAGCACGCTCAACAACTCTTACTCGATTCGTCGACTGTAAGTAAAATAGACAAACACCTGTACAAGATGAGACCAATATAACTAAGGAAACCATACGCGAAAAAAATTCTGGCTACCATAAGTAACTAAAAGTATGAGAGTGAGTAAACGAATTATCGTATTTTACTCTTTTCTTTATAATGCAAGATAACCATTACAACAAAAGGGTGGGTAGGTGGTTCCACCGAACAGATAGGAGCACTTCTAACATCAATAACAATTTAGTCCAGAAGCAAATTAGGTTGTGCATGCAGTCCTCTAATAACTTTGGAACTCTATTCCTCGATCTATATGTGCTTGACCATAGTGGCAAAGCAAGCTTCCTTATGATACTGTGAAATCATTTGCAACAAAACCTCTCAAAATCTCATCTTGCCAAAATTGCTGAGGTTTCAAAACGCAAAAGTTCTCAGAAACTGTACGTTGCCCACAAAGAAGGCAAGTTACAGAAGTGGGACTCCAGGAATTTGAAGTACAATGTTCAGAATTTGCCTTAACTCTACTAGCTGATCTATTAGCCAATGACATATGTACAAAATCTCATCTCATTGTATAAATAGTGAGGTCAGAAAACATAACCTCTATTCTAGTAAAAAAATTAAATACCAAGCAAAATGAAAACTTAAAAATATATACTATTTTAAATTTTTTTTTTTTTGAAAGTTGTGTTCCGTAATAGACAATGTTTTGAGAATAAAGGGATATATTTATAGTTATCCTAGATGAGTTCTCATATTTTGTGCCAACGTTTAACTGTATTAACCTACCAAAAACCTTTTGAAAGAAATTGTGGCAAGTATGTTGGGGTTGACTTTCTCGAAAATATGTCATTCTTTAAGATGGCATGATGAGATTTTCTATCGCAGTCTTAAATTCGAAGAATATTATTCAAGTTAATGTGGTTTGCAATTTAGTCGGTCCAAATTTTCCACTTTTGTTGTTGTCCGTTGTCCACAAAATGAGAAGATGGAGGTTGCGTAAACATTCCATATAATTACGTTTTGTCGTGTGTTGTTTTTTTTAATTCAAAAGATGAAAATTTGGACCGACTTTCTTGTGGTTTTCAAATGGAAAGCCATTAAGCTATTATTGTTATGGGCCATATTGTTCAATTTGTTAAAAGAAATTTTTACATTATTTGTATAAAATACTAAGTTGTCCAAATACCGGTAAGTGCCTAACTGAATTACCTTAGTGCAAAAGTAAAAAAAATTCACTTGAAATTGAGGGTCGAGTGACACTTACCACACTCCCACTAGCTGATGTGGCAATGACATTCTTGATATTATGAGCCCAGCCACCGGCATTGCATTTTGTGGTGAAAATCAAATGTCCTCACGAAATGCCACACATTCTGTATGACATTCGGAAAGTCTGTTTGCACACATAATCCCCCACAAATATGTTTCTACGGGGCCCGCTTCAAGTCTTGCAAATATGATTTGAACCACTCATTCTTTTAGAAATATTTTTTTATGACTTCTCATAAAAAGTCAACACAATCGAATATCAGTAAAGTCGTTTTCAAAATTCATAGGTCAAAATTGAGTGGTTCGCCCGACGAAGAGTATCAGTAAGGGCTTATTCTTGTTGTAATGGTTGCACCTATATTTCCTTGAATTTTTGCTATTATTGGAGTATAATTTTTTTGTCATTTTCTAAAAAGTAGGAGATTGCAAAACAAAACAACGTTGGTGGAGAAATTCAAGTCACTAATTTTGTCAAATTTCATAGCAAGAAGATCCAAAAAGAAGTACAAAAGTCTCCAATTGAATGCCCAAAAAGTTGTACAAAAAAACAAAGACACACAAGTGCCGATTGGTTCAACTTCAAGAAAGACTCAGCTTGCCACAATCAAAATCAGCCATCTTCAACAACATTCCAACCAGAAAAGTAGCCAACACTTTATCCCTCAAGAAATTCACCACAACCCCACTACTCTGTTGTACAGAACCCACCATATAAGCAGCACTGATGAGCACAAACCCTCTCCACTTCCTCTCTCTAGCAAACAACTTCAACCCTTTCTCAATCCTCTTGTACTCCTCTTTCCCATCTCCCTCTTCCGTTCCGCCGCTCGGCTTTTCCCTCAAGGCCTCTGCTAAACACCTAGCTAGAATGACACTGTCTTCCAGCGCTGCGCACCCGCCCTGCCCGATGTCTGGTGTCATCGGGTGGAGCGCATCGCCCGCGACACAAACATTGCCTTTGCTGGTATTTGCCCAGAAAAGCTCCCACGGACGTCTGAAGCTTAACGGAGAACAAGCAATATTGTCGAGTTCAGTGATCTCCACAACAGCTTTTACTTTGTCTGGTACTTTGCCAAGGTTGCTAAGAACAAATTCTTTCATCTTAGCTGGGTTTTCCTCCACCTCTTTGTCTATATCGTTCGACGAATGCATAACATTAATAAAAGAAGGTAATTATTAGCACACCAAATTCTATAGGTTTATGGATCCTCCTGTCCCAAATTCCTATGCCCTCGTATCCCAATGCACTCCCAACCGTAGAAGAATCATGTAAGAATCTCGAGAAATGATCAATGACGAGAAGTGCATTGGGCTAGAGAGGCATTAGGATTTAGGAATAAATCAGGATCGCGTGCCAACATACAATTGAAGGAGCGCCCCCCATAATTCGCATAGGAAAATCGAAAATTTTGAAATGCAGTCTACAAAAGTTTCTTAAACCGATAATCTGGAGCTTCCAGCGCACTTATGCAATCGGACTTGTGCACCTAATTTTTTCTATTTGCATACAAGCAAAATATGGCATGAGAGGGTTCTAACCTTTAGTGGAGGGATTGAACGTTAAAAACCAATACACTGTGTCTTCATTACTAGGGAGGAAACCGGATCGCACGCCCTTTCCGAAGAACTGCAGGAATTTGGGCTCAAAACCGTGGCTGCCTTTGAAATCTGCAAACCCCCTAATGGTGGATCGGCCCACGAAAGTCGGTTTCTTGAAGCCCAACCACTTTGACACCACTGAATTCACCCCATCACACCCAATCAGCACCTTGGCTTTTACCACGGAACCATTTGCAAGATGGACCAGCTTAAAGCAACCTCCTGATTCCTCCTCTTGAATAGAAACCACTTTGGATGAGAACCTTATGGTGCCACTGGGAAGCTCCTTCTGAAGGGTTTCCAGTAACACCTTCCTTCTTAAGCATCGAAGTTCTTGGTGTCCACTGCACACCGAAGGGAAGAAAATGCGAAAAAATGGACCTTGGGGAGAAACAATTTCGATGCAGAAAATTCAGAAGTAGTAACATTTTTCTCAAGGGAAATGAGATCCGTTTTGAAGTATTGTGCACATAAAAGAATGTGGCAATGGTAATTCTGAAATCAATGGTACTGTCCAAACTCAAAGCCATATGCACAGTGTGTGCTTAAACTTCTCCATGGAAAACTCACCAGCTCGCTTTGGTCGTAAATGATATTTCTGAAGTGGGAAGCCCCGAAATCGTAGATGCAGCCACTATCCTGGACACATCTCAAAACACAAAACAGGCAGTGTTTATTACTAGTAGTAAACAAAAGCATTCATCAAAAGCAACAAGGTGAGGGAAGTAGGGATTTGGAATGCGCAATTTCGCGGCTTATTTTGTGTGAGAATGCAAACCTACTTTATATGGATGCGGATCGTTCTTAGATTCACCATTTTGAACGTAGGTATACCATATTTGGGTACCACGTGGCGGTACCCAGCGCGCATCTGAGCCGTCCAAACGTGTTTTGGACGGCCCATAACCGAACACTCTCTCTCCTCCTCAGTCAACCACTCTCTCTCCTCTCTCTATCTCTCCCTCTAAAATTCTGGCCATTCAAAACACGTTGGGACGACTCGGATGCGTGCTCGGATACCACGTGGACTATACCCTATTTGCACCCAAAAACTTCTCAAGTAGAAGATCCAATATGGAGAAAATGATAATTACCTGGCGGTTCCCAATGCACATCCGAGCCATCCAAATGTGTTTTGAACGATCCAGATCCGAACACTCTCTCTCCTCCTTCTCTCTCTCTCAAATCTTAGCCGTGCAAAACACGTTTGGACGACTCGATTGCGTGCTCGGGTACCAGTACCACATGAACTATACCCTACTTGCACCCAAAAACTTCTCAAGTTGAAGACCCAATTTGGAGAAAATGATATTTACCCATAGAGTTGGTGATGTTGTTGGCGGAGGGAGTCGCCGACGCCGATTTCATCCAATGCTCTCCAAGCGTTTGACCATGTTGCGAATGCAAATCCAGTCACTCTCAAACTCTCTGATGACTCCAGTACCAAGCTCCGGATTCCTAACCTACAGAAAAAAATAATAATAATAAACCAACAATTCCTAGTACTCACACCCTTTGTTTCCAAAAATTGGTCTAGCCAACCGACTGGTCGGCGCCTTGGTACTATGCGGGGTCCAATGCCAACATAAAAACGGCCCAGGCCCCGACTAGTTGGCGGGGTCCAATGCCAACATAAAAACGGCCCAGGCCCCGACTAGTTGGCCGCCTAGAAAGCTAGTCTCCTTCTCCGTCCAACTAGCACCTAGTAACTTTTAGAACACTGCTTACACCTACTGAAATTTCTGTAAAAAATAGATTACGGATATGCTTGTTGGTACCTGTGAAGTCCCAAGGATGTGGTGAGTCCAGCAATCCCAGCTCCAACAATCACAATTTCTGCTTCAACCCCTTCCATGATAGTATTTCTGTCTCTGAGAGCTGTTTTTCTATGTTCTATGTTTGAAGAAAAGAAAAAGAATACTGGAAGTCTGAAATAAGGAAGACATATCACATGGGACCCATGTGACGACAGTATATAATAAGAGAGAAATCCACCTAAAAAATGTTGAACTCTTGTCAAAAGAAGATGTCACATTATTTCTTCACTAGATTTTTAAAGATTATTATAAACCAAAACCAGTTTTCGTCCATGGATATGCATGTGGGGGGATGAGCTCCTCCCCAAACCTCATCCCTCCATGCCCTCCTCTATGCTTTCAATTTTCATCCATATCTCGAATTCAAAACTATGATCAGAATCGTTCATCTCGTAGAACTTGCAAAAATCTACAAGACTACGAAATACCGGAATGATCAGATATCTGAGATATATATGTGTATGTGTACGTGTTGGAATAAGTTACACTTTGCCCGTAAATTTTAAGGATAAACCGTAGAGTATATTTACCATTAAATTTGCATAACAATTTGCAACGTGTTCATGCATCTATCGATGTCAGATCATATAGATATTCTGGAGACTTGTACTTTATGTGTGTCCTACGATTTAAACGGTTCGGATCATAATTTCATACCCGAGATGTGGACGAAGGAAATAGGAGCATGGATGGATGGGGTATGGAGGGGTGGTGTGGATGTCTCACATATAGGCTAGTCTACATTCTCACAAGGGGAGGATTGTCCTTAGCATCAGACCGCAATTATTGCAATGTCACCTGACCAATAAAAATTTAAGGATAATAAAGATAGATAATGCTGATGGCAGCCCTTGCGTATGTAAGTTTGGACACAAGTGTAGTGATATGCATTCCATGTCAGGCTTCTTGGAGGCTATTCCCAGTAGCAGTAGTTTTTTTAATTTTTTATAATCGGATGTCCGGATCACCTTATGCGCATCTCCACTAATTTCGGTACCCTACAGTTAACGACACGACAAACCCTCCAATGATTCCAAGATTTGAAATGTTTTTCCTCCGTGGAATTCAAACGTGTGACCTCATGAGGGAAAATCACTTATTATTTTTTCATGCTCAATTATCCAAATCCATTGGGTTTATTTGTAGTAGTTGTTGAAGTCGCAACAGTAGCCATTCAAACCAATAATGCAAATTATATTGCTTTTGTAAAAGTTAACTTTAGAAAATGAAAACAATGTGGATTACATTATTGTTGTTAGTTTTTGAAGACGCAACACGGAAATTCAAATTCACTGCATTTGTGCAAGAAGGTATGTACCAGCATGCGATCAAATGACAACATTTCAGAAAAATGGTTTGCCAAGACAACTTGTTTATAGAAATCTTGGCACCGACATCGAAAAATGATGCGGCAATGCACGTCCAGACGAGTGCAAAGGCAAGTTCATCATACCAGCCGCATAGCACTATCTGTGACCAGTTTATGAAACTTGTAACTCCAACATTCTCGGGCTAGCTCTATAGAATACCATTAGCGGCGGAGGAGTGGCTAAAAGAGAACGGAATCTATTTTAGAGGTTATGGGTGTTTCTAACGATCAAAAAGTAGTTATTGCTCTTTTATGTTTAACGATGAAGCTTGATTTTGGTGGGCAGCCACTATAAGAGGTTGACTACTCCTGCAGTTGGGGAACCAGTGCCTCCTGTACCGATAAAAGTATAAATATCAGGGATTATCCTGCATATCAAGAATAATACGTCTACAAAGACTATTAAATTAGTTCTGTTACAAAACTTTCATCCCTTACGAACCAGGGCATGCATCAACATCATGTAGGAGCAGTAACATTACAATCCCAATGCTGACAAATAAACCAGGGTAGCCTAAACTAAGGAACTGTCACCGCCGCATTATTGGTACCACAAGTCGAGAAGCATGGCTTGCGAAACTCACTGTATGGGTACTATCGTCGAAATTTCGAATAGCTTTCAGAATTCCTGCTCGGTACCCCATTCGAGCTCTCTGTGCTGAATATCCCCCATTTCCCTTGTTCGCCACTATCAACTCCTGGCCTTCCACCTCTATTGGTGTCTGACAAGGGTGTGCATGCGTTTTCTGAAACCCCTCGAGGCATAGGGTGTCTTCTTGAATCAGAAGAATTTCCTTTCTTGTACCTATTACTAACTTCTGCTGGTAGACCATGTCTATCAGGAGAATCGTTACCTTTTGAAGCACTAAAAATACCAAAACTGGTGCCCTTGCCGTCCACTGATTTTGGAGGTGGGTTATTATTCCTCGGCTCTACTGGGGAAGGTAAAACCGTTTCTTTTCTTACAGGATCAACAGGTCTGGGGCTGATGTCTGAAAACCTATTTGGTGCAGGATTCGTTGGTGCATCTCCAGAATTCTTTCCAGTCTTTGCCTCAACCCCCAAATCAAACACACTGTCATAATCATCGTCTGCCTCAAGGGCTGACCAAGTATCATTTTTCTTGTCTGGAATATGCGTTTCTGCCTCTTCCGAAAGGTTTTCACCATCCGTTTCAAATTCTGAGTCATGACCCAAAATGTCTTCAGACTGGACAGGGCTTTGGACCACAGTACTATCGGCAACAACGTTGGAAACTTTCTTTCCTGAGCCTTTCTTTGATGGGCCAAACTTCACATGCCTGACAATAACATAAGCGTGTTTTTTTTCCACCCTGGGTCCACTTTCCACGACAGAAACATCTTCAATCTGGATAAAGCGAATAAAGTAAAGGGTGCATAAAAATGCAAGACATAAAGAACAATCTCAAGAATGGAGAATGCAGGAGAAGGTTAAAAAGATGAGGCGATACCAGAGCGCTGAGACGAGATAAGATTCCCCCCAAGTCATCTTCCTTACCCAAGGCCATACACTATTCAAGATTTATAAAATGTGAAATAGTTAGCTTATGAAAAAAAGAAGGGCAAAATAGTTGGTATAGCTCTCTGACACAAATAATGTGTAGTACAAAAGGCAAGTTTTGGGACAAAATACAGAGAGGAGCACAAATTCTGAGATTTGTTCTCATCTGGAAGTTTCTAATGCTTGTTGTTCAAAACATTTCCCTGTCATGCAGGCAAAATTACTTAAATTGCCACTCTACAGTCTTTGCATCTAGAAGACCATTATAAATGCAGAGACAGTTGATCTATCAAAGTTCACCAACGAAACCTGATCAGGTATTCACAATTTACTATATTGGGTTATGTTCCAGATCTTCTGGAAAAAATAAAAATTTCAATGTTCAAAGCACGAGATGTGTGTGAATAAGTGTGGGTACAAAGCTCAATATCTATAGCTCTGTTTAAATATTACGTGAATTTCAATAAAAGTGTGGGTACAAAGCTCAATAACTATAGCTCTGTTTCAATATTAGGTGAATTTCAAAAAAAGGTTGTACAGTAAAAACTTCCAGGTAGATTCTTTTAGCCATTACAAAAAAGCAATATCAGCGCTAAACAATGCTGCAAAATAACTCCTAGTACATTAACGGGGTAACAGTAATCAGCAAGTTGTCTTAAGAAAAAGGGTAGAATTATAGAGAGTACCTTGACTCGATAACCACGGTCCATCAACCTCTTCACCGTATCTGCTTTCATTTGGAGATCTTTTTGTTCCTGAAAATAGAACAATATAATATTTTTGTACTATCTATTAAACATTCTTTAACTTCACTTATTATTTTTGGATATTATTTAATTCACAACTATGGAACCTGAGTTTGAAACTCGATTGTTCAAAATTTTCAAATGCCTAATCAGTTAGCCACAAATCCTGGGATAAGTTAAATTGTTTAACTCCTTAGGTAGGTAAAATAATTATTCGGACAGACTATCAACTCATGGGATGGTTCCATTGGACCATCCTGTATCTCATGAGATATTGGGTGAAAGGGGCATCTACAATCTAATACAAATTCCAAACAGTATTTACTATTTACACAGAGCTTAATCAACAACGTTGGAAAGAGTTGGGAGAATTTTATTGCTCTCCTGCTTTTAAAGAATAAATCGATGGCATCCATGATAATATGATATTTATATTAGCTTTCTATAGTACAAGCTTCAGGAAGTATAAACACAGGAATGTAAAACAAAGAACAAATTATCAGATAAAGATCTTACAGTTTTAACAGAAAACCGAACTTCTTTGCAATCTCCTTTCCGTAAAGTCACTTCAGACTGCACTAAGAGATAGACATAACAAACAAGTTGATAATGAGTCTCTAAAGCGATTCTGATGGTGATTAGCTAGAAACCAAAATGAAGATACATCATATTGAAAATATCAGCCAATCCACTTGATCAATTGCATAGACTGTATCAAGAGCACAAAACCCATTACCTTGCTTTTAGCACGGTCTTTTTCCTTTATTTGTTGTTTGTACTTCTCCTTGTGGTAGTCCGCGAGCTTACAAACAGGTGGTTTAGCATTTCGTTGAACCTGTACAAGATGAGACCAATATAACTAAGGAAACCATACGCGAAAAAAATTCCGGCTACCATAAGTAACTAAAAGTATGAGAGAGTAAACGAATTATCGCATTTTACTCTTTTCTTTATAATGCAAGATAACCATTACAACAAAAGGGTGGGTAGGTGGTTCCACCGAACAGATAGGAGCACTCCTAACATCATGAACAATTTAGTCCAGAAGCAAATTAGGTTGTGCATGCAGTTTTCTAATAACTTTGGAACTCTATTCCTCTATATGTACTTGACCACAGTTGCAAAGCAAGCTTCCTTCTGATACTGTGATATCATTTGCAACAAAACCTCTCAAAATCTCGTCTTGCCAAAGTTGCTGAGGTTTCAAAATGCAAAAGTTCTCTGAAACTGTACATTGCCCGCAAAGAAGGGAAAGTTACAGCAGTGGGGCCCCAAGAATTTGAAGTAGGGTGTTCAGAATTTGCCTCAACTCTACTAGCTGATCTATTAGCCAATGATATACGTACAAAATCTCATCTGATTGTATAAATAGTGTGGTCAGAAAACATAACCTCTATTCTAGTAAAAACTTAAATACCAAGCGAAATGAAAACTTAAAAATATATACTATTTTAATTTTTTTTTTTTTTTGAAAGTTGTGTTCCGTAATAGAAAATGTTTCGAGAATAAAGGGGATATATCCTAGATGAGTTCTCATATTTTGTGCCAACGTTTAACTATATTAACCTACCAAAAACCTTTTGAAAGAAATTGTTGCGAGTACGTTGGGGCTGACTTTCTCGAAAATATGTCGTTCTTTAGGATGACATGATGAGATTTTCTATCGCAGTCTTAAATTCGAAGAATATTAAAGGTAATGTGGTTTGCAATTTAGTTGAGTTTTTTTTAATAGCTTTGTCCGTAATTCAAAAGCTAACTAGACCCAAAAAAAAAGTAGTTTGTAATGAATACGAAATTAACACATTTAGACCATCGACAATAAAAATGGAGAGAGAAGGCAGAGCATATTACACCTATAGATTCTTTTTTTCTCTCTTTCTTTTCTCAATGTTTTAATTATGAACAGGATCTTTATTTGAGGTAATGTGTTAGGTGTTCAAATTATCTAGATTGATGGGCTATAATTGGATTGTGATTTGAGTGTTTAACTAGTTTTGGGTTCAGGGTTCCATTTTTTTTTGGGTTAGGTGTTCAAGACTATTAGAATTGAGTGTTCAATGGTATTTAAGTTGGGTGTTCAAAAAAAATTAACACATAATTTTTACATGTATTCTAAGCAAAAAAATAAAAAATTATTTGGGTGTACAATTGACCATGCATTGCCCTACATAGAGCCGCCTCTGAGTTACAGGTGGGGAATAATTTTAGAGAGCTGGAGGCATGGTACCCCAGTCCTTAAGCATAGCCCAACTATGAAGTCTAATCTTGATAGTAGGCCATAGAAAGAAACTATGCCTGGGAATATTTCAAATAGGAAACCAGAAAAGTTTGTGCCAGATGAGTAGCTTTTGTTATTTTTGCTTTTATCCAAACAAATAGAGGGCTAACAACTTCTAGCTTAAGTAAATTGATATTAGAATGACAAAGTTCACCTCAACTAAATCAAGATTGAGACGTCTCGCACGTTCTAAAGCTTCCCTCCTTGACACAACACAATGCCCTGCATAATACACAAATTTTAAAATAGTTGTTCAAAAAAGTGTGCACTCAAAACATAAATCACCCACCATACAATCGGGAAGCCATCTCCTCACTATTTTATATAATGTCGTGAATTGCGACCAACAATACTGAAGAAAATAAACGACTGTGTTTTCTCACTATCACATTTTGAGGAGTTGGAAAGTAAAGCATGAGAAACAAGGACATGGGTGAGGTTTACTTCTCTTTGTTTGTATTTTCATGGGCAATTTTGTTTCTCTCAAAAATTCGAAATCTCACCCTTTTTTGGAGAGAAAACAAAACTGGTTAGATAATATAGTTCTCTTCCTCTCCAAACTATCCCACATCCCCATCATTTCCACTCAATCTGTAGTCCAAACATCAGAGAGAACTCTCTTCCTCATTGTGTCTTATCACTTCTCAGTTCTCACCAATTACTTACACCAACTGCGCTCTTAAAGTGAGGAAACACATAGCTCATCTGACTCCCCTCCAAATTCTCTTTACCCATTCATTCAAAATTCACACACTCCGTACCCAATTTTTTCCATACCGGAGTTCCCTTGAATTTTCAGCCATCAGATCATGTGGAAATTTCAAGGGATAAGAAAATTCCTGCATGATCTAATGACCGCAAATGCGCCAAACCCTGGTGCAGGGAAAAATGAGTACACAGGATTTGAGCTCCATCTGATTATGAAACAAACTTTTCAAACCGTACACAATATGGAATTACCAAACAAACATATTAAAAGTATAAGTTGTATAACCAAACAGCTCAAGCTGCTCAACCCTAAATTCCAGAACTTTATGAGACATACCTTCCTCTGTTACAAGCCTAACAAATTCCGCCGTAATTTTCTCGTTCAACCGTTGGCGACTCGTGTCTTTCTCTTCCTGCTTCGACTTGGCCTGTAATTC
This sequence comes from Rhododendron vialii, assembly GCF_030253575.1. Taxonomy (NCBI): domain Eukaryota; kingdom Viridiplantae; phylum Streptophyta; class Magnoliopsida; order Ericales; family Ericaceae; genus Rhododendron; species Rhododendron vialii. The sequence continues at coordinate 6,614,705 of NC_080561.1, read as the reverse complement.
AGTCATGCCACCACTAATTATCCTTAACCCGAAAGCACAAGAGCAATGCTAGGAGCACAACTTAAAAACAGGATTCCCAACACAACTGTATTCAGAGCCCATCTAACCCGCATCGGTTCCGGACACTTAAAAACGTATCAGAACAAAACTTTCCAGAATGCACGTCGGGGTGATAAACGAGCCAAGCAGGTAGTTGATCAAGGTTGGTTTGAAATATAACAAGCTTCAAAAATATGTGCAAGCTTCGCTTGTTTATGAGACGAGTCAATCTCAAACAAGCTTTAATCAAGCCAATCAGGAGCCAATCTCAAGTAGCTTAGATTTTTTTGTACATAATAAGCTGAACGAGCCGAGTAATAGCTTGTTCAAGCTTGGTTGGAAATACTAACGTGCTTCCAAAAAATGTTCAAGCTTGGTTTGTTCATGCAACAAACCAATCTCGAACAAGCTTTCAACAAACGAACAATGAGTTCTGACTCGAGTAGCTTGGTCCGTTTAGCCTCCCTAAATGCACGTGGACCCGCATACACAGAAGGGTTCGGGACACAGTTGCGTTCCCTGGGTGGGGTTCTAAAGTTGTGCTTGTAGACTTTTGAAAACAAAAATGTGAATAAAAATCAAAAATTAATGCGCCATAACAGTGCAATTACCTGAACTGGGGCGGCGAAGAACCTGACGCCGTTGCCAAACTCGATCTGGGTCTCGCGAATGACGAACGCGGTGGGGCTCTTGAGAACCCTAGTTATTGGGTTCGCAGTAGTTTGATTGAGAAGATGGCATCTTCTGTACTGGGTTGACAAGCATGTGACCGTCGCTTGCCTGATTCGGCCCCAGTATGCCATTCTGCCTCTTAATTCAGTTGCACATATGTATATATCAGTTAAAGGGTATCTCTTGATTGCTCTACACTACCCGAAGAATTGTGTGAACTCGGACAGTGGACACACGCACACAGAGAAGCCCTAACCGATCGTCGATGTCAATCTGGGTATCGCCAAACGGAGTATCCAATAGTGCCCTGTATACAAAACCCATAGAATCTGGCTTGACCCCGGTTAGCATTTTCAATGGTCCAAAATTATTTTAAATATTTTATTAGTTATACCATAATACTTTTATATTTTTATCTGTAAAAAATTTAACAAATTTGAGCCATTAATTATTAATATTAACGATTTAGATTAAACTTTACACTCTTCTCGCTGGATCCAAACCGATAAACGAATCAAACTATTCGAGTTCAAATTCATATTTGCTCGTTGAAAAAACTCATTTAAAATTGATTTGTTTTTAGAAGGAGAGAGAATTTAATTGATAAGAGAATATTACAATCTGCCGTGTAGGTCTAATACAATTGAAAAAGACAAATTGGACACATAAAGACAAACAACACAATCAAATCAAATGAAGAATGCATTCAGCGGTAAAATAATTCGGCTGTCAGTGTTGTCTGAGAGCCACATGCAAGATGTCGATAAAACAGTTATCATGATAGTTCAAAATTGATGTAGTATTTAATAGACAAAACAAACATAAGCATTGTTGTCAAAGCTTGTTAAGGGTTTCAAACCAAGCTCGAATAATATACTACTCCTGTTTGTTCGACTTATAATGTATAAATAATTTAAGCTATTCGAGATCGGCTCATGTAAAACTCATTTGAGTTCAACTTATCTCATTAACAACCGAAGCTTAAACATATTTTGGAATTCGATAAATTTTCAATCTGAATATCAACAACTAGCTTCTCGGCTCGATCAGCTCGTTTATCACCCCCAATGGTCTACAACCCACTTTGGAACGCGTTAGATTCGATTGGGGCTATTAAAAGCCCAAGTCTTAGACTGGGCTTGGGTCTATTTCTAAGACGAGTGATGGCTGCCTTTCAGCCCAAATCATGATTAGGCTTGGACTCTCTTTAAATTCTCGTGCCGGTTTAGAACTCATGGAAAGTGAGGGAAAAGAAAATGAGAGAAAAATGGGAGGAAAATTTTACTATTCAAGAAATTTAAGTTCTTTATTTTCTCTCATCTTTCTCTCCAATCCAAACAATTGAAGGAAAACATTTTTAACTTTCCACACACACTCTCTCTCTCTCTCTCTCTCTCTCTCTCCCCAAAGTTCCAAACAATTAGGCCTAACACCTAAACCATCATTAGCCCAAAAGTTCGTCTTGGGCTATACTGGACATTTAGAGACCGTAAAAAAGACCATAATAAGAAAAATTCTCACTGAGCCTAAAATGACACACACACACACACATATATGAAATAAAATAAGGGTCGGTTCCCCTCTCACAAATGCTGACACAAAACTAATTGGAATTTCACGCAAATGATCAAAGCCGTTTAATTCGTTTAAAATGGGTTTTTAAGAGTTCTGGTTCTCTAACATTGTTATTTTTGAAAAAACACTCAGGGAAAAAGAATTCAACTAAAACATTCGGTAAATCCTTTAATTTGTTGTTGTGTTTTTCCACTCAAGTTTCAAACTTCCGAACACAATTTTAGAATGGAGAGAGAGAAAATTTCAACACTTGGGTGATCATGTTTTCTGGTCCCTTCTAAGCTTATGTAAGCTTAATAATTAATTTTGAGCTCCTATGCCTTTGAACATTACCTTCTCACACGCCTCAATATAATAAAAATAATGAACAAATTTCAACTCGAAAAATCAACCCAACGAATTCATATGTCAAAGCCTGAAAAAGTGATAGACAACAACCCATACAAATAACCACAAAGGTGTCGCTGATTGATCTTAGCCTGAAATTTAGGGTTTGTTCCTTCTTAAAGTTTCAGTTCTCATGATCGATTATTTTTGTCAGCAACTTTTGAAGGTCACCTCATCTCATGTATAAGTGTGGAAAAGATTGCGGGAGGGGTTGCAGGAGTTAGACAGAGGTGTGTGCAAGCTGATTAAGGACATTCTGCAAGCCAAAAAAAAAAACACTGATGCAAATTATATTAACAAACTAATTAATTAATTCTTTTAATGAGTTCTCATGTCTAGAATTTTCTTCGCATGTTTTTTTTCCTCCTCAATACTGGGTCATAGATTCCTTGTTGACCATTAGAATTGAAGAGGGCAGATTGAGATGTTTAATAGATCAACAATTGATAATTGGGTCCCACTTGTAGATTCATGGTATCTTTGCCCATTCTTCCTCAAATTAATCAAAAAAAGAAATAAGATACATGAATGTGTCCATAAACAGGAATGAATAGTCCAGATTTGTAGAACTGTAAATCTGAAATATTTATTTTCATGGACCAAGTTTCATGTAATGTATCAATCCTTTTAATCAACAGATTATTTCACAATTTCGAGAAGATTGATATTCAATGACCTTGGGGAATGGATCCCAAATGTGTCAATCTCAAACCAATGTGTGGTTCAGATTCGTGCTCAACCTCATTCTAGAGGAAAGAAAAAAAAAAGAGGAAATCAATTGCAAAAGGAAGGTATATATATTACCCTATAGCACGTCAATAAACGTTTCTCTTAGTAGATTTATATATAAGAAAATATTTACCGATCGAACAGTTATGATTAATATGTAAAGGCTATCCGATGGTTGCAGAGGACGTTGGGTTTGTATGTGTAAATAAAAATCGCTTTGTTTTATAATATAGGTTGTTGATTGTTGATATTCTCTTTTACTACTTTAAACTAATTAGAGTTTAGATAACTTGCTACTCAATTTATCTCATCTTGTTTATCGTCAAAGTTGACTATGAAGGTATTCTTTTCTCGTAGACCTTCTAATTTTCCATCATAGCATTCCTCATGAGAGAGAGAGAGAGAGAGAGAGAGAGAGAGAGAGAGAGATGGATTTGGCTTTGGCTTTGGCTTTGACATGGAGCTAGCTGAAAGAGAGCTATCAAGGAGAACTTTAAGGAGTTTTAAACCCCAACGGGTTTGACCAAGTAGTGTAGTTGTGAGAAAGCAATAAGTGTTCCTTCATGAGTTTATAAGTTTGATTCTCACGGAGGGCGCTAAACATTCTAAATCTTGGGACCACTAAAAGTTATGTCCGATCGTTACTTTCAGAGCTCCAGAATTAGTCAAGATGCGCGCAAATTGACCCTGTTATAAAAAAAAAAAAAGGTTTAAGGAGTTTTAGCATTTGGATAAGAAAGGGGTCCATATACACTGCTAGCCAGTGGTCAAAGTGATGCAATGGGATCACAATTCAAACAAAAATTCAAAATGACCCAAATGAAATGACAGGTAGGCACTCGTGTATGTTTATTTCATCATGTGTAGTTTGCGGATCTAGAACGTCAATAAAAAAACAAAGTAGTAATTTACTACTTTGAGGAAAAAAAAAATATAATAACTTTTTAGAATTCATTCCAAGGGAGGTCTCAACTAGCCCAAACACAAATTCCTCACCAATTTCCCTTGTCAAACAATTCATGAAAAGTCTCACTGTCTCTCTCCCTCATGCACACGTAGATAACATACGATTTTTAATCAACCGCGTTTTTTTTTTAATTTTTAGTTCGCTGTCATAGAGAGGCGGACCTAGAAATGTCGATGAGTGGGGTCAAAATATTTGTTTTGTGATAACGGCTAACGTAATTTTTTTTTTTAATAAGACATTTCGAATATAGGCTGATAAGATATGAATGAAGAAACAGATGATTTTTTGAATTGAAAAATAATGCACGATAGCCTTATCGGATTGTTCTGAACATATTTGTTTTCAATATGCACATATAATCTATCATTTGTCCATCGTTTTCCCGTTCAATAACATTCTGATTTTGCGTACACAACTTTCATTCTTAGAATAACATTTTACAATTTGACGGGTGCTTACGGGCAATTTTGTAAGTTTCATAATAAATAAACTTGGGGCAATAAGACAAGTTTAATAGGCCAATTTTTTAACATAACATAAAATATGGTAGTGTAAATTGTAATATATAGTAATTTTTCATTGTGGTCTCCGTTGAGAGTCTCAAACATAAACCTCATTAATTCCATATGGATTATAATTCGCACTAATTAATATCTATTGTTTTTTTCTTATGACCGAATGTTCGGGGCCAAGCTTATGCGCATGTCGACTAATTTCGGGATCTTGAAGTTAATGAGCGGGCATATTATTCGAAATTAGTTGAGGTGCGCGCAAGCTAATGAAAGTTTTCTCCCGTCGTTGACTTCAACGCTCCGAAATTTTTATTTATTTTTCAATATTGTATACATCAGCGGGGTTAGTGGAGGGTGTTAGAGTTAGCACAAGGGGGTCCAGAGGCTATCTATAGCCCTGGGCCCCAAATTAAAGCCCTGTCCAAGTGGGACTTGAACCCTAGTTACCATTGGGGGAGAGAGATAGCAACCAACTTCACTAGGAAAGGTTCTCAACATTTCGAAATTAGTTGAGATACGCGCAAGTTGATCAGGACATTCGGTTATTAAAAAAGAAGAAAAAAAGATAAACCCCTTTAGCAGCTTGATGGATTAAACTAAAAACACCTTAAGCCTCTCCAAATTCCAATCACCCTTAACTATATTTACTTTTAACCAGGAATAATGGAGTGCAAGAATTGGAACAATAAATAGCAGGTTAACAACTTAACATCTACTCCTATCTAATCAAAGCAAGCAATCTTAGATTTCTAATGATTAGTTTCTATCATTAATTGTAATGGGAGTTTGGCCAATATTAATTAGCTTGGCTTGTTTTTTTCTTTTCTTTGCTTAAGTTATTTTATTGGTGAATTTTATTTATTGAATTACTTATTCTCCTCAACAAAAAGAAATAAAAAATTATCATAAAAACTGTTAAAAAAAGATCACTAAAATAAAAATTAATCCAAAACAGACAGATAATTAAATTATCTGTGTGCTTTCCAAACTTTTTCAAGTATCCTGATTTTTGAACTTCTTTGAATATTTCTCTTATTTTATTGGTGTATAATCTTTGGTTAGAAAGGAATCAACGGGTGTTTAATCAGAATGCCTCAACTCAAGATCAGATTATACGTCGAACTTTTTCCTGTGTTCAAGAATCTTTGTGTTTGAAGAGGGGTCTTGACCGAACACAGCTAAACAGAGACCTTTGCAATAGTTGGGGACTCACATATAGGATTTTTGATGTATAGATTTCTTTCTAGTTTTTCTTGCTCATTTTCAGTTGGCATTAGGTTTGTTTTTTCTGATGTATAGTTGCCTTGTTCTTTACGGGGGAAAGCCCCTTCAAGCTTGTAGTTGGGTTTGCGCTTTTTAATAGAAAGTACTTATCAAAAAAAAAAAAAAGAAACTTAGACTATAAGCCAAAATACACAAGTTAGGCCAAAAAGTCCCCTTAATCTAGACAATCATTGTTTTTTCATTTAAAACATGGCTTGTCTAGCCTGTACTATTTAGGTAGTTTAGGATAAGTCATTTCACACATGGTTGGTCCTCCCATTAATTGCCCACTATCATCTCTCTTCTTTTTAAATTCTACTCTAAGAGTCCCCATAATAAATTTATAATAATTAAAAAAAAAGTACCCGTGCTCCTGAATAATTTTTTCAATGACAAGTCCAACCAAATAACTTAAACAATGTTGATATCTTGGGTTTGGATAGGGTTAGAGTAATAGGGATCATTAAGGGGACGCTAATTAAACACCTACCACTAGAACATATTGTTGCCTTTTTATCATAATAATTTTCTATTAGTCAAATTACTAAAAGTGCATGCATTTGTACATGTACCAAAAGTGGGTCCAAACTATTAATTTGTTAGTTGTTCAATTATGATTCCATCCCTAGAAATTAGGTTAGGGTTATCCACTCTTTTCCACTTATAGAGAGAGAGGGGGGTAGTTGATCTTTGTGGTCGGCGGTGCACGGTGGCGTCTCTAGTGGTCGAAGATGTCTCTGGTGTGGGTGGGTTTGTCGGCAGCTGTGGTGGTGATAAATAGAGAGGTAGAGCTTAGAAGAGAGAAAATGGAGTTGGTTTTGTTTTTTTGGGGCGTGGAGAGAGAAAATGTCGTGGATCTGATTTTGGTTTGTGGAATTATTGATTTTGGGTGAATGATGATTTCCCGCTCGAGATTTTGTGAAATTTTTTGAAGTGTTATGGAAGAAAGTGGGTTAGAGAAATTGACCCATTCCAATCGGTATGATAGCTAGCATGCCAAGGCAGATACGTGCAAGATTCGTTTCTAGAGTAGTATGAAGCTCAATTCTTCTGTGCCGATTCCCCTCTATTTCTCTGTACCGAGAAATAGAGGACCAACATTATTAATGAGGAAAGCTCACAATCTCAAATTACTAAAAGTGCATGTGTAAATGTACTAAAAGTGGGTCCAAACTATTAATTTGTAAGTTACTATTCAATTATGATTATGATTACACTCCTAAAAATTAGGTTAGGGTTATCCATTCTTTTCCACTTATGGAGAGAGAGAGAGAGAGAGAGAGAGAGAGAGAGAGGTCCTTGAGCTTTGTTTATTCGTGGCCTAGTTCAAGCTGCAGGGAAAAAAAATATGAGGAAGGTTTGTGTGCATGTTTTGGTCCCTACCACTTTTCATTTAATTTTTCCATCACTAAAACATAAAAAAGGCTAGGGATCATATACTAGTAAAATATTTGGCATTGGACAAAGTGAGGATTTGTTACAATCAAACAATGGGAGATGGGACTGCCCATTGTGGAAATATTTGTTAGGTAAAGGTATACATCTCCCTTGCTTTCTATCCACTTCTCTCTCTCTCTCTCTCTCTCTCTCTCATCAATCCCTAGGTTAACTATATATCTTCTGGACCAAATTAAATAAATCAATGAGAAACCACAGCAAATGTAGTTAATTGTCTCATTTTTCCTCTCCGTGGAGACCTCAGTTCAAGCCCCACGAGGGGCGGGCTTTGGAGGCCAGAGTTATAGATAAATATTTGGACCTGCCTGTGCTAATTCTAACATCCCACTAACCCCTGCTAATGTATATAATATTGGTAATAATAAATCAATAGAATAGATAATTTCTAAGTAACCTTATTCAAAAGAATTTAATAATCTTCAAATAGATGAATGCCAGCTAAAGAGATCCAAATACATCAAAGAATGCCAATGGAAATTGTATGAATAAGCCAAATAAAGAAATAAAATGAAAAGTTGTTTCCCAATAAGGCCTGAAAAGACACTCAAATAATAATGAAATTTGTACATTTCAAGTAGGAGTATGTCACATCTTCTAATTCTAGAATTATTAAATCAATCTGAACTACTCCTACCACTATAAAACGATTGCAATACCCATCGATCAATGATGAAAACATATTCTTTTTGGATTCACTCACCGTATAGGACTCATCTCAAAGTGTGTGAATTTCACGCTAATGTATGGTGGAAATAGCCTCGAGAGTGCTCTATGAAATATTGTGCTAAATAATCTCTTGTGCTCTAGGACCCATTTTAAAGTGTTGTTTCACAATTCGTAGAGCGCCCAAGGCTACGAATTTAGAAACATCCCTTACCGATATTGGATTGAGCTATTTCGGTTTTGCTATTGTCAGCCCATTGAGTTGACGATAAACATACTAGAAGATAAAAAAAACACATATTTATGTATACTTTTTACACCCTTTAATACACATTTACACACCTTTTTTTTATTTATAAGTATTTACACACTTATTATTGTTAGCCCATTGGACTGATTTTAAAATTTTCCTTTTTCGAATAGAGTTGTGTAGTGAACAAGGCATGAGTGGTTTAAATCATCTTTATAGAATTCATAATGGGCCCCATAAAAATAAAAAAAAATTATTAATTTCTTACCTATTTAATGGGTACCCAACAAGGCATAAGAAGGGCAGAGTTTTTTGCAGCAAAAACAGTAGCGTTTTTTGGGGACAACACACCTATTGACCTACGTGGACAGTAAGATCCCCCAATCCGTAGGGGACCATTGCAGGTGACCAAAAAAGATTGGCAAATATAAGCAAGATGGGTTTACCAAACCTTCTCATTCGCTTGTTGTTTATTAATTATGTTATTAAATAGGGAAATGTTAAGGACACATGAATGTGTCACACTTCAATCACACCTCTCTCACATGCAAGTGTGAAAATTTCACAATAAATGCTAGAGACCCGCTAGGGACCTACAGGTATGTAAGAGGGTTGTGGTTGAAGTGTGACAAATTGATGTGCTTCTAACATCTCTCTATTAAATAAATAAAAAGGATAGGCAAAGGAAATTATATTACCAAATGAGGCCTTATCTTTGATCAATAGAGTCAAGAGATGAGGCCTGCTGATCAGTTAGTGGATGATGACAGTATGTTATGCATGCTCCCTTGAATAAACCCCAAGAGATTTTTCATAGGGGTATATGAGGTAATGAATGGCCTCAAACAGATCAGTGACAAACTCAGAAATTTACGTTAGTGGGAACACATATTATTTATGGTGATAAAGAAGAATTTCATAAAATAAAATAAAAAGGATAGTGAATTCCATCTATCATTTTTACTTAGTATGTTATTAGTTCTTTCAAGTGAACTTACAAAAAAAACCTTAGAGGTGTAATGCCTTCCAATAATATTTATAAGTTAAGACATATGTCATTCATATCATGATTACTAGAATGGATTGTGCGGAGAAAAGAAATGTGTAAAATTTACCGATCTAAAAAGAAGCTTAATAAATATTTGCTTATGAAAATTTAGTGTAATTTTATAGGACACTGTCAGAATTTAAAGACTACATTAGAAGGGTATTGAAATTATTTGGAAAAGTTAAACCCAAGGAGTTGGTTTGATGGTTAAGGCCTGAGACGTGGTTGTTTTTTCCTCCTACGGTATTAGGTTTGAAATATTCCAGGTGCTACAACTCTTACGAGGACAGTTCCTCTGGTAGTGGAAGATGGGTTTGATCCCTAGAGATCAATTGATGTGCACATAAATTGGTCCGAATACTCTGAATTATCCAAAAATAAATATATATCCTGGAGAATCGAGTGGAGGTACGTGCCCCATGCATATATGGGATCCTATAGGTTCGTCCCTGCTTATCTGCAGATAGAGGACATTACACATGTGACATGTATATTTAATCATGCCATCTCATTTAAGTACATAATTGAAATAATCGAGGTGCGCGTAAGTTGGCCCGAACATCCGAGTTATTAAAAAAGGAACAAAGCTAGAAGGAAAATGCTACGACCGCAAATTAACCTCTACACAAACAACACTAACATTTATTTATGAGTCTCACCCACATTGGAGGGATAGTGTGTGCAAGTGTTTGTGAAAGCGTTTGTGTGATTATTTGTGATTTGCAGTAGAGTTTAAACTGAAAACATCATTGGTAAAAGATGGTACAACATGCAACTATAAACTATATTAACACCTTAATTTCCCCCCTCTAATTCTCAGGAAAATAATTCATAGACACAGTACCACTCAAATCGAAAGTTAAAACTCACAGCATAACTAACCTAATGTAAGAAAGAAATAGTAGATATGGAATCAGAATTTCGTATTCAGGAGGTCTGTTTGATAATTGTAAAAAAGTTATGTATCTATGTTTTTTTTCTTCAACAAGCGGCCCTAATTTAGGTCAATGATATCATACAAAATTTGCTAATAGTGAGTCCCATAATCGAAATATCTACTAGTACTGTACCATTTTATTTCTTGTTTTCCCTGCCAAAAGCAAATTTGTCCGCCAATTTTATTTAGTTTTCTTTTTTCTTTTACCAGACAAATTAAAAATCCAAACGTTGTGTATAATGAAGTAAAACCAACCATATAAGGACAAAGCGCACAGTTTTTTTTCTTATATAAAGTATGCATATAATGGAAAACATAAGCAACGACCAAAGCAAAATCCTTGGGCCCCAGGGTTACTCTAGTTGGTTGGTGAGAATCTTTCTACACAATTGATCAGCGTTCGATTCTTAAAATTATACCGTAAAAGAAAAATTCTTGTGAATTCCATAATCTTGGTTTGGCGTAGATGGCTTGCTTTTTACCAGACTGAAAAAAAAATTAGTCAAAATATGCGTAAATTAATTGAGACAACAACGGTCAAACCTTGACCCTGGTGACAAAAATTGGGCCTTCAACATGTGGTAGACTATTGACAGATTGCTCTGGTTGTTGTTTGCCCAAGTTTAGGCCACGTGACGTTTCATAACACTTTACACCATATAAGACTCTTCCCGGGTTTTTTTTTTAATAAATAATTTCATAGAATAAATAGAGAGATAATAATGAGTTTAATTACAGGTTGAGAAATCAGCTACATCACATCACACAGACACACAACATGTAATAACAATCAAGTGAAGAACGCAAACAGAAAACACATTTTTTTTTCCCCTTCAAATTTTCTGTTGTGTGACTGACTAACATCACGTCTGGCATTAATTTTTCGTAGATAACGAATAAAGAAATAGTACAGATTCCATCGGGTGTGTGGAGCGTAATACTTACCAATGCTCGCATACTCCTTGTCCGAGTTGAACCCCAACATAATTAAAGAATGGAAATAAAACATGGCAATAAAACTTAAGCCGAATCAGGCTTCACAGTCATAACATTACATTACAGTCCCAAGAAAGAAAAGGAACAAAACAAGTGTGTTCCCTATGGTACTATGTGAATCCAGAGAACAGAGCAAAGAAACAAAATACAGCTTGCACATAATTATAGTTCTTGATCAGATCCAGTCTTCCTGGGTGGCTTCTTGTCAGTCTTTCTTCGAATAGTTGTTCAGCACTTTTATTGATCCATAACTTATTTTGTCCCAAAAAATAAATATTCATATAATGAGGTTAGTTTTGGGTCCCACCACATTGGAGTACCTTTCAATCGAAAGTTATTTTGTTCACTCACTTGAAAAGTGGAGGAACGTACTCATTTTTTATCTATGGTACTTAACCGGGCCTCACTTTGACGATCGAATTTGATCATTTACGGGATTTGGTTTTTCAGATATCTCTATTAAAAATTAATTTCAATTCGATATTGGTAATGGACTCTTTTTAGATGGAATGGATGAAGATGGTTGGATGCTGCATCATGTTTTTAGTGTTTGGTTCTTGGGAAAAAAATGTTTGTGGGAAAACCATAACTCTCAAGGAGCTTGATCAGTAATTGAGAGAAAGGTGAAAATAAACACAATTGTGGAGTAATTTTCTGATAATTCCATTCATCGTAGTTGTACAATATATATAGTACAAACATTAACAAGGAAAGAATACAAGATTACATGGAAATATTCTACACTTATGGCATAAAATAAGATTACACAATTAAGGATATTGACCAAATCAAATATTGACTAAATCATATCCTTAATTCTAGCACTCCCCCTCAAGTTGGAGCATGTATATCGCACATGCCTAACTTGTCTAAAGAGTGACTAAAAACACTGCTAGCAACAGCTTTGGTAAGGACATCGGCTAGTTGGTCTGCAGACTTCACAAACGGGAAAGCAATGATTCCGGCTTCAAGTTTTTCTTTAATGAAGTGCCTATCAATTTCCACATGCTTCGTCCGATCGTGTTGGACTGGATTATGAGCAATCTCTATAGCAGAAGTGTTGTCACAATACAGCTTCATTGTCTCCTGAGAGTGAATACCCAAATCCTTAAGCAAGTTCCTCAACCATAGTAACTCACATACTCCAAAAGCCATGCCTCTATATTCAGCTTCTGCACTTGACCTTGCTACCACCTGTTGTTTTTTACTCCTCCAAGTCACAAGGTTGCCCCCTACAAAAGTAAAGTATCCTGATGTAGATTTTCTGTCGTCAGATGAACCAGCCCAATCTGCATCAGTGTAACCTTCTACCTTCAAGTGATTATTCTTGCTGAACAATAACCCTTTACCCGGAGCAGACTTTAAATATCGCAATATGCGTTCCACAGCATCCATGTGAGGTTTACGAGGATCATGCATAAACTGGCTTACTACGCATACTGAATAAACAATATCTGGCCTAGTATGGGACAAGTAAATTAATTTTCCCACAAGTCTCTGGTATCTTGCTTTATCAGTAGAAGTTGCATGTAAACAATTAAACAACTTGTGATTTTGTTCAATAGGGGTATTTGCATGCTTACATCCAAGCATACCTGTTTCAGTTAACAAGTCAAGAACGTATTTTCGTTGAGACAAGAAAATACCATTCTTTGAGCGGGCTACCTCGATTCCGAGAAAGTATTTTAAATCTCCAAGTTGTTTCATTTCAAACTCTAAGGCCAAGTGTCGTTGTAAGCTCTCAATTTCTTCTTGATCATCTCCTGTCACCACCATGTCATCAACATATATAATCAAAGCAGTAATTTTACCCATTCGATGCTTTAAAAACAACGTATGGTCTGAGTTGCTTTGTTTATATCCGAAGCTCTTCATAGACTTGGTAAATCTACCGAACCAAGCTCTTGGAGACTGTTTTAACCCATACAACGCCTTTTTAAGTTTGCATACCATTGTAATATCTGAGTATTTTTCCACACCTGGAGGGGGATCCATATACACTTCCTCTGTAAGATCTCCATGTAAAAAAGCATTTTTTACATCAAACTGAAGAAGTGGCCAATCTCGGTTCACCGCCAAAGACAGGAGCACTCTAACTGTATTAAGTTTGGCAACAGGTGCAAAAGTTTCCTGATAGTCAACCCCATAAGATTGCGTATATCCTTTCGCAACCAATCGAGCTTTATACCTCTCAATTGTCCCATCTGCTTTATGCTTGACCGCAAAGACCCATCTACATCTCACGGTCTTTTTTCCTTTCGGTAGAGTCACAAGCTCCCAAGTATCATTTTTCTCAAGCGCTGCCATTTCTTCTGCCATGGCTTGAGTCCATCTATCATCTGCTAGAGCCTCCTGCATTTTACTAGGAATAGGAACAGATGATAACTGTAGCACATAAGACGCATATGACTTGGACAGTTTTTGACAAGACACATAATTACTAATGGGGTATCTAACGTTGGATTTAGGATCAGGCTCATATTTAACAGGTGGTACACCACGATTAGAACGAGGCGGAAGACGATATTGAGACACTTGAGATTCAGAAAAAAGATCATCACTACCAGTGGAGTTAGGGTTAGTGGATACCTCTGGAGGAATCTCAGAAGAAGACTGGCTCAGTGGTTGTGTTGAATTGTTGGGAGGCATTGTACTATCATGAAGAGCATTATCTTCAGTATGAGACGTCTCTGGTTCAACAACCGATAACTCTTCCCTTTCATCTGAAAATTCACCCTGTCCTGAAGAATCTCCGGACGAAGAAATATTTTCTGAGGTAAAAAATGCTTCCAGTTCTGCATAATTTATCACTTCGTCTGAATTCTCCCCTGGAAATGGTAAATTAGGAATTGGCGCCTTGTAAAAAAGTTCGGTCTCGTGGAAGGTAATATCCATGGAAACATAAAGCCTTCGAGTTTTTGAATCAAAACACTTGTAGCCTTTTTTATTGTTCCCATATCCCACAAAAACACACTTCAAAGCACGAGATTCAAGCTTAGTCCGTTGGCGAGGATGCAAATGAACATAAACCACACACCCAAAAATTCGTGGAGCCAGAAGTACTACCGGTGGGAGAGTGCAATGGTCAGAAAGGGCATCCAATGGTCTTCGAAAATTAAGAACACTGGATGGCGTACGGTTCATTAAATAGACCGCCGAATTCAAAGCTTCACCCCACAAGTAAATAGGAACATGACCCCCAATTAAAAGAGACCGAGTAATTTCCAATAAATGTCGATTTTTTCGCTCTGCAACACCATTTTGTTGAGGAGAATCTGTGCAAGATGTTTGGTGAATAATCCCTTCAGAGTGCATAAATTCCATCAATTCTTTCTTTTCGTACTCACCACCATTATCAGAACGAAAGACTTTTATTGGAACACCAAACTGAGTAGTTATCATTTGATGGAACATGCGAAAAATTGAACAAACATTACTCTTGTGTTTCATTTGATAAACCCAAGTCATGCGAGTGCAATCATCAACAAAAGTTATAAACCACCTCATCCCATTAAGAGTAGAAATTGGGGCCGGTCCCCAAACATCTGAATGAACTAATGAAAAAGGTAAATCTGTTTTATGATCACTCAAATGAAATTTAGTACGATGGCTTTTTGCTTTCACACAAGTTTCGCAAACAAAATCTGAAAGATTACATCCATGAAACAAGGATGGAAATAATTTCCTAAGATAGCCAAAGGAAGGATGTCCCAATCTCCTATGCCATAACCAAATTTTCTCCTTTTTTTTATTCATAGAATCTCCATTTACCACAAGAGCGTGCCCTTTTTTATCGGATTGTTGGAATCCATCTTCAAGATAGTACAATCCGCCCATTTGTCTACCACTGCCAATCTTCTCCCGAGTATGGATGTTCTGAAAGACACAGTGAGTAGGAAAAAATAGAGCAACACAATCATGAGATTTGGCTAATTGATTCACAGAGAGAATATTACAATTTAACGACGGCACAAATAAGACATCATGGATTTTTAACGTGGAAGATAATGGAACTGTACCAACTCCAATAACCGGAGATGATACATCATTAGCAGTGGTGATAGTGGCTTTGGAACATTTAGGAGATAAATGACTAAACTTATAACGATCACAAGTCATATGGTCTGTTGCGCCAGAGTCAATTATCCAATTACTATTTCCAGTAAAAGACATACCAGACTTAGCAGTGAATGCAAGGGTTGTGGCTAGATTTGCTTTTGGATCAGAGACCAGACACAATAGTCGACCAGACACAATAGTCGAAGATTCGTTCTTCTTTGGTAATTTAGCACCACTTACTTCAGCCATGACGGCACTAGAAGAAAATTTTGCAGCGGAATGATATGAACAGAAACACCAACAATTGTGAATACAGGACCTACTTCAATTCCTAGAGTTTAAGAAAAGGAGATTGAAGGTGGCTTTGATACCATGAAAATAAACACAATTGTGGAGTAATTTTCTGATAATTCCATTCATCGTAGTTGTACAATATATATAGTACAAACATTAACAAGGAAAGAATACAAGATTACATGAAAATATTCTACACTTATGGCATAAAATAAGATTACACAATTAAGGATATTGACCAAATCAAATATTGACTAAATCATATCCTTAATTCTAGCAAAAGGAAGTTTGGAATGTTCTACCTCTCAAGTATTCAAACTCTTAGCCAGGGGCAAAGCTGTATGGAGGGGGTGTGGCATGCGCCACTCCCTAATTTACACGAATGGAAGTCGATTAGACATTTATTGGTATCCGAACAACTTGAACTTTTTTACAAATTATTAAAATAGAACATCTTAACAATGAACGTTTTGGATTGAGAATAATATCTCAATAGCTTTTATTTGAAGATCAAATGAGAGTTGAATCAAGTGTTTAGTATATTAATATCTCAAAACTCCCTGGTGGAGAGTCAGGGAATCATACATGCACTTAGGGGTGCAAATGAGCCTAACCGAGATTTATAGTGTTCAAGATTGGCTCGTTCGTAATTGAGCCGAGCTCTTAATGAGTAGAGCCAGGTTAATCCACTTAACAAGTCTCTTTAGACAAGCCGAGTTTTTATGAGTCGAGCTATTGAGTGTTGAACTCGACTCAGCTCGTTTTCGAGCCCGAGCTTGGCTCGATTACTAAACGAGCAGAGCCAAGCCACGAGCTGCTCGCGAGCAGCTCGGTTCGTTTGCTTCAGGGCTACCTGCACTTTCATTTTTTTGTAACCGAGGAAAAAGACTAATAATAAACAAGAGAATTGATTTTGTCACTCTCCTTTTTGTTAATGTCACTTATTTTGTCTCACAAAATAAATCATCTAATATAGACACAAGAAGAAGTGACATTAACAATAAGAAGGGGAGTGACAAAATTACTCCCCGTAAACAATTTCTATAATGGATTTTGATGGAAGTAAACATTTCGTTATTTTGGGAAGACATTCCGAAACAGTCATACGTGTCCCCGCGTGAACATCCGTTTCCTGGAAAATCCACGAAATTACCCACCCCGATTGATTACTTTCATTATCCACATACAAAACTTCATTGACTCTCTCTCTGCTCTCTCTCTCTCTTGACTCTTCTCTCTCTAGTCTCTAGCTAGCCTGACTGAATCGAGGACGTGGAGCCCAAACCGGTCCTCTGCTTTGCTGGCTCCAAGCTCTCAATTGGGTGCCTTCTTTAATGGGTTTTGTCTGCTGAGCATCACCAGACCTTCACTTGGCCCCAATCGAACTTCGTTCTCTCTCTCTCTCTCTCTCTCTCTCTCTCTCTCTCTCTCTCTCTCTCCCCCTAATTGAAAACTCTCTCTTGTTTGCTCGATCATTGACAACTCTCTCTCTCTCTCTCTCTCTCTCTCTCTTGTTGTTACTCCATCACCTCGTCATATCTCCATACCCAACTACAAAACCCACTTCACTTTCTCTTTGATTCCAACGGATCCTCAGATCCAACTCTTTCACTTTCAGATCTTCCCATCCTTCGATTATCAAGGTAATATTTTTCCCCAGTTTTTTTTCCCACACATCTTTTTTTTGTATACTTGTATGTGTGTATCAATATGTCTGCAGTTTTCTTTGAAATAAATTGGTTAATTCTCATGCCTGCAGAGTTTTTTGGCATTTTAGAAAATGGTTGCTGATTATTTTCCACGCTTGGAGTTGAACCTTCTGGATTTGAGGTGGCTGACCCAAAAAAAGTGAATTTTTTGACCGTTGGTTTTTTCAAAGTCAGCCTCTTTGCATTGGTCTTGATTTTTCACCATTAGCCGCTGTTTTTGTTGTCTATTTTAAGAAGATGAAACAAACACGGGTTTTTTCACACACAATCGGTATAGGGCCCGGAACTGGTCAAGGTGCCCGCGCAGCTTGGTCCGGGGACATGTGGGTAGCATAATTTTTTTTAATATAAACCCTATCCCTTAGTTTCTTCTGAATTCTCAGCTGAACGTTACAGAAGAGGCTTTTGTAGTCATGGTTTTCCCCTCTTAAGATGAAATATAGATGGTTTTCACATATAAAGCTTATTCCTTAGATTTTCTTACAATTCTCACCTGGTCGTTTTTCCCATAAAGAGAGGCTTTTGATCTAGTTAGTATGATCGTATAGGTTTTTGTATTTAAAAGTGATTCGATATCTAGCCCAGATTAGTCGAGGTGCTGTGAGGTTGGTCCGGACACTTGGTTATCAAAAAAGTGATTTGATATTGACTTGGTTGTGCAGTAGGCAAGGGAACAGTTCACAATTGGTGTTATTTGGGATAGAGTTATTTTGAGTGCTTATTGGATGTGGTGAATTTGTGGGAGATAATTAGAGTGAAATAAGCTGAATTTCTCAGAAAGTATTGATTTTTTGTTGTGTTGATGCACTAGCATATTAATTATTATTCATTAGGGTGTAAATACAGGTTTTATATTTTGTTTTTTTATTTGTTGTGCAGTAGACAAGGAAACAGTTCAAAATTGAGGTTTGTTAGATGCGGAGACTTTGTGGGGGGATTTGGGGGAAATGAGGTATGTTAACCCGGTTGATGAACTACTTGAGGGCCTGTTTTCGGCCGAGGTCGGATGGGCATGTTCATGCGGGTTCGGATTCCTGTGGTAAGCAAGAAGGGCTTTTATGGTACAAAGATACAGGACAACATTCTAATGGGGAATTCTCAATGGCTGTGGTTCAAGCCAACAATTTACTCGAGGATCAGAGCCAAATTGAGTCAGGTTGCTTGAGCACAAATGACTTGGGTCCATTTGGAACCTTTGTTGGTGTTTATGATGGGCATGGAGGCCCCGAGACTGCTCGATACATCAATCAATACCTCTTCCAGCATCTCAAGAGTAAGTCACTTCAATTATAATGCCTTTGTAGCTGCCATTTTTCCCCCCCAGTTAATTCATTAATTACTCATTTGTTGTTTTTTATTTCACTGCAGTTATTGGGTTGTAGAATAAGAAGAGGAAGGAGATATATATAGGTTTTTGATCTTTGTATGTTGTCTTATATTGCATCCAATCTCTTCTCAGTTGATCCAAATAGTTGTATTAGGCTGATTGAGGGGAAATTTTCACTATCCTGGATTTCATATAGTGAATTATTGGAAGGTTTTTTGAGTTAGCATTTTCCAGATTTACTGGTGTTAAAATGCTGTTAGGTTCCGTTGGATAGATGTGGATTTCGAATGAAGGGATTTGGCATCATTACTCATTGAGGGTTAGTTTTCATAGCTTACACACCATCATGTAGGAGTTGGAGCTCTTTATCATGATTTATTTGCAAAAGCTATGAGTGATTCGAAATCCTTTATGCCAAGGATTGTAGTCATATGAGGATCCCAAAAAATACATCTCTGCTACCTCTGGTCCATCTTCTATTCTTGTTTTACAAGCCACCTATAGCCAAGCTTCTTATATTGTTGTTGAACTGCATATAAAACCCCTTCATTTAAAATCCACAAATGATCTTTGGGGTTGTATTTCTTTTTTGATCCTTGTGTTGCTTGGGCTTTAAGGTCATTTTTTTTTGTTTCTCTCAATGATGCAGAGTTTACTCATGAGCAACAATCTATGTCGGCGGATGTAATACGGAAGGCATTCCAAGCAACAGAGGAGGGGTTTCTCTCTGTTGTTACCAGACAATGGCCAATGGCACCGCAGATTGCAGCTGTAGGATCTTGCTGCCTGGTCGGTGTTATTTGCAATGGAACCCTTTACATTGCCAACGTTGGTGATTCGAGAGCTGTTTTGGGGAGACTTGTCAAATCACCAGGGGAGGTTCTGGCCATTCAGCTCTCAGCAGAGCACAATGTGGCTATAGAGTCTGTGAGACAGGAGTTGCGTTCTTTGCACCCGGATGACTCACAAATAGTTGTTTTAAAGCATAACGTATGGCGTGTGAAGGGCCTCATACAAGTAAGTCTTCTTTGAAAGGGAAGGCTTTAATGTTGGACTCAACAGTTAGAGTTTGCATACACTTGTACTTCCTATTCCATGATTGCTAGTTAACTAGTTACTAGATAAACATCTGGCTTAACTAGTAAGACTAGATGAGTTGGACATCATAGAATAATGCACGGGGTGATACTTCAACATTTTATTCCATTTATTTAGAGTTGTTGTGAATTTTTGGTTCTCCTTATGTTTTGATGGTTACAAGGTTTGCACCTCCTTTATTTGGCACACATTTCGAGAGTAGAATAGTACATGTAGTTAGTTGGTTACATTAGATTTGGCATCCTGGAAACTGATTATGATACCTAAGTTAGCCACAAATTTTTTTATGCCGAGTAAAAGTCTTCATCCGAATCATCCTCATACTACGCAATGCATCGTCGCTAGTTTCTGAGGCTGCTTTAGAGATGTTTTGTGTATTTTTCCTTCTCAACACCGTAGATGTTGAGATTTTTCCTTTTCCACCAGAAGCATCACTTCATTGATGGGTTTGCTTGACATCTAACGTCAAATTGTTTATTGGGCTCTTTGTTTGCTCCATTGATTTTGTGGTTTGCTCAATATCTAACAACAAATTGTTCTAATTCGTTTCTAGTATGATTCTCAACTAGGATTGCAACAAAAAAAAGAGTAGAGATTATTTTGTGTTGAACTTGGATGCTTCTTGTCCTTGTTTTGCTAGTTCTTTTCCTTTTAAAAGCTGTACCACTGCCACAAAACACATAACTAGAAATTTCTAGACTAATTTTATCTCATACTTGTACGATGGCTACATTTTTTTTTTCCTTAAGCTTTTATCTTGGACCATGCAAGTTGAATGGCTTAGGCTTTCTTTCTGGGTGATCATGTAGTTGTAGTTGCTTGATATTTGGTTCTCCATTTGTGTGACTTCATTTTTCACATTGATTCTACATCTGCTGATGGTTTCAAAGCTGAGTTATTTATGGAACTTTAGTTATAAAAGCGTACATGATTGTTAGGCTGATAAGGAAGGTCATGATTGCCTTAAACTAAGTTGAGACTATGGCGTCAAATTGTACCAACTGAAGGAGATGAATCCATCTAGCCGACCTGACATAGGTGTTTTAAAGGCTTGTTCAGCTGATTTTATTGTTTTATCATTTTTGTCTATTTTCCTTCTCACTGGAAATAAAATTTGGCTTAGCAGTTTTTGCATCGTATGCCCCACCTACCAGCAATATCTCGGCTCTACCATTCGTTGGTAGACATCATGCATCTTGAACTTTTGAGTTTTGTTTTTCTCTAATGTTCAGGTTATATTATATCTCGCAGATTTCAAGATCTATTGGTGATTTCTATTTGAAAAAGGCAGAGTTCAATAGGGAGCCCTTATATGCTAAGTTTCGGCTACGCGAACCTCTTAGAAGGCCGGTCTTGAGCTCTGAACCGTCGATTTCGGTGCACCCGCTTCAGCCGCATGATCTGTTTATTATATTCGCTTCAGATGGTCTCTGGGAGCACTTAAGCAACCAGGAAGCAGTGGATTTGGTTCAAAATCATCGTCGCAACGTAAGATGCTTGACACTGGGCATTAACACTAATTCCAATATAGGGGGCTTAAAACTAACACTATTCCTTTCATCAAAGAACACTGAGGACAACTTCTAATCTTCCCTCTGCTCAAGTTTGTCTTCTTACCTGATAACAATAACCAAATGGGTAATTGGGGTTATATTAGTAGCCCCATTATGGAATTAGTAAAAACCACTTTCTTATGGTTGAGTTAGTTATTCTTATGTTATGTAGACCATGATAGTTGTGTATACTGAGCTAATATTTCTAAAAATTCTTGAGTGTACCTTTTTCCACAAACTTGGATTCTAGCTATATAATGTAGTGGTAGAAAAACACTAATATTTCTAAAAATTCTTCAATCACGTAAATTTATATGTTCTTGTGTTTGTACTTTGTATTGCTTTATATTTTGTATTCATATCCCCCAGATCTTATGTTGTACGGAAACATAACTAGGTGTGACTATCAGGGCTGTTATTACTTCACATCTGATGAAAATTGATATTAGTTTTGTGGCTTTTGCCTGTATGTGCTACTGTCGATGCAGAAATTTAGTGACGAGTGCATGATCCTTAAAACAAGCTAATGTCTCAATCTTATGCTTTTGAGTGTTACGCAATTGAAAATCCTTCTTCCCAGAAAGAATACGAAAGCAAGAAAATTTTACTTTTGAGCTACCTTGATGCAGGGAAGTGCGAAAAGGTTGGTGAAAGTTGCTCTGCGAGAAGCGGCGAAGAAGAGAGAGATGAGGTATTCAGACTTGAAGAAGATCGATCGTGGTGTCCGCCGGCATTTCCACGACGACATCACGGTAGTTGTTGTTTTTCTCGATTCTAATCTGGTGAGCAGGGCCAGCTCGGTCCGTAGTCCCAACCTGTCCGTGAAAGGGGGCGGAGTCAACCTCCCTTCCAACACTCTTGTCCCCTGCACTACTCCCACCTGAGGAAGGACCGAAGGAGGAGAAGAAGAAGAAGAAGTGGGTTCTAGTGCTGTTCATAACTTCATATGTTCTACTATTGTGTGGTGTGAATACCAGGTATCTGCTAAAGGATATGATTCTTGAAAAGAGCATGCTGTTAATTCTTTCTTTAAAAGTACATTGTAGCCTTCCACTGTGAGAAGTAAAACTTGGGTTGTGTATCTTAAACCCAAGAAAGGACTGAAAAATCCCTTGGTGCAGTTCTATTTTTTAGTAGTACTATGTTCCTGACTTTTATTCCTTTAGGTTACCTTTGAACATAGGATTTGCGTGAGGATTTATGGAGGGGATTGAAAAGGTATAGGACATTGGCTTTTTCTCCAGTTTTTCTTTCCCCGGTAATAAATCCATTTGCAAATTCATGATCTAAAATAATACGCTTGAATTTTCCTTTTCAGCTCCTGTAGATCATTGAATTGCTAACTAGAAATCGGATGGTGAGTGATTGCTTGGTTGCGTAAATATTCAGATTGTAGTACTTCAGTTTTATCATACTGAGGTTGATATGCATAACAATTTTAAGAGCAATTACTCGTCGAGAATTGTAGAAGTACATTTACTCTTTAGAGAAATGATTTATGCACTCCACTTTGTACTAGTATTGTATATGCACTTCAAAACTTGTCTTCCAGTGTGCTTTGGTAATTGTGCTTTTTGTAATTTTAAGCACTAAATGACAATTTTGGAGTGCATTTATAAAAAGAAAATGGATTGAAAAAATTACTGCACGTGTCAATGATATTTCTATTGTCTACTTTTGTCGAAATTCTTAAAATTTCATTTCTAGTTCAAGCAACCAACGATCGATTTGGGCAGTGTAAGTACCCACAAACGGACGATCATTTATGTCGAAGTTGGGAGCTACTGTATCTTTAGGGTACTATGCGAAACTCCTGGATCGCTCTAGCCTTGAAGCCGAATTGTGGGGCTTGCCGAGAGGGTTAGAGTTGATCAAAGAGGAGGGAATGGCAAAGGTTCAAGCGGAATGGGACTCTCAACTGGCGGCGAAGATGATCAACGAAGGCTCCTCCCCAACTGCCCTGTCTAGCAGCCTTGCTAGCGAATGCCGGATGAAATCGGAAGCTCCCTAACGCACACGTTGAGAGAATCAACGAAGGGTCCTCCCCAGCTGCCCTGTCTAGCAGCTTTGCTAGCAAATGCCGAGCCACGCTGGATGAAATCGGAAGCTCTCTAACACACATGTTGAGAGAAGGCAATAAGGTGGCGGATAGACTACCGAAATTGAGTATGGATCAAGATCATGTGGTGTCGCTTGTGACTCCTCCCAAAGAGATAAAAGACCTCCTGGCGGCTGACAGAGAAAATATTACTTAATGTATATATAACAGTAAGAAATTTCTCAATCTAACTTGAATAATAGATACACATATTTAGCATTCGTGGAAAATAATTCCCAAAAATGAGACTGCAGAAAATTTTCTTTAAAAAAAAAAAAAAAAAATCCTCTTGGCCGTGAATTTATTGTTCCAACTCTTAAACCCATGAATCCTACGGAAGGGGCAAATTGAACGTTATTATTATTAGTTTTTTTGAACCTGCCTACCTCACTTTTATAGTGCTGGTACAAATTTAGGACTTGGGCCCTACTACAAGTTGGGGGCACAGAAGGGTATTCTCCTCTTCTAATTAGGCCATCCCAACAGTTCAAAAAAATTTAGGCCATCCCATGCCCGTTAATATGATCACAACCTTTCATTTTGTCGCTGAATTGGTCATCCATGCAAAAAATGAGATTAGTTATATCGACAGCAATTCAAATAAACTACGTTTTTCTTAAGACATAAACATCACAGGAGCACAGCACCCTGCTGCACCCCCAACCAACGGCAGCCGGCAGGGCACCCTGTTCGACAAAATTATCAAACAATTCTATAGTGCTAAAACATATAGTATCCCCAGAATACCATCATAACTCCATCGATACCCTACCTTCTTACCACCCTAATCCCCTTCCGCTTCATTATCACAAAGTTCAACAGTCAAAAGAAGGGTGGTGCCATGGAATTGAAGCAGAAGAGCTATACATGTGAGTTGACCCATGAAAACAAGTTGCATAAAAGGTCTCAGTTCTACAACATTCAATTTGTACAAATATGTCATGAGACACTTTCTATGATCATGCACATGAATAATTACAGGACTAGTGATTTAAGTCATGTATACAACTTTTTCTTATCCTATCTCAGGTACAAGGAAACCAAAAACTGAGAGAAGAGTATAAATTCACTAACTATAACAGCAGGGGAGTGTATGCCGAAAAATGGGACAATGTCCACTTGCAACCAGTTCTCCACCACAGAACCCACTGCCGCCCCAACTACAAGGCCCCCAATGGTAATTACAGTTGCCTTTCCTGCAGAAGAACAAATACAAACCAATTTGAAATAATCCGTAAGTGTGGTGTCTCTAATTTTGACAGGCATACAGTGCAAGGTATACATTAGCATAAACACAGTTGATTGAGAGAGGATCAACCGTAGCTTGATAGGATATACAGGCAGCATGTGAAACTACTCTTCCAATGATTAAAGGGTTTCCTAACTGTGCTCAGTCCTAGATTGGGCTTTTGAAGCAACAAAGGACCACATAGAAGCACCAGCACATACTCATCACCTAATTGTAATTAAGAGAAGGATGAAATAAGTATTTCTAAGAGAAGAGCAAAATGTATCTAACCCTGACCAACATCGTCTCTTCTGATACATCTCTTTGTAATCACCTAACGTAAGAAAAATTCCCACCAAAAGGTGGAGTGCATAATCATCATTCACCCATTATCACCCAACTCCAGCTAGAATGTTCTATCATACATCCAGCTATTGCAAAAAGCTCATCCACATCGTTTCAACTGAATGCCTGAATCCCATCTCAAAAATATCATCCACAAATAGTTCAACAATCAAAGGGGAAACATGCGTTTACTTTTTGAAATCACAGTTCCTCTGCAAGATCTATTTTTTTGGAGCTTTTGAACATGCTTTTTGTCTTGTACCGAAAACATATTCACTTCTTCTATTGTACGCCATATATTTTTCTCTTTTTCTTTAGCAAAATGAAGTACATAAACGTGACGGGATTCTTGAGGTCAGAAACTGTTAAGGGCTCTGACAGAGGCATAAACAGATCGGTCAAATCGCATCTAAGAGAGTTCATAGATTAGTGCAGCAGTACCAGCAACATGAAAATGACGTGTGCTTAACCTCCACAATTGGATGCAACTGAAACAAGTTATGGCTGAACCTCAAAACAAATCGAAACATAATAGGGGTATTTCAAGTATTTCCATTTAAACAAATGAATCCCTGACATACCAATACCTCCCTCACTCTGCAGGCTTGCATGGGAGAGGTCAGCTCAGGTGCAACATTTGGGGGTCCACAATCATTTGGCTAACATGCAACAATGCCAACACAGATATTCTCAAGTGAAATAACGTATAGTTGAGAATATTCACAAGTGAAATAATGAATAGTTGAGAATATTCTCAAGTGAAATAATGAATAGTTGAGAATATTCTCAAGTGAAATAATGTATAGTTGAGAATTTACCAATTTCAAACCATAACAGGAAGCAATCAAATTGATCATCATAAAGAATCAACACGAGTAAGCATGTGCAGCGCTCATGTGATCAACATTGCCAACAGTGACTTTGAATCAACAAAATGCAATATCAAGCGAAAAGACAAAAATAGGAAAGGATAAGATAGGAAAACAACAATAAAATATAAAATAAGCAGAACATTGAAGATAAAAGTAAATCTAAATATACTGACAGAATTGGAAGCCTGCTATGAATAAATGCTCCTTACCTAACTTAATATTCTTTTTAGTCATGAAGTATAAGGATGCTCCAAAACTTGTGGCCAGGATCAGCCCAGGAACATCAGCCCCAGCATAGGGTGCTGCAGAAGATGTGGAGGCTCCATTGACGTAATTTAAGACCATGAGGGCTCCATATACACCAGCTTGTATGCCCAAGTCACCAGTATCTGGCGTTTCAAATGAAACTTGCGAACGCTTAATAGTCGCTTGCAGCCACTGAGGCATTGGTGCGTTTACAGCTTTAACATCAGCATAACGGATGTTGCTATCAACAACTTTTCCAGCTCGGCGCTGTGACAAACTTTGCATAAGCAACATATCATACGCAGCCTCTACCTGAAACCATCATTACACAGAAGTTATGACCCAGAAAAAATTAGGTTACAACCAATTCTGTGCATAATAATAACATACAAATGCATTGTGGTAAGCACAGTTCAATAAGCACTGGAAAATGTGTTTGGTTTACTACCACATGGATGTCCAAAAACTAAATCGTTTCCAAGATGGCTTCAATGAAATTATGCACATCCACAGGGGCACAAGCAAGTGTGAGAGAGAACACACCAACCAGGTTGAATGTGGTTTTGAAGCTCTGCTTAAATTTCTGAATAACCTGAAGGTAACTGGTTGGTTTTCAGTAATGCTTTCCTCACAATTACCATAGTTCTCAAATTAGACTATCCTAAAATAAAGATATGATAAAAATTTCATAATCCTGAGATGTAGCACACCTATATTCTACGAAATTGCAGTAATCCATGGGTTGTGGCTTTTTCAGGGGATAAATTCACCAGAAACTAAGGACGCAAATCAGTATCCAATAATGCAGCAACCTTAGAAATAAAGTTCAAATGATACAATAGCAAAGCCTTGTATGTTCCACCACTTATTATAAGAAAATAAAAGGCAAAATACCTAATGCACTCTCACTGCCAAACAGAAAAGAATACAAAACAAATCAACAGTCAAGTTTAAGTTTTTTCTGCGGCTAAACTTCATGGTACCGCAAATTCACGAGGGAAGTAATAAACAACTTCGTTCAAAACGCAGAAGCACAATCCAATCTTCCATTTACTAAAACTTTACAGTCCATTATTAAGCAATAACCCCCAAAACGAAACCCCCAGATAAAGCTAATTAGATTATTATCCATTTTCAGACCAAGAATCAGATTCTCTAAACATGTGCTTGTGGTGCTGTGCTTTCTCCGGTTGAACCTTGGATGAGAAGGTGGCTAGGTTGGTATATCTTGGGTGTGGTTGAGACCTGCACAAGTAGCACCCGCGTTAGCACCCAAACCCGGATCATGGGGAGTCCGGGATAGGCACTCCGACGGACAAGTCAGTGAAAGGAAAGAGGAGCTTTTTAGGTTAAGTTTAGGGTTTCAGAGGAGAAGAGTTGATTACCTTCATCTCTAGGGGGACTGCTCCTTTTATAGGCCAAGGGAACGTGGAGACCAACCCATGTACATGTATCACGCGCTCCGTGATTGGTTCGTCAGTCGTGGCACCAAATCAGGTCCGCAATCAAATCCCTTGCATGATCCCCACAATCTGCTCGTGTAATTAAGGAAACCGTATCACACCACCTGTCACTCCTACTCGACTCTACCTGACTTCCTCTTTAGGTCAGGGAGCAGGGGTGGTTAGGTGGTTAAAGGTTCTGCTGGTCGATATGACCCGGCAGTACTTCATGTTTTGGGATTGCTAATTGGTCCGGTGGGGTGCCGCCGAACTGAAAGCTAAGATTGACCACTATCCGGATTCATGGTTCCTCTGGGGGTTAATGAACTTGGCCCGGCAGGACTGGTCCGGCGGAGGCATAACGACTGTGCACCGCCGAACCAACCAACCCTCAAGTCTACAGGTCTGGCTAGCCACGGCTCTTCTGGTCCACTCTGCCGAGCCGTGCCCGCCACAGTGCTTATGGTGTTGCCCTTTATCCACATATTTGTATTTGCACCTCCTTTTTTATCCCTCGCTGCGAGAAGTAATCTAGCTCTCAGACGAGCTAGGACATGAGTCGAAGCTATCAATGTGATTTCCTAACTAGTCTACAGCGGCGATTCTCCTATTCTTCTGTACGTTCTTAATTATTACAACATATCTTCATAACAATACACAAATTAAGTATGAAGCCTGATTCGATTCGGTTTGCTCTTGGTTGACTATTCGGGGTTCGAGGACTATTCGATTCAGGTCACGGTAAATCCTAGACATGGGTATTACGATAATTGGTGACATAAACCTAGGTTGATGTAACTTGTACTCTATACTTCATTCAATACTTAAAACTGGGGTGAGCCATGATGCACTCAACTACACAGTTCAAGAAGCACGTAAGAATATCTGTGCAAGATAACACTACACCTGTGCAATTATCTCCTCGTCGCCCTTACAACCGGCGATAATCGATTTCTTGGCCCGAAGTATGTCTTCAAACGAAGCGCCCTCTGGTACGCCCAGTAGCTTCAAAGCGTTCTCCACGGACATCTCCGACGGCGCCGAGTCGTCGGCTCTCGAGCCGGCGAGGAGGACCGGCGGTAGAGTGCGGCGGAAGGGGGCGGACACCGCGGCCCCCCACCGCCACCGGTCGGTCCTGTTCATCATCGCTGTTATCTTCACAATTTGGGCGGCGGAGGGCTGCCGTGAGCGGACCGGGCCGGCCGGTTCGCGGCCGAGGAGGGTTCGGTTGGGCCGGGCCGAGAGAGTGGTGGCCATCTGTTGGGGTTCTTTTCTGTGTTGCGTGGAAATGTGAGGCTGGTTTGCTCTGATTGTCTCTGTAGAGTTTGGAGAGAGAGAGAGAGAGAGAGAATGCTTTTCTTGGTTCTGCGCCATTTGATTATCACTTGGAAGTTAATGAGATTATGGGTCCCATCGTCTGTTTATGAGTGATCTAATCTAATCATTTATATTACAGGACTTGCAGAATAGTGTACTTGATCAAATAATGAGTTTGATCGGATATTGATATTCTATAGATGTATCAAAATTAAAGTTTGGTTTATAAAATGGAAAATTTTAACTCTATACCCATTTACATACTCATACTCACAATAAGGGTGGGTCTCAGACATGCTAGATGTGTAGTATGCGGGTTCAACCCTTATTGTGAGTGTAGATGTGTAAGTGTGAGTAGGTGTTGAGGTAGAATGATTATTATAAAATTGGTGGTATGGATAGTTTAACTTCATCCATTTTATTATCCAAAATTTAAATTTTGAAATACTTATCAACGTTCATACTGCCTTGAGAGCCCTACAAGATGAACAATTTAGATTAGAACAGTAAATGCACAGTAGAACCCACAACGGCAGTGGTGGAAAATCCTATTGCAGGTGAAAAGATTTTAATATCTATTTAATTAAATTTAAGGAAAGAGGGGCCGTTTGGTTTGTTAGTTTTATTTGCTTTAAGTTTTCGAAACTAGGAGTGTAATCTATTCGTTGCGAGTGTACGAAAAATATTACTAAGGTTTTAGGTGCCTTTCGCACATTTTGGGATTCTAAGGTTTTTTTTGAAAGGGGATTCTAAGGTTTTAGGTGCCTTTCGGACAATAATTTCGATTTCAAGAAAAATAGAAGTTGATTTTCAGCATTTTACAGTAAATAGTATTACCAACTTTTACCAGAGCTTAATTATAATCTCACATATGTAGTAAACAAATTTATCTGCTTCTACTACAATCCAAAGTCTATAATTTGCAGCAAAATGTGAAACTATAATTTAGTATATGTGTATCAGTTATCGCAAAAAAGCCCGCAATAGGGTTCGGAATGATTAGTTTGAACATATAATTCACGTTCCGCTAAGGTTCTTATGTAATCAGCGCTTTCGGAGTGTCTCTGAAATTGGACTAGTGCAGCATGAAAAATAACCCCAACAAAAAAAGCATTAAACTACATTAATCACAGTTGAAAACACTTGACACTAATTCAACAAAGTATCCAACATCAACGGAAACAAAGAAACTAGGGCTGAAAAACTAAAAAAATTATCGATAGAATTGGCCCGACTTCAATTGGACACGACCGAACCAAAAAATAAAAACTTCTATCATATACAATCGAAAACGACTTGGTTTGTTAATTCACCTCGAAAATCCTTTGCATTGTAAACTTGCATTGCAACAAACGGAGATCTTGTGCTGGCACGGCAAGAGTTGACACTTCTGCAAGCATCCTTCAGATCAATAGGATACAGAAACAAAGAAACAGAAGAGAAGAAAATGGAACAAAAAGGAAAGAACAAACAACCCACTAATGGGCAAAGAAATATCTGAAGAAGCTGCGACCAGGACCGGATGCACAGGGGAACTGATTGCACATCAGAAGCATGAAAAATAGCCCGCTGAGCCATCCCATGAGCAGCACTATTTGAGGATATACCGATATAGGGGAAAATGAGACACTCGTACAGAATTGGAAGAGAATAAGAATCCGATATCCTTCATCTGTTGAGCAATGGACCAAAAGAGGATTGCACGATCTATATCAAAAATAGTATTTGCCACCACTTGAGAGTTTCCCTCTAGGAGACGGGACCAATATTCGTCAACACACCAGACGGCAGCCATGTGAGCTGCACATCAGTGTTTGATAGGTATCACTCAAATTTTCTTCCTATCTCTCCCATTTGTTGCACAGATAAATCGATCTTCACGCATATCAGTCAAGGACCATGAGAACTAAACTTTACATCATCTTGTAGAGAGAATGGTTTACATGCACCGATTCTAGAACGTAAAACAACTTGACGAACAAACACCGCGCACTTCTTTTCCATGATAATACACAAGGAGCCCGAATAGGGTCCCCATTGACTCTTCCCAAGAAGTCAGTAAGAAAGAATTGTATGAAGATTGTAAATAACCACAAAAAAGCACTAGAAATTAACAGGCATGAATTCAAATTCATCCTGCTTTTGATGTTCGTGATACAGCTGGTAGTACAACGGAACTAAGGTTACCAGGATAAGGAGTCCACAACCCTAATCCTCCCCTACTCTCTTTCAAATCAGTATTGTTCCCCTTAAACTCATCCAAAGATTTCACCCATTCAACTTTGGAAGAATGCTCGCGAGTGTGGGGGTGCAACACAAAGAGCGAGTTGTACTCGCAGTTCGGAAACATAAAGAATTTGAAGACACCCCCTAACCTGTAGACAACATAGCCAAAGCTCAGTTGATCTCTTGGTGTAAAGAGGTTGACCTCATTGAACCACAAGCAGCTAAATAAATCGTTCAGAGCTGTATGTTCGCGTATAATGATCGCCCCCTCTGGCACATCTGCATTTATAAAAAAAAAAGTGTCAATGTATGTACAACACAAATTGACAAAGCAGAATACAATGGTAATATGCGGATTTGTAGGAGGAAATGGTGCAGGAAGCAGGACTTCACCATTCTGTATCCAGTACTTCCATTAGAAGTTAAAACCAATGATGACCCATATGCTTATTCAGTATTTGCCATAGTTGCACTTGGAAGAACAAATAAAAGGAAACAAAACATATTCAAGTAAACAAGGTAGTATTCTATTTTCCCACACCAAACCATGTCATCATTGTTTCACGAGTTTGAGAAGATCCTCCTCCTCCTTCGTTTGAGAAAATAAACAAAACCCGCAGATGTTATTTTTGAGGTGCTCCATATCACAATCAAGTGTGAAAACTACATATTCTACATCACCTTCATGGCATTCTGTAAAAACAAATAATGGAAGAAAAAACATGGACTGAAAGATGTTGGCAATTCCGTCCTCACCACTAACGGTGTTTTTCATTGGACTCCATGCCTCCATGCCTTCATAACGGTATATTTTCATGTGAAGATCAATCAGAGGTCGAGCATATCGCTTCCTCCTTTTGTTTGCATCAGCTTCCTCGTATATACTGCGATGATGCTTGTGCTGAGCAATGGCAAATGTGTGCTTCCCACGCCACAAGTATCTGCAAAATCACGATGAAATCATGTCTTAACTAAGACATCCCATCAGTTCAAGGTCAAATTTCCTTTCAAAAAAAACATTCAAGGTCAAATTTATTAGAGCATCTCAAAGTTCTACGGCAGTTTTGAATGGTAGAGTTCTATAGGCCAGATTTCATGGCATAAATCCTCTTATGATTACATGACCAATAACACTTGTTGGCATATTCATTAATTTGTTGAATAAGGTCTGTAACTATGCCAACATACAGTGATATCTATGCAACTCATCGCACCGCCAGGTCAATAATAGTCTAGGGAAAATGTGAACCAGGTGATTAAGGTTCAAAAAGTGAACTGAAAATGTGAATATTCTTAAAAAATAGGTACATTGAAAAACATTATTTCCACCTTAAACACTGCTGCTGTTAGCATTTAAGGTTGTTTAAAGCTTGATTAGCACCGTAAACCAGCTTTGTCATCTTAATCAGGTATAGAAGACCAGACCTTTCTAGAATAAGCAATGGATCAACCAAAAGCTCCATTTTACCATCAATCCAAATGCTGTACTGTGCTTGTGGAAATAATCTGTGCATTAAAATCTTGGGAACCTTTCCATTCCTTCTGGGTTCATCATAAGGTGGATTCTTCAGCACAATAAGACGCCAAATACCAACCCATTGTCCCCCATCCTTTTCCTCTCTGACTGTGACGTTCTTCTTGATGAAGTCAATGGATATTTCATCCACCACCATAAGAAAACAAAAGAGCTTTTGAGAACGTGGGCTTACATCTGAAGGCTGATGTGGAGTATCATACCCATCAAAAATCCCAGAAGCAACTACAAACCTACAGTTCTTGGCATATCTGATATCTTTTGGAGCCATTTCTGCGCCTCCACCACGCATGAAACCACAGTGCACCTGAAGATAGAAAACACAGCAAAAAGGAAAAATTCTACCATCAGAAGGGAAGGACTGAGTTGCAACACATTTTCATAAAAGGCTCTAGTGTTTTTTACTAAAATCAATGGATTTAAAAAGTTCAAACACACGATAGATACTGAAATGCCGGAACCCATTGGTTTAAGAAAACCTGCTCACAATCTTTTGCTTTAAACATAATTTATCTAAAGTGACAAGTAGATTCATTCAAGAAACACAACCAAATTATGGCAAAAGGAATCGTACAATTGGATAGTAGTTATTCACCTTCATGGATGATTTTAGTTCAAAACTCTCATCTCGTTGCAACCAGCTCTGATGCCCTCCAAATAGAGGAGGTGGACTAGATCCATTATTTCCTACCACATCCTCCGTGATATATGTCAACTGTTCAACAACTTTGCTAGGAGTTCTTCTCTTTGGAATAAGTATTTTGTCTGGGTCATCCGCAACGGGAATGAGACAACCTAATTGCATCAGCACGCAAAAAATCATTACCATCTTCGGATCTTCCTATAGAGATGAGTATTTCAAACTAGGAAAACTTAATAAAATCTTACGGTGTGGAGGTTTTGGTACAAGTCCCATCGTGTCTAACATGATTAATACCCTGCTGCCTCTGTTACACATAGCTGCACATGGAGCAAAACAACGTAGACCCATTATCTGAAACCATTACGCTAGAAAGATCTACAATATTTGCAGTAGAAAATATGGATGACATGTGCTTGTCCATTTTTTTCAACTAGCATGCATAGCCCAATTAAAATCATAAAATGTATAACTATTACTTGTCAACAACTCAAACAATCTAATTGATACCACCACATGTGCAACAGAAAATGGTAACTGATTTGTCTAGCAAATGTTTATGATAATGCACATAAATAGGTAAGATCATGTAATTTAACATCATGTGTTCGGTTGAAATAGGATGCTAAATAGTCTCCCTTGTTACCTAAAATGCAAATAATTTCTTTGGAAGTCATAAGCAGTCTCAAAAGTTCTATTTGGGTGATCTACGCACAAACAAAGGAACTTAGGTAAAAGATTATCTCCAAAATACCTGAAAGGAAAGCCAGTGAAGATTGACAAGACCAAACATGAAACAGCAAAACAGTGAGAATGAGAAACATCCACAAGATGCCCCCCACGAGAACCAAACGAAGAAAACCCCTCCTCCAAATAATCTTCATTGGGTAATCCTGAGACCACTTGCCCGGAGAAAAAAACTCCCCTTCAACATCTGCATCCACACAAGCAAGTTTAGCGTAGCAACACGTATGCTCTATACTGCTTACTGTTGGAAATTGTCCCACATCAGTAAATTCTCCTCCAAAACTAGTATATGAGCCTGGGCAGCCTCTCCACTCATTGCCAATTGGTTTTGAGTTGGAAGCTTTAACACTTATGGTCACCCTAAATTGTAACCCCCAAAGCCACAACTTAACCACCCATCCAAGCTCACTTACAAATTATAAGTTCTTATAAGTTCTGCTTTAGTGGAAACAATATATGCCTATAAAAAAAAACGTAGTATGATTATGAGTAATGCTAAGGAGACTATATTTGGATACATATTTAGGTACATTCTGATTACAAACGTTATACCGTAGCATAGATGTTTGAAGCACATGCAAAGAATTATTTTGCTAGATATGTTGGCCGGTAGACCCAAAACGATCCGTCTTCCACATGTTTACTCTAATGGCCGGAACAACATTACTTAACATCTCTTTATGTCTGATTTGAAAGTTCATTTACCTATTGAAAATAGACAATGTATGCGCATAAGCCTTATCCGCAAGTTTCTAGTTTGAGTTCCACTAGAAGCAAAATTGCCATTGTCCCCGCCAGCGAAAGCTTGTGCCAAATAGCTGTGGAAGGTTACGGTGTGGCCACGTGACCTACACTTTTACATTAGATGTGAAACTGAAGCCTTTTCGAATGACCACTAGGTCTAACAAATAATACTGGAGACTGCCATTGATTTTAACCACCTTTTGTGACTCCTTACTTAATATCTAATATAACCCATATACCCAATTAAGCAGCAACTCTTGGGGCATCTCACTCCACGCGTAAGCATGTGAAAAGGCTGTGGATGTGGCTGTATGTGGAGGTGTCAAACAGGTCGTGCTATACCAGCCCATTTACTTCATCGTGCCGTGCCATTTTTTTATGGTGTTGTGAGGTGCCGTGC
Organism: Rhododendron vialii; assembly: GCF_030253575.1. Taxonomy (NCBI): domain Eukaryota; kingdom Viridiplantae; phylum Streptophyta; class Magnoliopsida; order Ericales; family Ericaceae; genus Rhododendron; species Rhododendron vialii. Next base: position 6,579,330 of record NC_080561.1, on the reverse strand, counting down.
TCGTGTCGGCCAATCTCCAACCGAGTTTTGTCAGGGAAAAAAAATTGTGTAACAACCTAGTATTTGTTGTGCCGCGCCCCATGCCCATCTAGAACCGTGCATTTCCATTCCGTTTGACACCTCTAGCTGTAAGAATTAATCCGGGCTACGCACAAGCTGGCCCGGGCCACTACGCATTATCAAAGAAAAATTAAAAGAAATGCAGACACACATACAAAAGTGGCTTACCTTCATTTTGCTGGCTTTGATTATTACGTTCAGCTCTCCGGCTCGCCCGTAGCGAAACGGAGCGTTGGTAATCGTTGTTCATATTCACTGGATTCGGATTCTCATGATATACCCACACGGAACGACCGAATTCTACACACACACACAAACAAGACAATAAACAAGAAGAGATTATTTGTAGTGCCCAGATCTGGGTAAACTGACAGAATCAAAATCAACAAATAATTACCTTCTTCCACGCTGTGAGTCTCTATCTATTGCATACAGAATGCAAATTCGAAAAAAGAAAGTAGCTCTTCTTCTTCTTTTTTTCTGGGTTCCTTCACTTGAATCGGAGTGAGAGGGAATTGACGCGGGGGGGGGGGGGGGGGGGGGGGGGGGGGGGGGGGGGTGTGTTGGGATAGGATCTACTTGGTGAAGAACAAACACAGGAAAAAAAAAAAAAAGTTTATAAATACTGCGAGTTTATAAATGCAACCCGTTTTTAAGCAAGAAATATTTGGACAAAAATGCCCTCAATGGAATTGACAAAAATGCCCTTAAATCTACTACATATAACCACATCTATACAACCACACCATTACAACACAACCCTCCAATTCCATCTGATCTTCCTCCCTTCCTCTCACGATAGCTGAAACTTTGAAAAACCAGGAGCTCCCACCTCAACCTCTCACCATTGACCCAGTCCGCCTTCCACCTTTTAAATCTCACCTCCCAACTCTCAATGAAAATCTCAATTTCTTCCTCACCCTCTATTGCTAGAGAAGAAGTATTTTGACCCAACAAATGAAAGCAATGTGCATTTCGAACTTGGTCCTTGGGGAGTAGATTCATTTGCAACCAACATGGTGGTGGACAAGGAAAAGGTAGCCACGAATGTTGTAGCTTTGGAGCCAAAACAGCAGCAAGAGAAAAACTCTTCCAATTTTTGTTTCTCTATCCCGACATTATTAGATTATAGAGCTTGATTATATTCAAAAATTTCAAACTCTAGAATTCAAAATTTTTAGAAAATGTCATATTCTAGAATCCGAAATTTATAGTGAATATCAAATTGTAGAATTCGAAAAATATATCATATATCATACATACTTAAATAACCATCCTCACATTTTCAAAAAATAAAAAAAAAAAAAAAAAATAACCATCCTCAGAACCCACTTTTTTTAAGTTTTCATCCCGATCAATTTGAACACTTATGTTTTCATCCTCACTTTTTAATAATCCCCATAATGCCCTTATATATATATATACACACACACACACACACACACACACACACACACAGAGTCTGGATCCAATGAGGGATCCCGCACGGTAGCGACGATCCGAGCCGCTCAAAGTGATCAGAACGTGATTCTAAGGGTACTCGCGAGAAATCAGCAAAAAAAAATGATCGGGAAGGGCTTGATCCGAACAGTTTTTTATTGAACGGTTCCGTAAAAAACTGCTCGAATTAAGCTCTTTCCAATCATTTTTTTTGCTGATTTCTCGCGAGTACCCTTAAAATCACGTTCTGCACACTTTGAGCGGCTCAGATCGTCGCAATTCGATCGGGAAAGGGGAGTCCCGCACCGTAAGGCCGTAAGGGATCCCTCATTGGATCCGGACTGTATATATATATATATATATATATATATATATATATATATATAATTTTGGGATGAAAACTTAACAGATTTTGATCCCACCGTAGAATCAGGCCAATCCCAAAAATTGCTCCCCCAATCCTTCCCCATAAATTCTGCCTTCCAATCCTAAATTTTTCTCCTTAAAATTTCCTCACTCTCAACCCATGCATCACAGGAAGAATGCAGTTATAACTGATCAATACTCCGTTCATGGCTCAACCTCCATGCATGCCGAAAAAGGAAGAACGCCACCGCCACTGTCTCCACCTCACGCAAACATCCACCGATAAAGGAAGAACACCGCTGTCGCTCGATTTAACTTTTTCACCTGGATCTGGGTCATTGAACAACTCATTTCATTTTGTTGTCGTCCACTTTTTCCCCTTGAACAGCCCTTTATTGCCCCTTCAATATGATGTCAATAGTCTCGCCGACGCCGATCGCACCTTTGTCGGTGTTGGAATTGATCTTAATAAGTTGAGGGAGGATTATGGGCTGGAAGTGAGGAACACGGTGGACGGTGGTTGGTGGCAACGAGGTTGCGCATCAAGTTGCAACAAAGAGAGAGAGAGAGAGAGAGAGAGAGAGAGAGAGAGCTCGTCTGGGTTGTGAGCAGTTTTATTTCTTTTGTTGGGATTTAGGGCAAAAATGTTCATTACACAACATAACTGAGCCATCTAGCTTCGGAAAAAAATTCAGGATTGGGATCCAACCTAACATGAAAATGTGGATCGGCCTCTAATTTTCTATATTTAGTTTTATTCGATTTCATAGAAAGATCGGAACGGTTCATTATGAAAAGGCCTTTGGCCATCAGCTTTATGGATTATAGGTATTGGCCAACCAAACATGATAAAGTTACCGTATTTTATGAAATTAACATGATAAATTGACCACATTTTTGCATGTATTGATCATGTTAAAATGCCCACGTATTATCCAAAAAGGTCATATTTTTAGTGGATCATATTCCATGAAATATGGTTAAATTACCATCAAAACATGTATTATCGTGATTAGCATTTCATAGTTAAATTATCATGTCGATTTCAACGTTTCATGACCATTCGTAATCTAGCTTGAAACCAATTTAATAAACATGACATACTCCAAAAAATATTATTATTGAAATATAAAAGTAATCAATCATATTAAAATTACCAAAAAATCATGAATTATGATTGTTTTGATGCGATTCAATTTGAAATATAAAAGTAATAGGATAAAAAATAAAAGTAATCAATCATATTTAAATTTACCAAATTCCACTAAATTAGGAAAACAATTCAATCCAATCCCACTAAATTAGAAAAGAAATATAACATAATATATGTATATCATAGTGAAAAGGGTAAGAAAGGCAATTCACTTACTAAGAGGATGAAAACATAAGCATGAAAAAAAAGAGGGATGAATTCTTACATGACATGGATAAAGCGGATGAATATTTAAATATTCCGTTTTAAATGGTTCAGATATATAAGTACGAAACTAGTAAATAGTTTCAGATTCTAGTAATCGAATGTTGGTCAATGTAGTGTTTGATTTTTTGTGGATATAATACATGGAGAAAATTCATATTGTAATACCTAAAATTTATGTAATGTTTTGACTTCTATAATCCGAACAACACCAGGTGGAAGGAACCGGGAATAACAGCACCACGGTAGACCCACCATCAATTACTAGAATCTAAAATTTCATAAATATTTCGAACACAAGAAAACCAACATTTGATTACAAGAATCTGAAACAATTTACTAATTTCGTACTTATATATCTGAACCATTTAAAACCTCAGGGATGTATATTAGTTCGTATTTTTATTTACGACATATGATATATTTTTCAGATTCTACAATTTGATATTCACTATGAATTTCGGATTCTAGAATATGATATTTTCTAAAAATTTTAGATTCTAGAGTTTGAAATTTTTGAATATAATCAAGCTCTAGAATCTGATAATGTCGGGACAGAGAAACAGAAAATTGGAGGAGCTTTGCTTTTGTTGCGATTTTGGCTCCAAAGCTACAACATCCGTAGCTACCTGATGAGCAACCAAGATTGTATAATCTTGGTGCTCTAGTTCCCTAATTTGTAGCATTTTGATTCCCTTAGATCATTTGTATCTCATTTTGCACGTAAGGGTTTGTTTTGGTTGTCTCAGGTAATACGCGGTGCTAAGGCGATTCTTAACGCCAAGGATCGTAGTCGGAAGTATCCAAGGGTTTGAGGCAGTGAGGCAATGTTCCACCAAGCCCCGTCGGGTGTTTAGTCTAGGCCAAAGAGGGTGTCGGGTCGCTGTCGGGCTGTCTGGGCAGAGCAAAAACTGAAGTTCTGCCTCCTATGAACTGGTACTGGGAATTGGCCAGTACCGGTTCATGCTGTCCAGAGTTGAAGTTTTTCAGCTTTTGAAGACCTATGAACCGATACTGGGAATTGGCCAGTACCGGTTCATACTGCAGATTACAGCCACGTTTTTGCTGCTTTTTCTACTTTCTACTTTTGGAATATCTTCCACTTTTAGCTACTTTTGGGATATTTTCTTGGGATATTTTGTGAGAGAGAGACCACCTTGTATAAATAGGGTCTCTCTCTCTCTCTCTTCTTGATCATCTTGTCACTTTCCACTTTAAGTCTTTTAATTTTCTAAAACTCCATTAATGACTTTCAAGTTTTTCTAGCTAATGTCTTAAAGAACTCCTCAAGGTATTTGTCGTTTAATGTTTTCTCGTTTATTAATGTTGTAGCCGCGGACTAGATCCTTTATAAAATCAACTTTATTTTCATTTCTATCGGTTTAAATTCATGTCTTATTTCTATACTTTGGTTTTTGCTTTAAGTATGTGTGAGTAATCGTTTGGCCAAGTCTTGGGATAATCTTTTTCGAGGACTTAGGTGATTATTTGGTTCTCAAACATTAGGGCTTAAAAGCATGATTTACGGAATAGAACTTAACTTGCATTTTTGGTCCAAGCAAAGGGGTGTTAACTATTTGGTGAGGCGTTTGTCAAGCGGTCTTGGCAAGCGGCTCCCTGAGGGCTCGTGGCCTCCTATGTGTTCGACAAATTTGTCAAACAAGTTGGTTCGCCTCCGTTTAATCAAATCTTTCATTGAACGTAGTCATTAAAGTTAAATTCTCCGGGCGTGAGCACGCGGTCGTGACTCACGCCTGAGTTATTCTGAGAACCGGCAACCTCCTTTGTCAAGGGTTAGAAGATCCTTAGACTTGCCTACTTTAAGTTAATTAAGTTTTTTCCTAGTCTTTTGCCCGGGCGATTTTTACCAATTCTACGCAAAATCAAGTTGGCCGTCTTGAACGCCGTTTTCTACCTTTTAAACCTACAATCCAGACTAGCTATATTTCGAATTCCCTGTGGTACGATCCCGGTCTTGCCGGTTTACTATGCTACCGACGACCTAGCCCTACGCTTGGGGTTTTTCTCAACCTCATTTGAAGGCGAGATTCGGAGGTTAAGCACTACCTTTTCCTTCTCAACTACCATGTTGGTTGCAAATGAATCTAATCCCCAAAGACCAAGTTTGAAATGCATATTGCTTTCATTTGTTGGGTCAAATACTTCTTCTCCAGGAATGGAGGGAGAGGAAGAAATTGCGGTTTTCATTGAGAGTTGGGAGGTGAGATTTAGAAGGTGGATTGGGTCAATGGTGGAAGCTCTTGGTTTTCCAAAGTTTCAGCTATGGTGGAAGGGAGGAAGATAATGGATGGAATTGGAGGGAGATGTGGGTTGTGTTGTAATGGTGTGATTGTATGGATGTGGTTATATGTACTAAATTTAAGGGCATTTTCGTCAATTTCATTGAGGGCATTTTTGTCTAAATATTTCTTACTTAAAAAACAAGTCGTATGCAGTAAATTCACAGTCGCATTTATAAACTCCCGGAAATTATGCTTTGTTTATGTTTCCGAGAGGACTTGTGGTTGGCCCTGACATAAATTCTGAGAGGTCAAAATCGTACTTTTGTAATATTGTGTTCGCATTCAAGGAAATTGATTTATACACTCCCCTAATTGATGCACACTCTTTTTTCCATCTTTTAGCCGGTAAATTTACGGAACAGTCCCTAGAAATTTGTAGAAAGTGTATACATGCCGGACTGTTTCATAAATTCACCCACTAAAAGATAAAGAAAGAAATGTTTGCATCAATTAGGGAAGTGTAGAAATCAATTCTCTAAAAACTATACCGATCATCTTTTTATCTATAAAAAAAAAAAAAATAGTACTCCCTATTATAGAGGTTGCGTTTTTGTAAACTTTTAAGGCTCCGTTCCGCTTAACTTTTAACATTTTTTTGGGGGAGATTTTGTCCTTATTTAAAAAAATACATGTTCGTTAGTTTTGCATCAAACTTTTGTGAATTATTAAATCGTTTTGATGTGAGGAATCGAAAAAGTAAAAGAATTTTACTTTTATTCAAATATTTTAAGAAATAACCACTTTTTAGCAAAAAAGAAAACTCAACCTTTTTTTATTTTTATTGCTGAAAAGTAGTTATTTTCTAAAATATTTGGACAAAAGTAAATATTTTTTTAATTTTTTTATTCCTCTTGTTGAGACAAATTAATAATTCACAAAAGTTTTGCGCAAAACTAACAAACGCAATTTTTTTGAACAAGTACAAAATCTTCAAAAGTCCTTTCTGCTTGGTGGAACTCCGCCTAGTCTTATATTCTGGAATTTTTTTTGTAACTTTTTGTTTTAATTTTTGGTGTTAATCGTTCGTCGCTACGAGACGAATTGAAAAAGTATAAAAATATGAACCGATGTTGAAAATATTTAAATAAGATGGCACTTAGGGCAAATAAGACAGCTGTTAAATACTTTTTTCCCCGACCGGGTATGTTTTGGCCCCGATTGGGAAACGGGTTTACCCACCCCGCCCTGCTTCGTAAAAAATTTAAAAATTGCTAATCTAAAAGCAAAATAAAAGAAAATAAGTATTGTTGGGCCCGGGGTGCCTCATGGATTTGATTACACAATGTCACTCCATGCGATCGCTCTAAAAACAAACTTACGGGTGTGACATCGAATGCCATAAAAGACTTAATTCAAACCCTCCCTAACACCGATTGGTTTAAGAGAGATAGTGAAAAAGCGGTTCGACAAGCACAAATAAAGTATTAGTTTAGCATAACGGTGAAAACATAAAGGTAAGGATATAAGGGTTTTTTTTGGTATAATGATAATAATATTAGGGTAAAAATATAAAATTTGAAGTATTAATGATAATTAGATTAGGATAAAAGTATAATTTTATAAATAAATACATTTCGGGATGGGGTACTATCACCCCGAACCCTACCCAAACCTAGCCGGGTTTTAGTATTTTTACCCCTACCCAATACCCAAAAATGTGGTGAAAAACCCGCTCCATTCGGGGTTGAGCGGGTCTGATTGCCATCTCTAGGCACAACGCCGGCGGTGTAAATATTTATTTCTTCCAAATCAATTACATTGCGCCACGTTGTCGAAACAGATGTCCTAATTAATAATAGAACAGGCAACGTGACGCAATATAATTGATTTGAAAAAAACAAATGTTTACATCGGCTGTATAAATAATTTAAACTCCAACAAGAGACTTCTGAAACCATCTTAAAGATCAATTCTTTCTCCTCTTTCCCCCTCGGTAGATTCAAGAAACAAAAGAAACAGAACAAATGAAAATGGGAAGGAAAAAAGGGGCCAAAAAAAATAACCCCCACTAAATGGGTAAATAAATATCTGAAGAAACTGTAAGTTTGTAACCAGGACCGGATGCACACGGGAGCTAATTGCAAACCAGAGGCCATGAAAACTAAGCCTGAAAGCTCGCTGAGCCATCCCATGAGCAAGCACTGTTTGACAATATCGGGGGAAAATGAGACTCTGTACAAAATTGAAAGAGAACGAGGATCCGATATGCTGCATTGGTTGCGCGATCGACAAATGAGGATTGCACGATCTATCAAAAATACCATTTACCACCCCACTTGAGAATTTCCCTCTAGGATAACAGAGGACCAATCTTTGTCAGCACCCCATATGGCAGCCACGTGAGTTGCATATCTGTGTCTGATATGTATCACTCAAACTTTTGTCTTCGTTGTTGCAAAGGTATCTATTGCACAGATAAACCGGTGCTCACGCTCATCAGCAGTTGATATTACATCAAGGACCATGAGAACTCAACTTTGCATTGTCCCTGAGAGAATGGTTTAAATACACAAATTCCAGGACGTAAAACAACTTGAAGAGCAAACAACATGCACTTCTTTTCCATGAAACTACACAAGGAGCTCGAATAGGTCCCCATTGACTCTTACCGACGAAGTCAGTTAGAAAGAATTGTATTAAGATTCTAAAAAACTACAAAAAGAACTAGAAATTAGCAGGAAGTGAGATGAATTCAAATTCATCCTGCTTTTGATGTTCGTGATACAGGCGGTAGTAAAACGGAACTAAGGTTCCCAGGATAAGGAGTCCACAACCCTAATCCTCCCCTACTCTCTTTCAAATCACCGTTGTTCCCCTTAAACTCATCCAACGATTTCACCAATTCAACTCTGGAAGAATGCTTGCGAGTGTGTCGGTGCAACACAAAGAGCGAGTTGTACTCGCAGTTCGGAAACATAAAGAATTTGAAGACACCCCCTAACCTGTAAACAACATAGCCAAAGCTCAGTTGATCTCTTGGTGTAAAGAGGTTGACCTCATTGAACCACAAGCAGCTAAATAAATCGTTCAGAGCTGTATGTTCGCGTATAATGATCGCCCCCTCTGGCACATCTGCATTTAAAGAAAGTGTCAATGTATGTACAACACATATTGACAAGCAGAATACAATAGTAATAAGCAGATTTGTAGGAGGAAATGGTGCAGGAAGCAGGACTTCATCATTCTGTATCCAGTACTTCCAGTAGAAGTTAAAACCAATGATGAGCCATATGCTTGTTCAGTATTTACCATAGTTGCACTCGGAAGAACAAATAATAGGAAACAAAACATATTCAAGTAAACAAGGTAGTATTCTATTTTCCCACATGGTTTCACGAGTTTGAGAAGTTCCTCCTCCTCCTTCCTATGAAAATAAACATAGAAGCAGAAGCCTGCGGATGTTATTTTTGAGGTGCTCCGCATCACAATCAAGTGTGAAAACTACCTATTCTACGTCACCTTCATGGCATTCGGTAAAAACATATAATGGAAGAAAAACATGGTCCAAAAGATGTTGGCAATTCCTTCCTTACCAGACGGAGCCATATAAGAGGCTTATGGGGGCCACGGCCCCCCGTGTAGTTTCGGAGTTTTTTTAAAAATAATAATAATATTAAGATTTTTTGTTTGGTAAGAGCAACTATATATCTATATTTTTTGTATTGGGTGTTATTTAGAGTCTTAGACATTTTAATACTTTAGACTATGTTCGTTTTGGGTCCCAAAATCCAACCTCTCTCTCTGCACATTGTCTCCAATCAGTTTTTTCTTCAATTATTACTCTCGTTTCTTTTTCTATCTCTCTCCACTCATTACTCAAAAAAATCTCCCTCAAAACCCAAACCAAATAAACTATCAGATTCCCGAACCTTGAAATTTCAAAATTTGTTGTTCATAGTTCGGCCCCCAAGTTTAAAAAATCCTGGTTCCATCCCTGCTTACCACTAATAGTGTTTTTCATTGGACTCCATGGCTCCATGCCTTCATAACTGTATATTTTCACGTGAAGATCAATCAGAGGTCGAGCATATCGCTTCCTCCTTTTGTTTGCATCAGCCTCCTCGTATATACTGCGATGATGCTTGTGCTGAGCAATGGCAAATGTGTGCTTCCCATGCCACAAGTATCTGCAAAATCATGACGAAATCATCTCTTAACTAAGACATCCCATCAGTTCAAGGTCAAATTGATAAGAGCATCTCAAAGTTCTACGGCAGTTTTGAACAGTAGCTTTCACGGCATTATTCCTCATATCACACGACCAATAACACTTGTTGGCATATTCATTAATTTGTTGAATAAGGCCTGTAACTATGCCAACATACAGTGATATCTATGCAACTCATCACACGTACTGGTCAACAATAGTCTAGGGAAAATACGAACCAGGTGATTAAGGTTCAAAAAGTGAACTGAAAATGTGATTTTTTCTTAAAAAATAGGTAGTGTGTTGAAACTCTAACAATATTTCCACCTTAAACACTGCTGTCGTTAGCATTTAAGGTTGTTTAAAGCTTGATTAGCACCGTAAACTGGCTTTGTCCATCTTAATCAGGTATAAAAGACCAGACCTTTCTAGAATAAGCAATGGATCAACAATTAGCTCCATTTTACCATCAATCCAAATGCTGTACTGTGCTTGAGGAAATAATCTGTGCGTTAATATCTTGGGAACCTTTCCATTCCTTCTGGGTTCATCATAAGGTGGATTCTTCAGCACAATAAGACGCCAAATACCCACCCATTGTCCCCCATCCTTGTCTTCTCTGACTGTGACATTCTTCTTGATGAAGTCGATGGATATTTCATCCACCACCATAAGAAAACAGAATAGCTTTTGAGAACGCGGGCTTATATCTGAAGGCTGATGTGGAGTATCATATCTATCAAAAATCCCAGAAGCAACAACAAACCTACAGTTCTCGGCATAACTGATATCTTTTGTAGCCATTTCCACACCTCCACCACGCATGAAACCACAGTGCACCTGAAGATAGAAAACACAACAAAAAGGGAAAAATCTACATAAATCAGAAGGGAAGGACTGAGTTGCAATATACTTTCACAAAAGGCTAAAAAAAATTCACTAAAAATCAATGGATTTTAAAGTTCAAACATACGATAGCTACCGAAAAGCTAGAAGGCCAGCTACCGAAAAGCTAGAAGGCCCATAAGGCCATAACCCATTCGTCTAACCAAATTATGGCAAAAGGAATCATACAATTAGATAATTATTCACCTTCATGGATGATTTTAGTTCAAAACTCTCATCTCGTTGCAACCAGCTCTGATGCCCTCCAAATAGTGGTGGTTGACTAGATCCATTATTTCCTACCACATCCTCCGTGATATATGTCAACTGTTCAACAACTTCGCTAGGAGTTCTCTTTGGAATAATTATTTTTTCTGGGTCATCCGCAACGGGAATGAGACAACCTAATTGCATATCACCACACACAAAATCCTTACCGTCGTCCTATAGAGATGAGTATTTCAAACTAGGAAACTTAATAAAATCTTACGGTGTGGAGGTCTTGGTACAAGTCCCATTGTGTCTAACATGATTAACACCCTGCTGCCTCTGTTACACATAGCTGCACATGGAGAAAAACAATGTACAACGATTGTCTGAAAGCACAATGATAGCAAGATCTAAAATATTTACAGTACGTTCTTGACCATTTTTCAACTAGCATGCATAGCCCAATTAAAAAGTATAACTGTTACATGTCAACAACTCAAACAAAATCTAATTGATACCACCGCATGTGCAACCAAAAAGGGCAACTGATTTGTCTAGCAAATGTTTCTGATGATGCACATAAATAGGTCAGATCATGTAACTTAACATTAAGTGTTCAGTTGAAATATGATGCTAAATACTCTATGCCTTGTTACCCAAAATGCAAATAATTTCTTTGGAAGTTTGGCATAAGCAGTCTCAAAAGTTCAATTTGGGTGATATACGCACAAAGAAACGAACTTTAGGTAAAAGAATCTTATCTCCAAAATACCAGAAAAGAAAGCCAGTGAAGATTGACAAGACCAAAGATGAAACACCAAAACAGTGGGAATGAGAAACATCCACAAGATGCCCCCCGCGAGAACCAAACGAAGAAAACCCCTCCTCCATGTAATCTTCATTGGGTAATCCTGAGACCACTTGCCCGTAGGAAAAAACTCCCCTTCAACATCTGCATCCACACAAGCAAGTTTAGCATAGCGATACGTAAAGCTTTATATTCTAATTATGGTCACTCTAGACTATAACCCCCAAGCCACAACTCCAAGATTTAACCACCCATCCAAGCTCACTTACTCACAATTTATAAGTTCTGCTTTATTGGAAATTTGTAAACTATATTGGCCTGGGAAAAAAAGCGCAGTATGAATATGAGTAATGCTAAGGAGACCATATTTGGCGCCGTATTTAGGTACCATCTGATTACAAATCTTTACATTATAATAACTAGTAACAACATTATGTTATTGACCCACAATAAGGGTCGGACGGAAGGGGGTGCCCGGGCCCCTGCACGACTCTTAATATCCTCGTTAATTGAATTAGTTTTTCAGGTTATTCGAAAATATGGTATGAGACCCTTGGATGGAAAAAATTATAAATACAAGTGTACATGTGTGCAGAAAACTCCCTATAATTTTAAGTATTAACAATTTTTTTGGTCATGTGTATAAACTAAATAATGGCTACGTACATACACACAAACTTAGACCTACCAACTAACAATATATAAATATGGAATACAATTTTTGTTCTCACCGTAGACGTTGTCATGCAGCCGCCACTGCCCACCATTCATACGTGACCGGTGCATAGGCAATTAGTCACCGTAGCATTTATATTTGAAGCACATGCATGGATTTTTTTGCTAGATATGTTGGCCTGTAGACCCAAAACAAACCATCCAATGCATGCTTACTCTAATGGCTGGAACAACACTAGTTTCTAGTTCAACTTTCACTCAGAGCAAAATCACCCTGCCACTTGAAAGCTTGTGTAGAATAGCCGTGAAAGGCGCTCTGTATCATGGTGTGACCACGCGACCTAGGCTTTTACATCACATGTAAAACTGAAGCATTTTCGAATGACCATTTGGCCTAACAAATACTACTGGAGACGCCATTGATTTTAACCACCTTTTGTGCATCCTTATTTAATATCTAATCCAACCCATATACACAATGGTCTTGCGAACTTTCGCTCACTAGGCGGAGGATAATACACAAATAATTCCAAACAAGTTTGGATATCAACACATAGCTCACAGATATTAATACATTTTCACAACGATCAGTACACCTTTTCGGATATCAATGCACCTTTTACCTATTATTCTCTACCTAGCGGAGGTGTTTACCTAATTTTTCCTAAAATGTGGTGTGAACAGGAGGCTAGCATTTTCCTATACCCAAAAATTGCAGCAACTCTTGGGGCCACCTAACAGCATGCATAAGCATGTGAAAAATTGTGGGAGTGGCCATAGGGATTAGTACGAGGTATGCGAAAGCTGGCCCGGGTCAGGCCACCCTGCATTACCAAATAAAAAATATGCAGACACACAAACAAATATGGGTTACCTTCAGTTTGCTGGTTTTGATTGTTACGTTCAGCTCTCCGGCTCGCCCGCAGCGAAACGGAGCGTTGGTAATCGATGTTCATATTCCCTGGATTCGGATTCTCATTATATACCCAAACAGAACGATCGAATCCTACCCCAAAAAAAAAGCAAGAAAACAAACAAGGAGAGATTATTTTTCGGTGCCCAGATCTGGGCAAACTGGCAGAATCAAAATCAACAAATAATTACCTTTTTTTCACGCCGTGTGTTTGTATCTACATATGCATATGCACACAGAATGCAAATTGGAAGAAGGTGTTTTTTTTTTTTTTTTTTTTTTTCTGGGTTCCTTCACTTGAATGGGAGTGAGAGGGAGTTGCAAAGAGCTGCGGGGGGGGGGGGGGGGGGTGTGGGGTTCTATCTTCTTCTTCTTCTTCTTTTTGATAACCGGGGGAGGATCTACTTGGTGAAGAACTAACAAAAAAAGTCGTTTAATTTCTGGAGGCGACATGATCAATTCAAAGAGGTGCTTCTTGAATCTTGGAGTCAAGAATTTGAATATCCCAAGAAGTTAGAGAATCCCCAGTGCTGTTAGAGAATCCATCCCCAGTGCTGTTAGAGAATCCCCAGTGCGGAAACTGAGTAAAAGAAGCCCCAACGACTTAGGCTCTGTTTGGAACGTATGGAAAAGAAAAGGAAGGAAAAGAAAAAGGAAGAAAAATGAGAAGAAAATAGAACGGAAAAATTATTATTCACTAAACTTAAAATTTTTATTTTATTTTATTTTATTTTTTTCTTTCAACCAAACAATGGGAGTAAATTTTTTTTAATTTTCCTTTCTTTTCCGTGACTTCCAAACAGAGCCTTAATAAAAAACATTAAAAATAGCAATATCTCCAGTAGGGTTGCTAAGGTCAGATTGGAGTAGTAGAGAATTCAGCTTTGGCGGGGTTTTAAACATTGGGGCCAAATGTTTTATTTTTTTACATAATACTATAAAAAATTTCACTCAAATTGTCTCCGACCATATATCAATCGGTATGTGATTAAGACTCCGTTCCAGAAAGAAAAATAAGTACTTAAAATTTCACTCTGATTATCTCCGACTATATATCAATCGGTATATGTTTACCACTGTTTATCTTTTGGACAAATTCTCCGACGTTAACGTTTTAGATCGTGAAAGAAAATCGTAATGAGGGTTTTTGCTCCTTTTTTCGTTGTTGTTGTTGTTGTTGTTGTTGTTTTTATAATGATTTTAGTGAATCGTTAAATTAAGTTACTTATTTTTCCCAAATTAAGAGAAACCCATTAAGGCTCCGTTCTAGAACACATTTTTAAAAAAATAAATATTTGTTTCACATTTTTAAACTTAAAAATAATGTAAATGAAAAATAATTTTTCAATTTTTTTTACACCGTATTAAAGATCTCAATGAGATCTATCAAACAAGATCCATATTGATAAAAAAATTATTTCTATGAGCATATAATTTTTGAGCTTAAAATTGCCTTCTTAAAAAATAAGTACTTGTTTCCCTTTCGGGAACGGAGCCTAAGTACTTCGATTAACCCATCTTTCACAACAAATGTACATGGAAAATGATATTGGCACTCTAAAAATTGATGCAAGTACTTCAAAATCAGTGTAAGGCCATCCACAGTGGTATAATCAAAAAAGGATAACCAAAAGTTGACACATCAGCTTTTGATTATTCATTTAAGAGGTTACTAAGTTTAACAATATTGAGCTTTACAATGGTCACTTCTAATCTATAACCAAAATAAGGGTCTACTACAATTTCACACTCTCTCCCTCTCTGTTTCCTGCAATTCACTTCCCTATATTTACATTTTTTTTTTTGCAAAAATATATCGATTCTCTCTTTTAATTTTGGGGAAAAATCAATAACTTTTTTCCTTTCTATTATGAATTTTTTTGGAGAAAAAAATAGAAACGAAAAAGAAGAGTGAAATATCTTAATCCGGCGATAATGAGTTGAATTGTAGATAATCGAGAGATATGAGATTCACTTTTTAAGGGAAAGAAAGAAATATAGTTTGTGGGGAGTGGGTGAAGTGAAGAAGATATAGAGTAGGCGAAGAAGAAAAGAAAAAAAATACCAATTGAAATACGCGTGTATACAAAATTTTGAACTAGTTAACTTATGTGGTGTGGAGTCCACAAATTTTGATTATTGAAAAAGGTTGCTAGTTTTGGTTAGCCAAAGCTCAAAATTTGATTATTTCTAAAGATGTTGCTAAGTTTGATTATACCATTGTAAGTCTTCTTTTGCACAAATATTGGTAACTTTAAAAATAATTGGCTTTTGATTATACCACTATGGATGGCCTAACTCCAAAGCCACTTCCTTTTGTTTTTTGGAGTGCCTGCATTCATTAATTTTTGGAATGCCAATATCATTTCTCATGTATATAACATGTTCATGTGTCAGTGTTTCATTGGCTATTAAATGAGATGATATTTTACGAAAATCAATAGAAGTATAGAACAATGGAACAATCACGTTGTGCATATTGTTATGTATGGTGTCGTATTAATACACTTTTCCTTGATTTTCATTCAAATTCAAACCCCGCACAATATTTTGCTACCATACACACAAACCCTTTAATAATATTTCCACAACAACTTAAATCGGTTCTTCGCCTCAAAGATTTTTCGGGAGCAATTTTGTAAACTAATAATACAACGGTCTTTCTATTGTCAACCCACTGGGTTGACAATAAGCACACAAGAGAATAAGGAAAACATATATTTTTATATATATATATTTACACTTTTTAATATACATTCACACTTCTTATTGTCAGATCAGTAGGCTGATTTTAGATTTTTCCATAATACAATGATGTCTTGGTTTGCCTTCCCTTAAACTTGTGTCCTTGCCAATAAAAGAAAGAGATTAAATTCTTTACACCGTCGGTGTAAACATTTATTTTTTCCAAATCAATTATATTGTGTCACGTCGTCATATTCTATTGATTAAGACTACTGTTTTGCAACGTGGCGAGATGTAATTGATTTGAAGGAAACAAATGTTTATACCGGCAATGTAAAAAATTTATTCTCTAAAAGAAAATAGAAACATAAATTTTTAAACCAAGGTATAAACCATTTTATTTCATCAATTTGTTATTTGAATCATAGTAGTAAAATTTTCTCACGATAAATCATTGTTTTAAGGCCATCTACAGTGGTATAATCAAAAATGGATAACCAAAAGTTGACACATCAGCTTTTGATTATCCATTTAAGAGGTTGTTAAGCTTAACAATGTTGAGGTCCACAATGGTCACTTCTAGTCCATAACCAAAATAAGGGGTCCACTACAATTTCACTCTCTCCTTATGTTTTCCACCATTGATCACTTTCCCCCATTACGTTTTTTTTTCGGGCAAAAATATATCGTTTACGTACCTTCCTTAATTTTGGAAAAAATTGGTGACTTCCATTCCTCATATTATGAATTTGGGAAAAAAAAATCATGTATTCAAAAAAAAAATAATCAGATGTGTTCTTGAATTTGGAAAAGAATGCAAGGTTCTTCATGTACTCAATCACAAGGAGAGGAATGAAAAAAGAATAAAATAGAAACGGAAAAAAAAGTAAAATACCTTAATCCGGCGACAATTAGTTGAATTGTAGATGAACGAAAGATATGAGCTTCACTTTTTGAGGAAAAGAAAGAGAAACAGTTTGTGGGTAAAGAGAATGAGATATAGAGCAGGCGAAGAATAAAATACCATTTGAAACATGCGTGTATACAATTTTGGAACCAATTAACTTATATGGTGTGAGATCCACAAATTTTGATTATTGAAAAAGGTTGCTAATTTTGATTATCCAAAGCCCAAAATTTGATTATTTTTAAGAATGTTGCTAAGTTTGATTATATCATTGTGAGCCATTTTTTATACCAACATTGTTAACTTTAAAAATAATTTGCTTTTGATTATACCACTGTGAATGACCTAAATATAGGCCCCCACAGAATCTTAATATATTATTCTTCTTCTTTTTTGATCCGCGAATCTTAATATATTCGAATTGGCCTTTTCGCATGAGAATTTTGGAGCTCGATACAACGACAATACTCAGAAACTAACTCCATCGAGATCAATCCGTTTAACACTACAATTAGAACACTGATACAAAAAATATACATCTTGGTCACGAATTAATTTAATCATGCCCAATACTCAGAAACTAACTCCATTGACATGCAAAATTTCAAGCACCACTCTCTAACCCTAAAACAGCCGCCACACTTTCTCTTATTATTCTCCTCCTCTCTCCCCCTTGTGTTTATACCCAACTTTGGGCGGCGGGAGGGAAGGAATCAATCTCTGCCTTCGGATCTGGTTTCCCCTTCCCCTTCTCTACCCATTCCACTTGCCGTTCGTCACCACTCCGCTCGCCGTCAGTGGCTTCTTGAGTCGTCGGCTTCAGAGCTTTGATTGATAGGGAGTTAGACAAGAGAAGGGTTGCTCAATGGTGGAGGGGAGTGTATGTTTTATTTTATTTTGTTTTGTTTTGTCCGGATTCAGACCGGTGGGTTGTTGATTTCCATCGGTTTTTGATGTTATCTTTGCTATGGAGCTTCGCCATCCCGAGGCGTCTGGTGTCTGGGTACTATAGCTTTTGCCATGGATTCTTTTCACACTTCCTATCATACCTGGGATGTCAAGGTACTCCTAGGTTATAGCAGTTCCATGTTCTCCTAAGCTCATGCAGGTGTCCAAACTGCACACGGTGGAGTATGTCAAGTAGAAATATACCTAGGTGAGTTTATTTCATACGGAGGGCTACTAACTGCTATATAGGCTGAAGGTAAAACAGATCAATAGTTGACATAACAGAGGGCAAGTAGTCTCTTCGAAAAAACAAAGATAAAAATGTAGATTAGGACAACTCAAGGGAAAGGAAGTGTGGAGACAAAGCCCATAAGTCACACCAGAAATGAATTGGTTCTTTCTTAGGCTTGTAAAACTTCAAAATCAAATAACCAGCATACGAAAATACCATCGAAGAAAATTGCATCAGATACACTAACCTAGATGATTGTTACTGAAGCATATAACATGTTGACTCTGTACAAAACTTGCTGGGCCATTCCATAAGCTTCTCAAAAAGCCGTTACAAAAGGGGAGGCATACGTCAGATAAGGTCATCACTACAGCTAGGTCAACAAAAATATGATACAATTACAATTCCTGGTTCAGTGCCCTCCTGCAAAGGAGAACGGATATCTGGAAGATCGGAACTTTTAGAGAAATGAAGCCAACAATGATGGCCAAAAGGCTAATGACCATTACTTTAGGAGGAGCCAAGGCTAAAACCACAAATACAAATATGGTTGGAGGAATACACATCAAGATTGCTCCAGTTGTACCTACCGGAACCTTATATGGCCGAGATGCTGTTGGGTATTTCACCCTTAATGTCACAGAGCAAGGAACTCCATAATCATTCCAAAACAGTATAAGAAGTTCTCTGCCGCCATGATCTCTTGAAAGATCAACCACGACAGCAGAACTACACCCGATGCAGAGAATAAAATCCCAATAAGAGGAGTTTCGTACTTAGATCTCTTGGCGAAAAACTCAGGAAGCATTCCTTGTTCTGCCATTCCAAGAAGTTGGAATGAGTCACTGCTCATTTCGGCTACAAACATCCCCATATAAGAGAGCGGCTGCAGCTTGGACCCAAAATCTCAACCACACTCTGCCAATCATTTGAGCGATATCTGAGAAATACCCATCACTCCATCGTTCACAGTGAAGTGGAACAGCTCCTGTACCGATTAGAAGGGGAAAGAAGTACCCCCAAATGACCCAGATAAGAGCATAAAAGAGAGCTCTCGGGAGAGTTCTACTGGGATTTTCCACCTATCCAGCCAAAGTACTAATTGAATCCCAATAGTTCAAATTCCAAAAGAGAGTGTTTAAGTACAGACCGCAATCCACGGTGTGCAAGTCTACCACAGACCATCTTGAAGGCTTTAGTTTAGGAATCGCGACGAGTCCCATAACCACAAAAGGTAGGATTGAAAACACCCCTAGCAATATCACAACCCATCCCACTACGGTTAAACCCCTATAGTTCATATAGGTGAGTGCCGTAGTCAAAGTCAGAATAGCTATCACTCTGGGGAACCCACCTTCTAATTGCGGAACGGATGATTTTAGGTAGTCAAGAAATAAAACTGGGTATAGTGCGTTGTCGATTACCCCACTTAGCCATTTCATCCAACCGAGTTGAAAGCCCCAGAAGGGACCGAAAGCTGATGAAACCCAAACAACATAACCTGCATTTTCAGGGAACATGGTACCCAATTCAGCAGTTATTAAAGCTTCAGGAACACTCCATACAAAGGGGAACAGCAGAAAGCTGAGGAAGGCAAAAAGAGGACCGGCTGCCTTCACACTGTCTTCGACACCGAATGGACCCCCTGATACCTCGTAGAAGATCAGGAAAACAAGAGGCACAATCGAAAGCTTTTTGAAGTTTTCTAACCTGGGAGAAGATCCTTCCCCCACAGATTCATATTCGGCATTATTGCGGTCTCGCATTTGAGTAGATGATTGTTTTGTTGACGAAGCCCTTTGTTTCTGCAGACACAGACATTTTGCAAACTTTATTAAGCAAATAATGGTTCCCTCAGTTTGAAATACTACAAGAAGCAAAACAAACCAAGCCTTGCGTCCCAAACACTTGGGTTAGTTCACATGAAGCCTTTTTTGCAGTTATTTGCTCTATCAAAGGCTAGATGGGTTATATCTTTTGAGGAACTCTATCTCACGTGATTTCCTTGGGCAACTTCTTGTGTCAATTACGTTTGCTCCTTTCCATAAGATTTTCATTTCTGTTGCATCTAGTTGCAAGAATCCTAACAAACAAAGATAATAAGATTCCTTATGGGTTTGATTTTGTCAGAATTGGGGACTATCTTTCTTTCTCTGTTGACAAGGGGTTTCGGGGGTTGAAGCCCAGTTATCTGGAGCCGATCCTGGTGCATGCAGTCCACATCCCTCATATAGACCAGTTAAAACTTTTCTTTTTTGATCGGCTAGACCAGTTAGAACTTAGTGCATACTAGTTTACTAGCTAACAAGGATAATATCATAATACTGATTGCTCTTCGATCTTATCCTTATGCAAGATAACGTACTCCCAATTTACTGAAATGCGTTTTTCACTATTTCTGCAGCCCAACAGAACCAACCATGCAGCTAAGGCTTCTGTGGGATATGACCACAATCATACACTTACCGAATCTTAGAGTGGGTTAGACTATGTTCAAATTCAATTAAAATGAGCAGACCTCATACTTGATTTTCTAGTTTGAATAGAAAAGAAACAAGCCATGCTTGAGCGACAACCAAGCACACAATCATATGATCCCAATTGTAATTAACTATTTCCTTCATCATTTTGACAGTTCCAATATGAATCCCAAGGGGGTGGTTGAGTTGAAGCATTGAGGCTTTTACTTTCTAAGTTGGTTGAGTGAAACCATCACAAAAACACAAGGGGCTTATTAGACTCGACTCTCACGGCAATAAAAAAAAAAAATCCACAAGGCCATAGGAACTAGGTTTGAACTTTGAACTATAACTTTATGTCCCTCCAATCTGGAGATGTGCATAAAGCTGGCCAAAAAATGTGGTTCCAATATTGGAATGATATATTTTCTTCACCACTTTACCAGTTCCAATATGGCGGCAAAGCCACCAATGAGGGGTTGGTTTAGTGCGGGAAATTCGGACTTGGTTGAACAAGGCCCAAGTCCCATAGCCCCTTATTAGGGCTAAACACACTTGTAACACCATCCACATTGGATCCCAAACAAATTGGGGAGACCTTAGCTTCGGTCACCATGTATGTGCATTGGATCCCAAACAAATAGTGGTGCGGTGTGACGAAATAGTGGTGCGGTGTGACGAGGCAATACTCTCTGGCAGGGGCGGGGTAATGGGTTGGTCACCTTACCTCCACATCCCTTTTGTAAGGGTAAGCTAAAACTAAAACCACTAAGCTGTGTTTCTCTCCTTTTTTTTTTTCCTCCCATATGCTAATTGAATTACTCTTTAACCGGAGGCAAAACACAAACAAAATTTACCAAATCAAAATTGAGATAGTAACAAACACAATCAAAACATAACAGAGCCTACATTTTATTATAATCAGCATTTTGTGGGAATAAGATGCAAGGAAAAAGAAACTTGGGTTTGAATTTTTTTTTTTTTACCTCTGCTGAAGATTAATGGGGCCAAGAGTTCCACACGCCGTACATTGAGAAGTTAGAGAGAGAGAGACAGAGAGAAGACAGATATGTGAGCGTGAAAAAACTAACCATTGAAGCGGTGGGGATGGAGGGTTGCGCAAGTGGCGCGGTGCTAGTGTAGCATTACGGCTTGCAGACTGATCTTACGAGTGGCCCACCACGCGTCAGCTTCGCCAGATACCGCAAACTTCTCAGTTGACTAAAGAAATCACCGCTTGGTTAAATCAGAGAGAGAGAAGGAGAGAGAGAGAGAGAAACGTGTAGTACTATAAATAACTAGTAGCACGTAAGCGCTGCGAACGACTCGAGTTTTGCTGTGTTCGAGTTTGGCTTATTTCAGAACAGACCAAAACTCAAGCTCGAGTTTGACTCGATTTTAAACGAACTGAGCACTTAATGAGTCAAGCTTGATCAATTTACTAAGCAAGTCTCTATAGACTATAAACGAGCTGATACTACTATTTTCCAAAATATTTGGATAAAAACAAAAACTTTTACTTTTTCAATTCGTCTCGTTAAGACGAATCAATAATTCATAAAAATTTGACTCAAATTAACAGACAGAAAAAATTTGAATAAAAACAACATGTGCACTTTTTTTAAAATTAAAAAAAGTATTAGTGGAACACCACGTAAGTGTTGGGAAACCGAATCCCCAAGACCCAGTAATGACGCGTACAGATTAGACAACAAAAATTGTAAAACCCTATAAAACGGAATTAGGGTTCTACCTCAACTCCCTGCGACACGAACGCTGGTTGAACTTGTTATAGCACGTCTTGCTATAAACCACGAATACTGCTCGACCGTACCTTACGATCTTCTATCGTATTCCCTGCACGTCTAGAACACGAACCAAGTGTGGACTCTTTCGTGATCTGTTTGCTCTCTCTAAACCTACCTCTATTTACTGAATAATAGAAAAACATCCTCCTGACCTAAAGAGCATAACGTGTATATATAGAGCTACGATAGGGACCTAAGGAGTAATAAGTCTGGGCTCCCAGTGTAAATAAGAAAACTTAATCCCACCAGGATTCTATTTCTTATTTCACTAATTATAATTCACCCCACTACAGAATTATAATTGCACTCCCGTCCTTATCTCAATTATATTACGAGCTCCATGATATTAAATACTCATTAATCTCCCCACGTTAAGATTACAGATACCCGTTGATTAAAATAAATTACTAACAATCTCCCACTTAATCAACATCTTAACTTGAGACTATCCGCTTAACTTATTCGATATGTCGGATACAAATATCCACCTGCAGGGTTTGACATAATCGAAACTTATAAACTTACTCAAGGGGTATCATCAATCTCTATCGGGACGTGGATTCCATTAATAATTAATAGTTGTCATATACATAATGTTGCTACCCAATTCACCGAGACTATTGACCGTACAAAGATCTCACTCTTTAATGAATCAAAGTCAACAACATTAAATATATACTTCTAATAATTATCTTTGAATTAAGAGCATAAGCATTCATAATAACCATGAGATTCCAATTGTCTTATAAAGTTAGTATAAAGACAATTACCTCAATACGGTCCCGTTCAATACACACAAAGTATACTAGCACAATGAGTTGGAATTAACACCATTCCCTGTAGTCAAGAAAAACCTACTAAAATATTGTGATACAGTCCTACCGATGGTGTGTCAAATTCCATCTAAGACTGTGAACCATAACTTATATTCCACAAGAACCGATGATCCAATCTTCTGTGTGTAAGCCGTACTCTACACACTGAATTATCTACTATGTAGAATAAAAGACACACATGCACAACATACAAAAGTATCATGCAAATATTGCCCATAAAAGATTCTCATCAAAAATGGATAAAACTGATTAATAATTAAATATTAATCCATCATATAAAAACATAACTTTTACATAATCTCCTAACAAACTCCCACTAAGACTCAAAACCATACTGCCATGCATCTCACTCCCATTCCTTCTATGTGACTATCAAAAGTCTTAGCTAGTAAGCTCTTCGTAAAAGGATCTGTCAGGTTATTCGCTGATGCAATCTTGGTCACAGCAACATCACCTCTCTGTACGATCTCTCGAATCAGATGATACTTACGCTCAATGTGTTTGCCCTTCTTGTGAGTCCTTGGCTCCTTCGAATTAGCAACTGCACCGCTATTGTCACAATAGAGTGTAATGGCTGATTGCACTGAAGGGACCACTTCCAGATCCAACAAAAAGTTTCTAAGCCAAACAGCCTCCTTGGCTGCTTCAGAAGCTGCCACATACTCTGCCTCCATGGTAGAATCAGCAATGCAAGATTGTTTGATACTCCTCCAACTTATAGCTCCACCTCCCAAGGTAAACACATATCCTGAGGTAGACTTTCTGGAATCCCTATCTGACATGAAGTCTGAGTCTGTGTACCCATGAGGTACCAGACTATCTGACTGGAACACCAACATATGATCTCTAGTTCTTTTCAGATACTTGAGTATATGTTTCACTGCAGTCCAATGTTCTTGCCCTGGATTAGACTGAAATCTGCTAACCATGCCAACGGCAAAGCAAATATCAGGTCTAGTACACAACATAGCATACATAAGGCTTCCTACTGCCGAGGCATAAGGAACTGCCTTCATTTTCTCCATCTCTTCAGGTGTTTTAGGACACTGATCCTTGGATAGATTGATTCCATGTCTAAAAGGGAGGAACCCTTTCTTGGAATCTTGCATGCTAAAACGGGCTAGAATGACATCGATATAAGTAGCTTGTGATAAGCCCAACATCCTATTCTTGCGATCTCGTATAAGTTTAATCCCTAGGATGTGACTAGCTTCTCCCAAGTCCTTCATTTCGAATTGGCCGGATAACCACACTTTCACTGAAGATAACACTCTCACATCGTTTCCGATGAGCAGGATATCATCGACATATAGTACTAAAAACACTACAATTTTTCCGTTGCGCTTCTTGTACACACATGACTCATCCGGACATTGATTAAAACCAAAAGACTTGATTGCTTGATCAAAACGAATGTTCCAAAATCTAGATGCCTGCTTAAGCCCATAAATAGACTTCTTAAGCTTGCACAACATGTGCTCCTGACCTTTTGCTATGAATCCATCTGGTTGCACCATATAGATACACTCATCCAGATTTCCATTAAGGAACGCGGTCTTTACATCCATTTGCCAAATCTCGTAATCGAGATGAGCCGCAATGGATAAGAGAATCCGAATGGACTTAAGCATGGCTACTGGCGAAAAAGTTTCCTCATAATCGATCCCTTCTTTCTGAGTATACCCTTTCGCAACAAGCCTAACTTTGAAGGTATGCACCTTCCCGTCCGCCCCTCTCTTCTTCTTATAGATCCACTTGCACCCAATGGGTTTAATCTCTTCAGGTGGTTCTACAAGATCCCAGACCCGATTAGAGTACATAGACTCCATCTCTGATTTCATAGCCTTTTGCCAAAGTTCCACATCTTTATCTTGAAGTGCCTCATTGTAGTTACAGGGTTCAGCATGTTGATCATCAGGGATCATTTCAAAAAACTCTCCCAACAACGTATACCGACTGGGTGGAACAGTAACCCTCCCACTACGACGAGGTACCGATGTGTCAATAGGTGCCTCTACAAATATCTCTTGTGGCATTTCCTCCTGCACTATTGGTGGTAAAGAAGTTTGTGCCGGTCTCTCTCCTCTCAATTCTTCTAGAACAATTTTACTTCTGGGTTTGTGGTCTATCACATAGTCCTCTTCTAAGAATCGGACATTAGTGCTAACAATGACCTTCTTATCCGCAGGACTATAAAACAGTCCACCTCTCGTTCCTCTAGGGTACCCCACAAACAAGCAAACTTCTGTTTTTGATTCCAACTTATCTGCGTTCTCATTCAGCACATGTGCTGGACTACCCCAAACCCGAACATGCTGGAGACTAGGTTTGCGCCCAATCCATAGTTCTGTGGGTGTAGATGGTACTGACTTAGATGGTACCAAGTTAAGAATATACGCTGCTGTTTCTAGTGCATGTCCCCCAAAACGAAATTGGTAAATCTGAATAACTCATCATTGATCTTACCATATCCATAAGAGTCCTATTCCTTCTCTCTGCTACACCATTTTGTTGTGGCATACCTGGAGCTGACAATTGGGATGTAATCCCTTCAGCTGACAAGTAGTCCCTAAACTCTCCCAAGAGGTATTCACCACCACGATCAGATCGTAGTGTCTTGAGACATTTACCCAAACGCTTTTCCGTTTCCGCCCTATACTCCCTGAATTTCTCAAAGCATTCGGACTTACGATGCATCAAATAAATGTATCCATACCTTGAGTAATCGTCAATAAAAGTGACAAAGTACTCAAAATCACCTCTAGCTTGGATATTCATAGGCCCACACAAATCAGAGTGAACCAATTCTAACGGCTCTTTGGCTCTATATCCTTTTGCTGAAAAAGGCATTTTGGTCATCTTACCTTCCAAACATGATTCACAGACTGGAAGTTCCTTAACTTCTAATGAACCTAAAGGTCCATCTCTAACCAGTCTAGAAATCCTATTCAGATTAATATGACCAAGACGTAAGTGCCAAAGATACGTTTGGTTCAATTTCGAAGGCTCTTTTCTCTTACATGGTAAATTATTAGTGTTATTCAATTCATGCAGTTGCACTGTAGGAAATATAGGATTTATAATGTAGAGATCATCCACCAATGAACCAGAACAGATAAAACGTTTATTTAACTTAATAACCACAGAGTCACTAAAATAAACCAAATATCCATCCTTTATTAACTTAGAAACTGAAACCAAGTTTCTTCTAATAGTAGGAACATAAAGACAATCTCTCAAAATTAAACTCCTATTACTACTAAAATTTAAAAAAATATTTCCTACTGCAACTGCTGCCACTCTCGTAGCATTTCCCATATGTAGATAAATCTCCCCATCACTGAGTCTTCTGGTTTCTTGGAACCCCTGCAATGAATTGCAAACATGATTAGTGGCTCCCGTATCTACACACCAGGTATTGGTAGATAACACCGCTAAACATGATTCAACAACTAGTGAAAAAGATTTACTTTGTTTGTTCACTTTATTGAGAAAAACCGGACATTCCTTCTTCCAGTGTCCTTTCTGCTTGCAGTGAAAACACTTGCCCGTAGGCTTTTTCACTCCACCTTGAGGCGCATGAACTGCCTCCACAACCTTTTTCTGAGACTTATTCTGCTTCTTCTTGCCTTTCGGCTTAGAAGTAGAAGCCTTCTCAGCCACTAGCACTGATGGTGGTTTCTTCGCAACCAAAAGACCCTTAGCTGCTTGGAGTTCCTTAAGAAGTTCCGCCAAAGATAAATGCATTTTGTTCATAGAATAAGTCAGGCGAAACTGCTTAAAACTCTCAGACTGCAGTGAGTTGAGAACGAAATCGATCTGGGTTTCCCCATCAATTTCAGCTCCAAGGATCTCTAGTTCATTAAGAAGAGCTATCATCTTTAGAACATGATCCCTAACCGGGGTCCCTTCAACATGGGTGATGCTCACCAATTCTTTCATAGCAACTAGCCTTGCTGCCCGATTCTGATCCCCAAACATTTTTTTGAGGTTCAGCATCATATCAGAAGCAGTTTCCATAGCTTGATGCTGATGTTGCAATATATTCGACATAGAAGCCAAAATATAACACCGCGCCATCTCATCAGCCTTAACCCAATCTTTATAAGGCTTTGCTTCCTGTTCTGTGGCATTTTCTTCAGGTATAAGAGGGCACGCCGTAGTAAGCACATATTTGTGGCCCTCAGCAGTTAACACAATATTCAAGTTTCTTTTCCAGTCAACATAGTTTGGTCCAGTAAGTTTATTTTCTTTGAGAATAATGGCAAGTGGATTGAAAGAGCCCATTTTTGAATCTGAGAATCAAATAACATAACAATCAATTATGAAGGGCAATAAAAATTTTGAATTTCATTTTAATATTGGTTCCCTCTACCACATGTTAAAAGAAAAACATTGGCAACCCTACACACCGTGAAGAGCATGCCTCGATGGGAAGTCTCTACTCTTTATCATTCGTGTAGATAGGCATAACCTTTTAATTTTACTATCTAGACACTATACCGTGCCAAGCAAAATTAAATAGCCAATATAACTTCGGTCCTATAAATAATAATAGTGACTCAGATGGTGAGGATACTATTATTTACAGCTAAGTGTATACCATTACCTAGCCCCATGACCCATTGTTCCGTTATGAATTACCTCAGATGGTGTAGTAATTCACACAACAATCACCATAGACCTATCCTTTAAGGAAGTCTGTACCGATGAGGGCATAATTAATTTTGCCCGATGGGGGGGAATGTTCTAAAACCATCACACAAAATTAATTACATCATCTACATACTAGTAATGGAGACCGTGGGATTTATAAAAATAAACTCCCTCTCCCACTTAGTTATTTAAAAAAAATTTTGTGAGGGTTATCAAAAATTTTAAGTTTGCAAAAAACGTGATCTAGGTCAAAAGTCATATATTACCATGTTGTCCCAATATGGTAAACTATCACATATGCAAACAATCATAGAAACATGCATAAACATAATTTAGGAAACATAATAAAATATGCATCCCAACTATTATGGTCAAAGATGCAATCCTTGAGCAACAAGGAATCCTTCCAATCTTGAAATCCTTAAGCAATAAGGAGTCCTTCCAAACTTGAAATCCTTCGGCTATACTTGTGTAGAAGATTTAGATAGTTTGAATCAATCAAGAAAACCAAAATCCAACCGTGCTTAGGCAAGAAATTTCGGATTTAACATATTCCCGCGTAAACTGCACAGCCTTCAGTATTTTGGCCATATCTTCTTCATCTGACCTCCAATTGAAGTGATTCAAATTGGGTTGGATTCGAAATTCAATTATCTACAACTTTCGTGAAGAACAGATTTTCTGATTCCAATGTTTACTGGGTCGAAATAGCCCTGCAATCAGACCCTACGAATCTGGAAAAAAACTGTTGCGAGCCAAATAACTTGAATCTTTTGTATCTACCATCTTCGATCTCCGAATAACCGTCGAATGCTATTACAATCGAAGAAACATACAAATATCGATCTTATGCCTCCATTGGAGTTCACATGCTACGTTAATTATTACAACCACGAAAAATAATCGTGGCACCCAATAAATAACACATGCTACGTTAATTATTACAACCACGAAAAATAATCGTGGTACCCAATAAATAACAATAACCACGAAAAAATTATCGTGGGATCCAATCACATAAAACCAATAAAAATCATGTGACCATAATAGCTGGGTAAGAACGCTGCAAAACAAGGGTTAACACAGTTCTACGTTCTACCCTCTATAACTTACGGACAACATGGCTTGTTTAATCCATACGCGTGATTACAGCCTGCTCTGATACCACTGTTGGGAAACCGAATCCCCAAGACCCAGTAATGACGCGTACAGATTAGACAACAAAAATTGTAAAACCCTATAAAGCGGAATTAGGGTTCTACCTCAACTCCCTGCGACACGAACGCTGGTTGAACTTGTTATAGCACGTCTTGCTATAAACCACGAATACTGCTCGACCGTACCTTACGATCTTCTATCGTATTCCCTGCACGTCTAGAACACGAACCAAGTGTGGACTCTTTCGTGATCTGTTTGCTCTCTCTAAGCCTGCCTCTATTTACTGAATAATAGAAAAATATCCTCCTGACCTAGAGAGCATAACGTGTATATATAGGGCTACGATAGGGACCTAAGGAGTAATAAGTCTGGGCTCCCAGTGTAAATAAGAAAACTTAATCCCACCAGGATTCTATTTCTTATTTCACTAATTATAATTCACCCCACTACAGAATTATAATTGCACTTCCGTCCTTATCTCAATTATATTACGAGCTCCATGATATTAAATACTCATTAATCTCCCCACGTTAAGATTACAGATACCCGTTGATTAAAATAAATTACTAACAGTAAGTTCAGGACCTAATCCTAATGAAATTCTACCTCTTATGCCTACATAAACACGCTCCATAACACCATTACAAGTATGCTTCTCTCGTTCATCAATTACTTCTTGAATACTCTCTACTTCAATTCACTACAAATAGACTAAATTTAAGCATCGCAAGGTGTTGGTTGGAATCACACCGGTATTATTAGTTCTTACGTATAGGTCCGAAGATCGAGGGCTTGTGCAACTGATTCATCATTAATATACCAATATATATTTCTTAACTTACCGAAAATTACAATTCATATTGCATAGTACTAAAATAACTAGCTAGATGGCTACATCAGATTGTGCTGTGTGATGAAATAGGAAAATTGGAGACATTATCGAGTATTTCTAACCACAACGGTTGTGGTTGCTTTGTTTGGTTTGTGATTTGAGTAGTATTTTGGATAATGAGTGGAGAGAGTAATGATTAGAGTGAGAAGTAAAAAGTGGAGAGAGATATAGTGAGAAATGAGAGTAATGATTGAAAAGTTAGAGAGAGAAAAGAAAATAATGATTGAGTTGAGAAATATTTTTTGAGTAAAGTAGTAAAATGAACAAGACAACATCTCTATGGTGGCCCTTGAAATATGGAGAATTATCATAAATGCTTTTGGAGCACCCACCACGTGGTGTTCCAAAGGCTTTCTCCATCACACGTTAGTGTGGATTTTATCAAAAAGTGTGCGATTTTTACATTAGGATGTGTTCCATTAACACAAATAAGTTATTTTTCAAATAAGCACTTATTTTTTGAATTAAAAGTAAATATTGTAAGGAAATGATTTGTCTCGTAAAACGAAAAATAATACAATAAATATTTAAAAAATAAAAACCTTAAACGGAGCCATGCATGCGTGGTTAAATACCCTAAAACTTTGAACTCCTAATCTATTTTATATTCCTTTTTCGACCAAAAAAGAAGAAGAAAAAGATAGCGAGAACGAATCCTGCTAACTACACATACATCTGTGTACAGATTGTGCATAGATTTTATTGTGTGATCCACTATGGGTCTCACACAAATGATCCAAGCCATTTATTAGATGTAAAATATTTTTTCAAGGGTCCTTGCAAAAAATAAGCTCAATCTAATACCTATAGGTGCTCGATCCAATCATCTAAAATTTCATTCAGATTTTCGGGTAATGAAGAATTAGATGATTAGATCAAGCACCTATAAATCTTGGACTGAGCTGATTTTTTACAAAAACCTTTGAAAAAATATTGTACATTTAACGAACGGCTCGAATCATTTGTATGAAACCCATGGTGGGCCCCATAATAAAATCTGTGCACAATTTGTCTATGTGGACTGATTTACCCTTTTTTTTTTATCCTCAGAGAGCTACAATTGAAACAGATTTTTATTGTGCTTCGGATTACAATTGAGCAGATGTCAACCGCGGAACGCACCCCAGCGCTCCACGGGACCCATAAAATTTTCATACCCAGCTGTTCACCTCCCATTGTTTCTAAAAATGCCAGGGGTACATATGAAATGTAAATATTATGTACATATCAATTTTGTGGGGCCCATCTCGGGTCCCACAAAGATGATTTAAACCACCCATTATTTTTCAAACATTTTTTTTATGGAGCCCTGTAAAAAATCAGCACAATCCGATATCGATAGGATTTTTTCTTAATTTGTGGAGGCGAAACTACTTAACTGCTTAGTTTCGCCCCTACAAATTCAGAAAAAATCCTTACCGATATCGGGTTGAGCTGATTTTTTACAAGGCTTCATAAAAAGATGTTTTAAAAATAATGAATGGTTCGAATCATCTTTGTGGGACCCGAATTGAGCCCCACAAAATCTATATGTACATTGTATGTACATATTGTATGTATCAATAGCAACACTCCATTGTTTCACCGACACCAATCCTATGACCATGTTGGTTTCGGAATTTTTATTTTGGAATTTTGGGTAATGAGAAAGGAGAGATAAATAGAGAAATAAGAATAATAATTGAGAGAAAATTTATTAGAGATCATGAGTAAAAAAAAAATCTCAAAATTTAAAATCCCAAAACGAATATGATCTATGTGATGGCGTATCGATTCACACTCAATGAGAATTGATATAAACACGAATCAAATCGTTGGAGTTTGTGTTGGGTGGGTCCCTACTTTGGTGGATTACAAGGACTCTTTAATAGGCCTTGTTCCACTAAGGCCTCGTTTCGGAACGTAAAATAAGTACTTATTTTTTAAGAAGACAATTTCAAGTTCAAAAATAATGTGTTTACACAAATAATTTTCCTACCAATATGAATATTGTTTAATAAATCTCATCAAGATCTTTAATACGGTGCAAAAAAAAATTAAAAAATTATTTTTCATTTACATTATTTTTTAGTTTGAAAATGTGAAATAAACTGCTTATTTTTAAAGAAAGCTTCTGAAACGGAGCCTAAGACTCTCATTTTTTTAAATACTTAATTTTGTTTTACAAGACATGTTTTCTTGTTGGGAAAAAATATACGGAATTTTCCACAAGTAAATCACGAAGGAAATAGATATATGCAGTGAATGAAATCCGAGATGCGCAAACCACAACCAAACGAACACAAGGAATTTTTACGCGGTTCCCCAAAATCGAGGTACGTCCACGAGACCGGAGTCCGATTCCACTATCAACAAATGTTCTTACAAATAGGTTTACAAAGAGATGCAAGATCTCACAAACACCCTAAGGTGTATCCAACAATCACCAATACAAAAGAGGAAAGAACTCACCAAATTAATGAACAAAAACCATCCAATAGTAGCTGGAAATGGAGAGCCCGAACAAAGCACAAAACAGCCCCAAAGTTCACAAAACCTGCCGAGAAAAATGCTTCTTCACAATACTCACCTTTAATTTAAAAAATAATTACTTTTAAAAAAAATAAATAATTATTTTAATTAAGATCTTGACCTAAGTCATACGAAGTATATTACATTTGGAGTGATCTTACTCCTTTTTGGAATGGCAAAGGAAAAACTTGTAATTACCGTTTGTGGGATTACAAAAGGAATCGGAGACTTTTCCCGTCCTTACTCTTTTCCTTCTTTAAATTTCAGTAAGTCCATGAAGCATGATACCAACTCATGCTCCAAAATATGATGCTGACGTGGCAGGGTAGGTCCCACGTCAGAGGGAAAAAAACAAGATCTGGTTCTCTCTCCCCTCTCTCCCTCTTCACCAATCCTCCCATGGATGCCCCTCTCCTGCTTCCCTCGACCCTCTCCACTCGCCCACCCACAACCCTCTCCCATCCGTTCAAACGCATTTTCAGCTCATTCGGAAGTCAAAAGGCCTCCGTTTATTTATTTATTTATTTTCACGTGATTTTCCACTTTCATACTCTTAAACGCATTTAAGATCCCTAGCTCTACAAAATTCCACTAGTTTAAGTTCACAATTTGGTTTGTCTGACGCGTTTGGCCTGTTGTGCTGTTTTTCGAGTCGACTTGGTGTTCGGACTCGTGTGCCTGATCCGAGTTTTGGATAAAGAAACCTAGGTTTTTGTTTTGGAATCCGCAAATGCGGGTGGGAGTCGGTTATGGGTGGGCGGGTTCGTGGAGGGGGTCGAGGGAAGCTGGAGGGGCATCCATGGGAGGATTGGTGAAGAGGGAGAGAGGGGAGGGAGAACCAGATTAGGGTTTTTTTTTTTTCCCTTTCTACTGACGTGGGACCCACCCCACCCCGCCCCGTCACATTAGCTTCTGTGTTTAGAGCATGAGTTAGTATCATGCTCCTTAGACTTATTGTTTAAATTTGGGTTAAATTTTGATCAAAAACTCATTTTGGGTAGGAGCAACTCTAATGGCGAAACCCTATTTTAATCCAAATTTATTATTTTTAAAATATCCAATGGTGTATAGGTAAATAAGTGAGAGGAGACAATCAGTCAAAACCTGAGGTGCGCGCTCTCTCTTTAATTTTCCTGCCCGTTTTCTGAAAAAAGTAGAGGACGGACTTGTATAACTACAGTATCCTAATCCCTTCAGAATCCAAAACCTTTCCAATTTGAATTTAATTAGGACACCCCACTTTAGGCCATCCACAGTGGTATAATCAAATGTTAATTGTTTTTAAAGTTAACAATGTTTGTGCAAAAGATGACTCATAATGATATAATCAAATTTAGCAACATCCTTAAAAATAATCAAATTTTAGGTTTTGGATAACCAAAACTAGCAACATTTTTCAATAATCAAAAGCATTTTTAAGCTTTGGATAACCAATTTTAGGCTGTGGACCCCTTATTTTAGTTATGGACTAGAAGCGACCATTGTGAACCTCAACATTGGTAAGCTTAACAACCTCTTAAATGAATAATCAAAAGCTGATGTGTCAACTTTTGGTTATCCATTTTTGATTATATCATTGTGGATGGCCTAATCGTCAAGCCAGTAACTCAACTTCTCCCCTCTATAACCCGATCCAATTCCGATATGGGTTTTGGATTCAAACTCAATCAAATCCAGTTTCGATTTTGATTTCCCTATCAATATTGTACCCCTCCTTGTGCAATTGAAGTGGTTGCTAAGTGATAGACACTATGTACTTTCACTCATTTTGATAGAGCTTAAAATCTCACTATAACTACAACAAGAGAAAAGCTTATTCACGGAGGGGCCGTAAATAAGTTTTACGGCGCTCAATCTCGGTCGTCCAAAAGTGTTTGGGATGATTTGGATTAAAAACAATCTATTAACTGTTGTTTTTAATCTATTACCGTTAATAGATTATTTTAAATCTGAATCGTTCAAAATACTTTTAAACGGTCAAAATTGAGCTATAACAAACATTAATGTTGAGCTTTGCTGAGGAGGGAAAAAATTAAAGGACCTCCCTCCTAGCTTCCTCATATCCATGGCATCAATCACTCCAACCAAAACCCAATGAATCCAAAACTTTGGCATAGAGATGGTCCAAGAAAAAAGAAAGAAAAATGCCAGAATACATGAAATTACTTCACGAATAAGAACATGAAAGAGAAATGAACGATCAAGAACACTTTCAAGTACCATATCAATCCTCCAAAAGAAACGAAACTCCAAGGGTTGGCCAAGTAGTCTTGACTTGAGATTTAAGGCATGTTCGATTTGGGTCTCTAGACCAAAACTCTCTCTGCGCACGGTTCCCAAAAACTTTTCTCTTTAATTATTACTCTTATTTTTCTTTCTATCTCTCTTCCTCCCAAATCCAAAATCCCCAACCAAACAAGCCAAGGTGTTTGTTCCATCTTAAAATCTTATGTTTGATTCTCCTTACTAATAATTTTTGGGGCCACCTCACCCTCACGAGTAAGAGTGTGAAACGACTGTGGAAGGGTTATATGAATTAGTATGAGGTGGACGCAAGTTGATCCAGGAAATCCTGTATTAAAAAAAAAAAAAGAAATGAAAAAAAAAGATTCTCTAAAACTTTAGCCCAAACATGACCACACCACATAGGGCCACAACTGGACAGATGTCCACCACAAAAGCACACCCATTGTTTCACGCGCCCATGCTATGTGACTCCCGCGTCGGCGCACAATATTGTAGGATTAATTGATAAAACAAATATTCATATATATTGTATACAAGATGAATCATTAGTTGAAAAATACAATCAATCTTGTATCCGATTACCATAAAATATGTGGGACAAAAATGAGAATTGGAGTAAGAAGTAGTTAAGTATAATAGCACTCGTCTACTGTAGCGCTCAATTTCACTGTTAGTCTCGGTAATCAATGGTCCGAATTTTACCTGATAAAAAAAAGGGTCCAGATTTTAAAAGGATCTGAAAGATTTCTTGTAAGAGATTAAATTCTTTCTAATGGCGGTAGAAAATCCTACCTTTCCGCCACCACTTTTTTCGGTCTTATTGTATGTTTATTATTGATCTGAACCGTTCACCTTATAAACCCCACATAGTAGTGTATTAATGC
This sequence comes from Rhododendron vialii, assembly GCF_030253575.1. Lineage (NCBI taxonomy): Eukaryota > Viridiplantae > Streptophyta > Magnoliopsida > Ericales > Ericaceae > Rhododendron > Rhododendron vialii. Next base: position 6,543,883 of record NC_080561.1, on the reverse strand, counting down.
AAAAAATAAACTTGATCGGATATTGATAGGAGTATTAAAAAATAAATTTTATTTTCTCAAATGGACAGTTTATTATTATTATTATTGACAGAAATCAGATTGTCCATTTTATAAACCAAAATTTAAATTTTAATATATTTATTGACTTCCAATTAAGCTGATTTTTCCCATAGCAATAATATACTACGGGTGAAAAAGTAGAGTTTTACATTAGCAATGGATAAAATTTATTCTCTTCTTTTAAACTCTGAACCGTCGAAAATACTTTTGGACCGTGAGATTGAGAGCGGTGGGATAATACTCTTTGGTTAAGTTATGCTTCGAAGTGTAATTGTCCGACTCGTTCCATTCGTTTATTGGTGATCATGTTCATGATCCTACGATCACCAGTCACCACCTAAAACACCAGAAACCACCACTCTGCGGTCTCCTTTCTCTCTCTCTCTCTCTCTCTCTCTCTCTCTCTCACTTCTACTACCCGTTCTCCAACAAAAAAAAAAGTGGGACTTATCTAGAATCCTAATCCTTTGGGAATCCAAAATCATCCCAATTTGAATCCAATTAGGACACATCACTATCACTAAAATTCTCCAAGTGATCAAACTCAACTTTACTACTATCCAATATCCAATTCCGATATGGGTTTGGAACCAAACTTCATCAAACCCAGTTTCCATCCCGATATGGGTTTGGAACCAAACTTCATCAAACCCAGTTTCAATCCCGATTCGCCCGTCACAACCCCCCTCCCTCACAGCTTCCTCCTATCCAGCGCCAGCGGCATTAACCACACCAATCCAAAAAACCCACCGCGCCAGAACATAGAGATGGTCCCCTTGCAACCGTTGACGTACACCAGTCTCAGAGACTTGTTGCCGGCGTCGCCGCCCGGGTCGATATTGTGGCCGACGTACAACGACCGGAAGGACAGCTGGAGGGAGATACCGATCAAGGACCCGCTTCTGCAGCACGCCGCGTGGGCGTACCTGCGGCCGATGACGGCGGTGCGTGGGGACGAGGACAGGGGTCTGTTGGGGAAGTTGGCAGACGGGTGCGGTGGCTTCTTCAGGTGCTTCGGTGGGTTCTTGGACCAAGTCGTGTGGCGGTCGATGAATCCGGAGTTGGTTTCCGAGAATGAAGATGATGGTGACGTTGATTTTTCCTAATTCAGAAAATTCGGATCAATTTACACGCATTTCGATTAATTTTGGAATCGATTTCGCGTCCAATGGCTAGGAAACACGTACGTACGTAATTAGCGAGAAGCTGCTTTTTGAAGCTTCGGTTTGACTGGTGGATAGAATCTGTACATGGAACAGGGATTTTTTTTTTTGTTAACTTCTAATTGGTTTTGTCTATAACACGTAGTAGGATTCATTCTTCCAGATTGTTTTTATTTTCATCTCTTTAATGATTGGGCTGGGAGAGTAGGTTTTTTTGTCACCCATTAGGGAAAGTCTTTGCTTAATGATGAAGTTTTACATGGAAATTGTTAGAGGATTTAATAGTAATAATGGTTATTATGGTATATCACATTGTCAACCATTGATATAAATTAAAAGCAAACGATTTTAATGATATCCAATTAAGCTGATTTTTTGCATAGTTGTTCTACTCGACGAGCTCTACAAAGTGAACGATTTAGATCATCGAAGCGAGACCGGGGTGGGCCCCAAAATTGGGACAGCAGCACGTTGTTATTCCTTTGGGGACAGCAGCACGTTGCTATCCCTTTGGGGACAGCAGCCCCCCGCGTCCAATGGTTATTATGGTACATCACATTGTCAACCATTGATATATTAAATTTCGAGAATTGATTTTGAATGCAGCAGATTGGCATAGACTATAGAGTAGAGAGTAAATCTTGTTTACGGAGCTCAATCTCAACCGTTCAAAAGTGTTTTGGACGATTCAGATTAAAAATAATTTATTAACGGTAATGATAAATTATTTTTAATCCGAACAGTCTAATACCAAAACAGACGGCTGAGATCGTTCAGTTTTGTAAAGAACCGCGGCTTTGTAAATAAATTTCTCTCTAGAGTAGATGTTTAACTTTCACAAGACTCATACGAGGAGGTGTTTGTGGGATAGGGAGACTCATATGAGAATTGATTTTCAATGTAGCAGATTGGCATAGACCATACAGTATTTTTTTTTCTTCATTTTTGGTCTATATATTGATTAAACGAATGATGTGCTATAAAAATTAGATTTGCATCCGGTAAAAAAAATTTTAAAAAAACAACTAAAAAGTCTACTGGAAAGTAAAAAAAAAAATAGGCCGAAGGAGACCTAAAATAATTCACAAACGAGGGTTTAGACGCTATTCATAATCCTGAACTCCAAACTTACTCTTCGGAGGACTCGAACTTTGATCATCACTGAAGAGAAAAGTGAACATTCCACCTGTGCTGGCGTGGAAGTTCAAATGCCACACTTGTCACTTTGACGTTTTTTCTGTATTTTTCTAAACCATGCTTAGTACTGGACAATGATTCTTTGTTTAGGGAGAAAACGACTACGTATTTGGACGATACGAAGTTTCTAATTAGAGTCCAGTCATGTTGTGAGCTGTTTAAGCCAGCTTCCAAAAGGCATTTCAAGTCATATTTAAATTAGCCGAGCTCGCCAAAGCATGTACATCAGCATTAGTAAAATACATTTTTAGCTATTTTGAAGAGGAGAAACTCAAAAAATACCTCTGCACCAGATTAGGTAAAAAGGTAGCTAAAATAAAATTTATGAACAGGACTTAGCCATTTTTACCTAAGCACTATTCACACTCCTTTCTTTTTTTATTGTTTCTTTCTCTCTCTCCTCCCTCCTTGGAAAAAAAAAAAGAGGTAAAAGTACACAGAGACCCCCTCAACTATGCCTTTTTTCCATGGAGACCCCCTAACATTTAAAACCGCTCATACAAACCCCCTCAACTATAACCGTTAACCAATTAGCACCCTTCTGTCAAAAACACCGTTAAGATGAAGGGGTCAGTGTGGACAATTTTTATAGATGAAGGGGTCAATGTGGACTACTTTTTAGGGGTAGAATCGTCATTTTTTCTCATTCCGTTAACAGAGTTAGCTAATTTTTCATTTCAAATAGTTGAGGGGGTCTGTATGAGCAGTTTTAAATGTTAGGGGGTCTTCGTGAAAAAAGGCATAGTTGAGGGGATCTCCGTGTACTTTCACCTAAAATAAAAGGAAAAGAGTGAAAAAATGTATATTTTAATTTGTGTTAGGTAAAATAGATAGTATTGGTGTAGTTGTGAAAGAAAAAATTACTCCCTCCGTCCCTTATTTATAGTCCGATATTCCATTTTGGGCTGTCCCTTAATAAGTGTCCATTTTGTAAAGATAGTGGGTAAAAATTGGTGAATTGTCTATTTTGTCCCTAAAAGTAGATTCCATTTTAAAAAGTAAGTGAGTAAAAGTGTAATGATGATGGGTAAGTAGGGAAAGTGGAGGAAAAAGTTGATGTGAAAGGTATAATGATGATGTTTTTTTTAATAAGTTGAAATTATGAAGCAGGACACTTAAAAATAGACGAAGAGAGTAACATTTAAAGTAGAATTATAAACTGTTCACAAAATAGTATACATATCCTCCGATAAACTTGCTCTCAGTTCATTTCTATAATACCATAAGTCAATCTCGTGCAAGTTTTTAACGAGTTGATACATGTCGAGCTTGAATAGATTATGTTTTTTTTTTTCTTACTTGTGTTGTCGTTAGTGGAGTTTAAACCCAGTCAATTGCTGGAATCGATTACTTTACTTTAATCTTTTTGGTATAACTGCGAGGATCAAGCTTAATTACCACACTCGGGCATTCGTGGCTTATTTTATTGTCGTTATTCAAATTTTTTTCGCATTTTTTAGTTTTTGGTCAATTTTTTGGGGATTATTGCTTCTTCATGACAAGAGGAATCTAAAAAGTAAAAAACTACGATTGAAATCCAATTTTTTTTGAATAAAGCCGAAAAGATTAATTTATTGGCTTATTTTTGTTTTTATTTAAAAAAATTAAGTTTCGATCGCAATTTTTTACTTTTTAGATTTCTCTCGTCATTACGAAGCAATCATCCTAAAAAATTGACCAAAACTAACAAATGCAAAAAAAAATTAAATAAGGACAAAAAAATAAGCCAAGTTGCTTATTTAGCTGAACGCCAAAGGGTACCCTATTTTGTTCTAGTGGGTCTTAAAGTCTACATAAGTAGTGTTTTTAATTATTCAACAACGGTCAAGTCCATGTTTTCCAAATTCCATACCCATTTAGATTTATAGTTTTCATCCCGGCCCGATAGTGGACTGTGAAATTGGTCTCTTAATTGAGGCGTGCATAAGCAGGTCCGAACACCTAAGATCGATATCAAGATAAAGAAGAAAGGCGCAGTGTTATTGTGAATGGCATTGTACCGGTACAACTTCTTCCTTCTATGGTCATGGTTGTGTCATGGGGCCGTATTAGTATTAGTAACGCATGTCATATGCTCTTACGTTAAACGGATCGATTGTTATCAGCACGTCCTCGTGATCGATTGTTCTCATAGCCATCCTCCGCGAAAGTTAAGGCGAAGCAAAGGACCAAGACCATGGCGCCGATAAATGGCCCGAATGCTCGACCGGTCCAATTGTATTCTATGGTGTAGACATACACTGCTTGGCATGTTTCGCAATTGTAACAGAGCTTTCTTTCGTCGTTATCCCAACGGACACAGTTAGCATCTTCCGCGTAGCGACCTGTCTTGGGGATCACCCACGTTAGGTTTTTTTCTTCGAAACCGCAATATGACGCTGGCATGCAACAACCCCCCTGCCAAAAAGGGCAAAAAAAAATAAAATCAGCAGTGTATAAAAATCCTTTGGTACGTAACTACGTAAATCATTGAATGTGTCTTTTAATAGAAATTCATCTTTTATTCATTGATCCCCAATCTATTACGGTATGGGTTTTTCACGATATAAACGTGTTTTTCTTTATTTTTCACTACTTTTGTAGAACGTGTGGGTAATTAATGTTAAAATTTTTGTAGGGTCAAATGTGTAAATTAAAGTTTCAATCATGACTATACCGCAATATTTTGAAGGTGAAAGTACATAAATATTCTCTCAACTATCACTTTTTCTCATAAACACTTCTCGATCACATTTAAAAGCGCCCATGAAGACCTCCTCAACTACTCTCATTACCCATGTGACACCCTTCCGTCTCAGAACCGTTAGCTGGATGGTCACATGGGCTTTTTTTTGGACAAAAATGCCCTTCACTATTATATGCCTATATCCATCTTGTTCTCTTTCTCTCTCTCCAAAATTCAACCAGACACTAGAGGTGTAAAATGGGCCGGGTCGGCACGGGCACGGCACGACACGTTTGAAGGCGGCACGGCACGGGCACGGAAGTGAGCAGGAACGACACGGGCACGGCACAGAAGTTGACTTGGCACGGCACGGTCTTAAACGGGCACGACACTGGCACGACACAGAAGTGGGATGGGGCATGAGTCACGACATGGCACGACACGGTTCTAGCCAGACACGGCACGGCACGGCACGGGCACGCGACACGACACAGGCACGGAAAGTTGACTTGGCACGGCACGACACGACACGGTCTTAGACAGGCACGACACTGGCACGGCACGGAAGTGGGATGGGGCACGAGTCACGACACGGTTCTAGCCAGACACGGGGCACGGCACGAGCACGTGGCACGGTTCGGGCACGGAAGTGAGGGGGAACGACACGGGAACGATACGGAAGTTGGCTTGGCACGAGACGGCATGACACAGTCTTAGACGGGCACGGCACGGCACGGAAGTGGGATGGAGCACGAGTTACGGCACGACACGGGCACGGGCACGCAGGACCGATCTTGAGATTTTCGAGGCTTAAAGCGAATTTTAAAAATGAGGCTCTATATTTTTAACAAAAAAAATCAATATATGTCAGTATGTGTCTAATATAAGGTTAAGAGATTAAACTTTTAGCTTCGTAATTTAACTAAAATAAAATTTTAAAACGATTTATACCATTAGAAAAAAAATGAATCAAACGTATCGGTATCGCTCATACATTGTGTTTTTTTTTTACTAATTATATTATGAACTTTAATTGTAAGAATGTTATTTTTAATAATAAGAGAATTAATTATTTTAAATAACTTTTATCAAATTTTGTTGAGTTCGAAGTAAATATTATGCTTTTATATAGTCAAAAGTATTTTTTTTCCCTGTGAACTAGATATTAAAAGTTAAAAATTAAATTAAAAAGAAAACTTATCCAAACATTTATAGTAGTGACTAGTGTGCAAAAAGATTTGAACTCTCAGAGTAACATTTAAAACAACTGAAGCATGACTAATACAAGAAAATCTGGCAAATGAGCCTCGTGGGGCTCGAAACAGGGACCTCTCGGTTTAAGCAATATGGACAAACCACTAATACTTGAAGCTTGGAACTCTACTCGTGCTAGAATTCGGAATAACTTATATATAATATATTTTCGTCTTATGAAAAACGAGGCCCAGTTTTCGCTCGAATTTTGGAGGTCTAAAGCGGCTTCACCTCAGGGCGGGCCCTACGGGCACGACATGAGTCACGAGGCATGGAAAAACCAAAAAAAATATGTTATTAAATAAACAAGAGTTTTAAGATTATAGTTTACTTTATTTGTGTGTATTTTTTGATAATCTAATAATTTATTAATCTTTTCCGTTTATTTAAGTAAAATAAGCTTTTAAAATATTTTATATGATTAAGAAATTTTGAATCAAATTCAAACATGATAATCTATATTATATAATTCTATTTTTAAAAAACGGCCTCTTGTACGCTAGGTCGCTAGCCATACGATTGCAATACAAGTATGACGATTCATACCGTTCATTTCGTTGTTTTTGGTGTTTTAATCGCTCTCGCACATTTTCGGGTCTATCGGGTTTTTGAAACCCTTTTATCGGGACGTAGATTTATTGATAGGGGATTTTTTTTTAATGTGCGATCGAGTATATAATGATAACCAATTTACTTTATTTTTTGCACAAATGATATAAATAGTCCCACATAAAAGGTAGACAGTTTCGATTTTCAAAAAACAACTCGGGCGGCCCTAAAGTGGTGCATTATAGGACTTTTACTTCTTTGAAAGCACCGAATGTGTTCTGATCACATGGTCTCCGATATCCGATAATCACCTATTTTGGGGAGGATGATAAATTTGATAAGATCTTAAATCGTAACGGTTTAGATCGAATATTTGAAAAAATGAGTCTGCAGCTACCATTTAAATCTATACATCTAACTTATCTAGTTCTAAACCAATGTATTCTGTTATAATCCAATGTACGCTAGCCACACGATTGCGACACAAATATGACGATTCATACCGTTCATTTCGTTGTTCTTAGTATTTTAATCACTCTCGCAAAATTTCGGGTCTATCGGGTTTTGGAAGCCCTTTCATCGGAACATAGATTCATTAATAGGAATTTTTTGTCATGTGCAATGTAGTATATAACGATAGCCAATTTTCTTCATTTTTTGCATGATGAGAATTGTGGGTCCCATGAGACGGTTATAGTTAATGAGACGCTAACGTATGATACGTCATGAGAAGTTTCTCTTCGAAAAAAAGAATGGGTCCCATGAGACGGTTATAGTTAGTGAGACGTTAATGTATGATACGTCATGAAAAGTTTCTCTTTGAGGAAGAGAATGGGTCCCATGAGACGGTTATAGTTAGCGTGGGGTAGTGGATGTCCGACCCTAATGTATGATACGTCATGGGATTACTCGATCCTCCTGTTATGGTCTTAAGTGAGAACATACTCGGTACATAACTTAGGTGCGCTCACCTATGACCCTGGTGCAGGAAAAGCAAGAGGAAGGGTGGACCCATGAGGCGATTGTAGTTAGTGGATGTGGGAGGAAAGGATCTCGTGGAGATGATCCTTAGATTTCATGTAATATGATGGATAGTAAAGAAAAAGACGATGTGTTATTATTCTGTACCTTTTGTGTATTATGAATTATTATATTGTTGATCTGCATATTGTGGTATTGGGTTTTAGGATTTCTACTTGGTAAATTATCACTCAGGATACGTTTGTATCCTGGCAAATCGTTTGCTTCGGCGTTCAATTTGCCAGAGTGTGCAGGATTCTACAGTGTAGCAGTTGATACAGGTGGGACCCCTGAAACGGAGTCTGGGCCAACATTGCTTGGAATTTCGTGTCAAAACTAGAGTCGCTCTGGAGTTGCTTTTGTTAAATAAATGTACATAGATTTTTGTATGAGTATTTTAAAATTGTAATTTTTGTATAAGAATAAATAGGAGCTTAATAATTTGTAAAATTCAGTGTATTTTTGGGTTAATATTTCCGAAATTCCTTGAGAAATTGGGGCGTTACACCATACACTCCTCGTGATAAGATAATAGAAAGTGATAATGTCAATTTTTTTTTTTTGGATCAAAATTTTAGTGCATAAAAGTTTTTTACCTTACATATGATACAAGTTTTTATGTACTACAATTTTGGCAAAAATACAAATAATTTTGGCAAATTTTTTGGCCATATTTTATACTATAGTTAGCGAGGGTTGGTGGGAAGTTAGTCAACAAGGGGGATCAGAGGCTATGAGGTTGTTTGATATCCCATATTCAGCATTTAAAACTGAAATAATTAAGTAATAAGTGGTTAAGTAGGTTTGATAACCACATTTTACATTACTTAACAGATTAAGTGCCACTTAAAATATAGTGTAAAAAGTTGAAAAAAATTAAGTAGCTTTGAGCTACTTAATTATGGCTAAATTTTTGTATGCTTGCATTCAACCACCACCATCACCAATCTTCCACCACTGTCGTCACTCAACCACCACTACACCACCACCAATCCCGCCACCACTCTACCACCACAACCGCCACCACTCCCACCACCACCACCACTACCATCACCACTACCACGCTATCACCACCGCAACCATCACCATTCTATCACCACCACAACCATCACTATTCCACCACCACCACTACCACGCTACCACTACCACAACCACCATCACTCCACCAACACCACCACCACCACTCCACCACCACTACTCCACTACCACCATCACGACCATTACCACCACTACTACTCCACTCCATTTCACCCCCACCACCATCACTTCACCACCACGCTACCACCGCACAAACATTACCACCAACCTCTAGTCCACTCCACCACCACCACCACCACCACCACCACCACCACCACTACCACCACAACGCCACCATTGCACCACCACCACCACAACCGCCACCACTCCACCACCACCACCACAATCACTACCACGCTACCACCACCACAATCATCACTATTCCACTACCACGCTACCAGCACCATAACCACCACCACTCTACCAACACTGCCGCCGCCACTACTACCACTCCACTATCACCACCATAACGCTATCATTGCCACAACCATTACCACCACCACTACTCCACTCCACTCCACCCCGTACCACCATCACTTCACCATCACCACCACCACCATGCTACCACCACCACAACCATTAGCACCCACCGCTAGTCCGCTTTACCACCACCACCACCACCACCACCACGCCACCACCATCACTCCGCCACCATCACCACTACCAAACCACCCTTACCACTACTACCACACCGTCGCCACCGCCACCACTACAACGCCACCATTGCACCATCATTCCACCGTCACTATCACACCACCATCTCTCCACCGCCACCCTTGCCACTACCATTCCATCACCACCACCACCACCACCACCAAAACTAAAGAGAATTAGAACTAAAATTAATTCATTAATTTTAATTTAGTGCTTAATATGTTTATTAAACAGCTATTCAGCTTAAAAAGTTCAGCATTCAGCTTTTAGTACTTAACTTTTCAGCCTTTAGTTTATCAAACAGCTCCTATCTATAACCCTGAAACCCCAAACCCTGCCTCTCGTGGGACTTGATCCTTGGTCTTCATTGACGAGAGATATGAGCAAATCATCTTATCAAGCATGGTTTCTCAAATAATTTTGGCATTAGTAACACCCACAATTAATGGGCAGATAATTTTGATTATGGCATTCGGGTTATTCCATCCCATTGTGCATCATTTACCACATATCACATGGAGTATGTATTGTAATTGCATGCGCATAAGAAGGTACAAAGGCCATCACCTATGGAGTTGAGATATACTCCTATATCAACTATCACATTTTGCTATTTAAACCTGTATGATGCAAATTTGGAGGTACTAACAAAACTACCTGAACTTATGCCATGATTGTGGCTAATGCCATAACTAGGAGAGCCAAAACGATGGTCAAAAGGAAGATGCTTTCGAGTCAGATCTAGACACAAATATATCCGTGTAACGTATATTGTGGTTTGATTACGTATACTGTGTGTGATATACGTGCGTCGAATGGGTCTGATTAATAGATATATATATATGTCCACATCTAGTCGTGTAATGTATATTGGGGTCTGATCATGTGTATTGTGTGTGATATACATGCGTCGAATGGGTCTGATTAATAGACATATGTCCGCATCGAACATCTCTATCTATAGAAATGCTCAAAATCAAATCATTGATCATGAAAAAAAAAATAGAGTTGCATTGATATGGAAACTTGATTTTTTTTTGGCAAAGTCCACTTTGACCTCAGTGGTTTGGGCTATGTGCAGGATACACCTTCATTTGTTCAAAAGTGTGTACATAACACCGTGTAGTTTTTGAGATGTGCAGACACACCCAATACTGTTATGTTTTTCATCCACATTAACATACACAACATTAAAAGTCTAATATGCTCTCATATTCTCCCTTAATTCTTCTTCTTCCTTGAATTTAATCAATCCATTCCATGCACTAAAAATTGGATCGAAACCATTGATATTGTAGAATTTGACGAGTACTACATCCATACCAAAATTCAAGTTGATCAAAAAATGAAAATCTCATGGTCGAATCGAATTTATTGGGAAGTAAATTTTCAAATTTAAATTTATCATTTATTTTAACAAGAATTAGATGACAGAGTTATTGATGTTTGATTGAATTGATTATTTACTAAGATGCTCAATTCTATGATTAGTACATTATGAACGGCTCGGAATAGATTTTGGTGGCAAAAGGGTATTTTTCTCTTATATTTTTTTTCAAAATTCAAAATTCTGTTAATATGAATGAAAAACATGACGGCAGGAATTGTATCTGCACGTTTCACAAACCCCGTAAGAGGTATGTCCGCACATCGCTCAAATCACAGGGGTCAAAGTGGACTATGCCTTCTTTTTTTTCTTTAAAAGGGGCATTGATATGAATTAAAAGAAGGGATGGAAAGAACCTGAACAAAATCCCTATTGTCGAGCTTGTCACAAATTTTCTTTTCCATAAGACAGTTTTGATAGGTATTCCAACCACTGTCCTTCAACAGAAACTTATGGGCCCAGGGTGCATAGGTCTCAAGACGATAGGCGTCGTCAATCCTCTTCGTATCTTTCGGAAAAGTCCCACCGATATCGATACTCCAACTGATCACAGCGATCAAAAGGGTAGTAACACCCAGCAATATTATGCAAGTTATTTGGACGGCCTTCGCCTTAAATGAAACCCCAATTGATCCCGCGAGGAAAAGAAGGAGAAGGAAGACGTCGAACCACAAATCCCATTCCAAACGCGGATATTCGCATTTGGGATCACCCCCCCTTCGTAACAACAACAGAGTGCTTATGAGGAAGTATCCCGTGCCGAAGATGGGAATGGTACTCGTGATAACGATGAATATGAAAGCATGTCGACTCACGGTATTCGCAATAACGTTGAATATGGAAGCACATCGACCAGGCGGAGTTTCTGTTGCCACACTAGGAGGAGTTTCTGTTGCCATACCAGGAGGAGTTTTCGTTGCCACACCAGGAGGAGGAGTTTCTCTTGCCATATGAGGAGGAGTTTCTCTTGCCACACCAGGAGGAGGAGTTTCTGTTGCCATACCAAGAGGAGGAGAAGTTTCTAGAGAAGGAGGAGTTTCTGTTGCCACACCAAGAGGAGGAGGAGGAGGAGTTTCTGTTGCCATACCAAGAGGAGGAGAAGTTTTTGGAGGAGGAGGAGTTTCTATTGCCACACCGGGAGGAGGAGGAGGAGTTTCTGTTGCCATACCGGGAGGAGTTTTTGTTGCCACACCAGGAGGAGTTGAAATGCGAAGTAATTAGATCCGCGGAGGGGACAACAGAGATCGGTGAATGTATTTACAGAAGCTTAAAGAATATGCCTAATTGAGGAGTGTCCTAAATTAACGTTAGCCAGCCATTGGTTTACAATTCAAGTTTGACCCTTGTCGTTTTTCTTAAGAATTGTACTTACTTTCCTGCGGTTGAGTTCCCTCTGTCCCGAAAAAATTGTACGGTCAACAAAACGAAAATGTACAAAATATTTCTTTATCAGGAAAAACTCAAATTGTTTTCTTAAAAATGAAAAGAACTCATTGATATTTTTAGTAATTTTTTTTTTGAAAAGCAAAGAAAGTAATATTTCATTGATATAATAAAATATTACAAGAATAAGGAAATAAATGAGAAAACCCTAAGAAATCCCAAACGGTAGTTGGCAAGGTACCAAGTTTGAGTTTTTCCCGACAATTTTAGTAATTAGTAGCAACAAGTTTGAATTTTTCCCGACAATTTTTTATTTTGATTTTATTGTTTTGAGGACCGAACAAGTCTTTCAGTAAGTCTAACGCTACAGAAAAAGTGTACAGATTTTGCGTACAGATTTTGTGTGGGGCCCACTACGGGTCCCACACAAATGATCCGAGCCGTTTATTAAATGTAAAACAGTTTTTCAATGGCCCCCGCAAAAATCAGTTCAATCCGATACATATAGATGCTCAATCCAATCATCTAACTTTTGATTTCGATTCCCGGATAATGAAACATTCTATTATTGGATTGAGCATCTATAAATATTGGATTGAACTGATTTTTCGCGGGGACCTTTGAAAAACTATTTTACATTTAATGAACGACTTGGATCATTTGAGTGGGACCCGTAGTGGGCCCCACACAAAATCTGTACGTAAAATCTGTACACTTTTTCTGTACCGTTAGACTTGCTGCAAGTCTTTTTAGGACAAAAGTAGTACTATCTTCTGGTCTTTGTCATCTTAAACAAGGACAGTATCTTTTGGTCTTGGTCTTCATATATATCAAGCTCATGTATTACGAAAAACAACAAGTTGCCACAAAAAAATCCCCTCATAAAAAATTCGAATACTTTAACTCAACGAAAATATTAACTTATAAGTTAGATGCTATAGATCTCGAGATGCAAATTTTTTTTTTTTTTTGGGTAAGTAAAGTTTTTATTGAAACAAAAAAAAAGAAAAGGGAATTACTGAACCAACAGGACATACCCTGAAGAAGACATATTATACAGTCTAGCAGGCTAAGCTTTACCAAAATAGACCATAGAACACAAACGTTACCATCAATGATTCCATTCTATCCTTAGTGGACAGCCTTTCTAAGATAGCCAACCATTCGATCAATTATATTATGTGTAAAGAGATTTTTTCTTCGTATAGAAAAGTAAAACTTAATTTTCATTAAGTAGAGATGAAATATTTAATTACCACTCGGTCTACTTTTATAAACATACATTTTTTTGAGGGAAGACAAGAGGGTAATTCCACATACCAACTCACCTAGGCAATTGCTAATTAGGGAGATGCATAATGGACCCTTTAAACACACACACACACACACAAATACATTTATCATTAGGAAATTGACTTCTACACTTCCCTTTTTATCACATACACTTCTTTTTTTTGTCTTTATTCATGTGAATTTACCTTTTTACCCTTTCATAAATTCACTTTTTCCACACATTAAGGGGCAATAGAGTAAATTCATACCAAATAAAGACAAAAAAAGGAGTCTATGTGGTAAAAAGGGGGGTGTAGAAGTCAATTTCCTTATCATTAATGGAAATGTCATCCTAGGGTTTTAGGGTACTTAAGGATTTTAAGGTAACTTATGGTTTTAGGGTTTAGGATACTTTAGGGTTTAGGGTACCCTGGGTTTTAGGTTTAGGTGCTTTCACAGAGCCCTAGGGTTTAGGTTTAGACACTTCCATAGGGGTTTTAGGGTGCACTTTCCTATTATAGGATTTTAGCGGTTTAGGCACTTTTATAGAGTACCCTAAGGGTTAAGATATTTTTATAAGGTACCTTAGGGTTTAAGCACTTTTATAGGGTACTTAGGGTTTATGTACTTTTATGGTTTAGGGTTTTAGGCACTTTTATAGGGTTTAAGTGTTTCATTAATTAAAGGAGATCTGGTAAAAATTACTTTTTATTTTCTGGACCTAGAGCTATTCTTTCCTCTTTTTTTTTGACATGAGGGCTATTCTTCCTTGGACAAAATCAACAAAGGCACTCTCGCTATTTTCCTAATCAATTTGTTGGAAAGACAGACGTTGTCACTTGGCATTACCTCAACATTGCAAAAACCCAACTGGGAATGATGCTGTGCGGGTGGTGCACACTATCAGAACCGTTTGTTCGGCAATTTAACGATTCGGATTTCATCTCGGCTCCATGTACCATTTTAGCTGTTCATTGTCGAGATGAGATCCGAGCCGTTAGATTACCGAATGGACAGCTTGGATATTGCACAACACCGTACTATGCACCAGCCGCACACCACATCCCCGGTTCACAAACCTCACCTGTAACAAACAAATTTCCACTTTGCGAAAAGAACGTTATACCAAGTGGTTTAGAACTTAATTTTAGGGTCTAATTTTGGCTTCTGTTTTCTTTCAGACTCGTTCTCATCCAATCAAACAACCTAACTAAAGCATTATATATACACCTCTACCCACCAAGAAATTTTTGGGTGCCGACCGGGCACCACGTGGTGCCCGAACAGTGTATCTGGATTGTCTATTTTGATTTTGAACGGCTCGAATTTGGAGAGAGAAAGAGGAAAGAGAGGATTTCAATCTGGTTCGGATTGTTCTCATCGTGTTCTTGGTGTCCAGAGTAGTCATTGAGCTGGTAGTCCTATGATCCTTTGTTCTTCAAGAGTATCTCTCATAAACCAATTTATATAGAGATCTCTCTCCGAAGTCAATCATCTAATTTTATGCTCAAGAGCTCTTACCCGAACTGACGAGAGATGCCCAAATAGCATTGAGCGTCAACTCGGTTAAGGGCTCTTGAGCGCAATGTTAGATGGTTGACTTCGGAGAGAGATCTCTATATTGGCTGGTTACGAGAGATTTTCTACGGTATGTTGCAGTTTTTCTACGGTTTGTTGCAGCTTTTTAATTTCCTCTCGCTCAGCTTTTGAAAATGGATCATAATCGTTTTCATAAACATTATACGATCATGATCAATTTTGCTACGGCATAATAGGTCTTGTACAATCGTCCTTATCCTTTATTCCGGAAACAGCTTTGGTTACAAAATATAGCGCGAGCAACATGATCAGCTACCAGCACAAGAAAAAACATACAGAAGTCGTATGCAGTGCATTCAATTTTCAAGCAGCAGCAACGACAACAACAGCCTTCGTCGATATCCATCTCATATTCTCCTCCTTTCAGAGCAGTCACTGATTCAACACAATTGAATGTGTGAGAAAACAATAAAAAATACTCATTCCGTCTCAATTTAAATGCTCCCTATGAAAATTCATGCAATTTCAAATAAAAAAATATATTTCTACATATTATTTTTTTATTTTCTTACACCAAATTAAAGTACTCATTAAACACTTTAATTTGGTATAAGAAAATAAAAAAATTATATGTAAAAATATGTTTTTTTTGAGTTCGATCAATATTGCAAGGATTTTCATAGAGAGTATTTAAATTGGGACGGAGGGAGTAGTCAGATCTGCATGAGCGCGCGGCCCTCCCTGTATGCATGGACTTTCTATGTCCAAATGATCACTGGTTTGTAGAAGGCATCGGGAAAGGGACCAGGACCAATTGGAGGGTCACCGCCTGACCGCCTCATGTTTTATTCATCGAGGTGTTGTCATTGTGCCCTTCGTTAAATAACACTAGGAATCGAAGTTCTCTATGCTTCAAGTTTCTTCTCGAATATAGAGTTTGGCCATTCGATATACTCTTTATCGAGTTTTAATAAAATCTCGTCACCTATTTAAAAAACACTAGGAGTCAAAGTTTTATAACATTGGGCGTGACGATCTAAGGATTGACAAATCATTCACTCTCGTACTCTCTCTCTCTCTCACATTTACGGTTTCGGGTGCGTGAGTTTTGTTTTCTACCGCATTTCAGGGGCGACAGATGCAGGTTGTTTTTCAGGAGCAATATGTGTCTTCATGATTATGTATGTGTATGATTGTAATGTCATATATTTGGATCTACCACTGGCACGCGCCTTTATGAATTTTTTTTGTTTTTGTTTTTGGTTGACATCAGTGATATCTGGGTTAGCTTACGCGTACCTTTACTAATAACTTATTGGTCCAGTCAAAAGCACGCCATTTACATCGGGGACTAGAGAATTCATAAAAAATTACTTTCTTACGGCCTGACTCCAAGAATTGAACACATGTTAGTTGTGTGGGAAGCAAACTTACTAACCAACTGAACTGACCTTTGGGCTGCCTGCCTTTATGAATTCTTGCCCCCCGAGTTCATTACACCATGTATGCATCTATGTTACTTTCTGTCCCCAGCTGCAAATTGAATCGAAATCGAAGAGTTATGTGTCTTTATGATTGTGGTTTTCCTCATCATGCAGGGAGGAGATCAGTGTCCGTCTTGCGGTTGTCAGCCTCATCTCATCCTTTTTTTTTTTTGAACAAAAAATAAGATTGTATTGATCTTTGGATCGAAAGTTTCAAAGATCAAACAGATAGGGAGTAAGATGGCATCACAAAGTATGGAAAAAGAAGCTTTTCAACAAAATTGGCTTCAGACCGCTCGACAATCATCCTTGCGGCTCTCTGAACACTATTGCCTCCTTATTTTAGTTCATAACTTGAAAATCATTGCGCAGAGGTAAAGAATTTTGACATTAAAATCTATAAATTAACCAAGAGTAAGCCCACATAAATGTTCAAGCATCGGCAGGATATATCTTTCGCAAGCAGGTTTTACGTTCATCGGAGCTTGCTCAAATGTCCTGAAGGCTATTGTTAGAGATTTTCAAAATAAAAGAGTCGTCGTTTTTGGTTTTGTAAAATTCCTTGTTTCCATAGAATGTTTGTTTTCCTCTTTGTGAGCTTTGTCCCACATTGGTAAGTTGAGAGATGTTGGAGTGGTATATATTAGGAAACATTCCTAATATAAGTAACTAATGATCTAGTGTGGTACAGCCCTTTGGTGACCATACCGGCAGAGCTAGTACACACGCGCATGCGCGTGCGCGCGCGCGCGGACTGTGTGGCGTGGGCTGTGGTGCATTGTGGCGCTTTAGCGGCGCACTTAGCACGTCAGCGCTAGGCGCCTTATTGGCGCCATTTCTTATTGCGAGTTGGCAGTAAGGTGGTGCTAACGTGGATGACACGTGTCACACGCGTGGTAGGTGAGTCACACGGGATGGTTCCGATCGAGTGCGACTCGTGCGTACGGGTGCACTGGTCCGTAGAGTTGCGATCTTAGCCGTTTGCTGCGAATGGGCTCGATCCAACGGATTGGATCAAATCCGATTGGGTGTGAGTGAAACGGCACACCAGTTCGGTGTGACTGGGTGTGACTGATCGATCTAGACCGTAGGATCCGATCCAACGGTCAGATTAGATCGGGTGCATACCCATTCTCAATGGGTACGTAGTGGCCTATAAATAGACCACTACTTAGCAGAATCCAGTGCTCAGAATATACACACATAATCCGAATTTCTCCCACATCTCTCTCTATATTTTCTAGCATTCAATCTGCGTTCTGTTTTGTTGCAGAAACTAGAACACAGTGGTTCTCGGTTCTTATATTCGTTCAAGCAGATATTCTGTCCGTTTCGTTAGTGCAAACGAAAACGGAAAGAACTTCAAGTTCGGGCTTCGATTTATCTTGAAGGCAGGTTTGCTGTAACCCTTTGCATACCGGTATTGGTGGGGGCAAATACTGTCTTTAGGAAAGCGACATAGTCGTGACTCGAAGCGTATTTCAGATTTGGTGGAGATTTCGTCAACATTTCCGTTGTCTTCCAGCGGCCAATTTTTCCAACAATCTAAAGACAGTATTTTCAATGGCGATGTCTCTACAGAAGATGACACAAGACTTTCTGAAATTGGAGCGGTTTGAAGGTGGGAATTTCAGGCGTTGGCAGAAGAAGATGCACTTCTTGCTAACGACCCTGAAAGTGGTGTATGTTCTGACTACTCCGAGTCCGGAGATACCGAAAAATCCAGATGATGAAACTATGGGGCAGGCCCGTGAAAGTGGCAAGTGGGAGAATGATGACTACATTTGTAGAGGACACATCCTCAATGCACTGTCGGATTCACTATTCGACGTCTATCAGAATTCAATGACGGCAAAGGAACTTTGGGATGCACTTAACGATAAGTATCTTTCTGATGACGCTACAAGTAAGAAATTTTTTGTTAGTCAGTTTATGAATTATCGCATGGTTGGTACAAAGCCGGTCATTGATCAGTTGCATGAGATTCAGTATATCCTCAGTCAGTTTAAGGTTAAGAACATGCATATGGATGAATCTATTGTTGTTTCCTCTGTTATTGACAAACTGCCTGCATCTTGGAAAGATTACAAAAAGGAACTCAAACACAAGACCGAGGAATATACCCTTGATCAGTTGGCCCAACACCTTCGGGTGGAGGAAGAGACAAGGCGTCAGGAGGGTAAGGATAATTCTACTTCTAAAGTACATGTGGTGGAAGAAAGTTCCAACAAGAAACGCAAGAACATGGACGGTGATAAGTCTTCTGGTAAGTGGAAGAAGCAGAAGCGGGATCCTACCGACACTGGTTGCTGGCATTGCGGCAAACCTGGGCATCTTAAGAAAGATTGCAAAATCCTGAAAAGGAAGAACTCTGGTGGAAATCCAGGAGCATCTGGGGCAAAGAATTCTAAATTCATTGCTATTGTTTTCGAAGCGAATATCCTCGATGATGCTGGAAGTTGGTGGGTTGATTCTGGTGCGACAAAGCATGTTTGCAATGACAAGAGGCTCTTTACTGAGTATAGTCCAGTTGCAGATGGTACCGTTCTGTTCATGGAAAATGCGTCAACTGCATCAGTTAAGGGAAAAGGCAAAGTGGACTTGGAGTTCACTTCTGGCAAGACGCTGACTCTTACTGATGTGTATCATGTACCGGAAGTTAGGAAGAATCTCGTGTCTGCAAGTCTACTTAATAAGTATTGTTTCAAAGTAGTGTTTGTAACGACCCGAATTTTTGACCCAATTTTTTTTCCTAAATATAATATTATTAGAATTATTTTCCTTAATGCAATTCTTTTTTTTTCAATACAATTATGCATGCAATATATACATACATTTTTTTTAAAAATTTTCCTACACACAAATTACGTGCATGCACAAATACAATCTCCTTCCTTCTCTCCGTCTCCTACTCAGTCTATACTTCCTCTCTAACCAAAATTCTATCAAACCAATCTTTCACTCCTCTTCAAACTCTCCCTAAACTATATATCTCTCTCCTCCCGCATTCCACCATCTCCATACTTATCCTTGCACCCCACTCCTCCCCCCACCTTATAAATACCACCTCCTACCGTCACCATACCCGTGCACCACTACCTCGACACCATGATCGCCTCACCTCCTCCGTCTCGACCCTCTTCGGTAGCCACCTCCCCACACCACCATAACCGCCGCACCCCGCACTACCTCGCTCGGTTGCCATCGTCACCACCTGCCGAGAACACCACCACCAACCGTAGCCCTCCTTACACTGACCCGCCACCGTAGGCCACCACCTCGCCACTGAAATCTCCATTTTTCCATAGCCACCACCTTCCCGTATCACCTCTTTCAGCCTGTACCCGCCACCGACGGACTACCACCGGACACCGCTTTGAGTTTTTGGAACCCGTTTCTCGCTTTTCGACCGGTCCCAAGGTAGAAAAATCTCTCCTCTACATCTCCCTAAGTATATTATGTGTTAATGTATTGAATCGAAGTGTTCGAGGGGAAGAAATCGATAGGGGACGATCGCCACGACCGAAACCCAGTTTTCCGTTTTGCATCTGTTCCTGGACGTTGGAAATTTGAGATTTTAAGATATAATTACAGTTTCCCCCCTTGACTATTTTAGTATAGTGTTTCGGTCCAAATTAGAAAACACAAGTTATGTTTAAATAATGATGATTAAGCCCCTAGGTTTACTAAAATAGTAAAATCTATGTTCTAGTCAACAACGCGTTTTAATTTTACAACTTAAATGTTATATTGGTATAAAAAATTATTATCATTATAATGTGAAGTATTATTTTACTTTTACCGATCATACAAACATTTTTTAATGGTTTTACTTTTATTCATGTAATTCTCTAAAATGCCTTTAATTCATAAAAAAATAAGCCTAGAGTTACTAGTAATTGTACAAAATTATTTTTCTTTATTAATAAAGATTTCTGTTAATAATATTTGCTTTTTGACCATACAAGATTAAGGGCAACGGCCCGTTCATAATAAGTTGCGTAATTACATTGTTTATTAATTATTTTAATTATTATTGATTTGTTGTATGTTGCATCGATACTTGATTTGAGTGCTAGGTTGGACCCTAGAGACATGGGGTGGTATGCGAATAGAATTCACTTAGACGGTGCTAAGTAATGGATGAATTGAAAAGTTTTATTTCTAGATTGCCTGCAGGCGTGATGTTGAGATTTGTGATGAGATTGAAACTGGCGTGTGTCCAGTGATGAACTGATAAACTGGCGTGTGTCCAGTGATGAATTGATAAACTGGCGTGTGTCCAGAACTGGCGTGTGTCCAGTGATGAATTGATAAACTGGCGTGTGTCCAGTGATGATGGTGAAGTGGTATATAAGATAGGCGAACCCTAGTTGTGATTCAGGCATGATAAGCTTTCCCCTTGTTGTAGTTATTGGGATGCATACTCGGTACATAACTTAGGTGTATCTGCGACAGCAAAGGAAAGTGACCTCATGGGACCGAGCATGGCTAGCGGTTGAGGGAGGAAAGATCTCGCGGAGAGATCTTAGATTTCACATTAGGTTATGGATAGTAATGAACTGGCTTATGTGGAGAATATTTGTTTGGCTTCTTCGATTCAATATTATCTTGTTACCTGCTAACTGTAAAGTAAGAGAGGTGGTTGGGTTGGATTACTCTACTGGGTGATTTATCACTCACGGATACGTCTGTATCCTGGCAAATCGTTTGCTTCGGCAATCAATTTGCCAGAAGGCGCAGGATTCAATGGAGAGGATTCAAAGATGTTGCAGTTCAACACGGAAAGAATATCAGGAACGAAGATCGAGTATGTTTCGGATTGTATCAACCCTAGAGTCAGCTCTGAAATTAATGTATTTTGAATCAGTAAATTTATCTTGTGACTGTAATAGCTAAACTTTATTTTAGAAAATTATATTTATTTAGCAAATTTTCTTAAGAAACTATTTTATTTTGCTCTCGAAAAGTCGGGGCGTTACAAATGGTATCAGAGCATAAGGTCAACACTCGGCCTTGGGTAGATTGGGTAGACCATACTCTAAGAGCGTAAATCCGAATAGCCAAACGTTTACTGTTTCTATTACTTCCCTAAACCATGACATATCTTACCTAAGTATATCATATAAATATTTTATTTACTTTTCGCAATCCAAACTCCGGTGAGTTATGGAATCAACGTTGACTCCGATTAGAAGGAAGCGATGGAGGAGCCATTCCTTTTATAATTGGTTGGCCAATCAAACGAGTTGAAGAATCCCAGTGCGAAGAAGACAAAGAGACAAACCTCGACAATGGAGGATAAGGTACTGTCGAAAGAGGCTAATCCGTAAATAGAATACCTATCAAAGAAGAATTTCCTTTCTCTAGGCAGATGATGATTGAAAATATGATAGGATCAGTAAGAGAACGTTATTGCACGCGCTTCTTTCTGAGAACCAGAGATTTAGAAATCCTCGAGACCCTAAACCTAACCTCGTGGAGCAATCATTACAAGATTGGTACAAAAGGTCAACAACATCATTCTCTACAGTCATTTTATCAACCCTACCAGCAAGGATAGAACACATAGCCCTGATGCCAATGACAACGTTGCCTACTTCAATGATAATGATTACGTGAATTTCGAGATCAATGCCAACTCAAACTCCAACTCAATACAGAGTATCAACTGGGTTGTGCAACTCATACGAGCGATTACAGACTGCACCTAAACTCCAACCTAAAGCTCCGAATGCCCCTCGATGGATAGATCATAATAGAATGAGTCTTGGCCTACGTTTAGCTTGTAATTTTTGGGTCACAAGAAGAATTGATTTTGATGTCAAGGGTCGACTATTAGCCATCGTGCTATTATCGAAAGTGATGGGAGAGCGAAAAGTCATCTTCCGCAAGTGAGGTCTTACCCATTTAAGGGGGGTAGACAATACCCTTCTGCACCTAACACGTACAAAACGATGTGTCATAATAAGCTCCTTGAATGGTTAGTGACCCTCAAGTTGAAAGAAATAGATCATATGGAGTTAAACCTCCCTCGTATCATCTGCAAATACAAGGACGTGTTCCCTTGGAAATCGCTAGGATTACTGCACCAAGAGAAATGGAATTCACCATCAAGCTACAACCTGGTACGACCCCAATCTCCATGGCCCCGTATCAGAGGGCTCCGACAGAATTACAAGAGTTGAGAACACAACTGTAGGAACTTTTCAGAAAAGAATTTTATCCGACCCAGTACTTCACCATGGGGAGCCCCTGCCTTATTTGTCAAGAAGAAAGAGAGGAAGTTCCAACTTTGTATCGACTACCGCCAACTCAACAAAGTCACAATCAAGAATCGATAGCCCCTACCGAGAATAGACGACTTGTTCGACCAATTGAGAGGGTCGACTTGTTTCTCGAAGATTAATCTAAGACTCGGATACCACCAATTGTGAATCAGAGTTTGTGACATATCTAAGACAGCGTTCCGCACCCGTTATGGACACTACGAGTTCATAGTCATGCCGTTCAGTCTAACCAATGCTCTCGCCGTTTTCATGTGTCCGATGAACAAGATTCTCACATCGTACCGGGAACAAATTGTTGTAGTGTTCATCAATGGCATCCTTGTATACTTGTCAACCAAAAAGAACACAAAGACCACTTGAGAATTGTCCTACAAATACTCCGAGACAATCATTTGTATGCAAAAGTTAGCAAGTGCAAATTCTGGATGAAAGAAGTTATATTCCTAAGACACGTAGTGTCCGAGAACGTAATCATAGTAGATGACAGTAAGGTAGAAGCGGTCACGGATTGGAAAAAAAAAAAAAAAACCCTCAACGGTGTTTGAAATAAGAAGCTTCTTGGGAGTAGCTGGTTACTATAGAAGATTCATTCAAAATTTCTCCATCATTGGGTAAACCATTGACTCGACTAACCCAAAAAGGAGTTAAGTTCGAATAGAACGAGGTATGTGAGAAAGCATTCCAAGAACTTGAGAAAAGATTAACCAGTGCCATTGTATTAATCATTTCCGAATAAGACGCAGGGTATACAGTGTACTACGACACATCCAAAGACAAATTGGGAGCTGTACGCATGCAAGATGGAAAGGTCATCGCTTACAGATTCCGACAATTGAGACCGCATGAAAAGAATTATCTAACTCACGATTTGGAGCGAACAGCAGTAGTGTTCGTCCTAAGATCTTGACGACATTATCTATACGAAGAGCAGTTCAAGGAAAGGCAAACGAGATCGCTGATGCACTGAGTCACAAAAAAAAATTGAGGACAAGTAACTAGTTTAGCTACCAGAGAATGGGAGATGATGGAAAACCATCAGCGGATTCAAGCTGCAGCCAACCACAGAAGATATCAACTATCAACTGAAAAAAAAAAAAAAAAAAGCCGGATAGACAATCCATGTTGATAAAAACCTTCGCCTCCAGGAAAGAATTTTTGTACTAGACATTAGAACCTTTCGGAAAGCAGTACTTAAGGAGTTACATCCTTTCAATTTCACCGTCCACCAAAGGAGCACCAAGACATACCAAGATCTCCGCTGACAATATTGGTGGGGTAGAACAAAGGACATAGCCAAATGCGTTCTGACATGTCTCACATACCAACAAGTAAAAGTAGAATATATCAGAAACCGATGGGACCCTATAACCTACCCATACTCGAATGGAAATGGAAACTCTCAGCTGACTCTACATTTGAGAAATCATACGATTACACGGTGTATCGTATATATGAGATCATGATTCATGATTCACGTTGACCTTTTCAGAAAAGCATGCAGAAGCATTGAAAATCGATCTTCACCTCCGCATTGTCTTCCATCCGCAAACAGACGAACAATCCTAAAAGACGATCCAGATCTTAAAAGACATACTTTGTGCCAGTATATTGGACTTTAAAAGAAGTTGAGAACGACATTTGCCTCTAGTCAAGATTTCTTACATCAATAACTATCAATCCAGTACAGAGATAACACCATGCAAAGCTTGTAGAAGCGACCTTGTCAATCACTGATTCGATTGGACTAAATTGAGAGAAGCAAGCCTATTAGGACCAGAGAGTCAACAGAAAAGGTCAAAATCATTCGCCAGTAACTTCTAGTTGTGCAGAATTGGCAAAGGACATATGCCAATAAAAAGACCAGACTGCTGACCTTTCGAAAAGAAAATGTTGAACTCAACGAAGACGTCACTCTCGAGAAAACATCCCGTAGAGATCCATGATTATAGTGAGAAGTACATCCAACGCAAAACCATTCAAGCCGTCCGAATCTTTTGGCAACATCGAGGAATTGAGGAATTAACTTGGGAACGAGCAGAAACTTTGCACGCCAACTACCTTCGTCTGTTTCCACCAGAACTTACACCCTAATTTCGAGGACGAAATTATTCTAAGGGGGGTAGGTTGTAACGACCCGAATTTTTGACCCAATTTTTTTTTCCTAAATATAATATTATTAGAATTATTTTCCTTAATGCAATTCTTTTTTTTCAATACAATTATGCATGCAATATATACATACATTTTTTTTAAAAATTTTCCTACACACAAATTACGTGCATGCACAAATACAATCTCCTTCCTTCTCTCCGTCTCCTACTCAGTCTATACTTCCTCTCTAACCAAAATTCTATCAAACCAATCTTTCACTCCCCTTCAAACTCTCCCTAAACTATATCTCTCTCTCCTCCCGCATTCCACCACCTCCATACTTATCCTTGCACCCCGCCCCTCCCCCCACCTTATAAATACCACCTCCTACCGTCACCATACCCGTGCACCACTACCTCGACACCATGATCGCCTCACCTCCTCCGTCTCGACCCTCTTCGGTAGCCACCTCCCCACACGACCATAACCGCCGCACCCCGCACTACCTCCCTCGGTTGCCATCGTCACCACCTGCCGAGAACACCACCACCAACCGTAGCCCTCCTTACACTGACCCGCCACCGTAGGCCACCACCTCACCACTGAAATCTCCATTTTTCCATAGCCACCACCTTCCCGTATCACCTCTTTCAGCCTGTACCCGCCACCGACGGACTACCACCGGACACCGCTTTGAGTTTTTGGAACCCGTTTCTCGCTTTTCGACCGGACCCAAGGTAGAAAAATCTCTCCTCTACATCTCCCTAAGTATATTATGTGTTAATGTATTGAATCGAAGTGTTTCGAGGGGAAGAAATCGATAGGGGACGATCGCCACGACCGAAACCCAGTTTTCCGTTTTGCATCTGTTCCTGGACGTTGGAAATTTGAGATTTTAAGATATAATTACAGTTTCCCCCCTTGACTATTTTAGTATAGTGTTTCGGTCCAAATTAGAAAACACAAGTTATGTTTAAATAATGATGATTAAGCCCCTAGGTTTACTAAAATAGTAAAATCTATGTTCTAGTCAACAACGCGTTTTAATTTTACAACTTAAATGTTATATTGGTATAAAAAATTATTATCATTATAATGTGAAGTATTATTTTACTTTTACCGATCATACAAACATTTTTTAATGGTTTTACTTTTATTCATGTAATTCTCTAAAATGCCTTTAATTCATAAAAAAATAAGCCTAGAGTTACTAGTAATTGTACAAAATTATTTTTCTTTATTAATAAAGATTTCTGTTAATAATATTTGCTTTTTGACCATACAAGATTAAGGGCAACGGCCCGTTCATAATAAGTTGCGTAATTACATTGTTTATTAATTATTTTAATTATTATTGATTTGTTGTATGTTGCATCGATACTTGATTTGAGTGCTAGGTTGGACCCTAGAGACATGGGGTGGTATGCGAATAGAATTCACTTAGACGGTGCTAAGTAATGGATGAATTGAAAAGTTTTATTTCTAGATTGCCTGCAGGCGTGATGTTGAGATTTGTGATGAGATTGAAACTGGCGTGTGTCCAGTGATGAACTGATAAACTGGCGTGTGTCCAGTGATGAATTGATAAACTGGCGTGTGTCCAGAACTGGCGTGTGTCCAGTGATGAATTGATAAACTGGCGTGTGTCCAGTGATGATGGTGAAGTGGTATATAAGATAGGCGAACCCTAGTTGTGATTCAGGCATGATAAGCTTTCCCCTTGTTGTAGTTATTGGGATGCATACTCGGTACATAACTTAGGTGTATCTGCGACAGCAAAGGAAAGTGACCTCATGGGACCGAGCATGGCTAGCGGTTGAGGGAGGAAAGATCTCGCGGAGAGATCTTAGATTTCACATTAGGTTATGGATAGTAATGAACTGGCTTATGTGGAGAATATTTGTTTGGCTTCTTCGATTCAATATTATCTTGTTACCTGCTAACTGTAAAGTAAGAGAGGTGGTTGGGTTGGATTACTCTACTGGGTGATTTATCACTCACGGATACGTCTGTATCCTGGCAAATCGTTTGCTTCGGCAATCAATTTGCCAGAAGGCGCAGGATTCAATGGAGAGGATTCAAAGATGTTGCAGTTCAACACGGAAAGAATATCAGGAACGAAGATCGAGTATGTTTCGGATTGTATCAACCCTAGAGTCAGCTCTGAAATTAATGTATTTTGAATCAGTAAATTTATCTTGTTACTGTAATAGCTAAACTTTATTTTAGAAAATTATATTTATTTAGCAAATTTTTTTAAGAAACTATTTTATTTTGCTCTCGAAAAGTCGGAGCGTTACAGTGTTTGAGTCGGGCAAAATTGTTGTGTCCAAGGGTGGTGTGTTTGTTGGCAAAGGCTATGTAACCGAGGGGATGTTTATGCTTAATATTAATAACACAGTTGTTTCTGCTTATATGCTTGATTCTTTTTCTTTATGGCATACTCGTTTAGGACATATCAGTACAAGGAAAATGGATTGCATGATAAAATCTGAACTAATTCCTAAATCTGATAATGATATGGTTGATAAATGCAAGATTTGTTTGGAATCAAAGATAACCAGATTGCCATTTCCTAAAATTGAGCGGACTTCTTCATTACTTGAATTGATTCATAGTGATGTATGTGATTTTCATAGCACTCCAACTAGAGGCGGAAAACTTTATATAGCAACATTCATAGATGATTATTCAAAATTTTGCTATATCTATTTGCTTCATTCCAAAGATGAAGTACTTGATAAATTTGTTGCATATAAGGCTGAAGTTGAAAATCAATGTGGTTTGAAGATAAAACGTCTTAGGTCTGACAGGGGTGGTGAATATCACTTCCCTGATTATTGTGAATCAGTAGGGATAATTCATGAAGTAACTGCACCTTATACACCACAACAAAATGGAGTGGCCGAAAGGAAGAATAGAACTTTATGTGAGATGGTAGTTGTTATGCTAAGCAATGCAGGATTAAGTAAAGGTTTGTGGGGCGAAGCCATACTTACCGCTGCTTATATCCTGAATAGAGTACCTCTCAAAAAGTCTAACATTACTCCATATGAACTCTGGTCAAAAAGGAAACCAAACTTGAGTTATTTTAAGACTTGGGGGTGTAGGGCGATTGTGAGATTGCCTAGACCTAAAAGGAAGAAACTGGGTCCAAAAGGAATCGAGTGTGTATTCCTTGGATATGCTTTGCACAGTAAAGCATATAGGTTTCTAGTGGCAGAGCCTAATGATGTTGTGTCCATCAACACCATCATTGAATCTCGAGATGCAGTGTTCTATGAAAATAGATTTGACAGAATTCCAAGGTTAAAATCTAGTAAAGATTTGGAATCTAATAAAGATTCGGAAGAGTTTCCTTTGATGTCCGAAGAGGACAACGAGCCTTTAGAGGTTCCAGTTGAAGGAAATGAACCTGAGGAACAAGTTGAATTGAGAAGGAGCAAACGAGTTCGGACAGAGAAAACGTTTGGTCCTGATTTCATAGTTTATCTAGTTCAAGGCACTAGAGAGACTTCATGTGCTCACAATGTATTTTCACTTCATGTTGAAAATGATCCTTTGACATTTGAGGAAGCAATGAAATCGCAAGACGTTGCTTTCTGGAAAGAGGCTATCCAAGATGAGATGGACTCTATCATGGGTTATAATACATGGGTTCTGGCGGATTTACCACCTGATTCTAAGCCAATTGCTTGTAAATGGATTTTCAAGAAGAAAATGAAAATTGATGGAACTATTGATAAGTTCAAGGCCAGACTTGTAGCCAAAGGTTTTACCCAGAAAGAAGGTAATGATTACTTTGATACCTATGCCCCGGTTGCTAGAATCTCAACAATTAGAGTTTTAATTGCTCTAGCTTCTATATACAAGTTTGAGATACACCAAATGGATGTCAAGACTGCATTCCTTAATGGTGAATTAGATGAGGAAATCTATATGAAGCAACCAGAGGGGTTTGTTGTGCAAGGTTATGAGCACAAAGTTTGCAAGCTTATAAAGTCTCTTTACGGACTTAAGCAAGCACCTAAGCAATGGCATGAGAAGTTTGACAAAGTGGTTGTGTCAAATGGTTTTACAATACACCAATCTGACAAGTGCGTGTATAGTAAATTTAATGGCAAACGAGGAGTCATTATCTGTTTGTACGTAGACGATATGCTTATTTTTGGTACAGACCAAGAGAGCATTCAGAGTACAAAAGATTTTCTTTCTGCTAACTTTAGTATGAAAGATATGGGTGTTGCTGATGTAATATTGGGTATAAGAATTAAAAGAAGTGGTGGTCACTTGATTCTATCCCAGGAACATTACATTGAAAAGATTTTAAAGAAGTTTAACCACTTTGAAAGCAAACCGGTGTCTACTCCGTATGACTCTCAATCGCCATTAGATCTTAATGAGGGGAGAGCGGTGTCACAACTAAAGTATTCTAGAGTGATTGGCAGCTTGATGTATGCCATGACAAGTACAAGACCGAACATTGCATATGCGGTGGGGAGACTTAGTAGGTAAACTAATAATCCTGGGCATGTGCATTGGCATGCAGTATATAGAGTACTGCGGTACCTCAAAGGGACTATAGATTATGGAATAGTCTATAGTGGATATCCTTCGGTTCTAGAAGGATACACTGATGCTAGTTGGATTACTGAGCGGAATGATCACTCGTCAACGAGTGGTTGGGTGTTTACACTTGATGGAGGGTCAATCTCCTGAGGATCAAAGAAGCAAACGTTGATAACAGACTCGACCATGGCAGCCGAGTTTGTAGCATTAGCTTCTGGTAGTAAGGAGGCAGAATGGCTGAGAAATCTGGAAATTCCAGTGTGGCCTAAGCCTATGCCATCTGTATCGCTGCATTGTGATAGTCAAGCTACGTTGTCGCGAGCGTATAACCAAGTGTATAATGGAAAGTCCAGGCATATTGGACTAAGGCATAGCTATGTGAGACAATTGATTGTTGATGGGGTGATAACCAATGATTTTGTTAAGTCAAGTCAAAACTTGGCGGATCCTTTTACGAAAGGCCTTGCAAGGGATTTGGTGTTGAAAACATCAAAGGGAATGGGACTTTTGCCTAATTAGCTGAATCACTCCTGGTGGAAACTCAACTCAACCGGTTGATACTCTCAATCTCTTGAGTTCAATGAGAAACTACACCATATGTCGTGATTGGAAACACTTTAAAGCTATTTTACACATTCCAAGGTAAAGTGTTTTGTACCTATAATGTGAATACAAAGGAGGTTGAACTACTTAGTTCTTAATAGATTGTTTTGTGCTAATGTTATAGGAGCACGAATAGCGATCTACCTATATGAATGTGGAGGTGGTGTCGCTTCCTATAGGTCATAGGGGCTAGACCTTAGAGCGTTCATGAAATCAAGATAAAAGACCCAAGGCCAGTTCACGGGTCAACTGATTGGGATATCTGCATTATTTGGAGGATTATGTGTAAGACACGTCCGGTTGGTCGACAGAGGACAACTAGTTCAAAGACACGTCTACTATGCTGCCCTGACCAGCTTTGATATGTTTTCACTAAGTGAATAGTTGAAGTCGCAAGACACTATTTATGTATGCATAAACCTTGTAATAAGAACCGAGAATATTTCATCTGTATTTCGAAAATGGTGGGGGATTGTTAGAGATTTTCAAAATAAAAGAGTCGTCGTTTTTGGTTTTGTAAAATTCCTTGTTTCCTTAGAATGCTTGTTTTCCTCTTTGTGAGCTTTGTCCCACATTAGTTTGGAGTGGTATATATTAGGAAACATTCCTAATATAAGTAACTAATGATCTAGTGTGGTACAGCCCTTTGGTGCTTCGCACCATACCGGCAGAGCCGGTACACACTCACACACGCACGCGCACGCGCACGCGCACGCGCACGCGTGGGCTGTGTGGCGTGGGCTGTGGTGCATTGTGGCGCTTTAGCGGCGCACTTTGCACTTAGCACGTCAGCGCTAACTTATTGCGAGTTGGCAGTAAGGAGGTGCTGACGTGGATGACACGTGTCACACGGGATGGTTCCGATCGGGTGCGACTCCTGCGTACGGGTGCACTGGTCCGTAGAGTTGCGATCTTAGCCGTCAGCCGTGAATGGGCTCGATCCAACGGATTGGATCAAATCCGATTGGGTGTGAGTGAAACGGCACACCAGTTCGGTGTGACTGATCGATCTAGACCGTAGGATCCGATCCAACGGTCAGATTAGATCGGGTGCATACCCATTCTCAATGGGTGCGTAGTGGCCTATAAATAGACCACTACTTAGCAGAATCCAGTGCTCAGAATATACACACATAATCCGAATTTCTCCCACATCTCTCTCTATATTTTCTAGCATTCAATCTGCGTTCTGTTTTGTTGCAGAAAATAGAACACAGTGGTTCTCGGTTCCTATATTCGTTCAAGCAGATATTCTGTCCGTTTCGTTAGTGCAAACGAAAACGGAAAGAACTTCAAGTTCGGGCTTCGATTTATCTTGAAGGCAGGTTTGCTGTAACCCTTTGCATTCCGGTATTGGTGGGGGCAAATACTGTCTTTAGGAAAGCGACATAGTCGTGACTCGAAGCGTATTTCGGATTTGGTGGAGATTTCGTCAACGTTTCCGTTGTCTTCCAGCGGCCAATTTTTCCAACAGCTATAGCGAAGCTGGCAATGATCGGAAGACAGGAGTGGCATCCTTCAACCACTTCTTCTTTAAGTTTCTTGCGTATTCTACCTTACATTTGTCATAGTCATAACACGCTTGATCCAAGTTGTTGCTCCAAGAAGCGCAGGCTCAATCTTTAGAAGAACTCCTGACAAGGGCACCTCCAAAATTACACCTCTTTGGAAGTGCCTTTGTCAAGAATTACTTCTAAAAATCCAGATTGCGTTTCTTGGAGAAATAGGTTTGATCAAGCTTGTTATGACTGCAACAAATGGAAGGCAGCATACATGGAATACTTACAGGACAAGTGGTTGAAGGGTGCCAGTACGAATGCCGCCTCCTATCTTCCCATCATCATCAGCTTTGTCATCGCCTTTTGGCCTTTTAAGTGAGCACCAATGGATGTACATCTCACCGCGGAAAGTTCCTGTCGGTGCTTGAAATATCTCTATCTCACATTAATGTGGGGATTGCCGTTGGTTATCTTAAATATTTCAATTTCAAAATTCTTTGCAATGATTGTCAAGTTATGAACTAAAGGAGACAATAGTGTTCATAAACATCAATTTGGTAAATTGATGGATGCTTGCAGTAATGGCCAAATTGATCGAATGCTAGCTGCAAGAGCATAATGCAGTGCGATCAAGGTTCTTCTTTATGGTTCCACATTTTGAGGGCATTGTGGGAGTCTTTTGCATTCTGAATTCTGAGTTTTGGATCTAAAATTGTCGTAGAATAATGTATTTTGAATACGGTGTAGTGCTTGAGCGTTATGTACAAAACAAAAATTCTAACATAGTAGTATTTGGGAACATAATGCAAAAATAGATTAGATTATGAGTTGTTATTTGACCATGTTGTCCTTGTCGGTATTCATTAATAAGATGTGGTATGAGTGTTTACTTCTTGTATAAATTACCCCTTTAAGCCATAAATAGTTCTTAAAATTATTGCTCTCACTGTTCCAGACGGTGAAGAAAGTCCATACGAGACGATGAAGTCTTCACCATATTAACCATCTTTTTGGGTTTTTTCATCTTCTTAGATGAAATTCTTTTTAGATAATACTAAGTCAGTCTCATGCAAGTTTTTAACGAGTTGATACATATCGAGTGAATAGACTACTTATTTTTTTCTCGGCGGAAGGTACTAGTGTAAGTTGTCGTTAGTGGAGTTTAAACCCAATCAATTGCTGGACTAGATAACTTTGCTTTATCTTGTTGGGATTTCTGCGAGTATCAAGCTTACCACACTCAGAAAGGGTACCCTACATGTGGTGGTGGGTTTTAGTCTACATAAGGAGTGTTTTTAATTATTCAACAACGGTCAAGCCCGCTATTGGACTGTGAAATCGGTCCCTTAATCGAGACGCGCATAAGTAGACTCGAACCCCTGAGATATCAAGATAAAAGAAGAAAGGAGTAGTGTATTGTTAAAGCGGCCTGGCATTGTACCGTATTAGTATTAGCAATGCATATCATATGCCTTTTATTAAACAGAGAGATCATTATCAGCACGTCTTCCTGATCGATTATTATTAGCACGTCCTCCTGATCGATTATTATGAGCACGCCCTCCTGATGGGTTATTATCAGCACGTCCTCCTGATCGGTTGGTCCCCGGCCAGTCATCCTCACAAGTAAAGTAAAAGCAAGCGGCCAAGATCAGGGCACGCAAAATTGGTCCCAATGCTCGAAGGGCCCAACTGTCGTTGAAGGTGCTGATATACACTGCTTGGCATGTTTCGCAATCGTAACATAGCTTTCTTTTGTCGCTATCCCAGCGGACACAGTTAACGTCGTCTGCATACTGACCGGTCTTGGGTACCACCCACGTCTGATTCTTCTCCTCATAGCCGCAGTATGGTGGCGGCATACAACAACCCCCCTGCCGGAGAAAGAAAAAACAGCAAACTGATTAGTATATGAATGCCAAGTCGGTCTAGAACTAGTCACCAAATCTACATGTAGGTATTACACTAACAAAACATACATCAGGCGTACGTGGAGTTGGAAATTTTACTTCCTAGGATGAAAGACTCAAAAGTTTCATCCAAAATCATACACGAAATGATTGCCATTTACAAAGCCCAGACCAATTTTCATAATTTGGAAAAGAAACATGGTAAAAATGTTAGGACCGGAGAGACACCGTGCACACAAACCCATATAGTGATTTCAGAGAAAAACTCTCTTTGAATATATATTCACACAAAGATGAAAATATTCTCGGGAACTATACATCTGTTCCTCTCCGGAAAGCCATCGACTGGCCCCGAAGCTCGCCTCACCCTCTCCCTCACATTATGTCACACACACCTCCTAGGGTTTACAAGAAACATAGATATATGGGGACTCCAATGATAAATAAGCTCAACACGCATCACTAAGGGTATTACACAAAATAACTCACTACTATGGATGGCCCCCAACCAAAAATCATTTGATATATCATTGAAGATGTCTTTTCATTGTGTACTTAATACAAATTTATCATTTATTCGTTGATCCCCAATCAACTACGGTATGGGTTTTTAACAATCTACAAAGTAAACGTGTTTCTCTTTATTTTTCACAACTTGTAGAATGCGTTGAGTAATGTTAAAATTTTGATGGTCAAACGCATAAATTAAGTTTCTGTTTTTTGAACGGCGATTTTTTTATTTATTTATTAATTTTTGAAATAGTTACAAAGACTAACGGAAACAAGGAAAATGACACTGTATTTCCAAACAAAGCTAAGAACAATCTTGTGTCCAAATGGATAAATTACGTTTCAATCATAACTATACCACAATTTCTTTTTAAAACATTGAGTGGGATGATGTTATCCCATCTGACCATATAACCCTCATGATCACATGATAGATAATTTTAATTATGGCATTCGGGCTATTCCATCCCATTAAATTGTACTCCATTTTCAGCATATCAAAATGGAGTCTGTATTGTAGTTGCATGCGTATTAGAAGATATATAAAATGATGCTAATTAAGAGGTACTAACAAATTAAGCTACCTGAACTTATGCCATGATTAATTGTGGGGCTAATGACTAGGAGAGCCAAAAGGGTGGTCAAAGGAAAATACTTTAGAGTCCGATTCTAGACACATATTTATCGGTATGTAGTCGTCTAATGTGTACTCGTCTCAAGTTCATTGTGTGTGACCTACGTGCGCCGAATGTGTCTGATTAATACATATATGTCTGCATCGAACATCTGTATCTGTAGCACGGCTCAAAATCAAATCCTTGCTCATGAAAAAAAATTAGAGTTGCACGTCTGCATCTTTTATAATTAACGTACTTTCACTTTCTCGTTGAACACACATTGCACTGATATGGAAACTTGATTTTTTTTTTTTTAAAGGGCAATTGATATGGAATTAAAAGAAGGGATGGAAAGAACCTGAACAAAATCCCTCTTTCCAAGCTTGTCACAAATTTTCCTTTCAATAAGACAGTTTTTATAGGTATTCCAACCACTGTCCTTCAACAGAAACTTATGTGCCCAGGGTGAATAGGTCTCGAGACGATAGACGTCTTGAATCCTCTTCGTATCTTCAGCAAAGGTCCCGCCGATATCGATACTCACGTTGATCACCATGAGGGAAAGGGTAGTAACAATAAGCAATGCCATGCAAGTTATTTGGACGGCTTTCATCTTAAGTAGAACCCCGATTGATCCCATGAGGAAAATAAGGAGGAGGAAGACGTCAAACCACAAACCCCATTCCAGACGCGGATTTTCGCATTTGGGATCAGCATCACGGCATCACCCCTTCGTAAGAGCAACAGATTGCTTACGACGAAGTATCCCGTAATGAGGATTGGAACGGTACTCGCGATAACGACGAGTATGAAAGCACATCGACCAGGAGGAGTTTCTGTTCCCATCATGCAATGGCAAAAGGGAAAATGAGAAGTACTAGTCAGATCGGCAGGTACAACAGAGAGATCGATGAAGGTAATTACGGGTGGTCCGGGTGGAAGCTAGGATAGGTTTTACAGAGGTTTCAAGAAAATATGCCTAATTAAGGGTGTCCTAAATTATCGTCAGCCAACCACTGGTTTACAATTCAAGTTTGACCCTTGTCTTTTTTCTCAACAATGTGCTCCCTCCGTCCCAAACAAATTATCTGATTCACAAAACGAAAACTTAGAAACTTGAAATGTTTTTTTTTAAATTTAACAATTAAAAGAACTCATTGATATTTAATAACTACTGATAAAAAGTTGCCGGTCAAAAAAACCTAGTGGCAAAAAGTTTGAATTTTTTATGACAATTGTATTATTTTGACTTTACTGTTTTGCGGACCAGCCAATCTTTTCAGGAAGGAAGTATATAGTATCTCTTGGTTTTTGTCATCTTAAACAAAAATAGCATCTTTAGCTCTTGGTCTTCATACAGGCAATGATTATGATGCTCCCAAGCGGTTTGGAAGCATGATGCTTCCATTTGTTCCCAATCGTTAGATTGTATGAGTAGATCTCAACCATTACTCGTCAAAAGATCTCAGTAGTAAGTGTAGCCATATAACATTGTACGTGTTGGTGTTGCCTTGGTAAATAGTATGTAAATCTTATTTTTAAGGTAAGTAATATTGTGATTTTTTGGCGAAAAAATAGTAAAACCATCTCATTTTTAGCAAATTCACCTTTTTGTGTGTGGTTTTGATCGAACTGCCATGATTTGCATATTTGTCAATCTAAGTTCATATTCAATGGAAGCATCATGCTCTCATACCCACTTGGGAGCATGGCATAACTTTTCCGACATTTTTATGGCAAGTAATATCGCGATTTTTGGCAAAAAAATAGTAAAATCATCTTGTTTTTTGCAAATCCACCTTACTTTTTTTGGGTGATTTTGATGGAATGGCCGTGATTTACATAATTTTCAATCTAAGTCCATATTCAATGGGAACATCATGTGCTCCCATACCACTTGGGACCATGTCTAGAAATTTCCTAAATATCAAGCTCGGCAATTTCCTAGAAATACAATACAAAAATAACGCTATCTCTCTCTCTCTCCCTCTCTTTCAACCCTAGCCACCACAACTCCTCGATCTTCTCCCTTCCCCTCACCCCCGTGGATTCCATACCCGTGTGCGGCAGCGGGAGGGGGAGGCCATGGTAATACTGACTCATTTTCTTTGGTTTTTTTTCCCTTCTGTCTCTCCATATCAACGACTTGTCGTCTAATCTGTGAGAGTTTTGTTTCTCGTTCAATGAGAGTCATTAGTTATGTCTTCGGACGAATTTTGTCTACAGATCGGATTCTCTCAATCGAGGTTGTTTCACAACGACATTTGTGCTTTAACGTTCTATCCCTACACGATGTCTTTGGTGAGGCAACCCGTGACGGCTTGATAGATCTTTAGTTCTTGAGAGTTCATTGGTGCGTTCATACTTGGGTGGAGTGCATCTGATCGTTTGGATATTTGATGTCTTTTGTCCTTAACTTTGCACTTTTTCTCTTTTGATCGAGACTCCTAATTAGATGTTAGACAATTTAAAAGTGTCGCCATTGCGTTAATCCATGTCTAGGTTAGGATGAAAAACATCGATTGCCTTGTGATTTACTTGTTTTGTAGTATTTGTTAGACGATTAGTTTGGCTTTGTCCAACTTTTTTTGTAATGAACTCTGTTTTGTAAGTGCCGCTGGGCGTTAATCAATACAATCTTCTCACTTTTGACAAAAAAAAAAAAATCAAGCTTGACAATTACTTCGAAGGAGAAGAAAGAATTACATTTTACATGTATTCCGAAAAACAACAAACTGCCTCAAAAAAATTATGTAGTCCCTCATAAAAAATCGAATACTACTCTAACTTAAAGAGATTAAATTCTACACGGAGGGGCATGTGTAGAATTGGTTGTGCAGACAGCCAATGGAAAGATGCCACGTCATCAAATGCTCAACCAAACTTAAAACAACTTTTAATTCCTCGCTCATCTTCTTCTTATTTGGGACCCTGTAAAACAGATACTCGATAGAAAAATAAGATCTTTGCATCGGTTTAAATGAATTTAAATTTGGAGTGCTTAATTTTCTAACCATATTTTTTAATATATAAACAGTCTAAAAAAATTAAGTTCAATTTTTAATCTGTTTGAACCGGAGCGAAAATTTTATTTTTCTGATCATTTTATTCTAAAGGGTCATAATTAATTTTTGTCTCTAGAGCTTTCATAATCAAGTATCTGCTTTACAGGAGCCAAATAAAGAATGAGTGCTGTTATCCGTACCGACGGATTTCCCACCGAAATCGTACCGATGGCCTCGCCGGGCCGTCTCCGGCCACCGGACGGCCGATCCGAACCGTCCAATAATTCTATAAAAAAAAACCGAGGGGCCTTACGCGAGAAACAATAGCATCCGATGTGTGTAAGGTGTTGGATCAAGCACTCTTTTTATATATACACGAAAAAAAGAGTGCTTGATCCAACACCTTACACACATCGGATGCCGTTGTTTCTCGCGTAAGGCCCCTCGGTTTTTTTTTTATAGAATTATTGGACGGTTTGGATTGGCCGTCCGGTGGCCGGAGACGGCCAGGCGAGGCCGTCGGTACGATTTCGGTGGGAAATCCGTCGGTACCTATATCTTTTCCGATAAAGAATAGATACTTAAAGAGAAGATGAGCGAGGAATTAAATGTCGTTTTAAGTTTGGACGAGCATTAGGTGACGTGGCAATTTTCCATTGGCTGTCCACACATCCAATTCTACACGGCCGCTCCGTGTAGAATTTAATCCCATAAGCTATTGATCTAGAGAGATGCAATTTATAGTAATGTTATATAAACTTAGAGCATCCACAGTGGACTAATCAAAATTGGATAATCAAAAGTTGCCAAATCACATTTTAATTATTCTTTTAGGAAAATTCTAACACCACACCCATTTACACACCCAATCAATGTGTGGGCTCCACCCTTGTTGTGAGTGTGGGTGTGTGATTGGGTGTGTAAATGGGTGTGGTAGTAGAGTGATTGATCCATTTAAGGGGTTGTTAAGGTTAGTAATATAGATGTCTACAGTGACATAATTGAACATTGAATAATCAAAATTTGCCACATCACATTTTCAACCTATAAAATCTAAAATTTGTCACCATATAATTTTTTTTTTTAAAATAGTTTTCAAACTAATAAAAACATGATATTCAAAATAGAAAATATTTTTTTGAAAACTTGCAACACTTTTTCAAAAAAGTTTTTGAAAAAAGTCAGTTTTTTTTTAAAATAACAGTTTTTGAAAAATGGTTTAACTGTTTTTGAAAAAAAAAACTTCTTTTAAAAATATTTTTCTTAGAAACATTGTTGAGAGAGAGAGAGAGAGAGAGAGAGAGAAGGTTTTGGTTATTGGCAAAAAGTTGCTAGTTTTGATTATCCAATGGCCAAAATTTGATGAGTTACCAAGAGATTGTTAAGTTTGATTATGCCACTGTGAACACTTTTTTTTTGAGGAAACATTGCTAACTTTAACAATTTTATAATTTTGGTTATTCCATTGTGGATGCTCGTAGAAGGCAATTTCATAAGTTGCAATTTTGAATAGTTGTGGAAAATTTCATAATGGCACCTAAACTTTTATCCAAATATCCCATAAACACCTGAACTTAGTTTATTTCAATTAAACGCACATAATTACAAAACTCTCTAATTTATACACCTACAGGTATATTTTGTCCATTTTGTCAAAAACTGTGCTGACGTGGGCATCTTTATCCCTTCTCTGGGAAAAATTATTGGTTGCTCTTGGAGTACTGCTACTTGGTGCCCACAACTCGGTGCTCCAGAAACTTTTTTCCACTACATATTTTAATAAGCTTCACCACCAAACGTATAGCTCACACACAAATATATGTGGAAAAAAGCCCCTGAAGCATGATTGGCTTAATTTGGCGGTGCTCCTTGAGTGCTCAATTGAGCTATTCATCCTTGGACAAAATCAACAAAGGCACTATAGCTATTTTTGTAATCAATTTGTTGGAAAAACAGACGTACGTTGTCACTTGTCATTACCTCAACATTGTAACAAACAAATTTTGAGTTTGCGAAAAGAACGTTATACCAAGTGGTTTACAACATTTTTAGGTTCTAATTTTGGCTTCTACTATTTTCTCTCAGACTCGTTCTCATCATCCAATCAAACAACCTAACTAAAGCATTATATATATCTCTAAATTGAAGTGTAGAAGCACCCAAGGCTCGTCCTTTGTTTCTTGAGATAGGATGGAACCGGTAATTAAGCCACACAGCACTTCCCTATATATTCTATCTTTATTTGTCTCAGTCTTCATCACCACCCGGTTCTCGCATGAAATGGCTACCGGGTCTAAAGAACGCGATCCGTTCTATCGGGTACAAGGTTCTGTATCTGGTATCGTTTACGTTTCTCCTGCCCTTGGTGACCTTGATTGGAGAGAAAACGGGGCATGTGATCTTAACATGGGTTGCTCTGTTTGCATGGATTGCTCTTGCGTCCAGGGTAGTCTTGGAGCTGATATTCCTTGTAACTAACCATTTGTTCCTATTAGCTCTCAATGCCTACCTAGGAGTACCCGTGCAGAGAAACGCAGTGGATGGAGAGAATGGGGATATTTCTGTCAAAGACTGCACGAGGAAGGACAAAACCCGAAAAATTCCATGCACATGATAGAAATTAAGGACGTACCATTGGGCGCGACAATCTATGGACCGACAAATCATTCGCTCTCGTACTCGCTCTTACTCATACTTTCTATCTCTCTCTCTCTCTCTCTCTCTCTGTCTCACACATTTATGATTTCAGGTGAGTGAGTTTCGTTTTTCTCTCAATGTTGTAATAACATCATTCTATACGGGTCTAACTTTTTTTGCTGCATTTGAAGGCTGCTTTGGTCTTACTTTGATTGTGGTGGTTTAAGCTTTTGTCGTAACTGTTTGGGTTGTGTATCTGTTACCCTCACTAGGGCATGTCCTAGGGAGCTTTGATTAATTCTGCTGTATTCTGGTTGGAACCTTTCCAGCTGGCCATTTGCGTCTGGGTTTGGAGAGCCATATGATTGTCGATTGGCCGGTTTGGTGTCAACGTTGTTGGGATGCTTCTTCGTCATTGTGATGCCGGCTGTCTTTCTCCAAATCCGTTTAATCTTTATAACATTTCCTATGTTTCAAAGGTTAACAAATCTTTTTCTTCTGTTCAAAAAAATGATAACATCATTCTACTGCATTTCAGGGGCGACGGATGCCGGTTGTTTTTTAGGGGCATGTGTTTATGATTGTGTGTGTCCATTACAAGAAAAATGACTTTCGGTGACAAAACGATTCCATCGCTAAAGAATCAGATTTCGTCACCTAAAGTATTAGCGGGCAAAACATGCATTTCGTCACAGTTTTTTTTTGTAACTTTGTATAGTGTGATTATATAGAGTTCAATTTTCTCTGATTTCGTGCTTGAGTGACCCATGGACATAACAGGCAAGCCATCCACGCAAAAATTAGAGAATTCACAAGGAATTACCTTTTTGCAGCCTAATCATTCCAAGAATTGAACTATGGTCAATTCTATAGAGAGTAAACCCACTAACCAACTGGACTAACTATTGGGCTACCTTTATGATCATGAATTTTCGTCCCGAGTTCATTACTGGAAAAAAAAAATTATCGTAGCAAAAATGAAATCAGCTACGCAGCACCCTCTTTTTGGCAAAAAAAACTGATCTAGAACCCCAGAGAGCCAGGAAAACGGAAAACCAACATTTCCAATAAAAAAATTGGTCGTAGCACAGATAGAATCAGCTATGTAGCATCCTCTTTTTGGCCAAAAAAAACTGATCTATCAGATTCCCTAATTACAACAACATTCATAGATAGTTATGAAGAAAAACGCCATTCATAAATACTGAATCATCGATGGCGCAACCTAAGTATGAGAAACTCTTGCTTATGATTATAATCAACGGAATGAACCCATAGATGAATGACATCTATGATACGCACATGAACAAAGAGGGCAAGATGAAGAGCTATAAATAACGGAAAGATGGGGAAACATATCTATAAAGCAAGTTCAAAACGGGAACAGATGAATCAAAAACCAAAGCCCACCATAGCGCTTTTTTTGTCATATTATGTACAATTGTAGAAGTATAATGAACTTAAATTTAATGTGCGCCATCTATCAAATGAAGTACTACCAGTTCGCTTCATCTGATGAACCATCACTGTTGGTGTCAAATGTCAAGAAAAGATCTCGCAGTTAGCGTCCTGCTGCAGAATTCTCTGCACCGTGTTTTGGACTTGGCCTTCGCCTTTCAAGTGAGAACAACTGCAGCATCAGGTCCTGGGGTGACACCATGTGGCACTTCCAGCCCCTCCACCTAGGCCTCACCTGGAAACAAAGTGAAATAGCATTAGCCTAAGCATCGTCAATTGGCACAATTCAATAACAACAAAACCTTCCTTATCCCAATCATTATCAGGGTCTTCTACCATTGGGATTTTTGTGATAGGCTTCATTACCATCATTGTAGTTGTCACGACTACAAGGATCATTACAATCATCACAATTCAAAATATCACAAGAATCACCACCACCATCTTCATAAGCATCCTTATCATAACCGGAGTCATCGTTTGTATCATCAATGAGGAAGCCAGGGATTTAATGACGTATCCTAAGCTGCGTAATCTCCATCAGATAGTGACGATTCCCTCTCTTTATTTTCGACAATCATCTGAAAAGTTATGTCGAATGATTAGCTACGCACAAAAACACACCAAAAGTACTTGAAACTGAACAGAGATGATTTTTCATACCTTAACTCCATAAATCTCACACCGATTGCCTACATCAAATGGATGCATCACAAACATTGACTGCTGTTTTCGTGTCGTTTAGTGTCAGGGCTAGGGCTCTTCGTTCTCTAAAAGCATTAACCTAAACGAATCACATGGAACAGATTAAGTACTCACGCGATAACTACAAACTCAAAAGATGCATGGAGACTACTGACAATAATGATAATTGTCCTTGTTACGAAAACTGTGTTTGCCAGTTCTTACCACCCAGTTCTTTAGGAGAGATTTGCTTATTTTTTCACTATCATGTGAACCTCCCATGAGAGCGATGGTCTTCATGGCCTCGTCTTCTCGCATGAAACGCATAAGGTCTTCCAGATGGATGAACCTGCCAGCCAAAAAATCATTCAAGATACTTCATGGAACACGTTCTGCACTACGACAGAACCACATCAAAACATATCAGATGATCAGCATCTCCAATAAATGATGACTTCGCTGTGAAATCTGTATTGAAATTGCAAACTGAGAGAGAGTAGAATCTCTGAAAGCAACATATTACGTATCCATGAAGTATGAGTTAATGGACTATGCTCTTCCATTTGAGTTCAACCAAAGGAAAAAATGAACCAGCAATTTTCCGGAAAAAATTGTAGCGTGGATGTCACGATTAACTGTTCTGTTTTCAATCTTGCGAGGTAGCAAAAATTCTAGAAAAACAGCTATGCAGCGCCTGTATGAAAGTCAGTCCCCTCCCATTAAGGATTTCAAGGGCTGGAAAGGTTTTGTGCATTGTAGTGTAACTCAATGACTGAAAGCAGATGAACGAACAACAGAAAAGATAATGGTAGCAGGCATAAAAGGCATACTTGGTCCCCCTCCTGGCAACATTCTGGAAGATCTTCCTTGCTGCAACTTTCGCTTCGAATTCACTCCTAATCTGAGTGGCAGACTCATCACCATTGGTTAAATCCAATATCTGCTCATCCAGAGTAGACAGCACCCCATGCCGAACTATTTTCACCAGCCTCTTCATGTTCCAAGCAGATACATTCTGAGGATTCATCTTATGCAAATGGTCAATTGGTATCGTCTTTTCGAATAGGCTCTCGAAAACTTCTTGCTCAACGTCCTCTGCAGTTTCTTGAACGTACTCCCCACCACCTTCCCGCTCTTCGCAAACGCTGTGGCCCTCAGATCCGGAGGCATCATTGCTCCTGCATTTTGAAGCTTCTGGACCTCTGCCATAGTCCTCTCCTCGTCTTCCCTGATTGTTTGTATCTCAATCAGGGGCGGACCAGAGAGCATTTCTATCACGTATTGATTGAATAACGACTCCTGGATTCGATCAAAGAACGTGCTCACGTGGAAAGAAGACGCAAGGACCTTAACCATCAAGGTTTTCACCAGCCACACCAAAGCTCCCACAAGCAAACACCACAAGAACTTGTTCACCAATTTAAGAAACCTGTTGTTGGTCTCTGCCTCAACCCTTTTGTCAAACAGGTATTGCCATGCGATCAGAACCAAGCCAAACCAGATGCAGTTCTGCACCGGCTTCCTCACTCCGTACACGAAATACAAAACCCTCTTGCGCTCAAGGAAATTGCGCTCGATGAAGACAATGATTCTGATCCCCCAACCAGAAACCAATCTTCCACGGATCAGAACAAGTATCAAGACCTCCCATTTCCACCATTGGAGGCCTCTCTCTTCCTTCTCCCTCCAAGCCGGTATCGCAAGGATAGTGATCAGAGCTGCCACAATCAGAACAAGACTGACCCATTGGAGTATAGTGAGCACATTGACGGTGGACTTGGTTAAATCCTCCGGGAGATCTTTGTCGAATAACGGGTC
The DNA here is from genome assembly GCF_030253575.1 of Rhododendron vialii. Taxonomy (NCBI): domain Eukaryota; kingdom Viridiplantae; phylum Streptophyta; class Magnoliopsida; order Ericales; family Ericaceae; genus Rhododendron; species Rhododendron vialii. Next base: position 6,499,488 of record NC_080561.1, on the reverse strand, counting down.
GTCGTCTTCGTCTCCCTCCGATGGTTTTCCCAACATGGCCAAACCCAAAACCTATTCTATGCATCCTTGGACTAAATTTGCCGTAATTAATTCCCAATCATACCAAGCCAGATGATAGCCTTTAAGCATGGTAATTTTATTGGGTGCTTCTCTACTTGACTTCCCCGTGTTAATTTCGACACACCAATTGAATAATAAGCTGGCCACTTGATGTATTTGATCAACTTTCTCCATCGAAAATGCTAGCCAATTAATCTTTGCGGCAACTCTTCGTAAAGACCTTCCAATTTACACGTTTTTGCACCATCGGTCTCCAAGGCCTAAGGCCTAGAACACCCGAGGCGATTACTTGAGCATGCCCTTCACGTGCCTTACTTGGAGAGCATGTCAGGTGAGGTCTATAAAAGGGAAGCAATGATGTCTGCCATTCCACCCTTGCCTAAAACCTATCCGCTTCTACTTAAGACTAACTTGACCGTCATAGGGTGACTTGTTGCATGTGAGATGGAGTTGTTAGGAGGGGGCCAAGAGCCAAGCCGCACCACTGATCCCTAAAACCGAACCCCCACACTGTTTAGTCTTTTATTTTGAGACTCTAGTCGTAGCCTAACTGGCTCAAAAGTTCTGCTGCAGGATGGTGGTGGGAAGTATTTGGTGTAGTAAAGTTGAGCGGTTGTTGGGTATCGCTCTTGTAGAGACCCGTCCCTAATTTTAATATATTTTATTTAATAATGCGGTTAGGAGTAAGTATTAATAATTTTGTGAGCCATGGGTATTTGATTTATGCATATAGGTGCACATACACGTGTAAGCGTACTCGATTGATTGTGTTCAAGTTCGTGGGCCGTGGACCGTGTGTGTAAGCTTCTTTAAAGTTGGTTATGTAATTAATTGGTGGTAATAGGGTCCTTAGTGTAATGGTTATGCAACTTGTGCGAGATGGCACAATAGCGAGATATTTGGAAGGGCCCTAGTGTAATTTTTGCACTTAAGTAATTTTTGCACTTAAAAAAGCAAAAAAATCAGAGAACCCCGTTCTCATTATTTTCCGGCAGCCACTTTTCTTTCTTTCCTGCGCCTCTTTCTCTCTCTACAACTCCACTCAAACCTTCTTTGCTCAACTCAAAAATTGAAGGTCAAGACTTGCAAATCTTGCGAAAAGGCAAGAGGAAAAGTTGATCTACGGACAAAGGGCTACACGCATTGAGCCTAACAAAATCTCGATCGGCCAACTTTGGAGTTCCTAACTTTTTCGAAATTTGACTCTTTTGAGGTAGGATACATGACTAACCCTCTTGATATGTTTATTTTTAGATTATGTGAAAAATTGTGTTAGGATTTTAAGATCTCATATAAAAGAGTATTGGGTTCTTGTTGATACTTGTTAAATTCTTGAAATTTATGTGTTATTGAAGTGTAGAGTTATTTGGTGTTGGAAATATACGAAGTTTATTTGAGACTTTGTATCCATGCTACGTGTTTAACATCTAGAGAAAAAGGAAAATATTTACTTGAGCATTTAAGTTTAATTTGAGATGCAAAAATTATGACTCTTGCACCTTGCGATTTATTTTTATGACTTGTGAAGGTTATTTGTGTTAATGAAAGAGTTTATGTGTGTTTCAAGTTTATTGGACGCTTAGTGCTTGGACACTCGGTAGGGAATTATGCAGATGATATTTGGATATGAATTATCCCGTTTGGTGAGATAGGTTGAGATGATTGTGCTCGGATTATGTTAGTCTAGATCTAGGTAGCGCACCTAGGAAAAGCAAGCTGGGCTTGGCGAACTCCTTGGTGAAAGACCAAAAATTGTTGGAGTGGTACACCGTACCCAATTACCCCGGTTCATGGGGTGGTACTTGAAGTGCAATTTTGTTCACCCTCCTTAAAAGAGGGTGAACATTACCCTCCCTCTTATTGGTTGAAATGGTGTGGATCTCACGACAAAATGATGTCATGCTTACCATGCAATACACTTTTCGGTAAGCATGACATCACTTTGTGGTGGGATCCATATTATTTCAACCAATAGAAAGGAAGGTAATGTTTACCCTCTTAAGTGGAGGGTGAACAAAACTCAACTCTGGTACTTGTACCCGTCTACCCTTGTTTTGTGAGGTTGATACTAGTACCCGTCTACCCTTGGTTTGTGAGTGGTATTTATACCCATCTACCCTTGGGTTGTGAGGGTGTTGCTTGTATCCGATTACCCTTGGTTAGATATTAGAGTTAGCGTATGACTATGAATTGAACTTAGGATTGTTAGGCTAGGTTGATTAGGCGGGGAACGTATGAGGTCATTAATATGGTGAATTTATTGACACTTGAGAATTATGTGTGGATTTTTAACTTGTGCTTGTTTCACAGCATTTATGTTAAACTTGAACATATTATTTGGTTTAGTCTTGTTTCGTACGGGCTCCAACTCATGTTTAAATCATTTCAGGTGACAATGAAGCGTCGAGTACTTAGTAAAGTGTAGCTACACGGAGTCTCTTTTGCGTTGTTATTTTGTTAGCATATGTCATGAAACGTGTAAGGCCATAAGACCGTATTTGATACAATGTCTTTTGTAGTTTGATTGTGGAACCGAAAACTTATATTACTATTTTGAAATTGTAAAATTAGGAGTTATGTATTCATCTTTTGGGAAGCTTATCTTATGACTTGTAGAAGAACTATGCTACACACACAGCAATCTGTGCACAGATTTCGTTGTGGGGCCCACCACGAGTCCCACACGAATCATCCGAGTCGTTCATTAAATGTAAAACATTTTTTCAAGGGTCCCCACAAAAAATAAGCTCAATCCAATACCTATAAGTGCTTCATCCAACCATCTAACTTTTCATTCAGATTTTCGGATAATGAAAAGTTATATGATTGGATCGAGCACCTATAGGAATCGGATTGAGATTATTTTTTATAGGAACCCTTGAAAAAATGTTTTACATTTAATGAACGGCTCGGATGATTTGTGTGGGACCCGTGGTGGGCCCCACAACAAAATCTGTGCACAGATTGTATGTGTGTGTAGACTTTCTGCTTGTAGAACTTATTTTTGGCACTAAAGATTATGGAAAGAATATGTTGTTGTTTTTGGGACTTATGGAAATAAAGCTAGATAGTTTGATTCTATTGAGTTTAAGATTGGTGAAATATCCTTCATAATATAGGAAACTTCTCGAGCTTTTGTGAAAAATATATTTGTTACGAATATTTTTAAAAAAAAAAAGGTCAATTGCTTTAAGATTTTAAAGATAAAAAAATCTTTTATTTTGGTAAACCCTTATGATTTTTGTAGGTGCGGTCAAAATTATCAACTCATGTTCAAAGGGAGACTGTTTGACCCTTCAATTGATCACGGACACGTAGCGTTGGGGCCCGCGAAGGAAGGATGACCCCGGTCAAACCCTTGCTCAAGGAAGAACAATTGACTGCCCAACGGGGAAGCGACGCGTATACAGACGATACTGAAATTATCCCCGCAGAAGACATCCGCAGGAAGGCACCGCGGAGGCCCGCTGGTCCCACGGAATTACGAAGACCGTCCCAAAAGTAGCTTTGGCAGCACAGACCACGGCGAGAGCCCGTGGGTCGCTCGACGCCTCGTAATTATCAAAAGGCTGCATTACAAGAATTCCCAGGGTTTCGTCCCGGCCCAGAGGCAGAGCCTGGGAGGAACCCAGCGGGTGAAGAACGATCGCCGCGGGTCGCGACCTTGCTCTAGCAGGAATTGGGGAATCTTTTGTGGCTTGGTGGCTTAGAGTGGAGGTCTCGCTGCGGGAATATTGGTCGGCACGTGGAAACGCTTCCACGAAAAGGCCAGTTTCCTCGAAGGCCAGGAGGTACGAGGGGGACACGTGTAGGGGTCTAATAGGAGCGCCGTCCTGGGCCTGACCTAGGCCCAGGTGCCCTATAAATACCCCGGACATTTCCGAATGATTAAGGACAGCCCTTTGGACAGCCCTTTTTCTGGGAATGAGTGAGCGAGCACTGAATTTGAGGGAGGAGAACATTCTTCCTCAGAGAAAAGGAGTGACCTCATTCATTCAACCTCGGAAAAGGCCAGATACCTCGCGTAGAACAAGAGTGACGCGCTGCCTCTGTTCCTTCCGCTCCCCTCTTCACCCCATAAGATTTCTCACCCTTTTCCCCTCGCTAATCATCGACCAATCGCGCCTCTCCAGTTCACGGATATTTACACGTAAGCGATCCCCCGCGAAACCCACGTCCTACAATGTTTGATGAGAATTTGATTTTTTAACACAATATTTATGCATTTATGACGTGTTAAGGTTGAATTTTCCGGGGTGCTACAGCTCGTGTTACCATGTTATGATGGTGGGTGCGAGTCCAAAGATTAAGGTTAATTGTCTAGGATATAACCTATGTAATTCTAGTTAGGAATAAAAAAGGGAGACTTAAAGAATCATCCTCAGAACCCACTCTTCGTAGGTTTTCATCCTGCTCAATTTTTGCACTTATATTTTCATCCCCACTTTTTTTTAATCCCAAACGTGCCCTTATATGCCCTCATATATATGTACCAAAAGTTGGGACTGAAAAATAACCCCTCCCGTCCCCGCGAAAGAATCGGCAATCAATCCCCACTGATTTTGTCATTCAATGCCTAAACTTTCGTAAGAATCCCCCAAACCTCTCAAATTGAAATCATTTGATAGTTTTAGATACAAAAACCCTCCTCTTCCTCTCGTGAGTTTTCACCCATAATTGAAAAATGTTGACAAAACACTTGCCGTGGCACTGTACACATCTCGTAAATGACCTAGTTTTCCCCGCCTCCGTTGCCGGCCACCGCCGCACTAGTCTTCCGATGATCTCTCTGCTCACCGCCGCCTCACTATTTTTCTTCTCGCGATCTATTAATTCTTGTCTTCGTGATTTGTTTTTGTTTGATTTGACGATCAAGCATATCATGCTCTTGCGCGACACCAAGGGTCGATCTAATTCGTGGGTTGATGTGATCATGGTTTTCGTTCATGATCTGGTATTTTTCATCTAATTGGGAAAGTTGTTTGTTTGAGTTTTCCTGTTGGGAAACTTCTTTAGGTATTATATTCTAGATTGTATTCCAAAACGATTTTGATTTGTGGATGGTTTGTGGAAGTAGTTATCGAAAACACACTTTCGTGATTGTGTGTAACAATTTAACATCTTTGTTGATTGTATGCAAATAATCTGTAAAAAATTTATGGTGTATTCTGAAATGAGAAATATGTAAAACAGGTGTATTCGATATATCATGGTGTATTTTTATTATCATGTGGAAATATGTCATGAAATCGATTCATATTCTGAAATATGTCATGAATTTGAAGCCGATTTTATGAATCATGATTCCATGTTCTTAATATGCCATGTTTTAAATGCAGTTGGATTTTTGTTTCGGAACATGTCATGTTAAACAATTTTTCATTTTCTTTCCAATTAAATCATGGAGTGGATGCGACGGAAAGAGATGGGGGTCGAGGTGGTTTCGAAATATGTCATGAATTTAAAGTCGATTTCATGAAATCATGATTTTGAAGTTCATGGCAGATTTTGAAGTCCATGGCAAATTTCACAAGGTACTTGAATCGATTTATAAAATCTGCCATGATTTTAAATTAAAGTTTATGTTTTGAAATCCGTTGTGCTTATAAAACCGATTTTATGGTGGAATTCATGGTGGTATCGATTTTGCATTTATTTGTTGGGATTAACGATTGTCATGTTTTATGGAATAGATTTTAGGTGTATTTATTCATTGGAGATTCAATGTGTGTATGGAATGGAATGGATTTCAGTTAGTTTTGGAAAAAATGATAGCAAAGATTTGAATTATCTCCCTTCATTTTCAAATCATCAATCAAATCCCATTTAATTAGGAAAGTATAATTACATAAAACCTAATTACATACCACCTATTTAGGCAACATTTGTTATGCATATTTATGTGCAAGGGTACTATTGTTATTGAAAAAGAGAAAGGATGAAAATATAAGTGCAAAAAAGTCAAAGGATGAAAACTTACAAGGAGAAGAAGCACATAAAGATGGATATTTAAAAACTCCAATAAAAAAAGGTCAGTAAATTTTTTTTTCACATTTGACGGGGCTAGAAAGAAAACTTTTGGACTTTAGGGCTTATTTGGCTAAATAAGCTAAGTGGCTTATTTTTTTTTGTTCTTATTCAAAAAATTTCGCATTTGTTAATTTTTTGTGAATTATTGCTTCGTCATGAAGAGAAGAATCTAAAAAGTAAAAAATTATGATCGAAATTCAATTTTTTTAATAAAGACAAAAAGAAGCCAATAAGCCAATTTTTTCGTCTTTATTCAAAAAAAATTAGGTTTGGACTATATTTTTTTATTTTTCCAATTCCTCTCGTCAAGTCAAACTAATAATCTAAAAAAATAAACGCAAAACTAACAATTGCGAAAAAATTGGAATAAAGACAAAAAATAAACCAACCATCTTTATAAAGGAAATTGTGAATTTCAACAATGGATGGTCAACTGATGGAAGGGGTAATTTAGGGTAGATTTGGCTTAATAAAATTCATATTTGTTAATTTTGCATCAAATTTTGTGACTTATTGATTCGTCTCATCGAGATGAATTGGAAATGTAAATTTTGCATAAAAAAAAAACTATTTTTTGACTTATTTTTGTCTTCATTCAAAAAATTTGAAGTTTCGATCATAATTTTTTAATTTTCGATTCCTCTCGTTGAGACAAATCAATAAGTCACAAAAGTTTGACGCAAAACAAACAAATGCAAATTTTTTTTTTGAATAAAGATAAAATGACTTATTACTTAACTTACTTAGTAATCTTAATAAATAAAAAAGGTGAACCGAGCTAGACACTCAAAAGCTCGGCTCGAAAAGGCATGTGTTTAGGCTCTTTTATAGAGTCTTGTTTAGTAAATGAATTGGACTTGTAAACAAGCCAAGCTCGAACATTACAAAGTTCGGCTCGCCCATTTGCACCCCTATATGTGATTGTGAACATATCTTGCTACGTCGATCGGGTTGATAGTGTGGAATCACTCTTCGCAGAATGTATATGTGTTTATTGCCTCATTAATTTTTTTGTGGTGATTTTTGAGATTTGATGCTTTAAGATTTTTCAATGACTTTTCTACACACTCACATTGTATAGTGTATATTTATTGACTGATTGAAAAAAACTACAATACACACCATCGAACAAATTTGGGAAGACATGTTCCAGCATTCCATGCACATGAATGCGTTGGAAGTACAAACCATTGTGAGAGTAGTTTGCCAAGTACGTGCTGACATTTCGCGTGTACCTATACAATCAAAGTATGAGTCACCGTGCTGGTTTGGCCTTAAGATAATATTAAAGCATCGCATCATGGCAGTTTTGTCGGGTACTTTACTCTTCAACGAATCTGGTGCTGGAGGGTCTTGGCAAAATACAAATTTCATTATCTCATGACAAACACCAAAACCCCAATAACCCTCGTCATCCACAGCTTTCTTCAAAAATTCTAACTATTCATCCTCCTCCCAGAGGGATATGGGGGATCGTATACATGTGAAAACAGTCTGCAACGAATAACAAATAATTAGTATGAATTTAAATGCAGTAGATACAATTCCATGGCAGACCAAGTAAGTAGCATTTCGATAGACATGTACCTCCCCTCTTCCAATTTAGTCACAAGGTGAGTTAGCTCGCTACACCTAGGAATGCCGGAGCCATAAATCGCGTTAATGATCGATGCTACTAATCGAAAATTTGCCGCCACAGATTAATCAGTCTTTTCAATAAAACTTACGCCAACCAACTTGGCGTTGTTCTCAACCATCACAAAATTGTCTATATCGAAGTCTGTGAGCGCTTGATCAAAGTCTTTATGATCGTGTTTCACAAGTGATAGCATGCCTCTATACAACAACAACATAACCCATATAGTCCCCAATCACACACTAGCATGATTGTCTTAAATAGCCTAGAAAGTAGTTAAAAAGTAGGTTGAACCTGAGAATCTTCTTATTCTTCCCTTAATGAAAGGGGCTTCAACTTTGAGATCTGGAACATGACGGGTTGCACCTCCTCTGCCCAAGATCTGGTCACTAAAGACCCTCAATCGTTGAAAAAATTGCTCATAACAGATGGTATTGTCGCCCTCTAGCCCACAGTAAGGCACATTGATGAATGCATAATAGCTATTGAGCAATCCAGAACACTTTCATATTCTGCGTGATTGTGGTATCTTCTGATTGTTACTGATCTATTATGTAAAAGAAAAAGACCAGCAAACAATATTTTCCTTTTAAAAGTCAAGAAAGAAACTTGTTAGTTTTCCTAAAGCGACAACATAATTCTAATAGGATGCATCTCTCTCTCAAAAGCTATATGTGATAGTGTGTTTGTTGCCTCCTTAATTTTTTTTTGTTTGTGGTGATTTTTGAGATTTGATGCTTTAAGGTTTTTCAATGACATTATATGGTGTATATTTATTGACTGATCGGAAAAAACTACAATACACACCATCGCATACGAATTTTGTGCCTGATTTTTGAGTTTTTGTGGTTCATATTACAAAAGTGTGTATGGTAAACCCTTAGAATTTATGGTGGTGTTTATGAATTTTGTGGTTCAACATATGAATTTTTTGTATGTTGAACCACAAAATCTCATTACTGATTACCAAAAAATTCGTATGTTGAATCACAAAATTCATAAACACCACCATAAAAACTCGTAAATTCTAACGGTGTACCGTACACACTTTTGTAATATGAACCACAAAAACTCATAAAAATCAGGCACAAAATTCGTATGTGATTGTGTATTGTAGTTTTTTCCGATCAGTCAAAAAATATATACTATACAATGTGAGTATGTAGAAAAGTAGACAACGCCTGTCATTGAAAAACCTTAAAGCATCAAATCTCAAAAATCACCACAAACAAAAAAAAAATTAAGGGGGTAACAAACACACTATCACATATACATTCACATTATATTGTCGCTTTAGGAAAACTAACAAGCTTCTTTCTTGACTTTTAACAGGAAAATATTGTAGAGTTTGCTGATCTTTTACATAATAGACCAGTAACGATCAGAAGATACCACAATCACGCAGAATATGAAAGTGTTCTGGATTGCTCAATGGCTATTACGCATTCATCAATATTAAGGTCTTACTGTGGGCTAGAGGGCGACAATGCCATCTGTTATGAGCAATTTTTTCAACGATTGAGGGTCTTTAGTGACCAAATCTTGGGCAGAGGAGATGCAACCCGTCATGTTCCAGATCTCAAAGTTGAAGCCCCTTTCATTGAGGGAAGAATAAGAAGAATTCTCAGGTTCAATCAACTTTTTAAACTATTTTCTAGGCTATTTAAGACGATCATGCTAGTGTGTGATTGGTGATTGGGGACTATATGGGTTATGTTGTTGTTGTATAGAGGCATGCTATCACTTGTGAAACACGTTTATAAAGACTTTGATCAAGCACTCACAGACTTTGATATAAATAATTTTGTGATGGTTGGGGACAACACCAAGTTAGTTGGTGTAAGTTTTATTGAAAAGACTGATCAATCTGTGGCGGCAAATCTTCGATTAGTAGCATCAATCATTAACGCGATTTATGGCCCCGACATTCCTAGGTGTAGCGAGCTAACTCACCTTGTGACTAAATTGAAAGAGGGGTACATGTCTATCGAAATGCTACTAGAAAATCCTACTTACTTGGTCTACCATGGAGTTGTATCTACTGCATTTAAATTCATACTAATAATTTGTTATTCGTTGCAAATCGTTTTCACATGTATACAATCCCATATCCCTCTGGGAGGAGGACGAAAAGCTAGAATTTTTGAAGAAAGCTGTGGTTGATGAGGGTTATTCGGGTTTTGGTGTTTGTCATGAGATAATAGAATTTGTATTTTGCCAGGACCCTCAGGCGCCCGATTTGTGGAAGAGTAAAGTACCTGACAAAACTACCATGATGCGATGCTTTAATTATCTTGAGGCCAAGCCGTATAGTGACTCATACCTTGAATTGTATACGTACGCGCGAAATGTCAGCACGTACTTGGCAAACTACTCTCACAATGGTTTGTACTTCCAACACATTCATGTGCACGGAATGCTGGAACATGTCTTCCCAAATCTGTTCGTGATGCTGCAACTTGTGATTTCCTTGACTGGTCATCGCCTTCTCAACAGCTTTATCTAGTATTTGCTCTCTGATCATCTGCTTCCTTGGCTGGTGTTGCAAAAGGTTATTTCTGTTTTTTAAAGTTTTGTGGTAGCCATAAGATTTGTGTGGAAGTTCCATCTTCAAGAAATTCCACGGCACAAGATGCTTATACTTGCCCCTTTGCCTCTGGTATAGCTCATTGCATCATATTTAGAAGGCTTTACAACACCAACTTGCACATAATGCAGAGTTGATCTCTCTCTGATTAAAATGCATGGAAGACATCATTTGGTTTTCAGTACCTTTTCTTTTCTGTTTTGCAGATTTTATTTAACAAATTCTTGGTAAGTAAGCCATGGAAGAAGTAAGAAAACAAAGAAAGTACCTACTATAGTAATTCCATATCCAATAACGAACACTTGATTTCAATCTTAGGGGAAGTATATTGCAATTGTAAATGTCCAGAAACTAAAGCGGTGGGACATGATCTTCGTGAGATCCTATCACATCAAGTACCAGGAATGACGTAGCATCCTCCCAAGTACCAGGAATGACGTAGATTACAACTAAATCACCATTTTTGTAGATTGCATCGGCTTGTTTTTCTTGGCCAGGACCATGTTCAGGGGCAAGCTTAACTTATAAATTGAGATGATGTTCATGCTCACGTTAGAATACCAACCAGGCCTATGCCATTTATACCTCTTTTTTGACATTTCAAGACCATGTTTAGGGGCAAGCTTAACTTATAAATTGAGATGATGTTCATGCTCACGTTAGAATACCAACCAGGCCTATGCCATTTATACCTCTTTTTTGACATTTCAAGCTACTCTAAGGGGACTTTTGTCTAAAGCAAGTTCACTCAAATAAAGTCATTGTGCCTTGATCATTTTCAGTTCTTATTTCTCACTTTAATCCATCATTATGAGTTCTCTGTGTTGGGAGTTTGTCCAATGCATCGACCTGCCATTGCGTGCTCAAGGCCCAATTTGTATGGGAGTAATGGCAAAGAGTCCATCACATCACTTGGGCCCAATATACATTGAATGACCCATGTCCACTTAAAAGGCTAAGCCTTGTAAGTGATGAGTCATCAAATTGTATATTAAGGTTCACCTTTTTCTGTTTTATCTGATGTGGAACTCAACATTCACACATGTTCTAACACCCTCTCTGTTGTATTGCATTTTCCTCGGCATTTTGAGAATAGACAGTATTTGGGTGTTGTTCATCAAGAAGCAAGTATATTGTATATAAGGAGGGAGATTTCTGCCTTTATGATCGCACGTAGAGTAAAAATGCCTTTCTTTTCACAAAAGGATAAATGTACTGGGTACCATAGCTACTATTTTCAGCCAAGTAAACTGCGCTTGACAAATATACGTACTATATATATTCCAATTTCATTATTCTACCGTAATGATTGCTATGCGACCGATATGTAAAATGAAGTTTTAAGGGCTCATAAGCCTGAAAGTACTTTACTGATCGAAACCTATCTTCTTTCTTCATTAAGATTATCTTTGCTACGTAAGGTCCCAATTACAACTTTTAGTTTGCATCAGATATCCTCCTGGTCTCTTCATTGGGGCCATGCAGTTCGTGCATCCCTGTTCTCTTATGTTTTCAGATTTTAATGCAATCAATTGGGGGTAGGGAACTTAATGTAGATTTTGTTTTGTAATGCAGGCTTGCTTCAAAATACCAACCCAAACAAAAAGATCTGTGAGGTTACAAACCCAGGAAGGAAACTCTCTTTCATCTGTTCTGTTCTTACCGTACCTAGCTATGTCCTTGTATACTACATTTTTAGAGTTGTTAATTATTCGGTTCAGTTCTACTAGTTATTGTACTTTGGTTGTAACTAATCTGGATGGTGCTACTGCTATCTTCCTGAGACAGACATGTACACACACATTTTTATGCCATTCAGTTTGATATGGATGCAGTGCGGAAAGATAGTAAACCACATGGGTTACAAATTTCTTAAGAAAAAGGGTAATTTCTTTGTGGGCTTTAGAAAATGCAGGGTAAAAGTGACAGTATTCCAAAGCTATATTCGGCTTTGTTGTTGTCTGTGAGGTCTTTAGGGTAATTTACCCACGATGGTCTCTCTCTCTCTCCTATTCTTGCCTTTATGAAGTATACCTGTTGCTCAGAACAACTGGCTCTGACGCCTAACGTGAAGCTCAAGAGCTTCTTGGTGCTCAAATCTCCAGAATCCTCGGCTCAACCTACCGCTCGACAGTGACATGCCGCTCAAATTTTCTGGGTTCACGGTTCATCGGACAGCTTGAGCGCCAGGTTGAGCCGCGGGCATTTTTTTTTTCTTTGGGAAGAACTCCAATTCAGTGAGTCAGAGCATCCCCAATGGGGATGTATTTCCAGGTCGTATACCTATAATACAACCCGGATGGAAAAAAACAGGCTCCAATGGAGATATAAAATAGCAAAAACTGAGATGTAAAATAGCACAAATGGAAAAGGAGATGTATATTTCCATCCCCTTTTGGCTGCAGCTATAAATTGACAGGTCATCACCCAACTGATTCTACCAGATTTTTAGACAGCCGGAGTTACCTGATTTGGTCGGAAAGTCGTCGGAATTTGCAAGAACATGCCGGAATTGCAAGAACACGCCGGAAGCTTGCCAAAAACTGATTCCAGGTCCGGAGATCACGTCTGCGACTCCGATTGATGACGATCCATGGACGGCGCAGGTCCGGAGATCACCGTCTCCGCCGGCTGTGCTTCTTCCGAAACCCTCGGCTGTGCTCCTTCCCTTTCCCTTGTCGAGTTCCAGCCAAGATTTCCCCAATCTTGAGAGAGAGAGAGAGAGAGAGAGAGAGAGAGAGAGAGAGGTCGTCTGGTTGAGAGGGGGGTTTGTGTTCGTAGAGAGAGAGAGCAGATGAAAGAGTAAAGTTGGGTTGGGTGCCAACGGGTATTTGATCCGATCGTTGGCTTTGTTGTTGTTTTTTTTTTTTTTTTGGAATAATTTTTTTTTTAAGTCCTCAGATACCAAAATTATTTTTCAACAGAAAGAGTACTTGAAACTAGAGTTAAGAAAGTTGGAGAAAATTAAGGAGAATGAAACGTTAGTTAATTATCCATCTTTTTTTTATATCTCACCATTAAAGATGAATAAATTCTATTTAACATCAAACTAACTTTCAACCATTTTTTTTTTTATCTTAAATAGCTATCATCCGGTTCTAAAATACATCCCCAATGGGAATGCTCTCAGTGACAGAGGGATGGAAAGTGTTGAAAAGGGCTGGAAATTTCATGATACCTGAGCCAATCCTCCCTTACGAATCCAATATCTCTAAACTTTTTTGTTTTTTGTTTTTGTGAGTTTGATATGAGAAAATACCAGTACCGAACATGATTACCAATCTTTTTCGACTTGTCAGAAAAAAAAAAAAAAACATGATTACCAATCGCAATTGTACTTTATTGAAAACAATTCTTTACTACCAAACTTAACATGATTTTATACACAGCCGTTCCCAGTAGTCATACGTTGATAGTATCTTTTTTCTTATTTCGTTTAAGGTATTTTTAATTTTGTTACCGGTGTAAATTACAAAAATCAGTAGAAATTTAGACTTTGTCGGTATCTTGCTTTTAATTATGTTGAGTCCCTTAGCTTATTACGATTGATTTGTTTGAGTTTCGGTTCCCATATATGTTCGTTAGTAGAATTACTAATGTCGCAAGTACGGTGCAGTCCGGGTAAGATTTTTTATAGTCGTAAAATTCGGAATTTGAAGACAAAAAAAAAAAAAACTAATCCTGGAGGATAATTTTAGCCAAAACAGGCCTTAATTTAGTTCAAACTCACTTGACTTCTGGATCTCCTGATTTTTCTTGCGGTTCAAGCCCAAAGCTTGTGACATTTGTGTTTACTCATTTGAATATTTCTTAGAGGCCAATCAAATTTCAATTCTGACTTTCGAGTTTTCTTCTAGATTATCCTCCTTAACATCAGTTCAGTCTAATAGTCGTTGTCTTTGTTCAAAATCTATATTATAAGACAAAGCGATTTTCTTTAAAAATATCTAGGCATACAAGTAAAGCAGCATCTATAGCCGTTTGATCGTATTTTCCGATATAGTTATAACCGTCGGATTAAATGAATATTTCCTATTATTTACACCTACACTAATGTAAAAAAAGAAGTTACACGTTTCCCTAACAGAGAAATATACACCCCTTCCTTTTTCAATGGGAAAATGACGGCCCGGGACGTGTTTTGATAATTAATACCCGTTAAAGACATGCTAAGAACATTTGTTAATGTTGAAAATGTCCTTAGCGGGTATTAATTATTAAAACACGTCATTGGCCATCATTTCCCCTTTTTCAATTGATTTCTCTAAAGTTAATTTTCTTACATTCAATTCAATATTTGCTTTTAAGTTGATTCTTTTTAGTTTGATTTTCCTGCAGTAAAAAAGGAAACATTCATTTTTGGATTCAACCCTTTTTATAAGAATACACACAATTCTTCTACACGTTTCTTCGGAAAAAACAAAACCTAAACCATTTTAATTTTTTTTGAATAATATTGATGAGTAGAGGAGGATGATATATTGAGTTTTTTTTTTTCCTTTGCGTTAAAGAGGTTAGAGGGATATTCAAGAATAATTTTTTGACCATCGATTCGGAGCAGGCACGGACATGTGCTAGTAATATAACATGGGGTGATTTCGACGAGAGGAACCTAAAAATTAAAATATTATGTTCAAAACTACATTTCTTTTTTGTAGTCTTCTGTTCGTCTCTTCCATTCTTCTCCACATCAATTTCACTGTGGTTATTAATTAGTAATAATCTATTAGTCATTACATTACATTGTCCCTCGATCGAAACGTGCATAAATAGACCCCGACACCCGAGATATTAAGATAAATTAAGAAGAAACGAGTATTGTTATTGTGAAGGGCATTGTACCAGTACTACAACTTCTTCCTTTTATTGTCAAGGTTGTGTCGTATTAGTATTAGTAATGCATATCATATGCTCTTACATTAAACAGATCGATTACTATCAGCACGTCCTCCAGATTGATTATTATCGGCGCATCCTCCTGATCGATTATTATTGGCGCGTCCTCCTGATCGATTGTTCCCCCCAAACTCATCTGGGAAAGAAAAGAAAAAGCATGCGATCAAGACCAGGGCACCGAGACATGGTCCCAATCCGCGAAAGGTCCAATTGTCATAACTGGTGTAGATGTACACTGCTTGGCATGTTTCGCAATCGTAACATAGCTTTCTTTCGTCGCTATCCCAACGGACACAGTTGACATCATTCACGTAGCGACCCGTCTGGGGGATCACCCACGTTTGGTTCTTTTGTTCGTAACCGCAATACGAAGGTGGCATACAGCAACCCCCCTGCCAAAAGGAAAAAAAAAATTAGTAGAAAATAAATCAGCAGTGTATGAAAATCCTTTGGTATATCATGTTGGAGATGTCTTTCATTGTGTATACTTAATGAAATTTATCATTTATTCGTTGATCCCCAGTCTATTAATACGGTATGGGTTTTTTCACAATCTGCCGAGTAAACGTGTTTTTATTTATTTCTCACAACTTATATATAGAATGTGTTGGGTAATGTTAAAATTTCGATGGGTCAAACTCGTAAATTAAATTTCAATCAACGACCTTGGACTGCAGTGGTTCTGTACCAACGCCAAGGGTGCGCAATACCTGCCTTGGGGCCTCATTAGCAGCAGCTGTATGCGCTTTTTGGCAAGAACTTTTTTTTTTTTTTTGATCCGCTTTTTGGCAAGAACTTAATCTTCGCATCTTTCAAGGGAAAGCTACTGACGCAATTCGACTGTATACCAAAATTGTTAATGACATAAGGGGATTCTTGAGCTATAAGGGAATGGTGAAGCCTTCTCAGAACGGTCATGCAATCGTTTCAAGTTGGGGTCTTCTTGCCAAGATCTAAAGGCATACATACTTTGCTTTGGATATAGTTTCATCTTGTATAGTCAGTTGTTTTCTGATGTTTTGGTTTGGGGTTTCTTCCCCTAATTGTGTATTTCGTTTTGGTTTGGGTTTAATAAAAGTCTCACACTTTATCCAAAAAAATTAAAAATTAAAAAAATTGAGTGGGATGACATTATCCTATCTCACCATACACCCCTAATGATGACATGATAGATAATGAGAAATGATAATGCCAAAATTATCTAGCAATAATGATATAGGTACCGACCGGCTGGGGAGGGAAATTGTACCGACGGCCGCGCCGGGCCTTCTCCGGTCACCGGACGGCCGATCCGAGCCGTCCAAAAATTCTAAAAAAAAATGAGGGGGCCCACGCGAGAATCAACGGCATCCGAGATGTGTAAGGTGCTCGGATCAAGCATCCTATACACCTCGGATGCTGTTGATTCTCGCGTTGGGCCCCTCGGTTTTTTTTTTATAGAATTTTTGGACGGCTCAGATCGGCTGTCCGGTGGCCGGAGGCGGCCCGGCACGGCCGTCAGTATAATTTTCCTCCCCGGCCAGTCGGTACTCATATCAATACTGATTATCTAGTGCATAAAAAGGAAAAATCTTTTTAATGGAGCTTCCGTGAACAGGGGTTTACGGAGGTGAATTGCATGCATCCATTTCAGCTTTGGACGGCTCAGATCACGCGCCTCCGTGAATATCTTATTCACGGCCCCTTCGTAAATAACTAGGACTAATGCATGCCGTGATTGTAGGGCTAATGCCATAACTAGGACAGCCGAAACGATGGTCAAAGGAAGATAATTTAGAGTCAGATCGGGAAAGAAATCTGTCCCTAGGTAGTCGTCTAATGTATATCGGTCTCACGCGTATTTTGTGTGACCTACATGCGGCGAATGGGCCTGATTAATACATATATGTCCGCATCGAACATCTCTATCTGTAAAACTACTCGAAATCAAATCATTGCTCATGAAAAAAAATTAGAGTTGCGTGTCTGCACCTTTTATAATTACCCTACTTTCAATTTCTAGTTGAACGTACATTGCATTTGTTAGACTTTGTTTGACATCGCTTATTTAAGCCGCCCAAGCTTGATTGATATAATTTAGAGGCTACTCTATCAATGGCCAATTGGTTTTGTATCAGAGCTAGGTCTTAGGTGGTTTTACCTCTCATGGGAGAGTCTCTGTCGCCCGAAGCAAATCTCCTGGTCAGCTCAATTCGCACCTTCACTTGCATCCGGGCTACACGCGAGGGGGAGTGTTAGACTTTGTCCCACATCGCTTATCTAAGCCGCCCAAGCTTGGTTAATATAATCTAGAGACTACTACACCTATGACCAATTTGTTTTAGGCTAGAACCCTCTAAGAAATCTAATAGCATCGAAACGGAAATTTGATATATATATTTTTTAAGGGGCATAGATATGGAATTAATAGAAGGGATGGAAAGAACCTGCACAAAATCCCTCTTGTCAAGCTTGTCACAAATTTTCCTTTCAATAAGACAGTTTCGAAAGGTACTCCAGCCGCGGTCCTTCAACAGAAACTTTTTGGCCAAGGGTCCATAGGTCTCAAGACGATAGGCGTCGTCAATCCTCTTCGTATCTTTAGCAAAGGTCCCACCGAGATCGATACCCCAACCGATCACAAGGATCAAAATGCTAGTAAGAATCAACAATATGATGCAAGTTACTTGGACGGCTTGCATCTTAAATAGAACCCCGATTGATCCCACGAGGAAAAGAAGGAGAAGGAAGGCGTCAAGCCACAAATCCCAGTCCAGACGCGGATTTTCGCATTTGGGATCACCCCTTCGTAACATCAACAGAGTGCTTATGAGGAAGTATCCCATGACAAGGATTGGAACGGTACTCGCCATAACGATGAATACGAAAGCACATCGACTAGGAGAAGTTTTTGTTGCCATTGTGGCACATCTACCAGGAAGAGTTTCTATTGCCATTGGAGGAGTTTCTGTTGCCATTGTGGCACGAGTTTCTGTTGCCATTGGAGGAGTTTCTGTTGCCATTGTGGCACATAGATCGGCAGGAGTTTCTATTGCCATTGGAGGAGTTTCTGTTGCCATTGTGGCACATCGACCAGGAGGAGTTTCTGTTGCCATTCTTGCAACAAAGATCAAAGAAATTGACAAGTAATTAGATCGACGGAAGGGACAACAGAGATCGATGAATGTAATTACGGGTGGAGGATAGACTAGGTTTTACAGAAGTTTCAAGAAATTATGCCTAATTGAGGGTTGTCCTAAATTACCGTTAGCCAGCCATTGATTTACAATAACAATTCAATTTTAACCCTTGTTTTTTTTCTCAATAATTGTACTTCCCTCCGTTCCAAAAAGATAGTGTAGCCCGCAAAACAAAAAACTTAAAATATTTTTTAATAAAGAAAAATTCAAATGGTTTTCTTAAAATGAAAAGAACTCATTGATATTTAGTAACCAGTGGCGAAAAGTTTGAATTTTTACCGACAAAATTGTGTTACTTTGATTTTATTGTTTTGCAGACCGGATAAATATTTTTAAAACGAGAGTAGTAGAGTATCTTTTGGTCTTGTCATCTTAAACACGAATAGTATATTTGCTTGGCATTTGCTACGAAGAAATAATTACAATTTACATGTATTACGAAAAACTACAAATTGCCTCAAAGAAGAAAATAGTCTCTCCTAAAAAATCGAATGCATCAAACTTCTTAACGAAAATATTAACTTATAAGTTGTAGATCTTGCAATTTATAGTTATAATTCATGCTCGTGTCTGAAGACACGACTTGACAATCGGTACACGCAAATCAATATGAGCTCACGTGCTATATCTCAATCCATGTCCAACGATTCAAACTATGCTAAAAAAATAGCCAAGCATATTAATTCCGAGCATCCGTATCATAACGTTTCATATCAACTTTTTCATACTCCCTCCGTCCATTTTTAATTTTTAAGTGTCCAACTTCGTAACTTCAACTTACTAAGAAAACATCATCATTACACTTTTCACATTAATTTTTACCCTTACTTTCCCTACTTACTTTCTATGGAGACATTATTTTTACACTTTTATTTACTAACTTTTCAAATAAAATCTACTTTAAGGGCAAAATAGAAAATATATCAATTTTTATCCACTAGCTTTACAAAATGGACACTTATTAAGGAACAATCCAAAATGAAATACTGAACTTTAAAATGGGGACGGAGGGAGTACTAATTCCGAGCATGCACAATCCCATACTACCATTGTACACTATCATCATAAGCGGATCCTGCAATACCCGATAAACCTTTTTCAAAGCATGTTTAAAAGTTCAGAACTGTAGAAAGGTGAAGTTCGATAGTGAGGGAGAACACACAATTGACTAATTACTCGGTTTTGAACGAACCCATTTTTCAAACAAAACAAAACCAAACCAAACCGAATCTTAAGTCCCAATCACTTGAGGTCGGTTACATGAATCATTTTCCTCTATTAAGCTCTGTCAAGGGCCACTTGTTCACATAAACCCATTTTTCATTAGTTTGTAAATTAAAATGGGATCGCAAGTATTCAATAACTTCCCATAAAAACTACAGGGCAGAGCTAAACTACTAGGGTTCCTAGAATTACAGTGAGGGTTTCAGTGGAGACGGAGGAGGGAGAGAGAGATGTGCGAAGAAAACGGCGGTGAGGATTTCAAGGGCAAGTTAGAGAAAAAGCTATATTATCTCAGCCGTAGGGATTTATTTGGCAATTTCAAACTCTTGAATTTATCTATGTATAAGATTCAAAAATTGAGCTAGATTATTATATAGATTAAATAAACCTAGAAAGCACTCTTGGGAAAAGATGTCTTTAATTTCATAAAGTTGCAATTTTGAATCTTCGTTTCATTGACTTTTAATGGAAAATTTTAAAATGACACCTAAACTTTTACCTAAATGTCCTATAAATACCTGAACTTTAGTTTATTTTAATTAAACACATTTACTTTTTTTGTTTGAACGGCATTAAATACATTTACTTACAAAACTTCCTGATTTAGACACATATCGTTATATTCTGTCCATTTTGTCAATAACTGTGCCGACGAGGCATCTTTACCCCTTCTCCGGGGAAAAAAAAAAAAAAGAAGTTGCTCTTGAGCACCGCCAGTTGGTGCTTGCAACTCGGTGTTCCAGAGAATTTTTCCACTACATATTCGTGTAGGCTTCACCACCAAACGAGTGGCTCCCACACAAATATGTGTCGGTAAAAGCCCCCGGAGAAAGACGTACGTGGCGGTGCTCCAGGAGCTAGCTAGAGCTAGCTAGCACTGAATAATCACTCCTCGAGTGCTCAAATGAGCTATTAATTCGTCCTCGTCATTACCTCAACATTGTAACAAACAAATTACCGGTTTGCGAAAAGAACGTTGTACCCAGTGGTTTACAACTTTTTTAGGGTCTAATTTTGGCTTCTATTTCTCTGATCACTCGTTCTAGCATGATCCAATCAATCAATCTAAACTAAAGCACTATATATACACCTCCACACCCTGGCAAGTACGTCGTCCTTTAATCTTTCCTGATAGGATGGAACCGGTACTTAAGCCACACAGCACTTCCCTATTCTATCTTTATTTGTCTCAGTCTTCATCACCACCCGGTTCTCGCATGAAATGGCTACCGGGTCTAAAGAACGCGATCCGTTCTATCGGGTACAAGGTTCTGTATCTGGTATCGTTTACGTTTCTCCTGCCCTTGGTGACCTTGATCGGAGAGAAAACGGGGCATGTGATCGTAACATGGGTGGCTCTGTTTGCATGGACTGCTCTTGCGTCCAGGGTGGTCTTGGAGCTGATAATCCTTGTAACTAACCATTTGTTCCTATTAGCTCTCAATGCCTACCTAGGAGTACCAGGGGAGAGAAACGCAGTGGATGGAGAGAATGGGGATATTTCTGTCAAAGAGCGTAGGAGGAAGGACAAAACCCGAAAAATTCCATGCACATGAAAGAAATTAAGGACGTACCATTGGGCGCGACGATCTATGGATTGACAAATCATTCGCTCTTGTACTCTCTCTTACTCATACTTTCTATCTCTTTCTCTCTCTCTCTCTCTCTCTCTCTCACACATTTACGATTTCAGGTGCGTGAGTTTTGTTTTTCTCTCAAATGTTATAATAACATCATTTTATACGGGTCTACCTTTTTTTTTTCTTTTTTTTCTGCATTTTGAAGGCTGCTTGGTCTTACTTTGATTGTGGCGGTTTTAGCTTTTGTCGTCGTAACTGTTTGGGTTGTGTATCTGTTACCCTTACTAGGGCATGTCCTAAGGAGCTTTGATTCTGCTGTATTCTGGTTGGAACCTTTCCAGTCATTTGCGCTCTGGGTTTGGAGAGGCATATGATTGTCGAGTGGGTTGGTGTCAACGTTGTTGGAATGTTTCTTTGTCATTGTGATGCCGTCTTTCTCCAAATCCGTTTAATCTTTATACTCCCTCCGTCCTATAATATTTGTCCGGTTCGCAAAACGGAGACGCAAAAATAATACAATTTTTTTTAAAAAAAGTTGGAAAAAAATTTAACAATTTACTAGATCTTGACGAGTTCTTTTAACTTATGAAAAAAGTTTGAATTGTTTCTTGAAAAAAATACATTATTTTATAGTCTTCGTTTTGCGGACCGGACAAATATTATGAGATGGAGAGAGTAATATTTTCTATGTTTCGAAGGTTAATAAATCTTTTTCTTCTGTTAAAAAAAATGATAACACCATTCTATGGCATTTCAGGGGCGACAAATGCCGGTTGTTTTTTAGGGGCATGTGTTTATGATTGTGTGTGTCCATTACAAGAAAAATGACTTTCGGTGACAAAACGATTTCGTCGCTAAAGAATCAAATTTCGTCACCAAAAGTATTAGTGGCAAAACATTTCGTCACTACGTTCCGTCAGACTGCTTCCGGGAGTGAGTTTTTTTTGTTACTTTGTATAGCGTGATTATATAGAGCTAGTTATCTTAAATATTCTAATGACAAAATTCTTTGCAATGATTGTAAATTCATGAATTAAAGGAGATAATATTAATGATCATATATGAACATCAATTTAGTAAATGGAGTCTTTACCCATATATACAAACATGTGTATTAAACCTACATACAGAGTCGAATGCTGCAACAGATAATATTGGACTGGAATCAAGTTCTCTTAGATGGTTCCACATATTGATGGCGTTGTGGGAGTCTAATTTTCTTTCCATTTTGTATTTTAAATTGTGGGTTTTTGATCTAGAATTATAGAAACAATGAATTTTGAATATGATGTAGCGTTTAAGAGGTATGTGCAGAATAGATTTTGTAACAAGTAGTGTTCGAAAATAAATGTAGATTATGCGTTGTTATTTGACCATGTGGTCCTTGACAATATACATGAATAAGATCGATGTGGTATGAGTGTTTACTTGCATGAATTACCCTTTTTAGCCATAAAGAATTCCAAGAATTTTTGAAACTTATTTGCACCATTTAAAAGATCTTAGTAGCAATTTTGGAATGGTGCAAAAACGTTTGGAAATATTCTTGAAGAGAGAAAGAGGGAGTGAGAGAGACGGACGGGCGTACGTAACTATCTCAGAAATGCCAGAAAAACGTAAAACCAACAATTCCGGGGGGAAATGATCGTAACAAAATTGAAATCAGCTATGCAGCACCCTCTTTTAGGCCAAAAAAACTGATGAGAGAGAGAGAGAGAGAGAGAGAGAGAGAGAGAGAGACGTCAAGTGTCTCAGAAATGCCAGGAAAAGGGAAAACCAACATATCCAATAAAAAAAATTGGTCGTAGCACAAATAGAATCTGCTATGCAACACGCTCTTTTGGGCCAAAAAAAACTGATCTATCAGATTCTCTAACTACAACAGCATTCATAGATAGTTACCAAGAAAAACGCCATTCATAAATACTAAATCATCGATGGCGCAACCTAAGAAGTATGAGAAACTCTTGCTTACGATTTATAATCACCAGAATGAACCCATAGATGAACCACAAGCTACGATATGCACATGGAACAGAGACTACAAGAGAAGAGCGATAAATAAAGGAAAGATGCAAGTTCAAACGGAACGGACGAATCAAAAACCAAAGCCCACCATAGCGCTTGTTTGTCATATTATGTACAATTGTAGAAGTATAATAAACTTTACTTTAATGTGCACCATCTATCAAACGTAGTTCTACCAGTTCGCTTCATCTGATGAATCATCACTGTTGGTGTCAAATGTCAAGAAAAGATCTAGCAGTTCGCGTCCTGCTGCAGAATTCTCTGCACCATGTTCTGGACTTGGCATTCGCCTATCAAGTGAGAACAACTGCAGCATCAGGTTCTGGGGTGACGCCATGTGGCACTTCCAGCCCCTCCACCTAGGCCTCACCTGGAAACAAAGTGAAATAGCATTAACATAACCATCGTCAAAGGCACAATTCAGTACCAACAAAACCTTCCCTATCCCAATCATTATCAGGGTCTTCTACCATTGGAATTTTTGTGATAGGCTTCATTACCATCATTGTAGTTGTCACGACTACAGGGATCATTACACTCATCACAATTCAAAATATCACAAGAATCACCACCACCATCTTCATAAGCATCCTTATCATAACCGGAGTCATCGTTCGTATCATCAATGAGGAAGCCAGGGATTTAAAGACGTATCCTAAGCTGCGTAATCTCCATTAGATAGTGACGATTCCCTCTCTTTATTTTCAATTACAGAACTACCTCTCTATGCCACATAGCTTGTAGCCCGGATAAGGATATTATGCTGCGGGTTTATAGCTAAATAAAATGATATCGTCTAATCCGGTGAAACATGAGAAAGCCAAAGATCTAGAGGTCGCCTTACCTTAAGTCTTCCGACAACAGAAGTAGTTTGAGAACTTATGTTTTTCAAAATTTGAAACAATACATTAGAGGAAAACCCAATTAGATATATGGTCCATCTTGTGGTCCACACCAAAAACG
The DNA here is from genome assembly GCF_030253575.1 of Rhododendron vialii. Lineage (NCBI taxonomy): Eukaryota > Viridiplantae > Streptophyta > Magnoliopsida > Ericales > Ericaceae > Rhododendron > Rhododendron vialii. The sequence continues at coordinate 6,475,305 of NC_080561.1, read as the reverse complement.
ATCCATGGGTAACATTGTGGATACACCAAGCGAGAAAATTGATGAGACACCAAAATTGTTAAGTTTCAATTATCTACTTAAATATGACAAAATATACCTTTTGAATATTCGGAGGAAGAGTAGCTCTGTCAAGGGCTTTCGGAGTCCATATCTTTATGTCTTTCTCAATCCCGCTGCTGGCAAGAACAGAGGTATGAGGATGAGACTCAATGCAGTTCACGACATCCTTATCTCCATGCATAACGCGAATAAGCTCCCCACCCTTCTTCTTCCAAATAAAAATCCGCCCACAGTCTGACCCGCTCACAACATACTCGCATTTGGGCCCAAAAAAGTTTACACCCTTCACTGTATCACAGTTCTTATGCCCCCTGTAGACTTGGGGATCAAATTTAACCTCTGCATCCATATTTAATGGAGATCCTGAGGAGTGATGATCAGATTGCATTTCACCTGCATCACCGCCAATAGACACTGGAGAAGCTGGAGTTGGATTGGGACCCAACCCCATATCTCTTGCAAAGAGATAGATAAACTCATAGTTGTAAGAGACAAGAAGCTCACTCTGATCCGAGAATGCCAAACCAGTTATTCCCACTTCCTCGTCACCAATCAAATGGGACGGGCAAAAGTAGTCTGTTGGCTGACCGAAATCAGTTGAACCATCCCACTTATATTTCCGGATATCATAAAGTTGAGTGTACTCATCAGACCCCGCAACTGCAAACAGATTTGGATTCCTTGGGTCTACTGCTATTGCATTTAGATTGACAATTGGCATGTAACCACGGTCACGGAGGGACTGACATGTAAAAAGTTGTGTAGAAGCTCCGGTTCTCAGATCAAACTGTGAGAACAAGTGTGCCAAAGCATTTGAGATCAGAATTTCGAAAGGCGGGGAAAACAAACAAGAACATTCAAGAAAAACAGCGTGCATAAGCATGATTCATTAACAATTAGAAGTACCAAGAGGTCCTAGGTCAACTAAACTTTTCAAAGAAGAAAAGTGGACCCAATTAAGTCTCCATTAATATGTCTACTAGGGGAGATTGGGAACAGACCTAACGTTTGGTATTATTTTCACGTGGCGGCCCTTAGGTGTAAGAAGCAAGATGATCATGACTTACATGCTGAACTAGTCCATCTTCACCACAGCTGTACAAAATATGAGGGCTTCCAGGTTCAATGGCCAACATATGAGCACGACCTTGGTGCTTCCCCAGCATTTTTGTATGCACTTCCCCACGTTCTAGAATCTGCGCATGTCTTACCTAAAATTGAGCACTATATTCATTAAGAACAACACTTTAAAATTCAGTTGTTCACAAGATATAGCCTGTAGAATAAGATATAACAGCATAACAAACCAAATTTTAGATTTGAAAAGGAAGAGTACTAGAGCAAGAATTTAATTCTGTGACAAGCATGCTTGATGCATAAAAACCGTATCAGATCTTATGGCTAACGATCTATGGAGGGGCACTGATCGTGATGGTTGGTTCAGAGACTCTTGGTGAAACATAAAAATATCCTAGGAGACTCTCCATAGAGAAAGTAAGGATATTCCTAGTGCACACAGCATGACGGGCAAGGTGGCTCAGGATGGAGTATGGTCGCTGTAGATAGAGTGGGTTCAGTGCCCAAGGACATGGTGTTGGAGAGTAATAATTTGGCCAATGCTTAACGCGAAATTGCACAATCTAGGTTAAGGACAGATAAGTGGTTCCCACGTGAGGGGGGATATCGTTGAGACTTGTGATAGATAGTTGCACATTGAATAAAAGGGAAAAGAGCTGGCTCTTAAGTCTTAACACATTGGATGGGCTCACTGCTTACAAGCCTTAAATGTTTTTAAGCGATATGAGCTCCAAAGAGTTTTCGTTAGGCATGTGATATCGATGTGAGGTCTGCAGTTTATTCCCAATGAATCGAGCTTTAGCGTGCATGTGGGCAGACCCCATGGAGCAGTTTCTCTCCCTAACAGATGCTATAACCACCAATTTGTTTCCCATGCAATTCAAGATTTCTCATGTACCTACAGGTTCCCCCATGGACCTACTGACACATCAACCACGGCCCTTTCGTACCATGAAGTCCTAAATAATCATTCTAAGATAATGGATTACCTGACCATCAGCAGCACAGGTAACAATGCTTCTGTCCTCGGTGTAAGGCATGATCTTTGCTTGGAAAACGTTGTTATTATGACCAGAATCAAATGATAATGTAACACTCCCAGATTCCCAGTCCCAGAGTATAACTCTCCTGTCATCAGAGCTCGACACAAGGATGTCGCCCTCTGCATTGAAGCTAACTGTGTTAACACAGCCTCTGTGTTTTACCAGCTTTTTCAAGATATCCAGTCGGAGCACGAGATCCTATAAAATGAAAGAATTCCAAATGAAATTTTGTACGCTACTGTAGGAAACACAAAAGAAAAGATGGGGTGTTGGACAACACTACCAAACCTTTCAACCGAAGCCTCACTTGCCAAAAAGTGAGAGCTACAATGGATAGGCTACAAACGAAAAGTCCAAACAAAACGAACAAATTTAATAACCTGCACACAAAGCATGGAAAAACATGCACCGAACTACTTGTGGGAAGCAAGGTAAGTTAAATAAATACTACAAAAAACCAAAAACCCAAGGATATTTCTTTAAAAAATCTAACCAGGATTAGCTGTTTGTTGCCTGGCACCTCACCAGTGTAATAAAAACTTTTAAGGAAAAGATCAAAAAGTTGAACATTGGTGCATTGTAGTTGGAATTTATTTTGTTTTCACTGTTCTTTCTTCTCTTGCTTAGAACCCTTCTGTTTGGTATTTTGTCTGTTGGCCCTGTTTCTTAAGTGCATTCGGACTGTTTGAATTGCCCAGGACAATCTACCATACGGCACTGTCCTTCCCTTTCCATGTACAAGGATGATTGCAGTTCAAAATATCATGAACTCAAAGTTTTCACCACGGATAATAAGAAACTTCGTAATAAACATAAAGTTTCGAACTTTACATTTGACCTGCCTAAGATAGCAACATTTATCAATCCGCCGACATGAATCTCGCACTCTGCCACTGTATCAAAAAAATCTTCTAGCACAAAATATTAAGACTGTTCGGATAAAGACTAGTGAAGGAAAAGTTTGACGAATACACATCTTCAATTTACAAACCAAAGTAGCTTACATTTATTATTCCATCCATCCACAATCCATGAATTCCAAACAGAGCATTATGCTGCAATTACGCAGACAACACAGGAGAAACATGGCAGGGTACCAAACCAAGATCTCTTGTTCTAAAATATGCAGTTTCTTTTTTTCGATAACTCAGGTGTGTAGGTCAACTTACACACCTCAACTAATACTATTGGGACCAAAAAAAAAAGATATTTTTTTTACAAACAGACGCAAATAATACGCCCAATTAGGCATCAATCGCGCCAATACCGAACCTAACATGGAAAATTTCATCAACCATCATCAGCAGAAACCCCAAACTTACCACATACAAACCAAGCGATCAGGGAGCAATTCCATTCACTCTCGCTTTGTTCACCCTCAGTGAGGGTATGCTCATTCTGAGTCTCACTTTGCTCATCAAAATCGTTAAATTTTTCCAAAATCATTTTCTAGGAGACCGTGACAAAATTCAGCTCAATCGAATATCACCTTCATCTAGGAGTTTATTTATTTTCTTTTAAATTCTTGACTAAAAATTTGAACTTTTACCACAAACGATTACCAATATATCAGATTAAGCTGGATTTTTGCATAGTCTCATAACAAATGAATTTGGATGAAATTAACCCTTTCTATTATCGTTGTGAAACACACACGGAATGAGCATACCATCGCGAGGGTGAACAAAATTACTCTCCAATGATCTTCGGGCAAGTAAACAAACGTAAGTCACAATCAAAAGCGTGGAAAAATTAGGTGATCCGAATGGGAATGGAAATTGGTAGATTATTTACAAGTGAAACGGGAACGAGATGGAATTTCACCTCGGATGCGGCGAGACGGTGGGCGAAGTTTCTGGAGGAGAGCTCGCCGACCTCTCGCCGCCAAAACGTCGACGATGGCGGTGTCGAGGCTGGTTCTGGGTCGCTTTCTCATGTTTGAGACCAGCGGTTGTCGATCTGGTGCGGTAATTTTCTGCAACTCATGAGTGTAATTTTAGATACCTACGGATTTGGGGGAATTGGGGCAAATAATGCCCCGTGGAATAGAGGAAAAAATATTAAAAAATGGAAAATTTTTCATAAGTTCATTATAGCACTTTCCTAACCCACTAAGTCCACTTCTAAATTTTAAAACCCCCTAAGTCCACTAACCTATTAGTAAGAATATAATAACCCTATTTAGTCTAATATACCCCTGTTTTTAAAAAATAATTTGCCACGTTTTTTCATCAATTTCAAAAACTGCCATTTCAAAATTGAACATATCCCGAAAAAAACTCTAACATCCATTACAAAACCAACCCCCCCTCCCCCCCTTTCCCCCCTTCCCCCCCACCGCCTTATCAGAAAGACGATACAGACGTTTCCAGAAAAACCATACATCGCCAACGGCCTTCTTCGTCGCCGTTCATCACCATTTTTTCAGTCGTACGTTATTCTCCTCCGTTCGACGCCATAGTTCCAGTCGGAACTTCTTCTCCATTTGTCACCCGATATTCGCCCGTTCTAGTCGCCGTGATTCACCCGTTCTAGTCGCCGTGATTCGCACTCATATTGCCGTCAGATCATACGACGCAATCGATACACTAGGTATGTTACCCTCCGTATATATGGTTATATAAATGGTTTTGCTAATTTTAGTTAGGGTTTTGATTGCGATTACATATGGTTATATCAATGTCAGATATATATTCGGACCAATTAGGTGATTTTTCGATCATTGTTTGTTAACCACTTTGATTCCTTGTTCAAACAAGTTATTCGGGAAAATTTCTGAATGATTTATGATTTTGTTTGAGCAATCCAGTTTATATGCTTATATAACTGGTTTGGTTATGTTAAGTTAAGATTTTGGTAGCAAGTATATATAGTTATATCAATCTATGATCAATCCAGTTTATTCTTATATTCTTATATATAAGGTTATGTAAATTGTTTGGCCAAGTAATGTTAGGGTTTTGATTGCGAGTACATATGGTTATATCAATGTCGGATATTTATTCGAACCAAATAGGCCGCTGCGCGGACAATTTCAATAAACAAATTTAATTGGTTTAATTGTTATAACCAAATTCAACGAATATATGGTGTTCCTTATGTATATATGGTTATATAAATTGTTTGGCAGTTAATGTTAGGGTTTTGATTGCGAGTATATATGGTTATATCAATGTTGGATATAAATTGTAATCAATCAGGCCGCTGCGCGGACCATTTCAATAATCAAATTTAATTGGTTTGACAGCTATAACATAAATCAACTAATATATGGTATTCCATCTGTATATAAGATACATATGGTTATATACTTGACTGATATAGTGTATAATGAGACGTATAATATTTAGGTTATATAACGTTTAGGTTTTCATTTGACCCGCTGATATCATGGAACATATATGGTAATATCAATTTATCGAATCCATTTGCAAACATATAAACATGTTTGTTTCCATATGTTTAATGTTTTTATTGTATGTGCAGCAATGACAAATCCTAACAAAACAGGGAAAGAGTTGGTACCTGTGACGTACGCAGCAGAAGCTCGTCCATTAGCAATGATTGACCCACAAAAAACAGATGAGGCAGAAGAAGACACCAAGAAAGCGGACAGTAGACCCAACTAGCATAAATATAGAGGACAGTGACGATAATACCGAGGTCATCAAGTCTACCTCTACCACCCCCAGGGAAAAAGTGGCAGCAAGAGAGAGTAAAGGACCAGAAGTAGCTGCTGAGACTCCAACTATCCGGCGTTCCCCAACCGCAAGAAAAAAGGCAGACAATTATGATAAGACTGAGGTAGTCAAGTCTTCATCCCCCTCCCCCGCAAAAAAGGTGCCCGCAATGAAGAGGAAAGCATCAAAAGTAGCTGCTGTAGAGACAACTATCCAAACTTCCTCCCCAACCCCAATTAAAAAGGTTACCATGTCAAAAGTGAAGATCAAAGACCGTGGGACAAAGCCAAAGACTGAAAAGGTTTATGAGAGAAAGGGGAAAAGGCCTAAAAGGGAAGCTGAAGTGATTATAGATCTGCAAACCCCGACAAAGAGGGTGACACGATTTTCTGAGGCAGTGCGGAAAATCCAAAGAGGTAATGACAATGAAGAAACAAAGATTGACAAAGGATTTAAAAGGAAAACAAGGTCTCAAGTATCCAAGGACATAAAAGCTAGGGTGAGAAAAAAAGAAAAGGAAGATGAAGAAGAAGAGGAATGGGATGAAGAAGAGGGGGATGAAGAAGAAAAGGAAAAGGGGAAGAAATGTAAAAGAAGTAAAAGGTTCATGGGCAAGAAAGGCATACGAAAACAAGAAAAAATGGAAATCGGGATGTCTAATAATCCCCAAAAAGTAATGAGGCACATTCAGCACAGGTAATGATACCTGATCATATGTATATGATTGTTTTGATATAATGTTATATATATTATATTAACATGTACAAGCATATATATGATGTTATCTGAAATATATATGGTTATATATGGTAATATGTACCATTCTGAATGTATTGCAACAGCATACAAATGTTAGCTGTTCCATATAAACCTTAATATAATGTTACATATGAATTACTTACTAGTGAAAAGTTCTATATGTATTTGTAATCTGAATTATATATGGTTATATATGATATTCTGTATCAATTTATATTTTTTGCAGGTCAACTTTAAATACTGTGGTAAAACTGATAAAGAGTATTCCTACCGGGGAATTCACACCACTTCAAATTCAGGAGATCAAGAAAACACCATTTGCAGAGCTTGTGTTGGGTATTGTCGAAGCAAATCTGGATGAGGCCTACGTAAGGAAAAGTGATACTGACGTATTAAAGTTGGTAAATCAATATGAGGGGACGGGTGGGAGATTCAAATTGGGTGGCAAGTCTGTAAGAATAACAGCCAAAGAGGTTACACTGATATTTGGGATACAATCTGGTAGTACGAGGATTGTACTAAATCTAACTCCAAGGGTTCCAAATTCAGATTTTGCGGATCGTCTCTGCCCAGGTCCCAAAGGCCAAAGGATATTGACCATTCCGGTACTAAGGGAATTCTTTGCCAAGGCTGTTAAATGTGCAACTTTGGAGGATGCGAAGGACTTGGCGCGTGTCCTATGCCTTTTGTTAATAGGCACACTGTTTTTTGCAAATACACAAGCCAGGGTGAGTTGGGGTTACTTGGAGTTCATTGAATCTTTGCATAACAGCACGTCATATGATTGGGCAACCTTCATAACTGAAGACATCATTCAAGAACTAAACAAAAGTGCTTCTTCAAAACCAACAAAAGTCGGAGGATGCGTAATGGGACTGATGGTAACAATGACTTTACTTTTTATAATTTTCCTAGCTTTTTCAATTTTTTGGTATGTTTTAATCTAATTTGTGCATATATTCGAAAACAGTATTGGCTTTGTGAGCATGTGTCTTTAATTAAACAAGGAGATCCACAAATCATACCAAGGTTCATCAAGTGGAGGATTGGTGACCTAACCAAGGAACTGCGTACAAACAAATTGGACTCTCTTGATCCGCAATCGGTAAATATTTTATATGGTTATATGTTTTTTTAAGTTACATAGTTTATCCAATATGAACAGTTTTAGTGGTAGATGTGAGTTATAAACATCATTGTTTATTATATTTTTTTAAAGGTATTATCCTCAGAGTTAGAGCCAAACAACAAAGAGGAAGAGTTGTACAGGTTTTCCCCAGTCCCCGGTCACGAGGCTGATGACAAGGATGCTAAGTTGAAGACGGCAGTTGACACGTCGGGCGATGAGGTCTTGCAGGATACAAGTGATGAGGAAACGGATAATGAGCAAGATGAAGTGGTAGCCCTCCGAGGCATAATCAGAAAGTTGAGTGAAGAAAATGCGGAAAAGGACCAGATAATTTCTGAGCTTCGGAGGGAAAACTCGGAGAAAATTGCCACAATTGCTGAACTTAGGAGAAGGATTACAAAGCATCAACAATCCACAACACCTAGTTTCGGATTCGAAGGCATTTCGGCACAGTTTGATAAAGATCACCTAGAACACGAAAACATTACTTTACAGACAGAGATTGGTGGCATGCTCATAGAGAAAGACATTGTTGAAGAAAAACTAGAAGTAGTCGGAGACATCATTGATGATATTGTGACACACTCTGTCACACAAACGTACCCGGTAAAGTAATGTTTTTATATTTTAGGTTATATAAGAACTTTTATATATTTTGTTAAAAATATTAGGTTATATATACAATTATAACTGGTTTATTTCTGGGAAAACAGATCGGCGAAAATGTGGGTGAGACGGAGTCCAAAGATAAAAAAGTGGATGCCGGGAGAGAGATACATGAAGTTGAAAATGTGGACAAAGAAGAAGAAGAAGAAGAAGAAGAAGAAGAAGGAGAAGAAGAAGGTGGACGGTTTGAAATTGTCCAGGATGAGGGCGGACCAGAGCACATAATGGTGCCAGATGCAAATGTGGACAGTACAACCGTTGAAGCATACACGAGTATACTAGAATGCGACACACCTAAAAGGAAGAAGGGGAAAACCAAAGTAAAAGTGAAATCATCATCCCTGACTAGAGGAGTGAAGAAAATTTTCACCAGAGTGGAAAAGCGATTAGACGATTTTGTCTACGTTGATTTGAAAAAAGGGGCAAAGAAATCATCAAAACAAAAGTGGAATCCGAGTGAAGCACCATTGATTCGCTTGCTCCCGGTTAAAGATGCGAACCTATTGCGTCAAATTGTTGACTGTTCTGACGCAGATCTCAAGTAAGTCAATATACTACAATAATATAACCTCATATGGAATTTTTGCATTATATGATCTCTGCTGCTGTTTACAAAATTATCTCTGTGCTGACAGTTTGTTCGTATACATAATTTTCACTCACTGTCCAATCCAAACACCCAAACGATATACTTACAGAATATAAGTGAAAAAAGATATATATGATAATCTGAAATATATAGAAGCATACTCCTAGTGTACCACAACTTAGTTAACATAGTACACTGTGTTCCCTCTACAATCCTAGTAATGGAAAAGGCAAAACATGATATGGGAGTGCATACACATTATCAGACATCAACATTTTGGTGTTTCCTATATGCAGTTCTAGGCTTTCATATCAACAGAAAGCTACTGCCACTATTGAATGATAATGCTAATACTGAATTCTCAAATGATTACGTGATATTGGTTTTTCGTTGCATGTTGCATGTTTCCATGCAATATCGTCAGTGGCAACCTTATGCAAGTTTTTTGTTGCATTAACATAATCTTTTTTGGGCATATAACCTCATATTTTTTTTCCTCTGATCTGATCTCAAGTAATTGCTGAATTATTTTTGGAAAACGTGTGATAACAGTTGCACCGTCTGGACTAGTGATGTGACGAGAGAAGTTATACCCCTGAAAGACGTAATGAAACTCTTGCAAGGAGGGGACGTCTCAAATTGGGTATGGCAATAATATCTTATATACAAATCAAACTGGGTATTGGTCGATTCTATTGTTAACTAAATATGGAAACTAATGCAGATGATCGATGGTCTAGCTCGTATGTTAACAATCCAGCTGGAAAAAGATAAGCTTAACCATGGTAACGTTGCATATTTCCCATGCACCATCTGGGTAAGAAACATATATTTTATTTTCGTAATTGCCTGCTTATTTAAGGTTATATATGATCATCTGTCTAATGTCCTTAAAACCTTTTTGAATGCAACAGACTATACTGCACAACGAGAAAAGCGACATGAGAACAGTTCTGCTAGACCAAAAGCTCCATCGTGTGTTTGAAAACGTTCGGCAACATGGGACTACATATTATTGGTACTTGGTATTCCCTATGAATGGCAGCGGGGACAAACCGCTAAAATTTAGTCCGTACCATTAGACCATTCTTTTCTATGATGTTAGGAAAAAGAAATGGATGCACTACAATTCGTTGAAGAAGAGAGACGGCAGAGATCCAATTCTGAAAGACGCTACCTTTGTGGTACACGTAGTAATTTCATATATGCAAATAGTCATAAATCCATTCACGAACAATATCAACACCACTAATGTTGTCCTTTCTAAATGTAGAAAAAATACGTGGAGAACTACATGAATGACAGGCATGATGAGCTGAAGAACAAAAGTACCGGTATAGAGATACTCTTTCAAGAACAAAATTTCGATGCTCCAATATGCTCACCTCAAAATGCTCCACAACAAGAAAATATATCGTAAGCTTCGAAACTCCATAAAACTCGTACATACAGTAGTTTGCAAAGAACTCCAAATAAACTTATCATTCTTATTGGCCTCGAAACTATGTAGGGTTGATTGTGGGGTTATCGTCTGCATGCTCATGGAACTATTGGCGCACCTTGAACCAATCACAAAATCACTGACAAAGACAGAAATTGATCAGTTTAGAGCTGGTTTAGTCTCTCGGATTTTGAACGATGAAGGTAGAAGCTGGACAATCAAGAAATGGGAAGCTAGAAGGATGGGGAAGGGGTCGCAATGACTGTTTGTGATATGGAGAGTGATATGATGGTGAGATTGTAATATGGGGAGTGAGATGGTGTCCTCGGGACAAATGTGGTTTTAATTTTTTTGTAAGGATAAATGACAGTTTTTTTTGTGGAAGGAGATGGTACAAAATTCTCTGATGGCTCATTTCGAACAAACTTTGACTTATACGACAGCAATCTGATATTTGCCACAGTTCTGTATTAGATTTTTGACATGTTTTAGTTCGTATATATGGTTATATAAAAGTTGTTGGAATTAAGATATTGCGGCTGTTATGTTTCTTGCAACAGTTGTAATGTTCTGATTTGCTTTTAACACTACTGTTCTGTTGTTTTCTACTACTGTTCTGTTCTGCTCCATATTGGGTATTGTCTGTCCTTTGATTGATGCAGTTATGTGTGGCATATGATGAATCCTTGGTTTAATTAATAGTGGCTCCAACTGTGATATATCAACTGTGTAGCTCCTTCTACTGCCGTTTGCTGCTGTTTGCTACTGCATACTACTATTGTCCTGTTCGGCTACAAGCTGATGCTGTCCAGAACTGTTGCCGGAATTGTCAATAATGGCAAACACAGTTGATCCTAACAATGGCACACACTGCCTCTGTCCAGTATTTGAAGTGTTTTGTTGCTAATGTTAGTAGAATAAGATTAATGTTATTCTGTTATCTTTTGTTGGTGTCTTTAAGACGTTTCCTTCCCTCTTACTATTTTACGAACATTTATGGCCATTTTTAAAAATATGTCATATGTAACTAAAAAATAAAATGAGAATATATAATGTTATATAAGTACATTAACGATAAATACAGTGTTCCTGGACAGCAGAATATAAAATGTTATATAACGTTATATAACATTACTTAATCAAACTGTACAGAACTGATGTGCACCTGTAAAGGAGAAGGGATAACTTTATATAATGTTATATAACGTTAATATCTCAAAATGTGCACAACTCATGTCTACAAAACATTAAACTCTTTATTTATCCATAATCCAAAAGAAACAATTTAATATTCAGGCATGAATAATGAAAAAAATGAAAAAAAAACAAACCCCCAACTTTATTCTATTCTCCATCCTAATCTCTCCTTTATTCTCATATTTGTCCCGTTTGCATCATATATCGCTTGGCTCTTTGCATGTTCTTCGATTGTGCTTTGTGGCCTTGTGGCACCTCCCACATTTATTAGGCCTGGTATATGACTCTTCACCCCTTGAACGAATGCGTTTAACTTTGGGCCTACCCGTTGGCCGCCTATTCCGTGGAGGGTTTATAACCCGGTCACCTTCTTTCGTAAAATCAGGAATGTCACTCTCTACAACCGGATATATAGGTTCTTCATATGTACGCTGATACGCATCAACAAGGTAAAACGGATCCATATGGTCCACCAAATTTCCTTCCCCTCCACAAGCTTTTATAATAACTGTTGCAGCATGCCTACACATGAAACCGGTAGATTGCCAATTACCACAAGAGCAGGTCCTTTCCTCAACAGATACTACCTTTGGGATACGACAGCGTACCTCGTACAACCCACCCTTTGACATAATGATCCTCCACGACCTTCCTTTCTTGATAAAGTGAGCTAACTTCTTATCCATCTTCGGACAAATCACTGAATTCCATTTCATCGACTTTACTCTCCTAGCAGCCATTTGCCTCATAATTTTGCGACGAAGCTCATCAACTAAATAAAATACAGGCATTTCCCGAGCTTTAAGAATCCAATTATTAAACGACTCCACAGCACTAGAGCTCATCTCACCATACCGTTGACCTTCGAAATACGCGTTACTCCAATGCTCTTTAGGGACACTCGCAATAAAGGTCCTAGCTTTATCTCCGCCAAATTGGTAAAAATCTTCCTCAGCAGCTTTGTAAACCGACACCGATGAAGCATATGCACATTTGTTGAACAATTCAACGAGCCTGTTCTGAAAACCTTTTCTAAACCGTCCCGGGAAGTGATCCTTCAAGTTAAACTGTATGTGATAGAGACAGTATGCATGATGACAACCGGAAAACATAACAGGAATGTTGTTTACAAGACCTGCATTACGATCAGTAATAAAGGTAATAGGACGAGTGGACATTGTACTCTTTAGAAGGCCAAGAAACCAAGTCTAATTAGCTTCATTTTCAGCATCACAAATTGCATAAGCTACGGGAAATAGACCTGCACATGAATTATAAAATATTATATCATATGCAAACTTTTGTCATGTGTAGCTTCTCATAATAAAACATACAATGTTATATATTCAAAATTGTACAAATGAAATCTAATACATAAGGTAAAAATATAAAGAACCAACACAAACATACATTGATTTGCATCTTTCCCTGTTGCGGCAAGGAGTGTTCCTTTGAATCTACCTTTCAGATGGGTCGCATCCAGACACAAAAAAGGCCGACAGTAGTTGAACCCCTTGATACAAGCATCAAACGACACAAACAGTCGCGAAAACTCCTTTGTTACAGGATCAGATTCAAGCCTCAAAACGCTCCCTGGATTCGTAGCCCTTGCAGCTTCAACGTACCACCGAAGCCTATCGAATGAACCTTCATAATCTCCATATAATCCCCCCCTTGCCTTTTCAACACCTAACCAAGCACTATGATAGCACAGATCAAGACCATACTTGTCCGTAAACATATCCATCATGTCGATAGGTGAAGTCTTGGGTTTCTTCTCGACAATCCCAGCTATCTCATTCGCAACCAAACGGGATGACACACGCTTATGCTTATTGGTTCGGTACGTTGAACCACAATTATGCTCATTATGACACTTTGTAATATGAAATACTCCATTGGTTCTATTTAAAATAGCATGCACGTACCATCCACACCCTACAATAACACAAACAGCTGTCACCCTAATATTGCCATTTTTCACCAAACGGTACATAAAGCCATTCTCAATCGCATATTTAGCCAGATCCTGCCTGAACTCCTTCACACCTAATGGAAATTCCTGTCCAACACCCTCTATCAAATGAGCCCAAGCTTCAGTCAAATACCTAGGCTCAGCATGTTTACAATACTTTTCCGCGGGGTCCATTCTATCCACATATTCTAACTCATCATCAACCACTTCATCAACATCACCCACTTCATTAATAGTACTACCAACAATTAACCTGCTACTATGTTTATTCTCATCAACCTTCGCGTTTATGCGATCACAATTACTAAACAAGAAAAGCATGTTCTCAAAATCAGATTTATTATGAAGAGCACAATATCCATCCTCATAAGCATATGAAACAGAAAACCCACCAACAGACAGATTTTCCCACCTATTACGAATATTGCTTAAGACATCCTTCAACCTACCACCACCCGATAACCTCACCGGAAGAATCTGCAACCCATACTTACAAAGAAACATTATTGTTGAATCCATGACAACTGCACACATAACAACACACAAAAAAACGGAAAAATCAAAAAACTGAAAAATGTGGTTATATATCAAAAACCATACAACGTTACAAACACAAAATATAACGTTATATAAATTAAATAACGTGATATACAGCGAATATGAACAGGATAATACTGTTGTTATATAACGTTATATAACAACAGTAACGTTATGTACAATGTCAGATACGACTCTTATCCAGTTATAACTTGCAATTCAAAAAACTGAAAACGTGGTTATATATCAAAAACCATACAACGTTACAACGTTACAAACACAAAACATAACGTTATATAAATACAATAACGTAATATACAGCGAATTTGAAAACGAGAATATTAACGTTATATAACGTTATATAACAACAGTAACGTTATGTACAAAGTCTGATACGACTCTTATACAGTTATAACTTGCAATTCTCATATGTATAATAACAAGGGAACTTCAAATACACCAAAATCAATGTCAAAAACGAAATCAAAAGCAACAGATCAATAGAGAGATAGAGTTACCAGAGAGGGAGGAAGACGAGACTAGGGCCTGGAATTCTTGGAATGAGTCGTCTGGGAAAAGGAAATATTCGCGATCACCGGAGAAGGAACAAAAGATCACCAACACCAGAATAAGACTCGAGATTAACGAATGAGTAATAGTAGATGATCTCAATATCAAGCACTATCTTCCTGATTTCACGGTATTTCTCTCCGACTCTCTATTGTAACGTAAAAAAATTGGATTCAAACGACAGGGGATAATGGGGGGATAATGGGCTAAAAATAAGGGATTTGAATGTAAGGGTAAATCAATCAGGTATTATTTATCTTTTAAATGAAACGGACCTTATGCCTTATCAAATACCTATTAGTGGACTTAGTGGGTTAGAAACTTGATCAATGGACTTAGTGGGTTTGAAACGTGATATAATGGACCTTAGGCCAATTTTTTAAAAAATATTCCCCATACATGGAGTCGGTTTTAGTCGAATTTGGATTTTATAAGTTGTCCCATTCTATGAATTTATGTTATCCCTCGTATGGACCTAAATTGCATCTTCTATAAATTTTCTGAGTATTCAATTTCTTGAGTATTTGAGTATTTCTTCAATCTCCTTACCATTTCTATTATTTTACCAAGGAAATTGGAATTTGGGTTACTTGTAGATTTGAATTTTTAAAGTACTTTGAGATTAGTGTATTTTGGGTAATTTTTTAGAAAGAGAAATGATAGAGAAAATAAGATGTACGTTTTCTAGCATTCACTTTATACTTTTGCTCTTAGATTTTAGGAATTGCCACTTGAAATTTCTTGTTTGGTTTTACTTGAAAATGTGAAGAAGTTATGCTATTAGCTACTAATTTGTTTCACTAGCTGTTTTTCTTAGAAAAAATAATGTACAATTTAAGTCCATAGAATGAACAACTTAAATCCATAGAATGGACAACTTAAATCCATAGAAGAGGCAACTTAGATTCAAATTCAGATTTGACTACAAACCGACTTCATGTTTTGGGAATTTTTTTTCCCCCGTTTCATGCATGGAGAATTTCAGTTGGTCCGTTTTCATGCAAATCTGCAAATAACCCAGATCCCAAATTTCTCAGAAAATAATAGAAATGGTAAGGAGATTAAAGAAATACTCAAGAAATTGAATACCTAGAAAGTTTATAGAAGGGATAACTTAGGTCCATATAAGGGGCAACTTAAATTCATAAAGGGGCAGCTTAAGAAACCCATATTCGACTACAGCCGACCCCATGTATGGGGAATATTTTTTCCTCCATTCTATATTTATGCAATTCCGAAAAAACCTCTCCATGAATGGGGCATTATTTGCCCCAACTCTCACTGAAATGTAATTCCCCCAATATTTTCCATAAGCTTAGAGAGAGAGAGAGAGAGACAGACAGAGAGAGAGAGGTGGTCTTTCGAGTTTCGACTCTCAAAGGTACTCTACCATTTTTTGGAGTACTTATTTTATTTTCATTGGTTAAACTTAATTTGCCCTATATTAGGAGATTTGGGCAGTGAGGTAGCTGCTTATAGGAATCGAACTCTGCTTATGTGCATGAAAGTATAAGAGAGGCATCAAGTGCACTTCACTTCACTCATCTCAAAGGTACCCGTTTGCCTGTAACTTTTTTAGATTAAATTATTTCTACAAGCGGTGAAAATGATGGGTTTTCAACCACCATCATTGTAGGTGATACCATAGGTTTATTATTACAATTTGAACAGTTTATTTTGTAAGAGTCACATAATAGTATATTCATGCAAAAATTAGCTCAATCGGACATCGATAGATATATCAAAAGTTGGATTTTAAGTTATAAAATAGATGGTTTGATTCTTTAAAATTAAACTATCCATGAATATCTATTTTATAAACGAAAATTCAAATTTTAATATATCTATCGTAAAATGGATGGTCTGATTCTTTAAAATTAAACTATCCATGAACATCTATTTTATAAACGAAAATTCAAATTTTAATATATCTATCGATACCCAATTAGACTAATTTCTCAAAAGAATAAACTATTGTACGAGCCCTACAAACTTTACAAAGTGAACGGTTCAGATCATCAATAGATGTACGGTGGGATCTATAGTGACGGCGATGCCCATGATTTCCGCCGCCTGCGAAAGGAATTTAATCTCTTTTTGGTTTTCCTCCGCAGAGTCTCACCGCATTGAGAGCACAAAACATCTGGAAAATCATCCTGGCCAGATTTCAATTACAGAGGAGGGCCATGGCATGGGACATGGACCTTAATTGGGCTATTGGCTACTAAAATGGTAAAGCTCTAAAAATCCTTCTTGTCAAGCTAGCACTAGCTGCAGGAGTTTCACTTATGGATTGAGACCAACTCCAGGGTTTTTGGTGGCTGGAACAGAAGAGCTCTCTTGAAATTCTTGCTAGTATATTGAGGATAATGGAGTATTGGATTGCGAATTTGTACCTGGAAGCAATTCCCAAATTCTCTTGAGAACCAAAGGCTAAAGTAGTGCTCTTTAGGCTAGCTGCTTTCTAGATTGTTTTGTGGAAGTTGTGGTCAGATCTAATTCCTTTGTATAGTTTCTTTGGTATAGGTCCCTTTGTATAGGTTTCTGTATTGTGGGTTCAACCCAGATTTTTGAGTTGGTTGGTTATAAAATGAGAAAACTTACCCAAAAACAAGAAAGAAATTATTAAAGATGGTTGACCATCCAGAGCTCCCGGGAGATTATTCGGTGCCCTAGGTGTCTCTTCAACCCCATGCTAATGTGTGTCAGGAAACGGGTCCGGTGCCCTGGGCAACGAATAATTTTTTAAGTTGATAAAGTTTCTCTTCAGGTTGGTCTATGACTGTATATATAGCATCCTTCATTTTCAAGTGGTTGATTTTATAATATTTATATTGAGTCATGGATTTTTTATTTGAGAGAATACAAACACAAGTTTGGTTCGACAAATCCATCGATTATAGTGTTTTTTATGTGGAGCATTCGATCAAGTAGTGCCGGGAGATAGACGTCCATGCAAAATGTAAGCATTGTAGCGGCACTAAAAGAGTCTTTGAACTCTTTGGGAATCTTTTGATGTTCTTATTTTCATATTGTATGTGATTTCCTTTTTTATCCTCGTGGTAATGAAATTTTCTTTTGACGATAAAAAAAAATTGAAAGTAAGAACACACAAAAACAACGCAATTACATCGGTCTATTGGTCCTTAGACACAAATTTATACATCACTAATTATCGTTATAACCGTGTTTGGGTTGAACCACGACAGTTAATGAAGTGGCAAACAAAGTTTGCGTCAAACTTCACGAACTCAACAACGTTAACTTTCATCCAACCCAACTCAACCCATCAATATAGCCCATAGGTATGAACTATGAACCTTCACCAGTCTAATCACAATCTCCCCAACCCACTCATCACCTAATTCATAAAGCGAAATCTGGAGTGATTCTCTTTCACTAATCCTTTTCCATTAATTTCTGGCCAAATCAATAGCACCAATAGGTTGATACAAGTGTACTGTGTGCTTCACAAGTTACTGCCAAGGCCTTTTTTCTTTTCCCATCATTAAAAAGCTTCATCAATAATACATCATTCCTTGGGATGTTTCAAAAAACATCAATTCCAGTGAGGTTTCACTATATTTCTGCATGTGTGAAGTCTCTTTCCGTGTGTATACACTTTCGTATCAGTAAGTTCAGCAAATCATGAACTGAATATTGAACAAAATTCAACCAGTAATAAAGAGATCAAAATGATATAATTCCGCCCGCAAGAGAAGTAGTAAACGAAACTCTGTCACAAAACTTGGGCATGGAAATCCATTGCCCGGTTAATTCCGCTCAGCCCTTCCGATGAGAAGACGAACCTCTTCCCGGGGGGGGCTGCACCTGCAAAAAATGATTTGCTCCTTTGGTGCACTAAACAAAAACTAGCACAATTCAAAAGGTTGAAGACAAATGGTGAAAATTTTACTCTCGAAGTCTTTTGCTCATTTATTGGAGGCATGCCAGGTAGTAGGCATCCGGGTGGAGTTTGGAGTATTGGGCATGCTGCGAATGTTGATGTCCAGGGGAAACAAGCGGTACTCAATATCGAGCTCTCTGAAAATCTTAACCATCTCTTCTACCACTTGTGCCCTCCTTAACCACTTCTCCCCCATGTCTTGGTGGTTTATTTTGTGTCTCATCCATACTGCCATCTTCAGCATGTTTAACTCCTCGAAGTTCATTAGTATGACCGTTGGGGAAGTGTACCAGTGGTCCTTCTTGCTCTCAATGTAACTGCAATGGCAGCATAACAAACGATCAATCTCGCATTTATAGAAATTTAACTCTCAATCTCAAGGGAATTGTCATGGAAGTAGTGCATGTTCCAAAGGTTGCTTAGCCTCAATTTAGAACATCATGGCCATTCCAGACTTCCAGTATTGTAAGCATTGTTCTATGCTCCTGTTCTCTCTATGAAATTCACATTGTCTTAATAAGTCCACATGTTAGTTGATCGTGACTTTTCAGGGGCTTAAAGCGAAAATTAAAAACGAGAACTTTTGTTGGACTATTATAAGGGGTAAAAAAGTAGGAGGAGCCCCTGAAATCCAAAAATTTGGGGAGGCCTAAAGCGTCTGCAACACAAGCTTCTCATGGCTGACTCTGTGTTTAGACATGACCAGAGCAAAAGCTCCAATTCATGGCACACATTTGTTTTACCCATTTAGTCCTTTGTTGTGAGGTGTCCTGTATTCTGATGTACTCTAGAGTTACTGTCTGTGCAGAGCGCCCCCAGCCTCATGTTTTGGAGGAACTTATTAATTTTTTGGAATTTGGTTTCTAAAAGAGAGAAACATTGGAAGATCTGTAACCGTATATAAACATCGTAATCTTTGTCGAATTTGTTTTCCCTCTCCGTTGTGGGCATTCTAAGCGCATTGTCAAACCACGTATTTCATTAGTTTCTCTTGTGTTCTGTGAGATTCAATGTGATTCTTCATCGTCTGTCCAAATCAAAATCATCTTTGTAATTGCACATCAGCCGATGTCATCAAGTGAAAATTTTGCCCTTTCGCGGTAGCAGAAATCGTTATGCTAAGAGAAAATGCTAAAAGGGGGAAGGAGAGGGGGAGGAAGCGAGAAAGTGTCATTTTGTACCTTGTTATTCTTTGCCTCATGATAGCAATCTTCTCTGCTGGGGTTGCAATGTGGACGGAGAACTCAATCGAATCACCCATATCTGGACTTCGATAGTAGTTACCGATAGGCTTCGTAGAAAGAGTACTATTCGGGTAACTAATCTTCTGGTTGTCAAATCTCAGAAAAATGGTAGTTAAGATATTCATCTCTTCGACAATCATCTGAAAAGTTATGTCGAATGATTAGCTACGCACAAAAACACACCAAAAGTTGAAACCGAACAGAGATGATTTTTCATACCTGAACTCCATCAATCTCACACCGATCGCCTACATCAAATGGATGCATCACAAACAAGAAGACGATGGCTTCAAATACCGTCTTGCAAGTGTTTCCAAAAACAAATGCCACCACGACAATCTGAGAGCTGAGGAAGAGCAGAAATTTGCTGGTTGCAATTCCTAGTATGAGGAGGCAAGCAATCACTATAACGATGCTGACTAGTACATTCACCATCTGATGGAGCTTGTTGACTGCTGTTTTTGTGTCGTTTAGTGTCAGGGCTAGGGCTCTTCGTTCTCTAAAAGCATTAACCTAAACGAATCACACGCAACAGATTAAGTACTCACGCGATGACTACAAACTCAGAAGATGCGTGGAGACTACTGACAATGATGATAATTGTCCTTGTTACGAAAACTGTGTTTTCCAGTTCTTACCACCCAGTTCTTTAGGAGAGATTTGCTTATTTTTTCACTATCATGTGAACCTCCCATGAGAGCGATGGTCTTCATGGCCTCGTCTTCTCGCATGAAACGCATAAGGTCTTCCAGATGGATGAACCTGCCAGCAAAAAAATCATTCAAGATACTTCATGGAACACGTTCTGCACTACGACAGAACCACATCAAAACATATCAGATGATCAGCATCTCCAATAAATGATGACTTCGCGATGAAATCTGTATTGAAATTGCAATGAGAAAGAGTAGAATCTTTGAAAAACCATTCTTAAGCACCCATGCCAGCAGTTCATTTCATGAGGAGCAACCCCATTAGACACTTTTTCTTTAAATTTAAGGCCCGTTTTGTTACGGTTCTTATTTTAAAAGTATTTATCTTTCGTTTTACGAGACAGATCATTCTCTCACAATACATTATTCTTCACTTTTTCAAAATATATACGGAGTTTTTTTTATTTTTTTTTAAACTTACACTTTTTTCTGAACTTTTATCCCATTTTGCATCTACGAATCCTATTCATAAACTATTTCTATTTCTTATACGTAAATGATCATGTGATCTCACCAGATATGTAATCCAATTTGTTACTTCAGTTAGGGAATCAACAAGACCTTATAATATTAGCTTTAAAAAATTAAACTAAGTTGTAAAATATTGTTTGGTCTAGCTGTTTATAAGTTGTGGACTATGCTCTTTCATTTGAGTTCAACCAAAGAAAAAAATGAACCAGCAATTTTCTGGAAAAAATTGCAGCGTGGATGTCACGTTTAACTGTTCTGTTCTCAATCTCGCGAGGTAGCAAAGATTCTAGAAAAACAGCCATGCAACACCTGTTTGAAAGTAAGTCCCCTCCCGTTATGGACAGGTTTTGTTGCTCATATTTCAAGGGCTGGCAAGGTTTTGCGCGTTGTAGTGGAACTCAATGACTGAAAAGCAGATGAATGAACGACAGAAGAAAATGATAATGGTAGCAGAAATAAAGGCATACTTGGTCCCCCTCCTAGCAACATTTTGGAAGATCTTCCTTGCAGCAACTTTTGCTTCGAATTCGCTCCTAATCTGAGTGGCAGACTCATCACCATTAGTTGAATCCAATATCTGCTCATCCAGGGTAGACAGTACCCCGTGCCGAACTATTTTCACCAGCCTCTTCATATTCCAAGCAGATACATTCTGAGGATTCATCTTATGCAAATGGTCAATTGGTATCCCCTCATCAGGTCTTTTCGAATGGGCTCTCGAAAACTTCTTGCTCAACGTCTTCTGCGGTTTCTGGAATGTACTCCCCACCACCCTCCCGCTCTTCGCAAATGCTGTGGCCCTCAGATCCGGAGGCATCATTGCTCCTGCATTCTGAAGCTTCTGGACCTCCGCCATCGTCCTCTCCTCGTCTTCCTTGATCGTTTGTATCTCAATCAGAGGCGGACCGGAGAGCGTTTCTATCACGTATTGGTTGAACAGCGACTCCTGGATTCGATCAAAGAACGTGCTCACGTGGAAAGAAGACGCGAGGACCTTAACCATCAAGGTTTTCACCAGCCACACCAAAGCTCCCACAAGCAAACACCACAAGAACTTGTTCACCAGTTTGAGAAACCTGTTGTTGGTCTCTGCCTCAACCCTTTTATCAAACAGGTAATGCCATGCGATCAGAACCAAGCCCAGCCAGATGCAGTTCTGCACCGGCTTCCTCACTCCATACACGAAATACAAAACCCTCTTGCGCAAAAGGAAATTGCGCTCGATGAAGAAGACAATGATTCTGATCCCCCAACCAGAAACCAATCTTCCACAGATCAGAACAAGTATCAAGACCTCCCATTTCCACCATTGGAGGCCTCTCTCTTCCTTCGCCCTCCAAGCCGGTATCACAAGGGTAGTGATCAGAGCTGCCACAATCAGAACTAGACTGACCCATTGGAGTATAGTGAGCGCATTGACGTTGGACTTGGTTAAATCCTCCGGGAGATCTTCGTCGAATAACGGGTCGTCGTCTTCGTCTCCCTCTGATGGTTTTCCCAACATGGCCGAACCCCTTCCGAGAATCCCGGATCTCAACTGGCCCGACCTGGGAACCCGTCCGGATCTAGGATCCTGCGGTGGGTCGGCCAACCTGGACTTGGTTTTCGTCCTCAACATGGTCTGCCTCATTTGGAAAGAAGTGCACCTCAGTACCTCTCCGCCACCGTTATCGGCCGCGGAGGAAAAACTCGGCGACCGGTGGCGGTTGTGAAACTGTTGCTGGGAACCCGTTTTGTCGTCGCCTTTGTCTATTTCATCCTCTTCCTCCTCATCATCATCCGATGACCTTTCGGGTTGGACGTCGAACGCATTTATCGACGGAGCTTGAAACGAAACCTTGACCTCTCTCGAGGCCGTAACGCGGTGGCTATGAACCGGACTCTCGGCCTGCGGAGGCGACTTGCGCGTGTTGTTATGGGTTTTCTCGCTCATCTCTATTCCCTTAGTATCTACGTCAAATAGTTCTTGGCCGTGCTCTCTCTGATTAACCAGAAACCGTCCGACCAGCGTCGAAGCCGGATCCTCAATATCCACCTCCGTCCCCGGATGAAAATAAAAACTCTCGCCGCCGCTGCCGTCGCCCGCCACCTTCTCGCCGCCGCTGTCTTTTTTATTCCGGTACTCGTAATGGGTTTCCGGCGGCCACGTCTTGTTACCAACGACGGCGTCGTTGTCGACGCAGCCGTCGATCTTGACGATGACCTCGCGGCGGTCGTTCATGTCGCTGCGAGGATGACGGTGATGGTCCACGACGTGGCGGTGGTCGGAGAGAATGGGGCGTTCCTCGTGGTATATATCGTCGTCGCCGGCGGCGGAGATCTTGCGCATGTGCTTGTAGGAGCCGTGGGACTTGAATGATTTCTTGATCGAGGAAGGAAAGTCCATTGGTTCTTTAACAATGGGGAAAAAAGGTTTTTTAAGGAAAGATTCGAAGGTAGAATGTTTGTTTCTGTTATGGGAACAAAATCCTATGATTAGAAAACGTGGGTACGAAGATAGCTTCAGAATCCGGCGATATTGTGGGGAGGAAAAATGGTGGTGGAGAATGGAGGGGGAGAGAGAACAGGTGGACAGCTCCGGCGATATTGGCGTCCGCCGTTATGCAGACTTTATGACTACGTGTGTGAGAATTTAATGTGGTCGGGAACAGAAAGGGACAAGGGCTGGGGTTTTTATTATAGATATAGAAAAACTTTTTTACGGGCCTAATCACGACAGTTCAAAGTGTTTTTGGACAGTTCGGATTGAAAATCAATTCTTGCGCAAATTGAAAACGAATCTCAATCATTAATTGCGCGAATGGACGGCTGTGATCGTGCCGCTCCGTGAAACAGGTTTGTTCACGGAACCTCTGTGAAAAAGACAACCTCTTTAATTATTCCGTGCTACTGGTACCCGCTAGCGAGTTCAGCCGCTCTCCGATCCGATCCCACTAAATGGATTGGAGAGAAGTTGTCTCCGGTTTCGGCCTGGGAAAAACTTTATCGGTCCCGCTTTAATAATTGGGTCCGTTGGTATTTTTTTTTATTCACTAAGAGAATCGAGCAAGTCAAAGATAAGTTTGATCGATTATCGTTTGATATGATTTCGGAACGCATGTATATATCAAAGAAAAAATAGAAATGGATTTTGTTTCAATGTTACAATCTTTCTTTTTTTTTTTGCAAAATAATATGTTTCAAAATCATATCAAATGATATCCAATAATCTTGATTTTGGTATATATACTTAATGTTCTCAACGAACAATATGACAAACTAAACTGTCTCGATTATTAACATGAGATTGCAAAAGAAAATTTACGATTTGAGATTAGAAAGAGTGTTCTCTCCAATGATCGGAGAGGAGCCGAACTCACCAGGAACATGTTTCCTTTTTTTCCATCACCTACATGGTGGCTGGTTAGTGGTGACCCATGTATTTGGGTTGACTTGTGTGTGTTTGGAAAATGGGGGTTGACTTCTGTTGTGGTAGACTAGTAGTACAAAAATGCTACTCACAAAACCGGCATTCCAATTTTTAGTTTATTTTTTGTCTTTTTAGTTTTTTTTTGTATTTTTTTTTAAATTTTGAGTTTGAATTATAATTTTTACTTTTTCGAATCCTTTCGCCGAGAAGAATCAATAATTACAAAAAATTTGACACAAACTAAGAAAGGCAAAATTGTTTTAAATAAAGACAAAAAAAAAAAAAAAAAAACAAGTGGCTTACCAAGCCAAATTAGGCCTAAATTAAATTTGTGCTCAAAACGGCACAGTAAGGGGATATGTTGGCCCTGTGGTGTCCAAGGGATTGCAGCACGCCCCCCAGTTCCTACAGAAAGGTCCTTGCCAACTCGTAACCGGCCGTGACTTAATTCCTGAGAAAAACATTCGGGGAAAAAGTTGCGACGTTTTAATCCGGCTTTCTCTTGGGAATTCCCTAGTTAGTTAGAATGTATTATTGCAAAAGATGCCGCTTTTTGTCTTTATTGCTATCTTTCCAAGCCAAATATTGGAGACCAAGCGGGAGGTGAATCTTCGTTGGTGATGGCTTTTCGAATTTGCAAAAAGAAAGAGAGACTAAAAATTCATATCGAGGGCCTCTCAAGCGTGGAGGAAATGTGAAGATTTGCTAAACAAAAAGCAATACAATGAGACGAGTGATTTGAAGCAATCATGAGGAGGTAGGATTCATTATCAAATGCGGTTGAATGCATCAGGTGATTGTATACTCAATAAAGGACTTGCATTTCATGGACATGACAAGTCTAAACTTTCAAGTAATCAAGGTAATTTTCTTGAACTTTTAAAGTGGGTTGCTCAATGTAATAAAAGATGTCAAAGTTGTTGTATTGGCCAAATCTCCACAAAACAATAAGGTGTTGTTTGGCCTAGCTAATAAGCTAAATGGCTTTTCTTTTTTTTTTTGGTTCTTATTTAAAAAAAATTGCAATTGTTAGTTTTTCGTCTATTTTTTGTGAATTATTACTTCGTCATGACAAGAGGAATCTAATAAGTAAAAAATTACAATCAAAATCCAATGAGGAACCCACTTTAAAAGTTCAATCACATAGCAAATTAATGGTAGTTACAATTTAGGAAGAATAAAAAGGAAAAACAAAAATAAGTTTATTTTTGCATTCCTAATTCTCCTTTCACAAATCTTAGCACCCAAAAAGTCTGTCTATACAAACGATCTTGACTAGGGCTGTCCAAAAAACCCACCTGACCCGACCCGACCCGAAAATTCAGCCTCGGACGGTTTAAACTGAGACAGTCGGTCGGGTTCGGGTTGGCTTAGTTAGACCCGACAGTTTGTCAGTCGGGTTTCGGGTTGCATATATTAAGTTTCGGGTCACCCGACCCGATCAAATTTAACAGAGTATAAAAGAAAAAAAAAATCCATCTCTTTCATTTTAGGGTTCTCAGTCTCCTCTCCTCTTGCTCTCCACCGATTTCCACCCCACCCTACCCACACCCAGCCCCACCACGGACGGCCCCCACCCCACTCTCTCAGTCTCTCTGACCGGCGACCAAATCTCCGGCCAGTCCTCTCCGCTCGGACCTCTCCTACTCTCCAGTCTCCACATCCACTCTCCTCTCGATCTCGCAGCGACACAGCCGATCGAGTCGATCGACAACGGTCAACGGCTAACTCTACCACTACCGTGGTACGTTTCTCTCTCTCTCTCTCTCTCTCTCTCTCTCTCTCTCTCTTGCTCACGTCAGTCTCCGATCTCCGATTCTCCATAGTTTTGATGATTTCATTATGATTTAATTTTTTAACTTTTAGTTTTGAATTTCTAGATCTCCAGATTCTCGGTGGACCAATCTCTCGTTCTCGTTCGTAGCCGATTGCAGCCGATCGACACCTAAATCTGGTACTTCTCTCTCTCTCTCTCTCTCTCTCTCTCTCAGTCTCACAGTCTTTGGAAGTGAGTGGCGGCACGGCGGCGGCGGCGGCGGCGGCGGTGGACTGGTGATTGATGGAGTTCATTTTTTAACTGTTAGTTTTGTAATTTGTTGCTAGATTTTGATGGAGTTCATCTCTAATCAGAGAGAACTCGTCTCTGTGTGTGTGTGTGTGTTCTTGTGGAGGGACAACTGTGAATCTGTGATGTACTGATGTGTTGAGGGGAATATCGTGTGCTCACGTTTGTATATGGTTGATTTATTGTATTGCATTTTATAATGCCTATTGAGTTCACAATTTGCCATAGTAATTGTCCATATTAGTGCAATATATTAGATGTTAGAGTATTCATTTCAGGTATATCTAAACGGCTAAACCTGAAAACAATTAGCTCAATCTTTGGGTTCCAAAAGATTTAGTTTTATAAATGTCAAATGGGAAGCACTTCGGTTTTTGTTTATTAGCTGCAAGTTAAATGTTAAATGTTGTTTATTAGCTGCAAGTTAAATGAACTTGGCATATTTCAATTAGTTAAATGTTGTGTGAGTTACATTAGCTGCAAGTTAAATGTTATTGACTTATCTGAAACCATCTTTAGTTGGGTTATCTTGTTATTTTTTGGTATGGCTCGGTGATGTCGCATCAATGAATCATCTTTAGTTGCTGGTATGGGGGATGTGTGAATCCGGAAAGCATGAAGGCATGGAATGGATCTTATCTTTTCATGCATTCTTTAATTTGTTGATGCTTGGGGGATTTTTATCCTTTTTATACTCCATCTAGCGCCGTTCTTTGTATAATGCATACACTTTTCAAAGAATTGTATCTTTCCAAGCATATGAAAGCTATATATTTAACTTGTACTTGTGGGATGCTTGTCCCACTTTGCTAAATTCAGTTCCCTTATCTTTTGCCCCTATACGAGCAGCCATCCACCAATTGGTTTGCACTCTTTCAACTTGTTCCGCACCATTTTCTTGAGTTGGTTATTATATTCACTTGTCAATTTTTTCTTGATTTCAATGTTGTGGTTGTTGACTGACTGGTGGTTGGAGTTTCTTGTACTCCGTACTATTGATTGTCTAGTTTGATGTTATCATGGTTTAATTTAACTAATTGAAAATCATCTGATCATCACTCTTGTTTGTTGTAGGTGATGGAGCCGGAGCCAGTTTTTGATTTCCATCCTGGTGGGGAACTTGAGGATGATGTTGTTGATATCGAAGAACTTGAACTTCAAGGTAATCCTAATTCTGCTGCGACTACCCTTGCCGATGTTGTCAATGTTGAAGATGATACGGTAGATAAAGTAAATCAAGTGGGGGAAAAAAAACCAAGAAAAGAAAGCTTCCACCACAAACTCCTAAAGGCCCCAACCCAAAAAAAGATCGATATTGATCTCCTGCCTGGGATCACTTCGAAAAAATAGTAGAGGGCGATGATACATGGGGTGAGTGTAACTATTGGAAGAAAAGATATGCGGCTGATAGTAAAAAACATGGCGTTAGTAATTTGAAAGCTCACATTCCCGTTTGCCCGTTATATCCTCTTAGAGACCAATATGGACAACCAAACCTTTCATTCAAAGTCAACGGGGGGGGGGGGGGGGGGGGGGGGGGGGGGGGGGGGTTGACGTTGTGACAAGTGTATTTTCCTTTAAAGAGTATAAGAGAGCTCTTGCAGAAATGGTGATTATTGATAAACTACCGTTTAGGTTCGTTGAGGGGATTGGATTTAGAAAGTTTTGTAAGGTCATGCAACCGAAGTTCACACCAGTCCCTTCTCGCCAAACGATTACTAGAGAGGTGGTTGCAATTAAAGACTACAAGAGGGAAAAACTGAAAAAATTATTAAAGGGCCGTAGGATTAGCCTCACGACTGATACATGGACATCAATTCAAAACCTTAACTATATGTGTCTCACTGCACACTTCATTGATGATGATTGGAAGTTGCAAAAGAGAATCTTAAATTTTTGTCAAATTGAAGATCATAAGGGAGTTACAATAGGCAAGAAAATTGAGTCATTATTGATTGAGTGGAATGTTGATGGTATTTTTACACTGACGGTAGATAATGCAAGTTCAAACGCCACAGCTATTGAGTACTTGAAAAGGAAAACAATGGATTGGAAAAGGAATATTTTGGGGCATGAATATATACATATGCGATGTTGTGCACACATTTTGAATCTTATTGTCGTTGAGGGACTGAAAGATATGAGTGAATCTATTTTACGTGTTCGTGATGTTGTGAGGTATGTGAGATCTTCTCCACATAGAATGAAGACTTTCAAGAAGTGTGTGGAGAATGAGAAAATTAAATCGAAACAAACTGTGTGTCTTGATGTGTATACTCGATGGAATTCCACTTATTTGATGTTAGAAGTAGCCATCAAGTTTGAGAAGGCATTCCAAAGAATGGGGGAGGAAGACAGTAGTTTCATAAAATTCTTAGGCATAAAAGAAGGCGATGAGGATTTGTCATTGGAGGGTGAGGGTAACCAAGGTGGGAGCCATAGCCATATGGTCCCAACTCCAAGACAAGCAACTGTCCCAAACAAGCTTGATTGGAAGAAGTGTGGCTTGTTTGTTACATTCTTGAAACTTTTTTATGATGCAACCAAAAAAATTTCAGCTTCTCTTTTTGTCACATCCAATGTGTTCTTTCATGAGTTGTTTGAGGTTGAAACTCGTATAGATGAATCAATCCTCAGCAGAGATTCTTTTATGTCTAAGATGACAATTGAAATGAAAAGAAAATTTGAGACATATTGGGGGAATGTAGAGAAATTCAATCCGTTACTTTACGTGGCGGTGGCACTTGATCCCCGGTATAAGTTAAGGTTGGTGAAGTTTTGCTATACAAGATCCAAAGGAAAGGCAGTGGGTGAGAAAATGGAAAAACAAGTGAAGGATGTTTTGAACAAGTTGTATGATTTTTATGAAAAAGAGGGTGAAGTTAGACAAAATGTGCCTAGTGCAAGTTCAATGCCGAGAGTAATGGAGGGGAATGAGGATTGTGATCGTCGCTTGAATTTAGCTAGCGAATTTGACACTTACTTGGAGGAGGAGTATTCTAGTGTTTGTTCCTCGGAAGTAGACAAGTACTTTGGGGATTTGTGCGAACGTAGGGACAGTCCAGATTTTGATATCTTGGTATGGTGGAAGAACAATTCCAACAAGTATCCAATCTTGTCAAAAATGGCGCGTGATGTATTAGCTATGCCTGTGTCTACCGTAGCTTCCGAATCAGCCTTTAGTACGGATGGTCGCGTACTTGATCCATTTCGAAGTTCACTCTCACCGTCAATGGTCGAGACTCTTGTATGCACCCAAAATTGGCTTTTAAGTATGGTTTCAATCTCTCTTCGATAGTCCATGGATAAAGTTGAAGATCTTGAACGAGGTAATTTAATTCAATTGATCTAGTCTACTTAGTACTTACTATTTAGTTTTTCTTAGTAATGTATTGAATTAAGTGTTTTTTTTTTCAGAACTCTTACAAACTGAATCAATTGATGATGCAACGCAAGTTCTTAGGGATTGAGTGATGGACCTTTGGACATTGGACCTTGGTAAAACATTTAACATTATGTTATTTTGTAATCTTTGAAGTTTTCAATTTGGTTGTATGATTTTTCTTTCTATGTAACAGGTTTGGTCAGTTTACATGGGATTGGGGAGCACTTTGGAGGACATTGGACTACGGGACTAGTTTATTTTATTATGAACTTGCGTGTTTGGTTGTTTTAAATTATTATGGAGTTGTAGTTTTAATCACTTTGGACTTGTAATTGCTTGCCTAGTAGACAGTAGTTGACTGAAAATGTTGTGACTGGTTGTATAACTTGTATGGTTGCTGAAAAAATAGGGGAGAGGAGTGACTAGGGAGGCTGGTCACTGGTGTGTCATGTGTGGCTGTGTGCGCATTGTGACATGTTTGGTTTGTTTTTTTTTTGACATGTGGTTGTGTTTGGTTTCTTAATCTTGTTGGAAATCACTTGTTGCAAATGTAGTAGTACTGTAGTAGTGGACTGGAAAATAGGCAGAATGAAAATCACTTGCTGGAAATGTGGTTGACTGGTTGTGTTTGGGTTCTTAATGAATTTTTTTTGATATGGCTTGGTGGAAGCCGGAAGTCTGGACTAGTGGACTGCACTAGAAGTTTGGAAATGTGTAAATTTTTTTTGCTGATGCTTGGTAAATTTTTGTTGTTGATGAATGTGTAAATTTTTTTTGTTGATGCTTGGTAAATTTTTGTTGTTGATGAATGTGTAAATTTAAATGGCTTGGTGGAAGCCCAAAGGTTAATAAGGACATTGGGCCTTGTGGCCTGCAATGAAACTTGCAAATTAGGAGGTTAACGGCCCAAAACAATTAAGGAAATGAGAAAAAATAGCCCAGAAAAATGAATACGGCCCAAAAAATAATAGGCCCACAAAAAGGCCCAACCCGACGACCCGACCAAACCCACCCGACCACAAACCCGACTGAAACCCGACCAGAAGTTCGGTCGGTTGCGGGTGGGTGTTTCTCCAACCCGACAAATGTCGGGTCGGGCCCGACCCGACCCCGAAAAAACCCGCCCGATGGACAGCTCTAATCTTGACGCTTCAAGGCTAGGTTGGCAGATCAAAGAACTGAAGCTAATAGTGGGAAATAGAACATTGCTATAGTTTTGGCATCAACTTTACGAGTTGCAACTGCTAGTGTTGGAGGGCGTTTTCAACTATGAATTAGGTAAAGAATTACTAGCGCAACCGAATGGGTGATCAATGGATGAGTGAAAACATGATTGCATATATATATATATATATATATATATAGAGAGAGAGAGAGAGAGAGAGAGAGAGAGAGAGAGAGAGAGAGAGAGAGAGAGAGAGAGAGAGAGAGAGAGAGAGAGAGAGAGAGAGGCATATTTGAAGCATTGACAATGAAACTATCATGCAAAGCTTTCAAAACATGAAAACATATCGTGGTCTATTGTAATGCATTACTTTAGTAACTTTTGTTCACGATTATTGATTACGATAGTTTTGTTTGTATATTTTATGAAAAGGCTACCAACTTTAATGTGGATTATTGAATATGTTACTTTTTCCTTGCTTTTAATGAAGAAAGTTCATATTGTCGTATCATATTGTTTGGAATTTGTTTTTTCAGTTTGTGTTTTCATTGTGTCCATGTACTGCTTATTCCTAGTGGAGAGAGATGAGGGGACCCAAATTGTCAAAGACCCCGAATCCCCATTCCACTAAATCTTCTTAAAAAATAAGTGTTTATATTTAATTTTTTAACTTAAAAATAACGTGCTTACGAAAATAATTTTTTATTTATTTTTGCATCATTTAAAAGATCTCATCGAGATCTTTCAAACAAGATCCATATTGCATATTTTTATATTTCAATAATTTCATCATTTTTAAGCTTGAAAATTGTAAAAAAAAATAAATACTTATTTGAAAATAAGTACCTTTTTGAGTTTCTAGAATGGAAATGTGAAATTTTTTATAACTTACATTTTGTTTAATAATGTTAAATTTGTCCTACATCGCTCATCTAAGCTACCCATATAATCTACTCCACCCATTGCGAATTGGCTTTAGGTTGGAAGGCCTTTAAGAAATTTAACATGGTATCAGAGTTAGGTCTTGGGTGACTTCACCTCTCATGTGAAAGTCTCTGTCATCTCCGTTGCCCAAGTCAATTGCTCAGCTCTTGGTCTCCTAGTCTGTCACCTCCACATGCATCCGGACTTGGTTAATATATTATAGAGGCTATTTCACTTATTACCAATTGACTTTAGGTTGAAACCCTATAAGAAATCTAACAAATAACACCTAATCTATACACGTTTAAAGAAAACACAAGAAAAGGATATCAGTGTACGAAGGGGGGCATCGGATGCTAGATGGTGCAATTTTAAACAAATAAGAAGTCAAAAAAAAAAGAAAGTTTAATTAAGTTTTTTTTTCTCAATAACAATAATGCCATGAAAACCACACCTAACGACCATATCCATATTCAATATATCATGTGATCAGTTGTCATTCATACATTAGTAGACTGGGCTGCATGAGTGACGACTCGCATATAACATCTAAACAATAATCACTAGATAAAAAATCACACGGAATAACTCTAAGAAAAAGAAAAAAAACAAAAAAAAAAACAATTTTGCTATGGATACTACACATTTGTACTGAAGGTGTACAACACGCTGAGGTGGTATGGGGGGGGGGGGGGGGGGGGGGGGGGCACCCAAAATTATCAAAATGAACTCAAAACAAAACCCGGGAAATTAGAGAGATTATAAAAGGAACTCAAACTTTTTCCAAAATCCTATGAAAACCCACCCCAAACTCCATTGATGCCGACAAATCCCCCAAAACGCCATTATCGGCGAACGGCGCCTCTAAGGTCGAGCAAAAAATTGGTATGTGCCTGTCAAACATACAATCCCATTCATTTTGACAAGTCACTAAAGTTCTCAACCAAGCTATACAAACATTGTCTGCAACCACACCATAGTCCAGATTCTCCATTGAATGTTTCACATAGGTTGAGATTTGCTTGATCATCTCTGCCATTTGAGTAACAGAGTGTTGTTCGCTGTCGAAATGAGCTTTCTTCTGATGAAGCACAAACCCCATAAACAAGAAAAATTCATGGTTGGAAGCCCATATCAAGAAAAAAAAATTGAGTTCGGATTTTACAGAGCAAAAAAATTTAAGATCTAGGGTTTTCATTTTAAGATCAAACCCACCACCCTCTCCTTCCCCTCCACAGCCGCAACTTTCCACTCCAGCTCGTCGCGTTCTCTTCCTACACAGCACATCGACTCCCCCAAAAGCCCATTTAACAACCTCTAACCTCTCCTCAACCAATAGCCCCCTTTTGCATCCCAAACCTCATGAGAGAGAGAGAGAGACGTACCAATTTTTTGCTTGACCTTGGAGGCGCCGGTCGCCGTTAATGGCAGTTTGGGGGATTTGTCGGCGTCGATGAGTTTGGGGTAGGTTTTCAGAGTTGGAATTTGAAAAAAAGACGGGTTCCTTTTTCTCTCTCTAATTATCAGGATGTTGTTTTGAGTTCATTTTGAACTTTTGGGTGGCCCCCCTTCCACCTTAGCGTGTTGTACACCTTTCGGTACACCTTTCGGTACAAATGTGTAGTACCCATAGCAAAATTGAAAAAAAAAAAAAAAAGGGTATAAGAAAGAACCGTCAATGAAACGTCGATCAATAGAACAAAAGCTACAGAGTTCAGATGAAAAAAGCAGATGGGAAATGGTCACAATTATAAATGTAAACACGCATTAGCTCATGTATAACTGTAAAAACCATGTCCCCCTTTGCGTCAGTTACGTCCCCGCATGAGGACTGAAAGGAATCCGCCGGATGATTTCTCTTTGCGTCGGTCATCTCCCTCATCTTCAACCTGTTCCACGTACATCATCTGTTACCTTACATGTTTGGCCTAGATATATAGGAAATCTTTAAGCATGTTTGATTAGTGAGAACTGAGAACCAGTTGGGAAAACTGCATATAGAGATTATGCAATTGGGAAAAACCAAAAGCAGAAGCTTGCTCAGTGCTTCAATCCTTCAATTCGGCCCCATGTTTCCGAATGGATCTCTTAGTTGTTGAGAAGGTTGCCTAGAAGCGGGTTTTACAACCCTCTCTCTCGATCGAGACAACAAAAACTCAACTACCAATCAAATTATGACCTCCCACCTTCTTCAATCAATAACCTCTCTTATTAGTACACACACCATTGGCTTCTCTTAATGCAACCAAGTTTACCTCACGTGGTAAGAAATGTGTATAAAAGCTATGCAAGAAAGTTGGTACAATTATTCACAAAATAGAACTAGAGGTTACCTCCTTTGCAATTTGCTGCAGGATTTCTGTTATTTCTGAAAAGTCGGGTCTTGAAGTTGGATCTTGCTGCCAGCATTTCCGAAGCAGCTCAGCAAGTTTTGGATGAGCGCTCTTTGGAATGGTAGGCCGTAAACCCTGAAACCCAGGCAATGACAGTCGCTTGGTTTCTCGTTACAGAAGACTAAGTTGAAAGTAAAAAATGTGGTGAAAGCTACATGCCTACATGTAACCACTAACCAGTAACGACTAACAAGCCAACAATGGTAGGGAAATAGATATTTACCTGTTGAACTACTCCAACGGCAGCTTGTAAAGGGGTTAAATACTCGTATGGAATCTGAAAAGTCAAATGCGAACGCCTATTACGGTACAGAAACAATTGTAGCAAATTGATTTTTTTTTTTTTTTAAGTCAGCACAAATTGATTGGTTGTCACCACAAAATGTTACCTTTCCAGTTAACAACTCCCACATTACAATTCCATAGCTAAAAATATCAGCCTTGTGGTCATAACTCTTGTGCTCTATAACCTTTAACACAGAAGAAATATCAGAAGCAAATAATGAAGTCAACCTCCATTAGAAGATGCATAACAATTGTCACCAAGAACTAGCACCTTTTTCTCGGTGTTAGTTAAATAAAAGCTGAATAGTATCAAAATGGAGCTTCTAAACAATCAGCTTTGTTTTTTGATAGGCAAAACAATCAGTTCTGTTAAGCACTTAAGCTTATTTGAGTTGCTTTTGATCTGTAAGCCAAAAGCAGAATCTGAGGCATCACAAGCAATAAGTGGCCGCAACACGGCTTAAGCGGCAAGTGTTCACTATTGACTAAATTTTTTCATGCTGAACTGACTGAAGTACTGAATGCTCACGAAAACCACATCATATAGCAATCTGCTACCATGGTCAAGTATGTCTTTGTTGTTCCTCATGTCATCTTTTATCCTATAGGGCATCATATCTGGCTTAGAACAAGATTTCATTCAAACTACAAATACCTCAGGAGCCATCCATCTATATGTCCCGGTTTCGGCCGTCATAACTCCAGATTGAGCTTTCACTCTAGCAACTCCAAAATCAGCCACCTTAACAACCTGTAACACAATATTATACAGAGTGTTTTTTAGACATTGCTTGGACTTAGTCTTTTAATCATACTGAATTTCAATGCCTTGTAAATACCAGATCAATGGAACTGATAAAAACTTTTGGGGATTAGACAAGGCAGAAAGAATCTCGGATTTCATTGAATTCAATTGTTGCGAATATAAAGAAAGTGTCCGCAACTGATAGCTCTTCAAAAAAAATTTGATAGATGACATGAGAAGAGATGATTCAAGCTGAGATTCTATGATAGTAACTACTATGCTGATGCATATCTGTCTACGAAGTGACAACACACTAGAAGCTCACATTGGGTTGGGTGAACGAAGTGAAAAGTTTTGCGCATTGTCAATGCTTCAAAATAGGAATGAGTTCCCTGGCGAACCGAAATTACGATATAAAAATAAAAAAACAAGTTTCGCAGTATCAAGAATACAATAAAGAAACCATCTCACATCATGCTCATCCATCAGAAGATTGGCAGCCTTCAAGTCTCTATGAATTATATTGTTCTGGTGCAAGTAGTCCATGCCCTTTGAGATATTGATTGCTACTCTTAATAAAGATGGTAGCTTAAAAGTACCCTTTCGTTTGTGGAGATAGTCATACACACTTCCACCAGACATAAATTCTGGAGTTGTGAAGATAAAACACAAAAACTGTGAATAGTTAGAATAAGAAAATGCTCCAAAAGAAGACGACGAAAAACTCCAACTACAAAATGCATTCCCCTAGACATACATGGAGACACACGATTATACCTGTAACAATGCATAAGCTTGGAGATTGGGTACATGCACCAATGAATTGTACAACATTCCTGTGCCGAACTTTCCTGCAAGTGTCAAAAAGAGGAGCAAGTTAGAAGACCTAAAGTAAACATTTTTAAATTAGATCATGGCATTATCTGTTTTCTACTATAACATTTCCCTCATCACAGTGAAAAAGATGATAACTAGAGTGAGATGATAACTCACTATACTGAAATCAATATTTGGGGAAAAAAAGAAAAGGAATAACAAGAAAAGCGTAAGAAAGCCTAATTATTGCTGCTAGAAGCTTCAGGTATGATCACATTCATCATGTGTCATTAATGGTATTGTAGTAGTTCAGCAAAAGGGGTGCACCATATTTGCTGAATAACTACACATATAATGATATAAACTCAATCGAAAAGTAATGATTTGACAAACCTCAAAATAAATACTTCTTGAGCAAAATCCTTCCGGCAGTCTGCATTTATTTGGTCAGGCTTCAGGATTTTGATAGCTACTTCCTGATTGCAGTAAGTACCTTTGTATCTGCATCAATAATAAGATGGGCCCTAATAAGATTTAGTTGTTTTGATAGGTAAGTTAAGAAAACTAGGACTCATGCCTCTTTTGGGTGAATTTGTTGCCCTAGTGTGTGCATCCGAACAGAACATCAAAAAGGATTTAGTTATTGAAGACCTTACGCAATCAGAAGATTCAGAAGACGTGTCGAAGATAAGCTAAACTTACAGATCGCCATATGTCCCAGAACCAACTTGTTTCCCGAATTTAAGAAGTCGACGATCAATTTCCCACACGTCAGTCCCATCATTAGGAATTTTCAAATGATCAATTTCACGTGGAATAACTGTTTGGTCCTGCTCATCCATATGAGCTTTCAAAAGAAGCTTTGGCAAATACCAGTTCTGCATAACAACTCAAAATGTTAAGAATCAACTCAACAAGTTTAAGTTGAGAATCAATTCATAACGGACAATCGAAAACTGCAATGGAGAAGGAAATCACGTTAAACATAAAAACAAAGTAAAGACTGCAGGAATTTTGACATAATTCAAGCAAAATATGCATAGGAAAAAGTTGCGTTAATTTGATGTTGTTCTAGTAGCAATACACACGTCATCACTTAAGCATATACCAAAATTCTCAAAGTTTCTTACGTCACCAAAAGGAACATCACAAGAACACAATATTAGAGAAAATGATTACACATTAGACGAACAAAGAGTTGGATCTTCTGTTAAAAATGACTGTTCATGTAAACTTGTATTCCACTACCCCAACAATAAATACTTAAAAATTACAAACAGTAAAATCGTGAGATGATGCACAGAAGTATATCTTGCCCCATGTAAGATTACAATTGTAATAATGCGCATTTGAGGATCTCATTCCAACTTCAGTTCAGTAAATGATAAGTATATCAATCACAGTGGAATGTCTGCACAAATAAATTGCAAGAAAACCTCACCGACCCAATGCTTTATTTTACTAGGGCATTTTAATAGAGAAAGTCTCAGGGAGCTAACAAATGAATGCAAGTCATAGTCTAAAGATAAGCCCGATATAAACATCTTAAACATCAATTCGGTTATTCTCTTTAGTTTAGAAAAGGGAAGTTCTAAGAAGTTCAAAACTATGCCTTCTAGGTACCAATATTGAAACAAGGAGTATCCGAATCCCAAGTCGATGAAGTTTAAGACCCAAGAGTCGAGAAACTGCAACCTTAATCCTCAAATGTCACAACCACATAAAACAACCAAAATATCACAAATAGCAAAACCACCATGCTAATGCCTTCCAACACAACAAGAAGGATTTCAATCTCATAGACAAAACATTGCGACAAAAATTAGTGGGGAATACCTCTATCTTCAACAATTCCTTCTTTACTACTGTGCGGAGCTGCTCAATTTCCTAAATCAACGAAACAATGGATCAAAAAAATTTCCTACCAAGTCGAAAGAGGAAAAATGGGTTAAGAAATATCGAAACATATGCATGATAATATAAAGATAATTCAAAGAGCTTCAGTTTTATTTGAATTGTGAAAATTCCAAATAATTCCTATATCAACTAATTAAAAATGTAGAGAAATGCAATTTTAAGAGAAAAAAAAACTCTGAACACATAAGGAACAATTATGGCAGTCTTACGTGGGCAAAAATGCATAATGAAGATCTGAATTGCTTTTTGAAAGAAAATTGATGGATGCCACAAGTCAACAAGAAAGTAAAACTTGAAAAGCTACTATACCTGAGGTAACTTTACCACAAGGGCATAAGCAACCCACCTACATATTTGGAAGGAACTGTATGAAAAAAATTACCTCATAAGGCCAACCATCAACGACAAAGACATCCAAAGAGTACCCGTCTGTTGTAGAAAAAGCATGGGCTTCCTGGATGTTCAGTCCAACCTCAGCTAGCAAGGTTGTCAACTGCATATTTTATGTGGTATAAACGTCAAAATATAGCCAAAACTCAAAAGGGGTCTTCTTTTGCAAGAATGTACTTCATTTCTTTCGTGCATAAGCTTCGAATTTAAAATATTTGTGATGGTCCAAATTTACTACTTCAAGATTTTAAGAGCATGCATTTCTCTCCAACAATGGTAAAGCTACAAGCTTCTATGAGAATATAAACCAGCGACTATATATGACAGTTCTAGGGTTGAATGTAATCTCATTTTTTTCAAGCAATAAAGTCAAACACCATTAAACATAAAATTATAGAGTATTCAACTATCCTCATTTGGGAATAACAATTTATCATAACCAATACAGAATGCATGCCCTCTTGAGTCTTGTTCCTAATAGTGAGAATGTGAACCTACCAAATAAAAAATTCTAATGATGATAACGGTAATCAAGATGATGATGAAAGTGATGATCAAGAGCGATTGGATTATTTTCCCATGGAACATAACTGGGTGGAAAGACTTGGTCTAAGCCACATCTTCTTCCCCATTTTCTGACTATAAATGATTACGGTGATCAATATTTGTAAAAGCATCTGGGATCAATATGGGCTTTTGACTTATTTTCTACAGAATCAAATAAGGATTTAATAACTATATTAACATAAGCAAACACACTACCTACCTGACTGAGGACCTTTGGCTTGTCATCTGTTGAAAACGTGATTTCATGCATGGGTCTGTATAATTGTCAATCACAAAAGCACATAAGGTACATAATGCAAAACAGTAATATCACGAATCACTAAAAATAGAAAGGATATACATTTGCAGATAGCTTTGTAGTAATGAATTAAAAAATCTACCACTGATATACTAGTGTATACGTTCACAATTAATCGGATTTGCAATTAGATTATCAGTCGCTTCCTAATCATGTATTCCATTATTCAGATTGCATATGTTTTGTGCTTTCAATGATTTTGAATGATGAAAAGGTTCATGTTTCCTTGTCCCCTTGGCCATGAGAAAGGTTATTCTCCTTTTTAGCGTATTATTGCATGAGATTTTTACTTCTTCACAACTACAAAGACATGCAAAATACTTTGGAAAAGGGAAAATGACGGCCTAGGACGTGACAAAACACGTCCTGGGCCGTCATTTTCCCTTTGAAAAAAAAAGAAGATAATCCTAGAGTTGCATTATTATCATAGACTGAAGGTTGCATTGAGATTATTGTACTTGAGCAATTGAATGATTGATGACTGGGAGATAAGATCTCATTCTTTGAAAATTAGTGGCTATCTTATGACCAAATGAGTGAGGATATAATGCTAGGAACCACACTCCCCGTAAACGACTCTATAAAATAAAGTTTGTAATTCCTTCCTAAGAATAACACTAATAGGCAAAAGCAGATAATGAAAAACATGCAAGGAAATGTAAATGCAACCTCTTTTTTGTTCCACAAAAATTCACGTTCACAAATGCTTTGAACTTCTATAGAGCCATTAAAGATGTTCTAGGCATAAGTTGACCATGATAAATGTTCTGTCAACAAGGAATACTGACAAAAAAGTAAGACGTTAATTGAATCTTCGCATTATGTACCGGGAATATTGAAGACCGCGAACAGTATTGTCCCCATCTTCTAGTGCAAGTGCTATGAGATTTGGAGATGAACCAAAAGCAGGTGGTGGATGAATGCTAACATATTGAAAACGTATAGATCTTAGCATAATCTATAAGAGTTAATGAGTAGAACAATAGATTGAATAACAAAACCAATTCCATTCATAAACAACTCACACAAGCTACAGAACCTACGTGCAGCAAAAACAAAGCAAACTTGTAATCTATTTACTTAGAAATTAGACCTTTGGGGACCTCGATTCCGCAGAGAACTTGGACGAGTAGAATCATCAGTATTTCCGTCAGCGGTTATGGGTGGAACCTGCATGAGAGAGCATTTGCCAAAATGAATTGCATAAATCAATTTAGATGGACTACGCCAATTTTGATAAGTGCATCGTGATGGGAGGTGAGTTATTTCACACAAATAACGAAAAAATGATTTCCATAATATTCAAAACAATAAACATTACACATAACTCACAACCTCCCCCTCTTTCCCAG
Organism: Rhododendron vialii; assembly: GCF_030253575.1. Classification (NCBI taxonomy): domain Eukaryota; kingdom Viridiplantae; phylum Streptophyta; class Magnoliopsida; order Ericales; family Ericaceae; genus Rhododendron; species Rhododendron vialii. The sequence continues at coordinate 6,434,536 of NC_080561.1, read as the reverse complement.
GTCACTTTGGTCTCTCACTCCCACACCCAACGCTACACCACACACACATATAGCAAATACATTATATAATATATACATCATAAACTCCAGACTCCCAACCAATCTCTTCCAGTTGCAAAACCCCTCGACCACTTCTCTTAATTCTGTCTTCCCCACTCACTCAATTTGCACCCTAACCTTACCTCACACGACCCCACAAATTAAGCTTACAATTACAACACAACACTCAGACGAGAATTTAGCAACAAAGGAGGTCCCATACCGTGAAGGCAAATGAAGAAATTGGAGGGAACAAACTGAAAAACATAAGAAAATCGCTTGTGTTATACTTTATTCATCAGTCATCTTGAAGGATCAGCAAAACGAAATTATACCAAAGGCCAAGCAAATCAGTCCTGAATCCGCGTCGTAGAGTAGAGGGGAAAACTCAAACGGCACATGGAGTCTGGCACTATACCATTGAATGAAATAGATGTCTTTGATTGGATCTTGATTATGAGACTATTATGTAATGACTTCCACATGTGAGAACTTGTACATCTATCTTTTAGTTACAGTTACTCGAATAAAGCCCATAGATTTGAGTTTTTCTGAATGGCTATCCTAACAAAAATGTTTGGAGCCGCTACTGCTGAGGACTAGTCTCAATGGAATTGAGATCTTCATTGTCAATGAAGCAATTCAATCATGCTGCCAAAGCAAATAGACTTACCTGCACTAGCCGAATTTCAAACGCAGGTCTATTAAGAGGATCATGAGCCAGTTGCAATAGACGCTTATGCATCAGAACATCTTCCGCCCTCTCCACATTCACATCAAGTGCATAACTGCAATGCACAAGATCAAAATCCACGTCAAAATGTCAAATACTTTCACCAATATCGTTATACTGAATAATTAACTCATTCCAGCAGCCACAATATTCAGTGTCCATGATACAGTAGTAAAATGTGTGTTACAATGGGAGCTTATGTAAAAGCTACTAATTGAAATCAAAAGTCAAAAAGCAGCAAATTGGAGCTTCTCAAAAATCAACTTTTATAAATCCTTGGTTGATAAGCCGTGACAAAGCTCAGCTTCCTAGACAAAAAAATGTCGTGAGATGCAACCATTGATACATGAAATGAAAGAACTAGCGCTAAAAAAAGAACCAAGCTACTCGAGTTCGAGCTCATGTTCGCTCGTTAAAAGCCCGTTCAAGATTACTTTATTGAATAAACAACCAAGCTTCAACATTTTCCGAAATTCGCTAACCTTTCAAGCCAAACTTGAGCAAATTACTACTCGACCCATTCAACTTATGATTTTCAAAAAGATCCAAGCTACTCGCGATCTGCTTAATTAAAGATCGTTTGAGATCGGATAACCTAATAAACAAAAATTCACAGTTGAACATAATTTTGAAGCTCGTTAAATCTTTCAAACCAAACTTAAGCAAGTTACTACTCGACTCATTCAACTTATTGAAAAATCGACTCATGCAACTTATGATTTTCAAAAAAATCCAGGCTACTCGCGATCTGCTTAACTAAAGATCGTTTGATATCGGATAGCCTCATAAACAAGAATTCAGCGTGAAGCTCGTTAAATTTGAGAAAACATCAACTGTTCGGCTCGCTCGGAAATACACCGATAAATAGAACCAGCCGATACGCATGCGATCTCCTGTCTCACTGTATATCGAGGTGTAATGGCATCGGAAGGCTAAAATCCTTTACCTATCAACCGATAGGCTACATACCGGTCGATATTTATTTAAAACATTGATACACACATCTAACTTACAAAAGTATGCGTAAAAGTAAACATATGTATGTATCGCGAGGGTACCGAGTGGGGAGACGATTGAAGTGAGCCCAAAGTTGATCGTCGAAGCCAGGCTGTTCAACCTCCTCGACATTCGGCGATTCTTTCAGCCTGCGGAGTACCTCGTTGTAAACCTCGCGCTTCGTCATCTGCTGCCGGGAGTTCGCCGCCGGCGACGGTTCCGCCACTGCCATTGGTTGGATATATGTGTATATGTGCGAATAATATATATGTAGAGATGTACAGTTGTGAATTTGGACGACAGTCTAGTCTAGTATATAAGGAGCGGGCTGTACGAATAGTGCTGCTTTGAGGCGGGTTTCATTCATCAACCTTTCTCCTCCCTCCTGGCCTCCTCTCTCTCTCTCTCTCTCTCTCTCTACATTTTTTCATTAAGGGGAGGTTTTTCTAACCTCATGCCGACGTGGGCTGTGCTTATCTCTGAGTCATAAATTTTGCAATCTTTTTGGATAATTCAAGTTTTCGGATCAATTTATGCACAAATCAATTAATTTTGAATAGCCACTACACGATGTTTTTAGAGGGGCAACTCCTGGCAGCTTAACAGATTTGTAGTTCTTGGGAGTTAATTGATCTGGGTATTTGATGTCTTTTATCCTTAATTTTGTACTTTTTCTCATCTGAAACTCCTAATTAGATGTTAGGAGTTTAAAAGTATCAGTGTTGCATCACGTCATGCCTGGATTTGAATGAAAGATATCGATTGCCTTATGATTTATTCGGTTTTATTTGTTAGACGATTAGTTTGACTTTGTCCATGTTCTAATCTCCGTTTTGTAAGTAGTGCCGCTGGACGTTTATCAATACAATCTTCTCATTTTTGTCTAAAAAAAAGAAGAAGATTAATCCACCGATTGCTTGTGGGGTTCTGTACCAAAAGAGTTGATCGCACCTAAGAGATTTCGAACAAAAACCTTATAAAGGAGCAAATCCCTAAATCATTAGGCGAACGCCTGAGACATTTAACTATCGATTCATTGTAAATTTTATTTTTCCTGCACTTTGAACATTTTAAGTAATTAAGAATTATTTACCAATTACATTTAAAGAACAAAATATAGTAGAAGATTAGTTTTTTTATATTTTATAGTAATTGCATGTAAGAAAATTTGTATGCAAAGATTTGTGTACATAGATACGGACATAAATTGTTGGGAATAAGCGAATCTCAAAAAATCAAACCAAACCAAACCGAGCCTTACGTCTCAATCACTTGGGGTCGACTACATGAATTTATTTCCTCCGTTGAACGTAAGGTCCATTTGCATCAAACGGTTGTAATTAATTGTGTGTCAGATTTTGTATCCTTAATTAATTATCAATGATTTATTTCCCTAATTAACTTGATTTCCACGTTGACCGTGAATCCGCCACCGTCTTCTCCTCTGCCTAGTCATTGTGGGGCCCACGATCTCGATAAGTTTGTGCTAAAATACAACTATGCCCCTCCTGGAACAACGAGGGCTTCTCTTTTGATGGATCCTCTTGTAAACTTGTATGATTGACAAGTCATCTTGAATTTCCTTTACTTTTTCCGCAAGTATTCTCATTTGGGATCTCACCTCCTGAGAAAATCTTATTTCCGGACTCAATCATGACCATTCAAAAATGTTTTGGACGGTCGGGATATTAATGAAACTTTTCCGGGGAAGTATGAAACTTTTTCCCTAAAAGTTTCATTAAAATTCAGACCGTCCAGAACACTTTTGAACGGTTGCGATTGGTCCATAAATAAGTATTTCTCCTCATGTCATACCTAAAAATAAGGGTAAAATGGATAGAAAATGAAGTGGATAAATGCGAATTTCTTTCTCCAAAAGAAAAACTATTCGGATAACAGAAAAAAAAAATTTTAATTATGAGTAGTCATTTTAGAAAAAATCATTCTTTTAAAAGTCATATTCCCTCTGTCCCATTTTCATTATTCATTTTTGAATTGCGTGCTATTTTTTAATTGTTTATATTTTTCAATCTTTAATGTTTGTCATAATTTTGAAAACTTTGTATTATAAAGCTAATCGAGATCTATCAAACAAGATTCATATTATATATTTTTCAAAATTCGGACTAAAATATATAGACAAAAAACATAAAAAAGACAAACAGAATAACAAATGATGAAAATGGGACGAAAAAAGCAGTAGAATTGAAGTACATCCTCCGAAACATCCATAGTACAAAAGTGGTACTCCCTGGAAGTGCTACAAAAGTTGTACTACATTATATATCCGCGGGGGCGGGTTGAGTGTGCACGCGGGGTTCGGGTCCCCGCAAAATTTTCAATTATTACAATATTTTTTTTATATTGTGGGTTTTGTTTGTAAAAATTATTAAGAAATGTTCTTTCAAAATTGTATTGTTATATGATGATGCTATTTTGTTATTAATTTATAAATATATGTGATTCGGTCCCGCACATCAAGAATCTTGCATCCGCCACCATACATTCGAGAATTTAAATCCAACATCAAATATTTTAAGGCCCTGTTCCAAAAACCCTTTTAAAAAATAAGCTGTTTATTTTACATTTTCAAATTTAAAAAATCTCGAGATGAGATATATCAAATAAGATCTATATTGCTAGAAAAATTATTTGCGTAAAACACATGATTTTTTGAGCTTGAAATTGTATTTTTAAAAAATAAGTACTTATTCTGTTCAAAAAAAAAAAGTACTTATTCCCGTTTCTGGAAACGGGATCTAACTCCATTTGATAGATATACTACATTTGACGCTCATGTCCCATAAACCAACATGCACTAAAAAAAAGTGGTTGCTTTATTTTTATTTTTATTTTTATTTTGCCAAAATGGTAGGAGATTTTATTCATATGAAATAAGCATAAATCAAAGAGGGTTATCAATTCCAAACCAGAGACAATAACTATGAGGCCAAAATTCTCAAGCTTTTCACTCCAAAGCCCCACAACGCACTATGGCGATTCGATTCCTTTGATCATCAGCCAGCATTCTGACAACCGAATCCCAAAATCAACGAACGAAATCCCAACAAAAACCGACAAGAAACCGGCAAAAAGTGGTTACTTAGACGAGGTGATCAGGTGAAGATATGATCTTTTAGTGGCTTGGCCGTGACTTTTTCATGTGCATGGTGACGAGTACCCAAAAAAAAGTTCATGAGAAAAATGTGAGTGACAGATGTGAGAGAGTGACTTGTTTGGTTATGTTTATGAGGCGGTGAAACATAAAAACAGACTAGTCTTTCACGGAAGGCGAGGAAAGCTTGCGTCTTGAGCCACGATTTTTTTTTTTCCGAGCATAGGATCGGAGCCTACAAATTTTTATGCGTGTTATACTGGGCAAAAATAACAAGTTCATTATGCTAGCGTAATTACTACTTTTATCGCTGAAAATGCAAAAAGAGTGATACTTTTATGCTCTCGTACATGGTTTTTGGTTTACATTATCTTGCGCTTGAAAGTTTCTTTTTTCTCTCTTTTGCTTGTTTGTTTTTTTTTTGAAAAGCTCTTTTGCTTGTTAAGAAAGGGCATGTTTGGACTATATTGAGTGACATGCAATGGTCACAAATGAAGGAGTTGCAACTTGATAAATTTGATGATGATGATGTCATCTTTCATTTTCTTTTTCTTGTCGATATATACTTTCAGAAATTTAATCTATATATATGGGCGGTTAAAATGACACCTAAAATAACACCTTTTGTTTTTAGAGTTTTAGCAAATGATCGGAGCCGTTCATTTTGTTTAAAACATATTTTTAAAAGTCCCCAAAAAAAACATGTTTTTACAAGGCAGTCGTTGCAGTGATGATCCTCAAATGACAACATTGTGACAATACCTGGTATGATTAGTTAGTCAATGAAATGTTTTTAATCTGGGGGCCATTAGAGATTTCACCAGTCATTACTTAACTTCACAATTTGGGAATTAATTAATTGAGATGCATGCGCTTAAGTTGACGCGCACCCGATTATCAGAAAAATCATTTATTCAGTCAACGGTTTATGTTAAGAAAATGTAGTCTTATATTGTTTGAGAATAGAATAAGTGATCACTTAATACCATTTGAGACCTCTCCACTCATCGTCAAACTATTCACTCATCGCCGGCCAATTAATCTTGAATTAGATGCTTTAACAATTTTGTCTTGAAAATTGGCTACATTAGTAGAACAACTACATCTAGTTTAAAAAAAGAAGAAGAAGAAGTAGAACAACTACATGGATCGAGGGCCAAGAACAAAGGATAGTGCCAGTGGTCAGGTACTTCATTCGGCAAGACCAAGTTTTGGGTTCGAGTCTCACCAAAGGATTTTATTCTCTACCCCTTAAATTAGGATATATAAGGTAGGTTTCTTACATGAACACACATACACAACAAACTACGAGAATGGCTTTTAGCCCATCTAGTTACTTTTAGCCCATCTGATTATACCTAGCCTCTTGCTTTGCAAATGGAAGATTTGGGATTTGAGTCCATAGAAAGACATTAAATCCTCTTTGATTGTTAACACATTAATTCTCCGCTAATCCACGTTGATATATACGGTATTGGGAAAAAAGAATCTTGGGAATTACCGAAAGAAAATGGCTTAATTAGGAGATTTGGATATCCAAATATGTGACGAGGAGAAACGGGTTCGCATGTACACGTGGCCACCAAGCTAATCAACACAGGGTCAAAACTGGCTTTGACTTTGACCAGATCAACTGCCAAAAAAATAATCTCACACATAAATAATAGGGACGAGGTTCCCTTTTTCACTGACGCTCTATAATAGAGATTTCCATGCCGCTCTATTTCACCGTTCGTCTCGATAATCGACGGTCCGAATTTTAAATAAACTATTCACGTTTAACTATTTAAACTATTCACACAAATAGTTTATTTAAAATCCGAACTGCCTAAAACACTTTTAGATGGACGAGATTGTACACCTCGATAAAACCTTATTTACGGAGCCTTCGTAAAAAAAAATTTCTCAATAGGGACTTTCACACATATGGGAAAGTCTTCAATACACACCCCTTTAAGGTGTATACCATATGCACCTATTGTATGGTTTATATTATGCCACCTCATAAAAAATTACTTATAGGACCAGTCATTCATAACATTTTATTTCGTATCGTAACTTTTATACTAAAAATTCATAACTTTTTATCAATATGATTCATAACTTTTTAGCAATAGATTCATAACATTTTGGGAATCATAACATTTTAGTGTGTTTCAATGAAAGTGCATATGATACACACCCAAATAAGGGGTGTGTATTGTAACACTTCCCCTCACATATACTCCCCCAGTCCCAAGTTGCTGGACTTCTGGGAAAAGTCGTGCAATTTGATATTAAAAATAAAAATAATTTCGTTTATAATATTTAAAACTTTTTTACGCCAAATTGAAGAAATTATGTACAACTTTAATTTGGTGCAAGGAAATTCAAAGAAATATGAACGGAAGCGCTTTATTGTTTATTTAAAAATTGCAGAACCTTTTGTAGGGGTAGAGCAATTTGGGATGGATGGAAGAAAGCATATTCTTGTAGGGGAGGAGGAATTTGGGATGGATGAAAGAAAGCATATTCTTGCAAGGGAAGAAATATTAGTAAATCTATCTTCTGAATGCCTCTGCAATTTTCTTATCCAGTAATCTATGGAAAATAATACTACTAAGGTACATTTCATTCAAGCAATTTTTTTATCTGTCTTTTCATCCGACATTTAACAGTACAAGTTAAATACAAAAGTTAGATTAAGGGGTGTTTTGAATAAATAATTCAATCAAAGAAGTAGTACAGATGCGGATCATGATAGAATAAACCAGCATCTGTTTGAGATTATCGAAACTGTTCATCTCTTATAATAGTCGATCGGTCATTTTAACGTGTGTATTTAGAAACCAAAGGAAGTTTAATGCATGGTATCAAAGTATCAAACTTGATCCATCAACATACTTTCGTAATTGTCATCTAGACTCGAATGCATGTTTCACTAGATAACGCATTATTGATTGAATATATAATAGTGATTATTTAGTGTTTCCAGATCCCTTTTTCACCACACATTTTGGTTCAGCTAAACATAAAATTAAATAGGCAGGACACAAAACAAAGTGTATGGGTGGGGCCCTTTTGTCCCTTAGAACCATAAAACCAAATGAAAAAAATTAACTGTTCCAAATCCGTTTGAATTGGTATAAAGATTTTATTTGTCTGATCATTTAATTCTAAAGGATCATAATTAATTTTTAACTCTAGGACTCTTGTTGAAGAGCCCCAAGAGAACCATAAAACCAAATGTTTAACCACCCAAAAAACCGATCCAAAACAACGTCGTATATAATTCGGTGGGAGTTCACCAACTTGGGAGTCAGTAGGCGTAGCGTTATTGTTTTCCAAGATATGTATGTGAAAATAGAGGAGGAAAATAATTCATGATTGTCAACGCACTAGTATTTAAATAGAGGAAGATGTTTCAATTAATTAGCTTGAGGCAAACCTGCTTGCCCCTCTTAGTTATCGACCTCCAAGCTTGAGTATATTCTAAGCTCGAGTACTTCGGTCTTGACTCATTCATAATATGTTTTGAACAAGCTAATCTCGAATAATATTTCAAGTGAATTAGTATGTCACGATTTTAGACCTCACTTTTTATGCCGACTTTCAAACGAATAATTCTGTTACGCTAATGGAAATAGGTACTTGAAAATAAGTACTTATTTTTTGAATTCAAGATGATGTATTATAAGAGAATGATATGTACATCTCGTAAAATGGAAAATAAGAACTTAAAAAATAAGAACTTTAACGGAACGGATCCGGATGTTAGTGTCCTGACTCAAACCAGTAGTACAATACTGTGAGTAAACAATTAATGCTGATGAAACCGAGTAGTTCCGTCGAAGCCCATTCGAATCTTTCTCCCTACGAAGTTGGATGCTGATCCACAAGCCCTAGGTATGCCAATAAAAAACTATGGGTACGTGATTGCTTCCTAATGAGGCCGCCTGGCCAGAGGAGGTTACTTTCGCAGTGGACTAACAATATTTTGATATGGAGAAAGTAGCTAGCTAGCTGAAACTTCTGATAGAGGGCGAGGAGACCCACACACATTGTAAATGCATATGTAAGTAAAGGGTTGTGGTAAAATGTACCCTTAAAGCAAGTTGATATCTAGAGCTCAAATACATGTGTCACTAGAAAATGCATGTTTTTCCGTTCCTAAGTGATTATTCAGTGTTCTTGGGGCGCCATGTGGTGCCCCGATTCCTCCGGAGTGTGTACACTATATATCTTAGACCTTACCACAATGCATGTATGTTGGAAAAGGGGTCTAGGACATCCCGTAACAGTACCCCAGAGACATTGAATAATTCTTCTGTTTTCCTAGAGATATGTATATATGGGAGGATAGAGGAGGAAAATAATTCATGATAGTCAACAGTCATTTATCCAAAACATTAACTTCATATCTTCACATCGTCTAGACCTGCCAAAGGACGAAGATCGATGTTCATGAACAATGTAACTTAGCTAGCTCGAAGATATTCAACTAAACTAGCTCGAGCCAAACTTGTAGGTCCCCCTTTGTTATCGACCTCCAAGCTTGTGTATGCACTCCAAGCTCGTTCGAGTACTTTCGAGCTAGCTTGACTCATTCATAATTTATTTTGGACAAGGTAGGCTTGAATAATCCAAACGAGGTACGTAGTATGTCACGAGTTCAGGCCATAGCCACATAATCTTTCTAAATATCCTACGCTCTCGCTCTAGATCCTCAAATTGCGTCCATGTTGTCAATTCTTGCTATGCAAATTTTGGTAGGTTGACATGTGTTTCGAAGACGCACCCGCTCAAGCACGTGAATTATGTGACTTGGGCCCCGTTTCCACTAACAAAAAAAACACTAAAAACTCAACACATTTTACCGTCTCGTGTTTACTAACAAAAAAGTTTCAGCATTTTACCATCTCGTTTTTACTAACATAAAAGTTTTAGCATTTTACTACAATAACTCCACATTCTTTACCCACAAACCTATCAACAACTTATTCACTACCGAAAACAACTTGACATACAACTTATTCACTACTGAAAATACCTAATAACTTCTCAACCACAAATAAAAATTTACAAACTTTTCACTACCGAAAACACCCCTTAAGTCTAGCCCCCAGTTTTATGCCAACTTTCAAATGCTGATGGAAGGAACCGACTAGATTTAGGATATGCCCTGCCGGATTTGAACTTGAAAGCATATTCCTCTATTCTCCGGCCAAAAAATGACAAAAAGGACCTTGGAAGGCATATGCCCCTTGTTCTTAACTTTATGAGCCCATGGAAATGTATGTGAACATAAAGCGTCCTGCATCCACATTCTTAATCTCTATGTACTATTAATGCGTCCACATTCTTAATCACGCCTGCTAATTAAAAAAGGGACCGGGGGAAGCAGCTATGCAGCTTCGTGCTGCACAGCTTGCTGCGCACCCGCCGGCGAGCCTAGCCGGCATTGGCCCGGCGATCAGAGACGTTCACCGCGTAGAGCTCGTCGAGTTCTACGTGTGTGCCAAAAATCAGCTTGATCAAATTTTGTTAAGTGCCTCATCGGAATACATATAACTTGAAAAAAAATAAATCCTAATGGATACAAAACACTGGATCAAAATCACTGAATCTATTTTTTCAAGTTATATGTGTTCGGATGAGGCACTTATCGATATTTGATTGAGCTAATTCTTGGCACGCACGAAGAACTCGACGAGCTCTACGCGGTGAACGTCTCCGATCGCCGGACCGATGCCGGCAAGGCCTCGCCGGCGGGTGCGCAGCATGCTGTGCAGCACGAAGCTGCACAGCAGCTTCTCCCAGTCGTTAAAAAAGGCTCTTCCAATCGAACTGAGTCTGCTCCGATCTCGCTCCAATTATCAAAATCTTTTACTTCGTAGAGCTCGTCGAGTAGAACAACTATGCGAAAACCTAGCGCAATCAGATATCATTAAGTACCTGATCGAAACACATATAACTTGGCAATAATGGGTTCCCGTGGATTTGATATAGTGTTTCGGATCCATTTTTTTCAAGATAAAAATATTTTGATTAAGCACTTAATTAATAATATCCGATTGGAACAAAATTATGCATCGTTGTTCTAATCGACAAGCTCTGCAAGTAAATGTTTTCAATCATCTGAAAGAGCTCGGAACATACCCCGCTCGCCCGGGACAGCACGATGCTGGACAACACCAACCCCCAGTTGCTTCCGATCAAAAGAACGGAAAGTACATGGAAGCTAGGGTTTGGGACTAATCCAAACGTAGAGATAAATTAAGCGGCCTTTCGTAGTCACCAAAGGTCATGTTTTCATAAGAAATTAATTAGATGAAGACATAAATTTTTATTTTTATTTTTTTCCAAACAGCACGTTTTCCGGTGATGTGGCTAACACGGTGCATGTTTCGCGTTAGAATACGCATTGCCATGGAATATACCCCATTTCCCCTACCAAGTGCATGCACGTACTTTTCTTTTTTTTTTCTTTTTTTAAAGAAGTGCATAGGTTATATCTATTAATATTTAACCTTACCCAACCCAAGGAGATCATAGTAGCTGTTGAGTTTATTAGTATTTTATTTTTCCTCAGCAAGTGACTATGTTTTATTGTTATTCAACTTAATACTAAATTCTCTCTTCTTTTTTTACTACATGATGAAAATGTCAAACTATATGAAGTAGAGTTCACAAAATCAAAACTTTCCCTCGAGTGGTTTGCGTGGTCATGAGGTCAAAAACTTGAGTAGTGCCTTTGGTAGGGTAGGGTGAGAAAAAACTTTGTGATTTCTTTCTCATGGGGCGGTCATTGGTCTGAAGTTCTTGTGGTCATACAAGCCCAGTCCTAGGGCACGGCCCAAGAGGTCATTGCCTGGGGCCCCAAAATCCAACCAAAAAAAGGAGCTCCTATTTTCGTTAAAGTGTATATATATTATGTATTCAAATTCACAAGCCATATAATTGCGTGGTTCAGCGGTAGGTGCCTTGTTTTGCAACTTTTGGTTCAAGTTTGAATCCTACATACTCCAATCTATTGGCATATCATTTTTGTTAAACATTTGAGCTTGCCACAACTTGAACTCACAACCTACGGGGTGAGCTTGCCACAACTTGAACTCACGGCCTAAGAGCATCCACAGTGGAATAATCAAACGTGGATAATCAAAAGTTGCCACATCATCTTTTGGTTATCAATTTAAGAGGTTGTTAAGGTTAGCAATGTAGATGTTCACAATGGCATAATCAAAATTGAATAATTAAAACTTGCCACGTCACCTTTTCAACCTATAAAAATCAAAAAATTGTCACCATATAAAACAATTTTTTTTTAAAATAGTTTTCAAACTAATAAAAAAAGGTTATTAGAATTTCAAAATAATTTTTTGAAAACTTTTATTTTGAAAAAAAAAACACTTTTTGGAAAAAGTTTCTAAAAAAAAGACAATTTTTTTTAAATAACAATTTTTGAAAAAAAAATAGTTTTTGAAAAACAATTTTACTGTTTTGCAAAAAACACAAAAACTTCTTTTAAAATATTCTTCTTAAAAACATTGGAGAGAGAGAGAGAGAGAGAGAGAGAGAGAGAAGAGAAAAGGTTTTTTGGTTATTGGCAAAAGGTTGCTAGTTTTGATTATTCAAGGGCCAAAATTTGATGAGTTGCTAAGATGTTGTCAAATTTGATTATACCACTGTGAGCACTTTTTTGAAAAAACATTGTTAACTTTAGCAATCCTATAGTTTTGGTTATTCCACTGTGGATGCTCTAAGGATGAGAATGATGCATTCTAATCGTGGGTATTGTTAAAGATATATTTCAAATAAATCATATGTCCACATTCCAAATTTTGTTTTCTCATGCTTTGTAGCTTTAATATTCTAAAAATGTTCTTTTATACACGTAATTTACTTAAATATTTATGTTCTACCTTTTGAACTATTCTTTATCATGTGATCTAATATTTCTATTAAACTTTAAAATAAATAGGCCAAATATTGCTAGTTGGCCTAGGGCCCCAAAATAGATAGGGCCGACCCTATGAACGTCCAGAAGAGGTTACTATAGTTGGTTGCTCTTTTATTCACTCTTTTGCATTGCAAATGATAAAACGAAAACTTCCAACCGACCACATCATTTACAAATCAAGTTCAGGTACAGGCTCTTAATGGTGAGATTTCTACTTTGGTGGAGAAAATCTAGAAAATTATGTACGAAAGTATTTTACTCTTAATATTTAAAATTACACGACTTTTTGCAGTGGACTAACAATTTAAAACAAAGTAATTAGCTAGGTGAAACTTCGCAAGTGGAGTGGAGTGCAGTTGGTGCATGCCTTCTTTGTACTCTCATGCACATGGGCAGGGTTCCATTCCCGTAAGTACTCCTCCGCCTCCCCAAATCTCTTATAGTAATAGAGTAGATTATGATTAACGTGTGAGACCCCAACTCTTAGTCCCACATCGGTGGGTTAAGGGAATTTGTTGTGGGATATAAGTGATCGCGAACAATTACTGTATAACTTGAGATTAGCCTTTTGAGTCACATGGTTAGGCTAATAGTTAGCAGGTTAGCTGGCGCGGATAGTTACATAACGAATGGCGGCAACAACAACAATAGGTGAAACTTCTGGTAGAGAGCGTGGAGGGTCCACACGCATTGTCAGTGTATGTGCTAGTAGTTATGTAAATGTGTCAATGTTGAAGTGATTTCCACATAACTCAATGAACTCATTATATGCGGCAGTGTAACAGAATCGGATGAGTGTGTGTATATATATATATGTGGAAAATTATTACTTCCTTTCGGAATTATATCGTCACGTGGTACTCCACAAGCCTATACCATCAGATATTTAAACGAGAATCTAGAATTAAGTGTATCGATCTCATATGAATGGGTGATAGTAGAGGCCCTTGAAGCATCACATGGCAGCACTGGTAATCTATCACTAGAGATGATAGTGATTTTCGAAATTGGGATGGCAACAACATCTATCACTGGAGATTGTAGTAATTTTCGAAATTGGGATGGCAACAACATGTACTTGATAGCCGATAGAAAAAAGAAAAGAAAAAAAAAACAATGTGTGTACGTGATGCACAATGGACAGCCGGATCGACCGCTTGGCAGGATTGTCGAGCCGTCTATGTTGAGATCAACAGCCAAATCAGCCATTTGGCACCACTTAACAGGGATATTGCCGCTCGGCAGCATCCCCTCCGATGCACTATACGGCCTGTTACCATCATATAATCGGTCAAAGGTTGTTTTTTTGCTATTGAAAATCGTCTAAATTGGTACAGCAACTACGTGGAGGCCCACTAATATCGGGGATCACCAAAAATCATGACTTGATTAATAATCTTTTGATCAATATCAATCTCAAGAGATTTGGCTAAGTGAAGATGAGAAAATAATAAGTGATCGTCTTTCATGAGATCGCATGTTCTAATCCGACGGAGGCCAAGCATCGCAAACCTTGGGGGCACTGAAGGGTTTATCTGATCGTTAAATTCAAGGTTCCGGAAGTAGTCAAGGTTTACGCAAATTGACCCGAACATCCGACTAAAAAAAATACTCCAGTATTTTGATTTTCAAATAGGTGATGAGGAGAAACGAGTTCGCATGCACAAGACAGGCGGACAACTGGTGTTTGACCAAACTAAATAAATACTCCCACTATTAATGGATTCGCATAACGTTGGAATAAACTTGTGTTTAGTTCTAGATTAATTTTAAATAATATCTACTACGATAAAAATAATATCACACTTAATTAAATAGTAGGGAATCTCACATGTATCTTCTTTCAAGAGAAAAGATATCTTTCTTCTGAATTCCTATGCAATTTTCTTATCCACTGGTTATAAAATAATAAATTTGCCTAATTGCATTAAAGATCCTGCATTTCATTCAGGCCTCATTCCGCTAAGGAATAAGTACTTAATTTTTGCATTAAATGCGATTTATTGTGAGAGAATGACCTCTCTCGTAAAGTGAAAAATAAGTACTTTAAAAATAAGAACCTTAGCGGAACGGGACCAATATTGTAGATTGTGAACCAAAAAAAAAATCATGATTGTATAAGCTAAACACAACATTTTTGTAATTCAACTATGGAAGTAAAGATGCGGACCATAACAGAATAAACCAGTATTTATTTAATATTATCTAGAGAGGCCCAAAATTAAGGGTAAGGACCCTACAGAACAGAAGTGTATGAACCCTAAAATTAAGTTTATGTGGTGGTGCCCTAACCACTTATAATTACTCCTTATGAACAATCCAATCAAAAGGGTGGGTAAGCAAGAAAAAAGAACTGTCTAGAAATTTACACAGAGGCCTGCTCTGCCCCAAGGCAGAGTAGGGTGATGTGCCTCCATTACATGTACCTGTCTCGTCCCAAACTCGAAAATATGATCCTAAGTTTTCAATTTGTAGACCTTAGTGCATACAAAAGTAAGTCAGTCGAATGTCGGCAAAACAGTAAGCGAATCACGTTTTTCTTCAGTAAATTAACAGCAAATACAATTTAAAAAATACATAGCAAGAATATTTGATTTGATTCAGTGATCTAACGACGCCCGATTGACTTGATTTTTCATCGAATTATTGCCCGCGTCTAACTCTTAACTCTAAATAGTAAACGGTTCAGATTATGTTTTTGGGATTGGGTATGGTGTTGTGCACACCGTATTGTGTATATCCGGACAGTTCGTCTCGACAATTAATGGTTCAGATTGCTCGATATTGGGTGTAATCTCAACCGTTCAACGGTCTTAACAATCCTGATCATTAATTTCCGAATATGGATGATTAGAATGTGCACAACACGGTGTGCACTTCTTTTGGAGGGTATGTGCACAGCACGGGGCGGGCGTGTGGAAGGATGGGGCTAATCCAACGCGGAGAAAAGCGGCAGGATAGGCATTGCGCGCAATACATGTGCACATGTTTTTCAAAAAAAATTTTTCACAAGAGGTGCCCAGGTTATACTAGTATCTGCTTATATTAGGACCTTATCCAAAACCAGGGCAGAGTAGGGTGCTGTGCCTCCATTACCAGTACCGGTCTCGTCCCAAACTCGAAAATATGATCCTAAGTTTTCAATTTGTAGACCGTTTTTTTTTTTTTGTCACAATGATAACAGTTGTTATTTATACGTCAAGAACGATACATCAGACGGGGAGACCCGTCCCTCGAAAGGGGACCAAATAACCACAACGGTGGGGATTCAGTCCAAAGACTATACCCCAAACCACTCAAACCCTTACTTGCCAACACATGAGCAACCGAATTACCAGTCCTACGAACAAAAGAAAAGCCGCAGCACTGGAAATTTTTGCTTAAGGCTTGAATATCATGAATGATCATTTCCACCTCTTGATTGGTTGCAACCTGGCCATTGAGCATCTTCACCAGCAATTGAGCATCACTTTCCACGAAAATAGACCCTAAACCAAGTTGGAAGCCAAGATGAACACCTTGTCGAATTGCCAGAGCTTCAGCAACTGATGAACTTGCACACCACTGTGAAAAACCCATAGAAGCAGCAACAAAAAGACCTCTAAAATCTCTAACCACAATACCATAGCCTCCTTTCCCCATGTCTTCCTTCCATGAACCGTCCACGTTAATCTTAAAGATCCCATCTGGAGGCCTAATCCACGAATTTGCAGCACCCTCCCCGGATGAAACAATATTTAGAGGGTTCAAAGAGTTTGCAGTCAAAAACTCTTGCAAATGTTCCATTGCCCACTTGCACACCACCCTAGGAAGAGCTAGCTTATGGTCAAACAGAGCCCCATTTCGACACTTCCAGATATACCACATAAGGACCGCAGCAACTGACATACGCCATTCCTTATTGCTTTGATCCTGCCACCACAGTTCCATAGAGCCCCAAAAAGAAGAAAAAGAAGCAATTTGTACTGCCCCCAAACTTACATGCAAAGGCGACAAACGCCACGCTTGAACAGCTAAAGGGCAATTACAAAGAATATGGACAACAGATTCTTGGTTAGAACCACAAACCGGATAGCTAGGATCGTCGATAACCCTCCTCCGCTGTAGACCTTAATGCATACAAAAGTAAGTCAATCGAATGTCGGCAAAACAGTAAGCGAATCATGTTTTTCTTCAGTAAATTAACAGCAAATACAATTTCAAAAATACATAGCAAGAATATTTGATTTGATCAGTGATCTAACGACGCCCGATTGACTTGATTTTTCATCGAATTATTGCCCGCGTCTAACTTTTAACTCTAAATAGTAAACGGTTCAGATTATGTTTTTGGGATTGGGTATGATGTTGTGCACACCGTATTGTGTATATCCGGACAGTCCATCTCGACAATCAATAGTTCGGATTGCTCGGTGTTGGACGTAATCTTAACCGTTCAATGGTCTTAACAATCCTGATCATTGATTACCGAATATGGATGATCAGGATGTGCACAGCACGGTGTGCACTTCTTTTGGAGGGCATGTGCACAGCCCGGGACGGGCGTGGAGCAGCGTGTGGAAGGATGGGGCTAATCCAACGCGGAGAAAAGCGGCAGGATAGGCATTGCAATAGAATATAATAGCCCCTTTCCCATGAATCCCATGACATGTGCACATGTTTTTCAATTTTTTTTTTTCACAAGAGGTGCCCAGGTTATATCTGCTTATGTTAGGACCTTATCCAAAACCAAGGAGGTAATGGTTGTACAAGCAGGGCCGGCCCAAGGTATTAAGGAGTCAAATGATCGAGTGGAGTCCTACATATATTTTCAATTAAAATACAACAACAAAATATTTTTCTATATAATATAATTGTTTTAGTTTACATTTAATATGGTAAATGCTTTGGCTTCAATGGCTGCCATGTGTTTCTCTTTGACACAAGTTTGAAACATAGTAGCAACAATAATATTTTTGGCAAATACGGAAAAAAAAATAATAGTAAATGCTCCGATAGAATTCAAACTCAGTCACTTTCAGCGGGATAGTTTGCATTTTACCACTGAATCACCAATGGAACTTCTTCTATATTGTGAACAAAAAATATATATATTTGTAGTGAAGGGGGCTCTATTTTGCTCAAAATTTGGAGGCCCTAGGCGTGGGCGTGTTGAGCCTTGCCCAAAGGGCCGGCCCTGGCTACAAGTGGCCTCCCATGAGGTTTGGTATAGTGGGCATGAGAGTTAACAAAGCAACTAAAGGACTTATCCTCCAAGAAGTTACATACCCTCCAAAAAGTTACAAGGTCGAACCTCACGAAAGCCAAACGTTTAAAACTTTGGGGTTTCTGGAATGTTTTTTCGATCGTAAACCTTGAGTTTTTCTGGTCGTTAAATTCAAGGTCCCAGAATTAATCAAGGTTTACACAAGCTGACCCAAACATCCGACTAAAATAAATAAATACTCCAGTATTTTGATATCCAAATATGTGATGAGGAGAAACGAGTTCGCATGCACAAGACAGGCGGACAACTGGTGTTTGACCAAACTAAATAAAATACTCCCACTGGCCACTAGTAATGGATTCTCATAACGTTGGAATAAACTTGTGTTTAATTAGTTCAAGATTAATTTAAATAATATCTACTGCGACAAAAAATAATCTCACACTTAAATAGTAGGGAATCTCACATGTAGCTTCTTTCAAGAGAAAAGATGGAGTAAATCTTTCTTTTGAATTCCTTTGCAATTTTCTTATCCACTGGTTATAAAATAATTATTTTGCTTAATTGCATTAAAGATCCTGCATTTCACTCAGGCCTTGTCCTACTAAGGAATAAGTATTTATTTTTTAATAAATAATTATTTTTTGAATTAAATGTGATGCATTGTGAGAGAATGGCATGTCTCGTAAATCGAAAAATAAGTACTTAAAAAATAAGAATCTTAGCAAAACTTAGTCTTATTGTGAAAAATAAGTACGAACAGATACTCGGATGCTGCATAGCATGTACAACACCAACCCGGGTTCCATCAGCCTTCGTTTTTTATCTATATTTTCTTTTTTGGTTAAAATATCATCTGTCTTTTCTTCCGACATTTATTGTAGATTTTGAACCCAAAAAAAATCGATGATAGTATAAGCGAAACACAACATTTAAAGTAATTCAATTTTGGAAGTAAATATGCGAACCACAACAGAATAAACGAGTATTTATTTAATATTATCCACAGAACATTAGAGTTTGTTATTTGAGACTTCAATTACCAAAAAAATTATTTTAACGTAGAAAAGTAAATATTGCTCTTATATGGAGTAATTATCAATGATCTTAAGGCACCGCCACATAAACTTAATTTTAGGATCCATACAGTACTTCTGTGGGGTCCATAACTTCAAATAAATGTGCGATAGAGAATAGTGTTGGAACACCACGTGACGTTGTCCCAAGACCACTAAATAGCAATTATTCCTTTGAATAATCCAATCAAAAGGGTGGGTAAGAAAGAAAAAAAGAACTGGCAAGAAATTTACACAGGGACCTGCTATGCTCCAAGGCAGAGTAGGGTGTTTTTGCCTCCAATACATGTACCGGTCTCGTCCTGATCTCGAAAAATGATCCAAATTTATTGTGTTTGGATGAGTTTTTAGAAGTTTTTGAGAAATTTTGTAGGGTTATGAGTGAAGAAAGAAATGTGAGTAATGATTGGAAGTAGATGTAATGATTGGAGAGAGATAGAGAGAAATGACAATAATGATTGGAGATAATGGTGAGTAGTGATTAGAAGTAAGGGTAATGAATATTTTTTTAGTTGAGAATTTTTTGAAAAAAAAAAAATCCAAACAAAGCAAATTGTAGACCTTAATGCGTACAAAAGTCCTGTAAAAAATAAAGTCAATCAAAAGTTGGCAATCTAGCAAGCAAATCACGTTTTTCTTCAATAAATTAACCGCAAATATAATTTCAAAAATACACAAGAAGAATATCTGATTCCATTAGTGATCTACCGACGCTCGATCGACTTGATTTTTTTCCTAGTTATTGCCTGTTTTTAACTCTAAACAGTAAACGGTTCAAATTATATTTTCAAACTCAAAACGAGACCCGAATTGGAGCTGATCCAAGTAGAGAGAGGGGCGTGGAGCAGCATGTGGAAGGATGGCCAGGGCTAATCTTGGATTGGGAAATTCTGTATTGTGAGGCCCCGCAAGGCACCCTGTAGGGCGCACACGAGCCATCGATCTTGACAATAAATGGTTGAGATATGATTTTTAATTATAACCGCTAAGATCATTTATTATCGGTCATAATTAATTTTTAATGTGGACCGTTGATTAATGAGATCGACGACTGTGTGCTGCCCTATACGTGCACTTCAGCACCCCGGATCCGCTAATCGTACGCGGAGAAAAGAGGCCTTTGGGAGTCACCGAAGGTCATGTTTTCATAGGATAGGCATTGCAATAGAATATAATAGCCCATTTGCCATACCATGAGCACATCTTTTTCCAATTTTTTCCGCCCCGGTTATACTGTATCTATTTATATCAGACCTTATCCAAAACCAAGGAGGTAGCAAGCAGGACCGGCCCAAGGTATTTCGGGGTTCTAGGCCGAATAATCGAGTGGTGCCCTACATATATTTCCAATTAAAAAACAACAATAAAAATACTTATCTATATAATCGTTTTAGTTCACATTTAACATGGTAAATGCTTTGGCTTCAATAGCCACTCTGTATTCTCTTTGACACAAATTTGAAACATAGTAGCAACGCAAGCAGGACCGGCCCAAGGTATTTGGGGATTCTAGCCCAGATGGTCGAGTGGTGCCCTACATATATTTCCAATTAAAAAACAACAATAAAAATACTTATCTACATAATCGTTTTAGTTCACATTTAATAAGGTAAATGCTTTGGCTTCAATGGCCGCTACTCTATGACACGAATTTGAAACATTGTAGCAACAACAATGTTTTTTCGATCGTTAACTTCCAATTGTCATATTAAATGTTAAACATGGTAAGTTTGGTCATATTAAATGTTTGTAAACTTTAGTGATAAGGGGAATTTTATTTGTTTTTTTGGCGAAAAAGTCACGAAACCAACTCGTTTTTAGCAAAAAATAACTCCACTTTTTATATGTGATTTTGATTAAACAATTGAATCAAGTACTTTCTAATCTAATTATCCGGGGTTCTTTTTTTTTTTTTTTATCAACAGGCAATTCATATATTATCATTCAAAAGCCCGAATGCGAGAATTACATCACAATCCAAAAGAGTGAACCAAAACTACCAAAATTGAAGACACAAGCTACCAAATCAAGGACTGACCCTATGCCGGCACATACTGTTGGTTTGTCAATGCCCAAAATCACTTGGGACATCATAGAAAAATCCCTAACCAAACTTGTCATTTACAATTAAGGACTCATTGGCGGGCTATTTGGACAGGCTCAAACTTATGTTTAGGTGGGCTTGGAAACAAAGTGCATGCCCATCCATTGGGTCTGGGCCACGTTGGGCCTCTGTTTACCTTGTACCATGCAGTGAAGGTATGGATTAAACCCGGCCCATCCAGCCCATTTTTTTAGTTTTTCAATTTTAACTCCAAAAGTGCTCGATCCTAATTCTCATTTTTTCAAATATTTCTAATTTTGTTTTAACAAAACAATTTACTACTAGATATCGTATGCGTACAATATTGAAATAACATCAAGCAGCTTAGAATTGAAGCACCAATTTCAAGTAACCACAATTTGGTGCGAAATAAGAAGAAGAGACAGAACATCTAACTTTGGGCTGAAAAGACGATGATATAACCATTGACAAAGCCGTCCTTTTTATTTTATTTTTTGAACAACGAAGAAGTATTTCATTAATCACAAAGGATAAAAATATGAAATCAGCACAGTAGGGGGAAAAAGTATTGAGAGAGCTTCAAAGCCATCGTTCTTATCTCTGTGTATAATAGTACGTCTGTTCGTATGTGTTAGAGAAAATTGAGAAATCTTATAGCTTGAACTCAATCTTCAAATCTCTTAGCCTTGGTGTCCCATTTCGTTTGTTTACCAAGGAAACGTGTATTTTGACTTCCAAAACTTAATTGCCTAGCTTGCTGGTGAAATGGTAGACACGTGAGACTCAAAATCTCGTGCTGTCAAAATAATTTTTAGAATTTTTTTGTGCCATTTAGAAGGTCTTGATGAATAGATTTGAAGGATTCAAAAAAAAAAAAAAGAACTTTCAAAAATTATAAAGGTTAAAATGATACAAGTTTTCTTAGGAAGCAAATAAAATGAGAACGAAAAGAGTACTGAATATGGTTTCTCTAGACGTTAAATAACTTTGCTACGTACACACACCATTTCAAATACATCTTTCAAATATACCAACCGGTAATGTGAGGTCCCACAACATATTTTGATAAAATTTGAGTCATTTATTATGTAGCTCTAGACGTCTAATCATTTGCGCAAAAAACCAGATTGATTGGAGATTAGTAAATATTTGATTCAAATTAACTGAATAACAAGAGAATTTAACGACCCATTGTTCTCAAGGATATTATAAAATTGGTATGTACGATCAACCTGATTAAAGAAATTGTAAAATTTTAGAATTGGTTCTAACGTAAATCAACCTGATTTTTGTCAAGAAAATTTGTATCATTTCAATTTCAAAAATTATAAAGGTTAAAATGATACAAATTTTCAGACTTGTTTGAAAGGGAGTCCTTACCCAAAGGAAGGACCCCTCCAAAAATTGGCATATGCCACTTAGAGCGGCGAGCACACGGTACTCTTTAGTAAAAGGCGAAAGAGTAGTTCGCTTTGTACCGGAAGACATATCACTTGATCGTGTTTTTATAAATGTCCGATTTCATGAAAGGAATTTCATAAAAGAATTGATTAAGACTAGTTTGGATTGTCACTATATGATTGACCTGTTCTGTGGATGGATGGATGGCTCACATTTTGCTGCCAAGAATAAATGAAATGATTATCAAGGAGAAAAGAATTTATGAACTTGTGGACCACCTTAGAAAAGAATTTTCCTCATTCAGTATTCTTAGAGAGCACAAAATTTAAGTGAAACTGCAAAATTTCGGATTTGGTTTGATAGGGAGTCTAATCCAAAGGAAAAGACCCCTCCAAAAACTTCGGTTTGCCACTTTCTGTGGCGAGCGCACCGTAATCTTTAGTAAAAGGCGAAAGAATAGTTCGCTTTGTGCTCTCCGCGTGGCTACGTGATTTTGAACCATCGAGTTGCCTATCTTATGTATGACTTTCATTTCAGAACAAAACTTTCAACTGTCAATGTGGGACGAGGCCAGGTACATCTAACTTCTCCAGAGAACACATCCCTGTCCCAAGTATTTGAACAAAGTCGCTTTAGCAACTCAACTCGAATCGAATCGCTTTGCTTTATTAAATCTTCCCTTTGTTTACTAGTCGCCTATATTAAGGATTTGAGTATCTAATTGCCAATTTATATCTCATCATGGTTTCATAGTAAAGACTGCGGACTTGTTAATAGCTTTCACTCTTTCAATCGTTATGATCTAAGAAAAAGATTCTTGCGTTTAATAAGTCTGTAGAACTTCAGAAATTGCCCTTTCTCTAAAACGGCCATGGCCATGGTTCCGATCGCCTTTCCATTGTTAGGGGTGTAGTAATTTTTACTTTTAATAAGTTCTGTAGAACTTCAGAAATTGACCTTTCTCTAAATGGGCCATGGCCATCGGAATAAACGGGCCATGGCCATGGTTCCGATCGCCTTTCCATTGTTATGGCTATGGCCATGGTTCCGATCGCCTTTCCATTGTTATGGGGTGCACCGCCTCGCCTTTCCATTGTTATGGGGTGCACGACCTTTCCATTGTTATGGCTATGGCCATGGTTCCGATCGCCTTTCCATTGTTATGGGGTGCACTACGGGTGCATATGGGGAGGATGAGTTGATTGCGGAGGGTGGATGATAAGTGGTTTAATGGATTGTCTGCGCGTTAAGATTTTTCTGCCCATCATGAAATAGACCCAAACCACTTCGTATTTATATACGGAATCTAACACTAACATTCTCATTAAATTTGCTCTCTGTATGTATATATATAAAACATAAAGAACATCAATTTGCCATTCAATCAGCGAGAAATTATGACTAAGAATTGTAGGGCTTTACCCCTGACTAGAGGGAGGCCCATCCAGAAATTCTCAGCGGCCAAGGCTGAACCCAGGCCGAAGAGCGGGTTTGGAAATAGTTTTCAACCAGCAATTGACGCGCCTCGGTTATTACCTCGCTAACTACATTATTACCCCAAGCTCGAAGATACTTCTTCATACTAACAATTCTTCAATTTATAGCTAGTCTCCTGGCAAAGCACACCTAAATAGCCGATGTGGGAGTCCATTTGTTCCTTTGGCTTCTTAAACTTTGGTAAATCCCTCAAGTTTCATTACCATATTAGTATCAAATCTCCAAGAAATAGACAAAGTTGGACCACGTTTCAAACTATACCACTTTTCAAGTTTGATGCTGCGATTAGAAGATATTGAAACAAAATCAGTATATTCTCTTGTAATTTAGCAGAACGGCCCCGTTGTGTAATCTCTTTCCTCTCTGTCATCTGTTTTAAGGAAGAAGAACCACTCGAACGCTTACTTTGGACCCTCTTGTATAGCAAATTCCCAAAAAAAAAGAAGATGAAAACAGCAAAAAAAATCAGTTTCTTAGCCATACGTTGCAAGAATCGGATGGTACATAAATTATGGGTAGCACCCGTATAGCATTCTACGCATTTTTAGATCCATATTGACAGTACATAAATTATGGGTAGTGCCGGTACAAAAATCGATACGTAGCGGCCGGTTCTTAGATCCATATTGACAATATCTACGCATTCTCTTCCTAAGAATCGTAGAGAACACGAAATCCATCACGCTCTTGTCGCTATTTTTCGTGAGGAGGCGCGACAGTGGCATTTGGAGGTAGGTATCCGGTGGGATCTTCTTTAAAGATTTTACGGTGAATTAGAAACCTCATGATGTGGTGGTGGAGGGCGGAGGGGGAGCACCCGAGGGCGGAGGAAAGATCGGGGAGTGTCGTGGGGCCGTCATGGGTTTCCAGGGCATCAGGTATGCCGAGCTGAATAGCACACTTTACCACAGCCATATCGACAAAAACCCAAATACATACTTCCATATACCCACTTGGGCCTAGGCTGCTTCTTCCTCTCTACTGTTTCTCTTTCCATCTCTCTAAAATGAAAACACGCTCACACAGAGTACTAACAGCTTCAATTATATATAGATAGATAGAGAAAGAACTTTAACTGCAGAATACAGAACCATTGTTGAGATTTGAGAGGTCACAAAACAGAATGGAGTGAAAATTTCAGACTTGGTTTGTAAGGGAGTCCTAACGTAAGGAAGGACCACTCCAAAAATAGGCGTATGCCACTAAATGCGGCAAGCACACGGTATTCTTTAGTAAAAGGCGAAAGAATAGTTCGCTTTGTGCTCACTGCGTGGCTGCGTGATTTTGAGCAATTGGGTTGCCTATCTTTATGTATCACTTTCATTTAAGAACAAAACTTTCGAGAGCCGATGTGGGACTTGAGTTATATCCAACTTCTCCACAGAACACATCCGACGTCCCCTGTCCAAAGTTTTTGATGCTTTTGATTGCTCTGTCTAAGATTTCTGATTAATCCAAGATTTCTGATCTAATCGTGTCACTTAATTGCTCATGGATCGATAAAAACTTTGCAATTTTCTGAGCTAAACCTGGGCTTTAAATCTTTTTCAGATATGATTGTCACTTACGGCGAGTTTGACACACAGGAATTGTAGGGATTTATCCTTGACTAACCAACCTATCAAATACTCAAATTGGATTGGCAGGCCATGGTTTTCGACTAGGAATTTCAGAGGAAACGAATTTCACAAAAGGAAGTTCAAACCAACAAATAGAATCCAATCGATTGAGGAAAAAAAAATGGGATTAGTAAAAGGGGGTTCAAACCAACAAAATGTGTTCATGATATTAATTGGCTCCCTTTTAAGAGGTAATATTAGTTCAGCTTTATTGATGGGTTTAATTGAAAATTGAAAGAATTAACTGAATCAAGTACAAAGGCACATTTGAATTACGTAAAGTTGCAAAATTATATCTGTATATGAAAGTTGTAGGTTCTGCCATCAAAAACAAAGTTGAATTCATTTGCTCGCCAAAATTTGGACTAGATTTGGGTGGGGTGCGCCAAGTCAAGACAGTAGTGCAAAGCCAAAACGACGCGCGAAGAACCGCAGCAGCAAGCTACTGTAATGGATCCTCCCCCTCAAAAAATTAATTTAATATCGTGTGAGCCGATGGCCCACGTATCAGATATTAAACTGATAAGAACAGATACTACACTTGATCTTAGCCAAAAGGCCGAGAAAGGTATGATTTGGAAATTGGATGGGCTGTCTGTTTTATACCAACTTAGCACTCATCTTTCTCTCTCATACTCGATGTGGGGCTAGTTGCGAGGCTTTGTCTCCGATCCTTGCTTCCTATGAAGCTGCCTCTGGCCAAAAGATCAACAAAGACAAATCCTCAATGTTCTTCAGTCCCAATATTCCAGTCCAGGCTCGGAATCTTTTATCAGCAACAGTGGGCATATCGATGGAGGTGTACGGTGCAAAATATTTGGGGTTACCAGGATTCCTTGGTCGCTCCAAGCGTGATCTATTTCAATATATCAAGGATAGAACTACAAAGTGGCTGCGGAGCTACAAGGAATCCAGGATTAATCATGCAGGGCGTGAGGTTTTGTTAAAATCAGTTCTTTTGTCGCATCCAAATTATGCTATGTCCTGTTTTCGGTTGCCTAAAACTCTTTTGCAGCAAATTTCATCCGAAATTGCAAGATTCTGGTGGGGTTCTAAGGAAGGGGAACGGAAAATTCATTGGATTAAGTGGGAAAAACTGAGCAGGTGTAAAGGTGATGGTGGATTGGGACTGCGTGATTTGGAGACTTTTAATCAAGCTTTATTAGCTAAACAAGGCTGGAAACTAATTTCTGGTACATCTTCTCTATTTAGACAGATCTTTAAGGGAAGGTATTTTCCTCGTACATCATTCTGGCATGCCAACGCTAGTAGCCAATCCTCATGGGCTTGGAAGAGCATAGTCTGGGCCCGAGAACTAATTGACAAGGGATGGATGTGGCAAGTCCGATCTGGGAAAGATATACGTGTTTGGGAAGACCCTTGGTTGTCCAAGAATACTGATTTCAGAATTAATGGAACCACACCCAGAAGAGAGGACATTAAGAAAGTTGTTGATCTTATTGATTCTGATACGAAGTCCTGGAAGATTTCTCTAATCCGTGAGACCTTCAATCAAGAGGATGCAGATGCGATTCTCTCTATTCCTATCAGTTATACCAGCCAAAGAGATCGTAAAATTTGGCACCCATCCCCGAATGGGACCTTCTCAGTCAAGTCGGCTTACCGTCTAGCGAAGGAAAGTTCAAGTTCTCATCGCAACTTTCAGGAAGGCCAAACAAGCTCCTCAAGCGTCTCACCAACAGTGTGGAAGAAGCTATGGAGACTTTCAATCCATCCGAAGGTGAAGATATTTATCTGGAAATGTTTTAATAATGCGGTGGCAACAAATTCAGCATTGGTATCACGTAAAGTCAAAGCTGACCCAGTTTGCACTTGTTGTGGTAAAGCAGACGAATCAATCGCACATATTCTTTTTCAGTGTGAGGCTGCAATCAAAGTCTGGATCCACTTTCCATTTCGGCTAAGACCTGAAGAACTGCTCGATTGTAGACACATGGTTGATTGGTGGGAATACATCTATGATCGTATAACACAGAGTCGTTTGCCCTCTCCCTTCCTAGGTATGGCTTTACTTTATTGTTGGTGGATATGGCGAGCAAGGAATGATTTTATTTTCAATGGAATAGTATGGGCAACGGATGCTGTTAGTAGGAAAGCGCAAGGTGATTTTTACGAGTTTCAGGATGCTAACACTAAGGTCCCCCATCCCCCATTGAATTCCTCTTTGACGGGGACCTTGGTGTGGCAGCGACCCGAAATGAATGTGCTGAAGATAATCGTCGATGCGGCGGTTTGCAGGAGCTCAAATTCTATTGGCACAGGGGCAGTGGCTCGAAGGGATAATGGTCAAGTTATTGGTATTTTTCTAGCTATTCATGAGGGGATCAACTCTTCCAGAATTGCTGAAGCTTTTGCCATTCGCAATGGGTTAAAACTGGGGATTGCTCTAAAGTATCCTAAGGTGCATATTGAATCGGACGCGGAGGCGATTGTGAGGAGTTACAGTGATGATCAAAATCCTCCCTCCGATATAGCAGTAGTTATCCATGATTGTTTAGTCTTGAAGAATTCTTTCACTTCCTATGTTTTTGGCTTTGTTAAATGTGAATGTAATAGGGCTGCGCACTGTTGTGCTCAAAAAGCCCTTTCCAATGGCATGTCCAGTCTGTAGACATCCATTTTACCCCCATGGGGTTCTCATCTCTCTGATGTTTAGGCTTTGCCTATCAAATGAATAACAATTTTCTCACCTTTTACCAAAAAAAAGAAGTAATGCATTGCTTTAGTAACTTTTGTTCATGATTATTGATTACGATAGTTTTGTTTGTATATTTTATGAAAAGGCTACCAACTTTAATGTGGATTATTGAATATGTTACTTTTTCCTTGCTTTTAATGAAGAAAGTTCATATTGTCGTATCATATTGTTACGAATTTGTTTTTTCTGTTTGTGTTTTCATTGTGTCCATGTACTGCTTATTCCTAGTGGAGAGAGATGAGGGGACCCAAATTGTCAAAGACCCCGAATCCCCATTCCACTAAACCTTCTTAAAAAATAAGTGTTTATATTTAATTTTTTAACTTAAAAATAACGTGCTTACAAAAATAAATTTTTTTTTTGCATCATTTAAAAGATCTCATCGAGATCTTTCAAACAAGATCAATATTGCATATTTTTATATTTCAGTAATTCCATCATTTTTAAGCTTGAAAATTGTAAAAAAAAAAAAAATTACTTATTTGAAAATAAGTACCTTTTTGAGTTTCTAGAATGGAAATGTGAAATTTTTTATAACTTACATTTTGTTTAATAATGTTAAATTTGTCCCACATCGCTCATCTAAGTTACCCATATAATCTACTCCACCCATTGCGAATTGGCTTTAGGTTGGAAGGCCTTTAAGAAATCTAACATGGTATCAGAGTTAGGTCTTGGGTGACCTCACCTCTCATGTGAAAGTCTCTGTCATCTCTGTTGTCCAAGTCAATTGCTCAGCTCTTGGTCTCCTAGTGTCACCTCCACATGCATCCGGGCTTGGTTAATATATTATAGAGGCTATTTCACTTATTACCAATTGGCTTTAGGTTGAAACCCTCTAAGAAATCTAACAAATACTCCCTCCGTCCCTTTTTAAGTGTCCTGCTTCGTAACTCCAACTTATTAAAAAGACATCATTATTACACCTTTCACATCAACTTTTTCCTCCACTTTTCCTACTTACCCATCATCATTACACTTTTACTCACTAACTTTTCAAAATAAAATCTACTTTTAGGGACAAAATAGACAATACACCAACTTTTACCTCCCTAACTTTACAAAATGGACATTTATTAAGGGACAGCCCAAAATAAAATACTGGACACAAAAAAGGGGACGGAGGGAGTAACACCTAATCTATACACGTTTAAAGAAAACACAAGAAAATGATATCAGTGTACGAAGGGGGGCATCGGATGCTAGATAGTGCAATTTTAAACAAATAAGAAGTCAAAAAAAAAAGTTTGATTAAGTTTTTTTTTTTCTCAATAACAATAATGCCATGAAAACCACACCTAGCGACCATATCCATATTCAATATACCATGTGATCAGTTGTCATTAATACATTAGTAGAATGGGCTGCATGAGTGACGACTCGCATAACATCTAAACAATAATCACTAGATAAAAAATCACACGGAATAACTCTAAGAAAAAGAAATAAAATAAAATAAAAACAATTTTGCTATGGATACTACACATTTGTACTGAAGGTGTACAACACGCTGAGGTGGTAGGGTGGGGCTCACCCAAAATTATCAAAATGAACTCAAAACAAAACCCGGGAAATTAGAGAGATTAAAAGGAACTCAAACTTTTTCCAAAATCCTATGAAAACCCACCCCAAACTCCATTGATGCCGACAAATCCCCTAAAGCGCCATTATCGGCGAACGGCGCCTCCGAGGTCGAGCAAAAAATTGGTATGTGCCTGTCAAACATACAATCACATTCATTTTGACAAGTCACTAAAGTTCTCAACCAAGCTATACAAACATTGTCCGCAACCACACCATAGTCCAGATTCTCCATTGAATGTTTCACATAGGTTGAGATTTGCTTGATCATCTCTGCCATTTGAGTAACAGAGTGTTGTTCGCCGTCGAAATGAGCTTTCTTCTGATGAAGCACAAACCCCATAAACAAGAAAAATTCATGGTCGGAAGCCCATATCAAGAAAAAAAAATTGAGTTCGGATTTTACAGAGCAAAAAAATTTAAGATCTAGGATTTTAATTTTAAGATCAAACCCACCACCCTCTCCTCCCCCTCCACAGCCGCAACTTTCCACTCCAGCTCGTCGCGTTCTCCTCCTACACAGCACATCGACCCCCAAAAGCCCATTTAACAACCTCTAACCTCTCCTCAACCAATAGCCCCCTTTTGCATCCCAAACCTCATGAGAGAGAGAGAGACGTACCAATTTTTTGCTTGACCTTGGAGGCGCCGGTCGCCGTTAATGGCAGTTTGGGGGATTTGTCGGCGTCGATGAGTTTGGGGTAGGTTTTCAGAGTTGGAATTTGAAAAAAAGACGGGTTCCTTTTTCTCTCTCTAATTTTCAGGATGTTGTTTTGAGTTCATTTTGAACTTTTGGGTGGCCCCCCTTCCACCTTATCGTGTTGTACACCTTTCGGTACAAATGTGTAGTACCCATAGCAAAATTGAAAAAAAAAAAAAAAAAAGGGTATAAGAAAGAACCGTCAATGAAACGTCGATCAATAGAACAAAAGCTACTGAGTTCAGATGAAAAAAGCAGATGGGAAATGGCCACAATTATAAATGTAAACACGTATTAGCTCATGTATAACTGTAAAAACCATGTCCCCCTTTGCGTCAGTTACGTCCCCGCCTGAGGACTGAAAGGAATCCGCCGGATGATTTCTCTTTGCGTCGGTCATCTCCCTCATCTTCAACCTGTTCCATGTACATCATCTGTTACCTTACATGTTTGGCCTAGATATATAGGAAATCTTTAAGCATGTTTGATTAGTGAGAACTGAGAACCAGTTGGGAAAACTGCATATAGAGATTATGCAATTGGGAAAAACCAAAAAGCAGAAGCTTGCTCGGTGCTTCAATCCTTCAATTCGGCCCCATGTTTCCGAATGGATCTCTTAGTTGTTGAGAAGGTTGCCTAGAAGCGGGTTTTACAACCCTCTCTCTCTCTCTTGATCGAGACAACAAAAACTCAACTACCAATCAAATTATGACCTCCCACCTTCTTCAATCAATAACCTCTCTTATTAGTACACACACCATTGGCTTCTCTTAATGCAACCAAGTTTACCTCACGTGGTAAGAAATGTGTATAAAAGCTATGCAAGAAAGTTGGTACAATTATTCACAAAATAGAACTAGAGGTTACCTCCTTTGCAATTTGCTGCAGGATTTCTGTTATTTCAGAAAAGTCGGGTCTTGAAGTTGGATCTTGCTGCCAGCATTTCCGAAGCAGCTCAGCAAGTTTTGGATGAGCGTTCTTTGGAATGGTAGGCCGTAAACCCTGAAACCCAGGCAATGACAGTCGCTTGGTTTCTCGTTACAGAAGACTAAGTTGAAAGTAAAAAATGTGGTGAAAGCTACATGCCTACATGTAACCACTAACCAGTAACGACTAACAAGCCAACAATGGTAGGGAAATAGATATTTACCTGTTGAACTACTCCAACGGCAGCTTGTAAAGGGGTTAAATACTCGTATGGAATCTGAAAAGTCAAATGCGAACGCCTATTACGGTACAGAAACAACTGTAGCAAATTGATATTTTTTTTTTTAAATCAGCACAAATTGATTGGTTGTCACCACAAAATGTTACCTTTCCAGTTAACAACTCCCACATTACAATTCCATAGCTAAAAATATCAGCCTTGTGGTCATAACTCTTGTGCTCTATAACCTTTAACGCAGAAGAAATATCAGAAGCAAATAATGAAGTCAACCTCCATTAGAAGATGCATAACAATTGTCACCAAGAACTAGCACCTTTTTCTCGGTGTTAGTTAAATAAAAGCTGAATAGTATCAAAATGGAGCTTCTAAACAATCAGCTTTGTTTTTTTGATAGGCAAAACAATCAGTTCTGTTAAGCTTATTTGAGTTGCTTTTGATCTGTAAGCCAAAAGCAGAATCTGAGGCATCACGAGCAATAAGTGGTCGCAACACGGCTTAAGCGGCAAGTGTTCACTATTGACTAAATTTTTTCATGCTGAACTGACTGAAGTACTGAACACTCACGAAAACCACATCATATAGCACTCTGCTACCATGGTCAAGTATGTCTTTGTTGTTCCTCATATCATCTTTTATCCTATAGGGCATCATATCTGGCTTAGAACAAGATTTCATTCAAAATACAAATACCTCAGGAGCCATCCATCTATATGTCCCGGTTTCTGCCGTCATAACTCCAGATTGAGCTTTTACTCTAGCAACTCCAAAATCAGCCACCTTAACAACCTGTAACACAATATTATACAGAGTGTTTTTTAGACATTGCTTGGACTTAGTCTTTTAATCATACTGAATTTCAATGCCTTGTAAATACCATATCAATGGAACTGATAAAGACTTTTGGGGATTAGACAAAGCAGAAAGAATCTCGGATTTCATTGAATTCAACTGTTGCCAATATAAAGAAAGTGTCCGCAACTGATAGCTCTTCAAAAAAAATTGATAGATGACATGAGAAGAGATGATTCAAGCTGAGATTTTATGATAGTAACTACTATGCTGATGCATATCTGTCTACAAAGTGACAACACACTAGAAGCTCACATTGGGTTGGGTGAACGAAGTGAAAATTTTTGCGCATTGTCAATGCTTCAAAATAGGAATGAGTTCCCTGGCGAACTGAAATTACGATATAAAAATAAAAAAACAAGTTTCGCAGTATCAAGAATACAATAAAGAAACCATCTCACATCATGCTCATCCATCAGAAGATTGGCAGCCTTCAAGTCTCTATGAATTATATTGTTCTGGTGCAAGTAGTCCATGCCCTTTGAGATATCGATTGCTACTCTTAATAAAGATGGTAGCTTAAAAGTACCCTTTCGTTTGTGGAGATAGTCATACACACTTCCACCAGACATAAATTCTGGAGTTGTGAAGATAAAACACAAAAACTGTGAATAGTTAGAATAAGAAAATGCTCCAAAAGAAGACGACGAAAAACTCCAACTACAAAATGCATTCCCCTAGACATACATGGAGACACACGATTATACCTGTAACAATGCATAAGCTTGGAGATTGGGTACATGCACCAATGAATTGTACAACATTCCTGTGCCGAACTTTCCTGCAAGTGTCAAAAAGAGGAGCAAGTTAGAAGACCTAAAGTAAACATTTTTAAATTAGATCATTGCATTATCTGTTTTCTACTATAACATTTCCCTCATCACAGTGAAAAAGATGATAACTCACTATACTGAAATCAATATTTGGGAAAAAAAAAGAAAAGGAATAACAAGAAAAGCGTAAGAAAGCGTAATTATTGCTGCTAGAAGCTTCAGGAATGATCACATTCATCATGTGTCATTAATGGGATTGTAGTAGTTCAGCAAAAGGGGTGCACCATATATGCAAAATAACTACACATATAATGATATAAACTCAATCGAAAAGTAATGATTTGACAAACCTCAAAATAAATACTTCTTGAGCAAAATCCTTCCGGCAGTCTGCATTTATTTGGTCAGGCTTCAGGATTTTGATAGCTACTTCCTGATTGCAGTAAGTACCTTTGTATCTGCATCAATAATAAGATGGGCCCTAATAAGATTTAGTTGTTTTGATAGGTAAGTTTAGAAAACTAGGACTCATGCCTCTTTTGGGTGAATTTGCTGCCCTAGTGTGTGCATCCGAACAGAACATCAAAAAGGATTTAGTTATTGAAGACCTTGCGCAATCAGAAGATTCAGAAGACGTGTCGAAGATAAGCTAAACTTACAGATCGCCATATGTCCCAGAAGCAACTTGTTTCCCGAATTTAAGAAGTCGAGGATCAATTTCCCACACGTCAGTCCCATCATTAGGAATTTTCAAATGATCAATTTCACGTGGAATAACTATTTGCTCCTGCTTATCGATATGAGCATTCAAAAGACGCTTTGGCAAATACCGGTTCTGCATAACAACTCAAAATGTTAAGAATCAACTCAACAAGTTTAAGTTGAGAATCAATTCATAACGGACAATCGAAAACTGCAATGGGGAAGGAAATCACGTTAAACATAAAAACAAAGTAAAGACTGCAGGAATTTTGACATAATTCAAGCAAAATATGCATAGGAAAAAGTTGCGTTAATTCGATGTTGTTCTAGTAGCAATACACAAGTCATCACTTAAGCATATACCAAAATTCTCAAAGTTTCTTACGTCACCAAAAGGAACATCACAAGAACACAATTTTAGAGAAAATGATTACACATTAGACGAACAAAGAGTTGGATCTTCTGTTAAAAATGACTGTTCATGTAAACTTGTATTCCACTACCCCAACAATAAATACTTAAAAATTACAAACAGTAAAATCGTGAGATGATGCACTGAAGTATATCTTGCCCCATGTAAGATTACAATTGTAATAATGCGCATTTGAGGATCTCATTCCAACTTCAGTTCAGTAAATGATAAGTATATCAATCACAGTGGAATGTCTGCACAAATGAATTGCAAGAAAACCTCACCGACCCAATGCTTTATTTTACTAGGGCATTTTAATAGAGAAAGTCTCAAGGAGCTAACAAATGAATGCAAGTCATAGTCTAAAGATAAGCCCGATATAAACATCTTAAACATCAATTCGGTTATTCTCTTTAGTTTAGAAAAGGGAAGTTCTGAGAAGTTCAAAACTATGCCTTCTAGGTACCAATATTGGAACAAGGAGTAACCGAATCCCAAGTCGATGAAGTTTAAGACCCAAGAGTCGAGAAACTGCAACCTTAATCCTCAAATGTCACAACCACATAAAACAACCAAAATATCACAAATAGCAAAACCACCATGCTAATGCCTTCCAACACAACAAGAAGGATTTGAATCTCATAGACAAAACATTGCGACAAAAATTAGTGGGGAATACCTCTATCTTCAACAATTCCTTCTTTACTACTGTGCGGAGCTGCTCAATTTCCTAAATCAACGAAACAATGGATCAAAAAAATTTCCTACCAAGTCGAAAGAGGAAAAATGGGTTAAGAAATATTGAAGCATAGGCATGATAATATAAAGATAATTCAAAGAGCCTCAGTTTTATTTGAATTTCAGATTAACTAATCTGAAATATTAAAAATGTAGCGAAAATTCCAAATAATTCCTATATCAACTAATTAAAAATGTAGAGAAATGCAATTTTAAGAGGAAAAAAAAACTCTTAACACATAAGGAACAATTATGGCAGTCTTACGCGGGCAAAAATGCATAATGAAGATCTGAATTGCTTTTTGAAAGAAAATTGATGGATGCCACGAGTCAACAAGAAAGTAAAACTTGAAAAGCTACTATACCCGAGGTAACTTTACCACAAGGGCATAAGCACCCCACCTACATATTTGGAAGGAACTGTATGAAAAAAATTACCTCATAAGGCCAACCATCAACGACAAAGACATCCAAGGAGTACCCGTCTGTTGTAGAAAAAGCATGGGCTTCCTGGATGTTCAGTCCAACCTCAGCTAGCAAGGTTGTCAACTGCATATTTTATGTGGTATAAACATCAAAATATAGCCAAAACTCAAAAGGGGTCTTCTTTTGCAAGAATGTACTTCATTTCTTTCGTGCATAAGCTTCGAATTTAAAATATTTGTGATGGTCCAAATTTACTACTTCAAGATTTTAAGAGCATGCATTTCTCTCCAACAATGGTAAAGCTACAAGCTTCTATGAGAATATAAACCAGCGACTATATACGACAGTTCTAGGGTTGAATGTAATCTCATTTCTTTCAAGCAATAAAGTCAAACACCATTAAACATAAAATTATAGAGTATTCAACTATCCTCATTTGGGAATAACAATTTATCATAACCAATACAGAATGCATGCTCTCTTGAGTCTTGTTCCTAATAGTGAGAATGTGAACCTACCAATTAAAAAATTCTAATGATGATAACGGTAATCAAGATGATGATGAAAGTGATGATCAAGAGCGACTGGATTATTTTCCCATGGAACATAACTGGGTGGAAAGACTTGGTCTAAGCCACATCTTCTTCCCCATTTCCTGACTATAAATGATTATGGTGATCAATATTTGTAAAAGCATCTGGGATCAATATGGGCTTTTGACTTAATTTCTACAGAATCAAATAAGGATTTAATAACTATATTAACATAAGCAAACACACTACCTACCTGACTGAGGACCTTTGGCTTGTCATCTGTTGAAAACGTGATTTCATGCATGGGTCTGTATAATTGTCAATCACAAAAGCACATAAGGTACATAATGCAAAACAGTAACATCACGAATCACTAAAAATAGAAAGGATATACATTTGCAGATAGCTTTGTAGTAATGAATTAAAAAATCTACCACTGATATACTAGTGTATACGTTCACAATTAATCGGATTTGCAATTAGATTATCAGTCGCTTCCTAATCATGTATTCCATTATTCAGATTGCATATGTTTTGTGCTTTCAATGATTTTGAATGATGAAAAGGTTCATGTTTCCTTGTCCCCTTGGCCATGAGATTATTATACTTGAGCAATTGAATGATTGATGACTGGGAGATAAGATCTCATTCTTTGAAAATTAGTGGCTATCTTATGAACAAATGAGTGAGGATATAATGCTAGGAACCACACTCCCCGTAAACGACTCTATAAAATAAAGTTTGTAATTCCTTCCTAAGAATAACACTAATAGGCAAAAGCAGATAATGAAAAACATGCAAGGAAATGTAAATGCAACCTCTTTTTTGTTCCACAAAAATTCACGTTCACAAATGCTTTGAACTTCTATAGAGCCATTAAAGATGTTCTAGGCATAAGCTGACCATGATAAATGTTCTATCAACAAGGAATACTGACAGAAAAGTAAGACGTTAATTGAATCTTCGCATTATGTACCGAGAATATTGAAGACCGCGAACAGTACTGTCCCCATCTTCTAGTGCAAGTGCTATGAGATTTGGAGATGAACCAAAAGCAGGTGGTGGATGAATGCTAACATATTGAAAACGTATAGATCTTAGCATAATCTATAAGAGTTAACGAGTAGAACAATGGATTGAATAACAAAACCAATTCCATTCATAAACAACTCACACAAGCTACAGAACCTACGTGCAGCAAAAACAAAGCAAACTTGTAATCTATTTACTTAGAAATTAGACCTTTGGGGACCTCGATTCCGTAGAGAACTTGGACGAGTAGAATCATCAGTATTTCCGTCAACGGTTATGGGTGGAACCTGCATGAGAGAGCATTTGCCAAAATGAATTGCATAAATCAATTTAGATGGACTACGCCAATTTTGATAAGTGCATCGTGATGGGAGGTGAGTTATTTCACACAAATAACGAAAAAATGATTTCCATAATATTCAAAACAATAAACATTACACATAACTCACAACCTCCCCCTCTTTCCCAGTTCACTTTGGTCTCTCACTCCCACACCCAACACTACACCACACACACATATAGCAAATACATTATATAATATATACATCATAAACTCCAGACTCCCAACCAATCTCTTCCAGTTGCAAAACCCCCCGACCACTTCTCTTAATTCTGTCTTCCCCACTCACTCAATTTGCACCCTAACCTTACCTCACACGACCCCACAAATTAAGCTTACAATTACAACACAACACTCAGACGGGAATTTAGCAACAAAGGAGGTCCCATACCGTGAAGGCAAATGAAGAAATTGGAGGGAACAAACTGAAAAACATAAGAAAATCGCTTGTGTTATACATTATTCATCAGTCATCTTGAAGGATCAGCAAAATGAAATTATACCAAAGGCCAAGCAAATCAGTCCTGAATCCGCGTCGTAGAGTATAGGGGAAAACTCAAACGGCACATGGAGTCTGGCACTATACCATTGAATGAAATAGATGTCTTTGATTGGATCTTGTTTATGAGACTATTATGTAATGACTTCCACATGTGAGAACTTTGTACATCTATCTTTTAGTTACAGTTACTCGAATAAAGCCCATAGATTTGAGTTTTTCTAAATGGCTATCCTAACAAAAATGTTTGGAGCCGCTACTGCCGAGGACTAGTCTCAATGGAATTGAGATCTTCATTGTCAATGAAGCAATTCAATCATGCTGCCAAAGCAAATAGACTTACCTGCACTAGCCGAATTTCAAACGCAGGTCTATTAAGAGGATCATGAGCCAGTTGCAATAGACGCTTATGCATCAGAACATCTTCCGCCCTCTCCACATTCACATCAAGTGCATAACTGCAATGCACAAGATCAAAATCCACATCAAAATGTCAAATACTTTCACCAATATCATTATACTGAATAATTAACTCATTCCAGCAGCCACAATATTCAGTGTCCATGATACAGTAGTAAAATGTGTGTTGCAATGGGAGCTTATGTAAAAGCTACTAATTGAAATCAAAAGTCAAAAAGCAGCAAATTGGAGCTTCTCAAAAATCAACTTTTATAAATCCTTGGTTGATAAGCCGTGACAAAGCTCAGCTTCCTAGACAAAAAAATGTCGTGAGATGCAACCATTGATACATGAAATGAAAGAACTAGCGCTAAAAAAAGAACCAAGCTACTCGAGTTCGAGCTCATGTTCGCTCGTTAAAAGCCCGTTCAAGATTACTTTATTGAATAAACAACCAAGCTTCAACATTTTCCGAAATTCGCTAACCTTTCAAGCCAAACTTGAGCAAATTACTACTCGACCCATTCAACTTATGATTTTCAAAAAGATCCGAGCTACTCGCGATCTGCTTAATTAAAGATCGTTTGAGATCGGATAACCTAATAAACAAAAATTCACAGTTGAACATAATTTTGAAGCTCGTTAAATCTTCCAAACCAAACTTAAGCAAGTTATACTCGACTCATTCAACTTATTGAAAAATCGACTCATGCAACTTATGATTTTCAAAAAAATCCAGGCTACTCGCGATCTGCTTAACTAAAGATCGTGTGATATCGGATAGCCTCATAAACAAGAATTCAGCGTGAAGCTCGTTAAATTTGAGAAAACATCAACTGTTCGGCTCGCTCGGAAATACACCGATAAATAGAACCAGCCGATACGCATGCGATCTCCTGTCTCACTGTATATCTAGGTGTAATGGCATCGGAAGGCTAAAATCCTTTACCTATCAACCGATAGGCTACATACCGGCCGATATTTATTTAAAACATTGATACACACATCTAACTTACAAAAGTATGCGTAAAAGTAAACATATGTATGTATCGCGAGGGTACCGAGTGGGGAGACGATTGAAGTGAGCCCAAAGTTGATCGTCGAAGCCAGGCTGTTCAACCTCCTCGACATTCGGCGATTCTTTCAGCCTGCGGAGTACCTCGTTGTAAACCTCGCGCTTCGTCATCTGCTGCCGGGAGTTCGCCGCCGGCGACGGTTCCGCCACTGCCATTGGTTGGATATATGTGTATATGTGCGGATCCGGGTGTTAGTGTCCTGACTCAAACCAGTAGTACAATACTGTGAGTAAACAATTAATGCTGATGAAACCGAGTAGATTTAGGATATGCCCCGCTGGATTTAAACTTGAACGAATATACTTTTGTTCACCCAAAAAAGAAAAAAAAAGGACCTCGAAAGCATATACTTTTGTTCACCCAAAAATGGAAAAAAGGACCTCGAAAGGGCACATTCTTAATCACTAACAAAAGGCTCTTCCAATCGGTAGGAATGGTTAATGGGTTCTAATCCAATTGGCATTTCTTGATCTTCATGTGGAAGGTTAGGGTTTGATCTCCATCGTGGATGTTTGGAATTCAAAGCTATAAATAACCTCTAAAACACATTGTGAACTAACGTACCAACTCCCCGCCAATATATAGGAGTACAATATTTGCAACAAAAAAAAAAAAAAATCATAAGGAAGTAAAGAGAAAGGACAGCACGTGGAAGGTTGGGATTAATTAAGACCCACAAAAAAAATTAAAAAACAATAAGGTTTCGCAAAAGTGCTATACACACAACGGTTGTG
This sequence comes from Rhododendron vialii, assembly GCF_030253575.1. NCBI lineage: Eukaryota > Viridiplantae > Streptophyta > Magnoliopsida > Ericales > Ericaceae > Rhododendron > Rhododendron vialii. Next base: position 6,394,166 of record NC_080561.1, on the reverse strand, counting down.
TAAAACACAACACACAACCAATCTCTAGCCGTCCATTGCTGTAATAAATGGTCATGATTCACTCAAACTCTTTCCCATAAAAGTTAGATTTTTTCTTGAAAGAGTTTGTTTAAAATCTAGATCATCCAAATACATCTGGACGGTCAAAATTACGCACACAACCAACACAACGGTTGTGCAAGTAGCATTTTTGTTGGACTAATCCAAACGTGGAGATAATTAAAGCAGCCTTTGGGAGTCACCAAAGGTCATGTTTTTCATAGGAATTAAAAAAATGAAAGACGGGATTTTTTATTTTTTATTTTTTACCAGACGATAGGATGGGATGTAGACAGAAGATTGAACACCACGTTTTCAAGCCATGTGGCTAACGGTTGGCGCGCGTAGAATAGGCATATTATTGCAGGTTATATGTAAGTATTTAGAAGATTTATTTAACCTTAACCCAAGACCTAGGAGCTGGTATTAGCTGCAGAACTTGAGTAGTTCCGTCGAAGCCCATTCGAATCTTTCTCTCTACGAAGTTGGATGCTGATCCACAAGCCCTAGGTATGCCAATAAAAAACTATGGGTGATTGCTTCCTAATGAGGCCGCCTGGCCAGAGGAGGTTACTTTCGCAGTGGACTAACAATATTTTGATATGGAAAGTAGCTAGCTAGCTGAAACTTCTGATAGAGGGCGAGGAGACCCACACACATTGTAAATGCATATGTAAGTAAAGGGTTGTGGTTAAATGTACCCTTAAAGCAAGTTAATATCTAGAGCTCAAATACATGTGTCACTAGAAAATGCATGTTTTTCCGTTCCTAAGTGATTATTCAGTGTTCTTGGTGCGCCATGTGGTGCCCCGATCCCTCCGGGGTGTGTACACTATATATCTTAGACCTCACCACAATGCATGTATGTTGGGAAAGGGGTCTGGGACATCCCGTAACAGTACCCCAGAGACATTGAATAATTCTTCTGTTTTCCTAGAGATATGTATATATGAGAGGATAGAGGAGGAAAATAATTCATGATAGTCAACAGTCATTTATCCAAAACATTAATTCATATCTTCACATCGTCTAGCCCTGCCAAAGGACGAAGATCGATGTTCATGAACAATGTAACTTAGCTAGCTCGAAGATATTCAACTAAACTAGCTCGAGCCAAACTTGTAGGTCCCCCTTTGTTATCGACCTCCAAGCTTGTGTATGCACTCCAAGCTCGTTCGAGTACTTTCGAGCTAGCTTGACTCATTCATAATTTATTTTGGACAAGGTAAGCTTGAATAATCCAAATGAGGTACGTAGTATGTCACGAGTTCGGGCCATAGCCACATAATCTTTCAAAATATCCTACGCTCTTGCTCTAGATCCTCCAAGCTTGTGTATGCACTCCAAGCTCGTTCGAGTACTTTCGAGCTAGCTTGACTCATTCATAATTTATTTTGGACAAGGTAAGCTTGAATAATCCAAACGAGGTACGTAGTCACGAGTTCGGGCCATAGCCACATAATCTTTCAAAATATCCTACCCTCTTGCTCTAGATCCTCAAATTGCGTCCGCGTTGTCAATTCTTGCTATGCAAATTTTGGTAGGTTGACATGTGTTTCGAAGACGCACCCGCTCAAGCACGTGAATTATGTGACTTGGGCCCCGTTTCCACTAACAAAAAAAACACTAAAAACTCAACGCATTTTACCGTCTCGTTTTTACTAACAAAAAAGTTTCAGCATTTTATCATCTCGTTTTTACTAACATAAAAGTTTCAGCATTTTACTACAATAACTCCACATTCTTTACCCACAAATCTATCAACAACTTATTCACTACCGGAAACAACTTGACATACAACTTATTCACTACCGAAAATACCTAATAACTTCTCAACTACAGATAAAAATTTACAAATTTTTCACTACCGAAAATACCCTTAAGTCTAGCCCCCAGTTTTATGCCAACTTTCAAATGCTGATGGAAGGAACCGACTAGATTTAGGATATGCCCTGCCGGATTTGAACTTGAAAGCATATTCCTCTATTCTCCAGCCAAAAAATGACAAAAAGGACCTTGGAAGGCATATGCCCCTTGTTCTTAACTTTATGAGCCCATGGAAATGTATGTGAACAAAAAGCGTCCTGCATCCACATTCTTAATCTCTATGTACTATTAATGCGTCCACATTCTTAATCACGACTGCTAATTAAAAAAGGCTCTTCCAATCGAACTGAGTCTGCTCCGGTCTCGCTCCAATGATCAAAATCTTTTACTTCGTAGAGCTCGTCAAGTAAAACAACTATGCAAAAATCTAGCGCGATCAGATATCATTATGTACCTGATCAAAACACATATAACTTGGCAATAATGGGTTCCCATGGATTTGATATGGTGTTTCGGATCCATTTTTTTCAAGATAAAAATATTTTGATTAAGCACTTAATTAATAATATCTGATTGAAACAAAATTATGCATCGTTGTTATAATCGACAAGCTCTGCAAGTGAATGTTTTCAATCATTTGAAAGAGCTCGGAACATACCCCGCTCGCCCGGGACAGCACGATGCTGGACAACACCAACCCCCAGTTGCTTCCGATCAAAAGAAAGGAAAGCACATGGAAGCTAGGGTTTGGGACTAATCCAAACGTAGAGATAAATTAAGCGGCCAACCCCCAGTTGCTTCCGATCAAAAGAAAGGAAAGCACATGGAAGCTAGGGTTTGGGACTAATCCAAACGTAGAGATAAATTAAGCGGCCTTTCGTAGTCACCAAAGGTCATGTTTTCATAAGAAATTAATTAGATGAAGGCATAAATTTTTATTTTTATTTTTATTTTTTGCCAAACAGCACGTTTTCCGGTGATGTGGCTAACACGGTGCATTTTTATTTCCCCTACCAAGTGCATGCACTTTTCTTTTTTTTCTTTTTTTAAAGAAGTGCATAGGTTATATCTATTAATAATATTTAACCTTACCCAAAACCAAGGAGATCATAGTAGCTGTTGAGTTTATTAGTACTCCCTCCGTCCCTTTTTTTGTGTCCAGTATTCCATTTTGGGCTGTCCCTTAATAAGTGTCCATTTTGTAAAGTTAGGGGGGTAAAAGTTGGTGTATTGTCTATTTTGTCCCTAAAAGTAGATTTTATTTTGAAAAGTTAGTGAGTAAAAGTGTAATGATGATGGGTAAGTAGGGAAAATAGAGGAAAAAGTTGATGTGAAAGGTGTAATGATGATGTTTTTTTAATAAGTTGGAGTTACGAAGCAGGACACTTAAAAAGGGACAGAGGGAGTATTTTTTTCCCTCAGCAAGAGACTATGTTTTATTGTTATTCAACTTAATACTAAATTCTCTCTTCTTTTTTTACTACATGATGAAAATGTCAAACTATATGAAGTAGAGTTCACAAAATCAAAACTTTCCCTCGAGTGGTTTGGGTGCTCATGAGGTCAAAAACTTGAGTAGTGCCTTTGGTAGGGTAGGGTGATAAAAAACTTTGTGATTTCTTTCTCATGGGGCGGTCATTGGTCTGAAGTTCTTGTGGTCATACAAGCCCAGTCCTAGGGCACGGCCCAAGAGGTCATTGCCTGGGCCCCAAAATCCAACCAAAAAAAGGAGCTCCTATTTTCGTGAAAGTGTATATATATTATGTATTCAAATTCACAAGCCATATAATTGCGTGGTTCAGCGGTAGGTGCCTTGTTTTGCAACGTTCGGTTCAAGTTTGAATCCTACATACTCCAATCTATCGGCATATCATTTTTGTTAAACATTTGAGCTTGCCACAACTTGAACTCACAACCTACGGGGTGAGCTTGCCACAACTTGAACTCACGGCCTAAGGATGAGAATGATGCATTCTAATCGTGGGTATTGTTAAAGATATATTTCAAATAAATCATATGTCCACATTCCAAATTTTGTTTTCTCATGCTTTGCAACTTTAATATTCTAAAAATGTTCTTTTATATACGTAATTTACTTAAATATTTATGTTCTACCTTTTAAACTATTCTTTGTCATGTGATCTAATATTTCTACTAAACTTAAAAATAAATAGGCCAAATATTGCTAGTTGGCCTAGGGCCCCAAAATAGATAGGGCCGACCCTATGATACGTCCAGAAGAGGTTACTATAGTTGGTTGCTCTTTTATCCACTCTTTCGCATTGCAAATGATAAAACGAAAACTTCCAACCAACCAAATCATTTAATGGTGAGATTTTTACTTTGGTGGAGAAAATCTAGAAAATTATGTACGAAAGTATTTTACTCTTAATATTTAAAATTACACGACTTTTTGCAGTGGACTAACAATTTAAAACAAAGTAATTAGCTAAGTGAAACTTCGCAAGTGGAGTGGAGTGGAGTGCAGTTGGTGCGCGCCTTCTTTGTATTCCTATGCACATGGGCAGGGTTCGATTCCCGTAAGTACTCCTCCGCCTCCCCAAATCTCTTAGAATAGAGTAGATTATGTTAACGTGTGAGACCCCAACTCTTAGTCCCACATTGGTGGGTTAAGGGAATTTGTTGTGGTATATAAGTGATCGCGAACAGCTACTGTATAACTTGAGGTTAGCTTTTTGAGTCACGTGGTTAGGCTAATAGTTAGCAGGTTAGCTGGCGCAAATTGTTACATAACGAATGGCAACAACAACAACATGCGTGGAGGGTCCACACACATTGTCAGTGTATGTGCATGCAAGTAGTTATGTAAATGTGTCAATGTTGAAATGATTTCCACAGGATGGCTCCAACATCTATCACTGGAGATTGTAGTAATTTTCGAAATTGGGATGGCAACAACATGTACTTGATAGCCGATAGAAAAAAGAAAAAAAAAAAAAAAAAAAAACATTGTGTGTACGTGATGCATAATGGACAGCCGAATCGACTGCTTGACAGGATTGTCGAGCCGTCTATATATTGAGATCAACAGCCAAATCAACCATTTGACACCACTTAACAGCGATATTGCCGCTCGGCAGCATCCCCTCCGATGCACTATACGGCCTGTTACCATCACATAGTCGGTCAAAGGTTGTTTTTTTGCTATTGAAAATCGTCTAAATTGGTACAGCAACTACATGGAGGCCCACTAATATCGGGGATCACCAAAAATCATGACTTGATTAATAATCTTTTGATCAATATCAATCTTAAGAGATTTGGCCAAGTGAATATGAGAAAATAATAAATGATCGTCCTTCATGAGATCGCATGATCTAATCCGACGGAGGCCAAGCATCGCAAACCTTGGGGCCACTGAAGGGTTTATCTGATCGTTAAATTCAAGGTTCCGGAAATAGTCATGGTTTATGCAAATTGACCCGAACATCCGAATAAAAAAAATACTCCAGTATTTTGATTTTCAAATATGTGATGAGGAGAAACGAGTTCGCATGCACAAGACAGGCGGACAACAGGTGTTTGACCAAACTAAATAAATACTCCCACTATTAATGGATTCGCATAACGTTGGAATAAACTTGTGTTTAGTTCTAGATTAATTTTAAATAATATCTACTACGATAAAAATAATATCACACTTAATTAAATAGTAGGGAATCTCACATGTATCTTCTTTCAAGAGAAAAGATATCTTTCTTCTGAATTCCTATGCAATTTTCTTATCCACTGGTTATAAAATAATAAATTTGCCTAATTGCATTAAAGATCCTGCATTTCATTCAGGCCTCATTCCGCTAAGGAATAAGTACTTAATTTTTGAATTAAATGCGATGTATTGTGAGAGAATGACCTCTCTCGTAACATGAAAAATAAGTACTTTAAAAATAAGAATCTTAGCGGAACGGAACTAATATTGTAGATTTTGAACCCAAAAAAAATCATGATAGTATAAGCTAAACACAACATTTTTGTAATTCAACTATGGAAGTAAAGATGCGGACCATAACAGAATAAACCAGTATTTATTTAATATTATCTAGCGAAGCTCAAAATTTAGGGTAAGGACCCTATAGAACAGAAGTGTATGAACCCTAAAATTAAGTTTATGTGGTGGTGCCCTAACCGCTTATAATTACTCCTTATGAACAATCCAACCAAAAGGGTGGGTAAGCAAGAAAAAAGAACTGTCTAGAAATTTACACAGAGGCCTGCTCTGCCCCGAAGGCAGAGTAGGGTGCTGTGCCTCCATTACCTGTACCTGTCTCGTCCCAAACTCGAAAATATGATCCTAAGTTTTCAATTTGTAGACCTTAGTGCATACAAAAGTAAGTCAGTCGAATGTCGGCAAAACAGTAAGCGAATCACGTTTTTCTTAGTAAATTAACAGCAAATACAATTTAAAAAATACATAGCAAGAATATTTGATTTGATTCAGCGATCTAACGACGCCCGATTGACTTGATTTTTCATCGAATTATTGCCCGCGTCTAACTCTTAACTCTAAATAGTAAACCGTTCAGATTATGTTTTTGGGATTGGGTATGGTGTTGTGCACACCGTATTGTGTATATCCGGATAGTCCATCTCGACAATCAATGGTTTGGATTGCTCGATATTGGGCGTAATCTCAACCGTTCAACGGTCTTAACAATCCTAATCATTGATTACCGAATATGAATGATCAGGATTTGCACAGCACGGTGTGCACTTCTTTTGGAGGGCATGTGCACAGCACGGGGCGGGCGTGGAGCAGCGTGTGGAAGGATGGGGCTAATCCAACGCGGAGAAAAGCGGCAGGATAGGCATTGCAATAGAATATAATAGCCCCTTTCCCATGAATCCCATGACATGTGCACATGTTTTTCAATTTTTTTTTTTCACAAGAGGTGCCCAGGTTATATCTGCTTATACTAGGACCTTATCCAAAACCAAGGAGGTAATGGTTGTACAAGCAGGGCCGGCCCAAGGTATTAAGGAGTCAAATGATCGAGTGGAGCCCTACATATATTTTCAATTAAAATACAACAACAAAATATTTTTCTATATAATATAATTGTTTTAGTTCACATTTAATATGGTAAATGCTTTGGCTTCAATGGCTGTCATGTGTTTCTCTTTGACACAAGTTTGAAACATAGTAGCAACAACAATATTTTTGGCAAATACGGAAAAAAAATAATAGTAAATGCTCCGATAGGATTCAAACTCAGTCGCTTTCAGCGGGATAGTTTGCGTTTTACCACTGAATCACCATTGGAACTTCTTCTATATTGTGAACAAAATATATATATATATTTGTAGTGAAGGGGGCCCTATTTTGCTCAAAATTTGGAGGCCCTAGGCATGGGCCTCTTGAGCCTTGCCCCAAGGGCCGGCCCTGGCTACAAGTGGCTTCCCACGAGGTTTGGTATAGTGGGCATGAGAGTTAACAAAGCAACTAAAGGACTTATCCTCCACTCCAAGAAGTTACATACCTTCAAAGAAGTTACAAGGTCGAACCTCATGAAAGCCAAACGTTTAAAACTTTGGGTTTCTGGAATGTTTTTCCGATCGTAAACTTCCCATTGTCAACTTCAGGTGGCTTTTGGTTAGCGTTGTACTGCTAATACTAGTCGACTATTACTCAGTTTCTCGATCTTCTCTACATGAAAATGTCAACTGGTAATTAATTTGAGCTTATAATCAGAAAACAAGAAGTTCAAAGTTCAAGTCGTGCGGTCAATACTCTCTCAAACCTTACCATCCCACAAAGTCCCAACTTATTCCGGACCGTTGGATTGGGAACATAGAAATCTAAACTCATTCGTTCGCAAATTTGTGAAGGGGGATTTGATGACTGTAACCGTAAGGGTAAGTGTAGCCATAGATTGTGGTAAGTTTGGTCATATTAAATGTTTGTAAACTTTAGTGATAAGTGAAATTTTGTTTGTTTTTTTGGCGAGAAAGTCACGAAACCAACTCGTTTTTAGCAAAAAACAACTCCACTTTTTATGTGTGATTTTGATTGAACGATTGAATCAAGTACTTTCTAATCTAATTATCCAGGGTTCATTTTTTTTTTTTATCAACAGGCAATTCATGTACTATCATTCAAAAGTCCAAAGGCAAAAATTACATCACAAACCATAAGAGTGAACCAAAACTATCAAAATCTAAGACACGAACTACCAAATCAAGGACTGACCCTATGCCGGCACATAGTGTTGGTCTGTCAATGCCCAAAATCACTTGGGACATCATAGAAAACTCCCTATCCAACCTCGTCATTTACAATTAGGGACTCAGTGGCGGGCTATTTGGACAGGCTCAAACTTATTATGTGTGTGTGTGGGGAATATTATTATTTCCTCTTGGAATTATATCGTCACGTGATGCTCCACGAGCCTATACCACCAGATATTTACGCGAGAATCCAAAATTAAGTGTATGCACCCCAAATGAATGGGTGATTGTAGAGGCCCTTGAAGTACCACGTGGCAGTGTTTCGATGAGCTAGCACTGGTAATCTATTACTGGAGATGGTAGTGATCTTCGAAATTGGGATGGAAACGTCGTGTACGTGATAGCCGATATAAAAAATATAAAATATAAAAAACAATATAAAAAATAAAATAAATAAATAACAATGTGCGTACGTGATGCACAATGGACGGCCAGATCGACCGCTTGGCAAGAATGTCTAGCCGTCGTCTATGTCGAGATCAACAGTCGAATCAGCCGTTTGGCACAACTTAACAGGGATATTGCCGCTCGGCCCGCAGCATCCCCTCCGATGCACAATACGGCCTGTTACCATCATATAGTCGGTCAAAGGTTGTTTTGCTATTGACAGTCGTCTAAATTGGTACAGCAACTACATGGAGGCCCATTAACATCGGAGAGATTTTTTAATGCCAACGGGTATATCCTACGTGATACTCATTCGGCGCATCTGAGCCGTCCGATACATTTTTGGACGGTTCGGATTGAAACCCTCTCTCTCCTCTCACCCCGACACTTTTTCTTTCCTTTTTCTCTCTTCAAATCTGAACCGTTCAAACACGGAATAGACGGTTCTGATTATGGCTGTTAGTTGAAACCAGAAGTTCGATCGAAACCGGAAAAAACGGACCGGACCGAATTTTTCAAACCGGTGGAATAATTTCGATCCGGTTCCAGTTTATGAAATTTAATATTTTTAAAACCGGTTCGGTTTCCGGTTTATGTGTTTTATAAACCGGTCGAAACCAGACCGAACCGGATTAATGCATATGTGTAAAAATTTGCAAATAGTAGAACTCGAACTCGGGTGCTTCAAATTGAAGGAGGGACTCTTTACCGCTTGGACATACAACTATTTGTGTTTTTATCATAGAATAAATATATTTATTACATAGAAATACATAAAATTTATATACACAAATTTATATACACACTAGCCCTAAGAACTTTTCCAGATTCACATCTCATTCTCTCACGCGGACTTCACTCAGCACTCCTCCATAGCGATTTGGCCAAACCCAAGGGTGAGTCTCTTCGTCCCTCTCTCTCTCTCTCTCTCTCTCTCTCTCATCCCACAAAATCTGGAAGTAGAAGATCTACAAAACCCATCACCCCTCTTGTTCTCACTCCCTTCGTCCATAATCTCTGTTTGAATCGACTGAATACCCTTCGGATCTACTGATTTTCGCTTCAAAACCCCTTAAATTAGAGCTTCGAAACCCTTCAATGGTGGTTTGGGCACGATGGTGGCGACGGCGGGGATGGCCTGATGGTGGTGGTGGCCGTGTATGGTGGTTTTTTATTGGCAGAACGAGAAACCGGATAAACCAGATAAATCGGACCGAAATCGGTTGAGCCGGTCGAAACCAGACCGTATTATCTCAACCGGTTCCGGTTTTCAAAAATCCCAAACCGGATACCCGGTTTCGACCGAAAAATATGCCGAAACCAGTTGAAACCGGACCGGTATCACCCCTAGTTCTGATGCACGAGCGGATACCACATGGAACCCGCTCGGCACTGAAAAAAATTTCCTAATATCGGGGATCACCAAAAGTGACTTGATTAATAATCTTTTGATCGATATCAATCCCAAGAGATTTGGCCAAATAAAGATGAGAAAATAATAAATAATTGTTCTTCATGAGATCGCATGTTCGAATTCAACGGAAGCCAAACATTGCAAATCTTGAAGCTACTGAAGAGTTTTTCTGATCGTTAAATTCAAGATCCCATAATTAGTCAAGATTTACACAAGTTGGCCCAAACATCCGATTAAAATAAATAAATAAATAAATACTCCAGTATTTTGATTTTCAAATATGTGATGAGGAGAAACGAGTTCGCATGCACAAGACAGGCGGACAACTGGTGTTTGACCAAACTAAATAAAATACTCCCACTGGCCACTTGTAATGGATTCGCATAACGTTGGAATAAACTTGTGTTTAATTAGTTCAAGATTAATTTAAATAATATCTACTGCGACAAAAATAATCTCACCCTTAAATAGTAGGGAATCTCACATGTATCTTCTTTCAAGAGAAAAGAGGGAGTAAATCTTTCTTTTGAATTCCTTTGCAATTTTCTTATCCACTGGTTATAAAATAATTATTTTGCTTAATTGCATTAAAGATCCTGCATTTCACTCAGGCCTTGTCCCGCTAAGGAATAACTACTTATTTTTTAATAAATACTTATTTTTTGATTTAAATGTGATGCATTGTGAGAGAATGGTCTGTTTCGTAAAGCGAAAAATAAGTACTTAAAAAATAAGAATCTTAGCGGAACTTAGTCTTATTGTGAAAAATAAGTATGAACAGATAGCTTGGATGGTGCATAGCACGTACAGCACCAACCTGGGGTCCCTCAGCCTTCGTTTTTTATCTGTATTTTCTTTTTTGGTTAAAATATCACCCGTCTTTTCTTCCGACATTTATTGTAGATTTTGAACCCAAAAAAAAAAAACCGAAAATAGTATAAGCGAAACACAACATTTAAAGTAATTCAATTTCTGAAGTAAATATGCGGACCAGAACAGAATAAACCAGTATTTATTTAATATTATCCACAGAACATTAGAGTTTGTTAGTATTTGAGACTTCAATTACCAAAAAAATTATTTTAACGTAGAAAAGTAAATATTGCTCTTATATGGAGTAATTATCAATGATCTTAAGGCACCGCCACATAAACTTAATTTTAGGATCCATACAGTACTTCTGTGGGGTCCAGAACTTCAAATAAATGTGCGATAGAAATAGTGTTGGAACACCACGTGACGTTGTCCCAAGACCACTAAATAGCAATTATTCCTTATGAATAATCCAATCAAAAGGGTGGGTAAGAAAGAAAAAAAGAACTGTCAAGAAATTTACACAGGGACCTGCTATGATCCAAGGCAGAGTAGGGTGTTTTTGCCTCCAATACATGTACCGGTCTCGTCCTGATCTCGAAAAATGATCCAAATTTATTGTGTTTGGATGAGTTTTTAGAAGTTTTTGAGAAATTTTGTAGGATTATGAGTGAAGAAAGAAATGTGAGTAATGATTGGAAGTAGATGTAATGATTGGAGAGAGATAGAGAGAAATGAAAATAATGGTGAATAGTGATTAGAAGTAAGGGTAATGAATGTTTTTTTAGTTGAGAATTTTTTTTTAAAAAGCAATCCAAACAAAGCAAATTGTAGACCTTAATCCGTACAAAAGTCCTGTAAAAAATAAAGTCAATCAAAAGTTGGCAATCTAGCAAGCAAATCACGTTTTTCTTCAATAAATTAACCGCAAATATAATTTCAAAAATACACAAGAAGAATATCTGATTCCATTAGTGATCTACCGACGCCCGATCGACTTGATTTTTCTCCAGGTTATTGCCTGTTTTTAACTCTAAACAGTAAACGGTTCAAATTATAATTTCAAACTCGAAACGAGACCCGAATTGGAGCTGATCCAAGTAGAGAGAGGGGCATGGAGCAGCATGTGGAAGGATGGCCAGGGCTAATCCTGGATTGGAAAATTCTGTACTGTAAGGCCCTGCAAGGCACCCTGTAGGGCACACAGGAGCTATCGATCTTGACAATAAATGATTGAGATATGATTTTTAATTATGACCGATAAGAATCATTTATTATAGGTCATAATTAATTTTTAATGTGGACTATTAATTAATGAAATCAACGACTGTGTGCTGCCCTATACGTACACTACACAGGATGCACTACAGCACTCCGGATCCGCTAATCCTACGCGGAGAAAAGCGGCCTTTGGGAGTCACCAAAGGTCATGTTTTCATAGGAGATAGGCATTGCAATAGAATATAGCCCATTTCCCATACCATGAGCACATGTTTTTCAAATTTTTTCCGCCCCGGTTATACTGTATCTATTTATAATTAGACCTTATCCAAAACCAAGGAGGTAGCAAGCAGGGCCGGCCCAAAGTATTTGGGGTTCTAGGCCAAATGATCGAGTGGTGCCCTACATATATTTCCAATTAAAAAACAACAATAAAAATACTTATCTATATAATCGTTTTAGTTCACATTTAACATGGTAAATGCTTTGGCTTCAATGGCCACTATGTATTCTCTTTGACACAAATTTGAAACATAGTAGCAACGCAAGCAAGATCGGCCCGAGGTATTTGGGGATTCTAGCCCAGATGGTCGAGTGGTGCCCTACATATATTTCCAATTAAAAAACAATAATAAAAATACTTATCTACATAATCGTTTTAGTTCACATTTAATATGGTAAATGCTTTGACTTCAATGGCCGCTACTCTATGACACGAATTTGAAACATTGTAGCAACAACAATGTTTGTCGATCGTTAACTTCCAATTGTCATATTAAATGTTAAACATGGTAAGTTTGATCATATTAAATGTTTGTAAACTTTAGTGATAAAGGGGAATTTTGTTTGTTTTTTTGGCGAAAAAGTCACGAAACCAACTCGTTTTTAGCAAAAAATAACTCCACTTTTTATGTGTGATTTTGATTAAACGATTGAATCAAGTACTTTCTAATCTAATTATCCGGGGTTCATTTTTTTTTTTTTTATCAACAGGCAATTCATATACTATCATTCAAAAGCCCGAATGCGAGAATTACATCACAATCCAAAAGAGTGAACCAAAACTACCTTAAGACACGAGCTACCAAATCAAGGACTGACCCTATGCCAGCACATATTGTTGGTCTGTCAATGCCCAAAATCACTTGGGACATCATAGAAAAATCCCTAACCAAACTCCTCATTTACAATTAGGGACTCATTGGCGGGCTATTTGGACAGGCTCAAACTTATGTTTAGGTGGGCTTGGAAACAAAGTCAATGCCCATCCATTGGTCTGGGCCACGTTGGGCCTTTGTTTACCTTGTACCATGCAGTAAAGTTATGGATTAAACCCGGCCCATCCAGCCCATTTTTTTAGTTTTTCAATTTTAACTCCAAAAGTGCTTGATCCTAATTATCATTATTTCTAATATTTCTAATTTTGTTTTAACAAAACAATTTAGTACTAGATATCGTATGCATACAATATTGAAATAACATCATGCAGCTTAGAAGCACCAATTTCAAGTAACCAAAATTTGGTGCGAAATAAGAAGAAGAGACAGAACATCTAACTTTGGGCTAAAAAGACGGTGATATAACCATTGACAAAGCTGTCCTTTTTTTTTTTTTTTTGAACAACGAAGAAGTATTTCATTAATCACAAAGGATAAAAATATGAAATCAGCATAGTAGGGGGAAAAAGTATTGAGAGAGCTTCAAAGCCATCGTTCTTATCTCTGTGTATAATAGTACGTCTGTTCGTATGTGTTAGAGAAAATTGAGGAAATCTTATAGCTTGAACTCAATCTTCAAATCTCTTAGCCTTGGTGTCCCATTTCGTTTGTTTACCAAGGAAACGTGTATTTTGACTTCCAAAACTTAATTGCCTAGCTTGCTGGTGAAATGGTAGACACGCAAGACTCAAAATCTCGTGCTGTCAAAATAATTTTTAGAATTTTTTTGCGCCATTTAGAAGGTATTGATGAATAGATTTGAAGGATACAAAAAATAAAAAAAACTTTCAAAAATTATAAAGGTTAAAATGATACAAGTTTTCTTAGGAAGCAAATAAAATGAGAACGAAAAGAGTACTGAATATGATTTCTCTAGACGTTAAATAACTTTGCTACGTACACACCATTTCAATACACCACCCGGTAATGTGAGGTCCCACAACATATTTTGACAAAATTTGAGTCGTTTATTATGTAGCTCTAGACGTCTAATCATTTGCGCAAAAAACCAGATTGATTGGAGATTAGTAAATATTTGATTCAAATTAACTGAATAACAAAAGAATTTAACGACCCATTGTTCTCAAGGATATTATAAAATTGGTATGTACGATCAACCTGATTAAAGAAATTGTAAAATTTTAGAATTGGTACTAATGTAAATCAACCTGATATTTGGCAAGAAAATTTGTATCATTTCAATTTCAAAAATTATAAAAATAATTTTCAGACTTGGTTTGAAAGGGAGTCCTTACCCAAAGGAAGGACCCCTCCAAAAATTGGCGTATGCCACTTAAAACGGCGAGCACACGGTATTCTTTAGTAAAAGGCGAAAGAATAGTTCGCCTTGTGCTCACCGCGTGGCTGCGTGATTTAATGTTGTGGTTGCCTTGGCTTATGAATTACTCTCCTTTAACGACAGAACTTTCAACAGCCAATGTGGGACGAAGTATATCTAACGTCTCGGCTGAACACACCGCTGTCCAAGTTCTTATGCTTTGGACCGCTCTGCCCTCTGTTTCTGGTAGCCTAATACATGGTTTTGCTCTGCTTTCGAAGGGCTTAATCTAGGAATTTTCTAATCAAATCGTCATTTAATAGCTCAAGGTTCAATAGAACTTGGCAATTTTCTGAGCTAAACTTGAGTTTTGAATCTTTTGACGGCTATTTCCTTCGTGTTGACTCGGGGTTTCTTGGGTTTGGAGTTTCTTTGGCTTGGAGTTCCTGTAGTGCGGCAATGTAGGGCACTACTGGGGTTGTAGGGCACTCCGAAAGCAACTTTCGAGAAATTATCCTTACCATCCGAAGCAATAATCATATAGACTTTGTTAAAACATTTATTTTGGTAAAACACTTAAAGTTTATCGGAGATCAACAGCCATGTATACGGTCAGACAACATTTTTTTTGGATTTTTTTTTCCGTGGATGGATGGATGGCTTACATTTTGCTGCCAAGAATAAATGAAATGATTATCAAGGAGAAAAGAATTTATGAACTTGTGGACCACCTTTGAAAAGAATTTTCCTCATTCAGTATTCTTAGAGAGCCCAAAATTTAAGTGAAACTGCAAAATTTCGGATTTGGTTTGATAGGGAGTCTAAGCCAAAGGAAAAGACCCCTCCAAAAACTTCGGTATGCCACTTTCTGTGGCGAGCGCACGGTATTCTTTAGTAAAAGGCGAAAGAATAGTTTGCTTTGTGCTCTCCGCGTGGCTACGTGGTTTTGAACCACCGAGTTGCCTATCTTATGTATGACTTTCATTTCAGAACAAAACTTTCGACTGTCAATGTGGGACGAGGCCAAGTATATCTAACTTCTCCAGAGAACACATCCCTGTCCAAGTATTTGAACAAAGTCGCTTGAGCAACTCAACTCGAATCGAATCGCTTTGCTGTATTAAATCTTCCTTTTGTTTACTAGTCGCATATATTAAGGATTTGAGTATCTAATTGCCACTTTATCTCATCATGGTTTCATAGTAAGACTGCGGACTTGTTAATAGCTTTCACTCTTTCCATCGTTATGATCTACGAAAAAAATTCTTGCGTTTAATAAGTTCTGTAGAACTTTAGAAATTGCCCTTTCTCTAAACCGGCCATGGCCATGGTTCCGATCACCTTTCCATTGTTATGGGGTGTAGTAATTCTTGCTTTTAATAAGTTATGTAGAACTTCAGAAATTGCCCTTTTTTCTCTAAACGGGCCATGGGCCATGGCCATGGTTCCGATCGCCTTTCCATTGTTATGGGGTGCACTACGGGTGCATATGGAGAGGATGAGTTGATTGTGGCGGGCCTTTCCATTGTTATGGGGTGCACTACCTTTCCATTGTTATGGAGTGCACTACGGGTGCATATGGAGAGGATGAGTTGATTCTGGCGGGCCTTTCCATTGTTATGGGGTGCACTACGGGTGCATATGGAGAGGATGAGTTGATTGTGGCGGGCCTTTCCATTGTTATGGGGTGCACTACGGGTGCATATGGAGAGGATGAGTTGATTGTGGCGGGTGGATGATAAGCTGTTTATTAATGGATTGTCTGTGAGTTAAGATTTTTCTGCCAATCATGAAATAGACCCAAACCGCTTCGTATTTACTACATCGGAATCTAACACTAACATTCTCATTAAGCTATTCAAATATGGCATAATTTTCCTATTAAATTTGCTCTCTGTATGTATTATTATAAACATAAAGAAAATCAATTTGCCATTCAATCGGCTAGAAATTTTGACTAAGAATTGTAGGGCTTTACCCTTGGTTAGAGGGAGGCCCTTCCAGAAATTCTCAACGGCCAAGGCTGAACCCAGGCCGAAGAGGGGGTTTGGAAATAGTTTTCAACCAGCAATTGACGCACCTCGGTTATTACCTCACTAGTTGCATCATTGCCCCAAGCGCAAAAATACTTCATAATGCTTACAATTCTTCAATTTATAGCTAGTTCCTTTGGCTTCTTAAACTTTGGTAAATCCCTCAAGTTTCATTACCCTATTAGTATCAAATTTCCAAGAAATAGACAAAGTTGGACCACGTTTCAAACTATACCACTTTTCAAGTTTGATGCTGCGATTAGAAGATATTGAAACAAAATCAGTATATTCTCTTGTGATTTAGCAGAACGGCCTCGTTGTGTAATCTCTTTCCTCTCTATCATCTGTTTTAAGGAAGAAGAACCACTCGAACGCTTACTTTGGGCCCTCTTGTATAGCAAATTCCCAAAAAAAAAGAGATGAAAACAGCAAAAAAAATCAGTTTCTTAGCCATATGTTGCGAGAATCGGATGGTACATAAATTATGGGTAGCACCCGTATAGCATTCTACGCATTCTTAGATCCATATTGACAGTACATAAATTATGGGTAGCGCCGGTACAAAAATCGATACGTAGCGGCCGGTTCTTAGATCCATATTAACAGTATCTACGCATTCTCTTCCTAAGAATCGTAGAGAACACGAAATCCATCACGCTCTTGTCGCTATTTTTCGTGAGAAGGCGCGACAGTGGCATTTGGAGGTAGGTATCCGGTGGGATCATCTTTAAAGATTTTACGGTGAATTAGAAACCTCATGATGTGGTGGTGGAGGGCGGAGGAAAGATCGGGGAGTGTCGTGGGGCCGTCATGGGTTTCCAGGGCATCAGGTATGCCGAGCTGAATAGCACATTTTACCACAGCTATATCGACAAAAACCCAAATACATACCTCCATATACCCACCTTGGGCCTAGGCTGCTTCTTCCTCTCTACTAGTTTCTCTTTCCATCTCTCTAAAATGAAAACACGCTCACATAGATGGAGAAAGAACTTTAACTGCAGAATACAGAACCATTGTTGAGATTTGAGAGGTCACAAATCAGAATGGAGCGAAAATTTCAGACTTGGTTTGTAAGGGAGTCCTAACGTAAGGAAGGACCCCTCCAAAAATAGGCGTATGCCACTAAATGCGGCGAGCACACGGTATTCTTTAGTAAAAGGCGAAAGAATAGTTCGCTTTGTGCTCACCGCGTGGCTGCGTGATTTTGAGCAATTGGGTTGCCTATCTTTTTGTATCACTTTCATTTGAGAACAAAACTTTCAAGAGCCGATGTGGGACTTGAGTTATATCCAACTTCTCCACAGAACACATCTGACGTCCCCTGTCCAAAGTTTTTGATGCTTTTGATTGCTCTGTCTAAGATTTCTGATTAATCCAAGATTTATGATCTAATCGTGTCACTTAATTGCTCATGGATCGATAAAAACTTTGCAATTTTCTGAGCTAAACCTGGGCTTTAAATCTTTTTCCGATATGATTGTCACTTACGGCGAGTTTGACACACAGGAATTGTAGGGATTTATCCTTGACTAACCAACCTATCAAATACTCAAATTGGATTGGCAGGCCATGGTTTTCGACTAGGAATTTCAGAGGAAACGAATTTCACAAAAGGAAGTTCAAACCAACAAATAGAATCCAATCGATTGAGGAAAAAAAAATGGGATTAGTAAAAGGGGGTTCAAACCAACAAAATGTGTTCATGATATTAATTGGCTCCCTTTTAAGAGGTTATAATTAGTTCAGCTTTATTGATGGGTTTAATTGAAAATTGAAAGAATTAACTGAATCAAGTACAAAGGCACATTTGAATTACGTAAAGTTGCAAAATTGTATCTGTATATGAAAGTTGTAAGTTCTGCCATCAAAAACAAAGTTGAATTCATTTGCTCGCCAAAATTTGGACTAGATTTGGGTGGGGTGCGCCAAGTCAAGGCAGTAGTGCAAAGCCAAAACGACGCGCGAGGAACCCCAGCAGCAAGCTACTGTAATGGATCCTTCCCTTAAAAAATTAATTTAATATCGTGTGAGCCAATGGCCCACGTATCAGATATTAAACTGATAAGAACAGATACTACACTTGATCTTAGCCAAAAGGCCGAGAAAGGTATGATTTGGAAATTGGATGGGCTGTCTGTTTTATACCAACTTAGCACTCATCTGTCTCTCTTATACTCGATGTGGGGCCAGTTGCAAACCAAAAACCCCTATTTGCTGAGTCTGTTGCCTTACATATATAATAGTCTACGAGTGTATCGACATGTCTAGTGAACTACGTATTCGTCCTGGGTGTTTTATGGATATTGTTTCTTAGTTTTGCATTTTTTGATTCATTCGTAGATAGTGAGAAAACTTCGATTTTTAGTATGTACAGATCTTGTTTGCGATAAAGCTCGTTGTAAGTTCTTGAGGTGGAAGCTTATTGCACACTCTTTCGGAAAGGTCATATGACTTTAAATATTTCAGCATTCGACTACCTAAGAGCATCTCCAATGAAGGAGGCAAAAGTACGGGAAAAGAAAAATCAAACCAAATTTGAATAACCATGTCATCAAAACACCATCCAAAAGAAGAAGCAAACTTCCTACACCATCTCTCTCTCTCTCTCTCTTTCTCTCTCTTCAAGTTTGAAGAGTGAGAAATGAGTCTTCAATTGCCAACTCATCAATTCTACTATTTTTAATTGGTGAATTAATTGATTGCTTTGGCATAATGGGTCCCGCTTGATAGCGTCTTGCTAGAGAGAAAACAAACTTCTCTAGTCAGCCTAAGTAGTCTATCCAAAAGATACATAGTAGAATGTGAAATTGGATAATATCTTATCGGGGTCATTTTTTTTCCCCCCCGAATGCTAAATCTCTCAGTCTTTGCGAGTGTTTATCTTGTTCACGCTAGTCTTTTACGGTATTTCCTTCTTTGGGTGGTACGCAATGTCATCATTTTATATGCCCCTTGAAGCGTGTATCAAGCCTCATTGTATATCTTTATTTCATTCAATTAATGAAACTAGTCTTTTACGGCAGTTGTGATTGCATATATATATATATATATATATATATATATATAGAGAGAGAGAGAGAGAGAGAGAGAGAGAGAGAGAGAGAGAGAGAGAGAGAGAGAGAGAGAGAGAGAGAGAGAGGCATACTTGAAGCATTGACAATGAAACTATCATGCAAAGCTTTCAAAACATGAAAACATATCGTGGTCTATTGTAAAGCATTACTTTAGTAACTTTTGTTCATGATTATTGATTACGGTAGTTTTGTTTGTATATTTTATGAAAAGGCTACGAACTTTAATGTGGATTATTGAATATGTTACTTTTTCCTTGCTTTTAATGAAGAAAGATCATATTGTCGTATCATATTGTTACGAATTTGTTTTTTCAGTTTGTGTTTTCATTGTGTCCGTGTACTGCTTATTCCTAGTGGAGAAAGATGAGGGGACCCAAATTGTCAAAGACCCCGAATCTCCATTCCACTAAACCTTCTTAAAAAATAAGTACTTATATTTAATTTTTCAACTTAAAAATAAAGTGCTTACAAAAATAATTTTTTATTTTTTTTGCATCATTTAAAAGATCTCTCGATGAAATTTTTCAAACAAGATCCATATTGCATATTTTTATATTTCAGTAATTCCATCATTTTTAAGCTTGAAAATTGTAAAAAAAAAAAAAATACTTATTTGAAAATAAGTACCTTTTTGAGTTTCTAGAATGGAAATGTGAAATTTTATAACTTACATTTTGTTTAATAATGTTAAACTTGTCACACATTGCTTATCTAAGCCACCCATATAATCTACTCCACCCATTGCGAATTGGCTTTAGGTTTGAAAGGCCTCTAAGAAATTTAACATGGTATCAGAGTTAGGTCTTGGGTGACCTCACCTCTCATATGAAAGTTTCTGTCATCTCCGTCACCCAAGTCAATTGCTCAGCTCTTGATCTCCTGGTCTGTCACCTCTACATGCATCCGGGCTTGGTTAATATATTATAGAGGGTATTTCACTTATTACCAATTGGCTTTAGATTGAAACCCTCTAAGAAATCTAACAAATAACTCCTAATCTATACACGTTTAAAGAAAACACAAGAAAAGGATATCAGTGTACGAAGGGGGGCATCGGATGCTAGATGGTGCAATTTTAAACAAATAAGAAGTCTAACTGAAAAAAAAAAAAAGTTTAATTAAGTTTTTTTTTTTTCCTCAATAACAACAATACCATGAAAACCATACCTAGCGACCATATCCATATTCTATATACCATATGATCAGTTGTCATTCATACATTGGTAGAATGGGCTGCATGAGTGACAACTCGCATAACATCTAAACAATAATCACTAGATAAAAAAATCACACGGAATAACTCTAAGAAAAAGAAATTAAAAAAAAAACAATTTTGCTATGGATACTACACATTTGTACCGAAGGTGTACAACACGCTGAGGTGGTAGGGGGGGCTCACCCAAAACAGAAATCACCCAAAATTATCAAAATGAACTCAAAACAAAACCCAGGAAATTAGAGAAATTAAAAGGAACTCAAACTTTATCCAAAATCCTATGAAAACCCACCCCAAACTCCATTGATGCCGACAAATCCCCCAAAGCGCCATTATCGGCGAACGGCGCCTCCAAGGTCGAGCAAAAAATTGGTATGTGCCTGTCAAACATACAATCCCGTTCATTTTGACAAGTCACTAAAGTTCTCAACCAAGCTATACAAACATTGTCCGCAACCACACCATAGTCCAGATTCTCCATTGAATGTTTCACATAGGTTGAGATTTGCTTGATCATCTCTGCCATTTGAGTAACAGAGTGTTGTTCGCCGTCGAAATGAGCTTTCTTCTGATGAAGCACAAACCCCATAAACAAGAAAAATTCATGGTCGGAAGCCCATATCAAGAAAAAAAAATTGAGTTTGGATTTTACAGAGCAAAAAAATTTAAGATATAGGGTTTTCATTTTAAGATCAAACCCACCACCCTCTCCTCCCCCTCCACAGCCGCAACTTTCCACTCCAGCTCGTCGCGTTCTCCTCCTACACAGCACATCGACTCCCCCAAAAGCCCATTTAACAACCTCTAACCTCACCTCAACCAATAGCCCCCTTTCGCATCCCAAACCTCATGAGAGAGAGAGAGAGACGTACCAATTTTTTGCTTGGACTTGGAGGCGCCGGTTGCCGTTAATGGCGCTTGGGGGGATTTGTCGGCGTCGATGAGTTTGGGGTAGGTTTTCAGAGTTGGAATTTGAAAAAAAGACGGGTTCCTTTTTCTCTCTCTAATTTTCAGGATGTTGTTTTGAGTTCATTTTGAACTCTTCGGTGGCCCCCCTTCTACCTTAGCGTGTTGTACACCTTTCGGTACAAATGTGTAGTACCCATAGCAAAATTGAAAAAAACAAAAAAAAAAAGGGTATCAGAAAGAACCGTCAATGAAACGTCGATCAATAGAACAAAAGCTACAGAGTTCAGATGAAAAAAGCAGATGGGAAATGGCCACAATTATAAATGTAAACACGTATTAGCTCATGTATAACTGTAAAAACCATGTCCCCCTTTGCGTCAGTTAAGTCCCCGCTTGAGGACTGAAAGGAATCCGCCGGATGATTTCTCTTTGCGTCGGTCATCTCCCTCATCTTCAACCTGTTCCATGTACATCATCTGTTACCTTACATGTTTGGCCTAGATATATAGGAAATCTTTAAGCATGCTTGATTAGTGAGAACTGAGAACCAGTTGGGAAAACTGCATATAGAGATTATGCAATTGGGAAAAACCAAAAGCAGAAGCTTGCTCGGTGCTTCAATCCTTCAATTCGGCCCCATGTTTCCGAATGGATCTCTTAGTTGTTGAGAAGGTTGCCTAGAAGCGGGTTTTACAACCCTCTCTCTCGATCGAGACAACAAAAACTCAACTACCAATCAAATTATGACCTCCCACCTTCTTCAATCAATAACCTCTCTTATTAGTACACACACCATTGGCTTCTCTTAATGCAACCAAGTTTACCTCACGTGGTAAGAAATGTGTATAAAAGCTATGCAAGAAAGTTGGTACAATTATTCACAAAATAGAACTAGAGGTTACCTCCTTTGCAATTTGCTGCAGGATTTCTGTTATTTCAGAAAAGTCGGGTCTTGAAGTTGGATCTTGCTGCCAGCATTTCCGAAGCAGCTCAGCAAGTTTTCGATGAGCGTTCTTTGGAATGGTAGGCCGTAAACCCTGAAACCCAGGCAATGACAGTCGCTTGGTTTCTCGTTACAGAAGACTAAGTTGAAAGTAAAAAATGTGGTGAAAGCTACATGCCTACATGTAACCACTAACCAGTAACGACTAACAAGCCAACAATGGTAGGGAAATAGATATTTACCTGTTGAACTACTCCAACGGCAGCTTGTAAAGGGGTTAAATACTCGTATGGAATCTAAAAAGTCAAATGCGAACGCCTATTACGGTACAGAAACAATTGTAGCAAATTGATTTTTTTTTTTTTTAAGTCAGCACAAATTGATTGGTTGTCACCACAAAATGTTACCTTTCCAGTTAACAACTCCCACATTACAATTCCATAGCTAAAAATATCAGCCTTGTGGTCATAACTCTTGTGCTCTATAACCTTTAACGCAGAAGAAATATCAGAAGCAAATAATGAAGTCAACCTCCATTAGAAGATGCATAACAATTGTCACCAAGAACTAGCACCTTTTTCTCGGTGTTAGTTAAATAAAAGCTGAATAGTATCAAAATGGAGCTTCTAAACAATCAGCTTTGTTTTTTTGATAGGCAAAACAATCAGTTCTGTTAAGCTTATTTGAGTTGCTTTTGATCTGTAAGCCAAAAGCAGAATCTGAGGCATCACGAGCAATAAGTGGCCGCAACACGGCTTAAGCGGCAAGTGTTCACTATTGACTAAATTTTTTCATGCTGAACTGACTGAAGTACTGAACACTCACGAAAACCACATCATATAGCACTCTGCTACCATGGTCAAGTATGTCTTTGTTGTTCCTCATATCATCTTTTATCCTATAGGGCATCATATCTGGCTTAGAACAAGATTTCATTCAAAATACAAATACCTCAGGAGCCATCCATCTATATGTCCCGGTTTCTACCGTCATAACTCCAGATTGAGCTTTTACTCTAGCAACTCCAAAATCAGCCACCTTAACAACCTGTAACACAATATTATACAGAGTGTTTTTTAGACATTGCTTGGACTTAGTCTTTAATCATACTGAATTTCAATGCCTTGTAAATACCATATCAATGGAACTGATAAAGACTTTTGGGGATTAGACAAGGCAGAAAGAATCTCGGATTTCATTGAATTCAACTGTTGCCAATATAAAAAGTGTCCGCAACTGATAGCTCTTCAAAAAAATTTGATGGATGACATGAGAAGAGATGATTCAAGCTGAGATTTTATGACAGTAACTACTATGCTGATGCATATCTGTCTACAAAGTGACAACACACCAGAAGCTCACATTGGGTTGGGTGAACGAAGTGAAAAGTTTTGCGCATTGTCAATGCTTCAAAATAGGAATGAGTTCCCTGGCGAACCGAAATTACGATATAAAAATAAAAAAACAAGTTTCGCAGTATCAAGAATACAATAAAGAAACCATCTCACATCATGCTCATCCATCAGAAGATTGGCAGCCTTCAAGTCTCTATGAATTATATTGTTCTGGTGCAAGTAGTCCATGCCCTTTGAGATATTGATTGCTACTCTTAATAAAGATGGTAGCTTAAAAGTACCCTTTCGTTTGTGGAGATAGTCATACACACTTCCACCAGACATAAATTCTGGAGTTGTGAAGATAAAACACAAAAACTTTGAATAGTTAGAATAAGAAAATGCTCCAAAAGAAGACGACGAAAAACTCCAACTACAAAATGCATTCCCCTAGACATACATGGAGACACACGATTATACCTGTAACAATGCATAAGCTTGGAGATTGGGTACATGCACCAATGAATTGTACAACATTCCTGTGCCGAACTTTCCTGCAAGTGTCAAAAAGAGGAGCAAGTTGGAAGACCTAAAGTAAACATTTTTAAATTAGATCATTGCATTATCTGTTTTCTACTATAACATTTCCCTCATCACAGTGAAAAAGATGATAACTAGAGTGAGATGATAACTCACTATACTGAAATCAATATTTGGGAAAAAAAGAAAAGGAATAACAAGAAAAGCGTAAGAAAGCGTAATTATTGCTGCTAGAAGCTTCAGGAATGATCACATTCATCATGTGTCATTAATGGGATTGTAGTAGTTCAGCAAAAGGGGTGCACCATATATGCAAAATAACTACACATATAATGATATAAACTCAATCGAAAAGTAATGATTTGACAAACCTCAAAATAAATACTTCTTGAGCAAAATCCTTCCGGCAGTCTGCATTTATTTGGTCAGGCTTCAGGATTTTGATAGCTACTTCCTGATTGCAGTAAGTACCTTTGTATCTGCATCAATAATAAGATGGGCCCTAATAAGATTTAGTTGTTTTGATAGGTAAGTTAAGAAAACTAGGACTCATGCCTCTTTTGGGTGAATTTGCTGCCCTAGTGTGTGCATCCGAACAAAACATCAAAAAGGATTTTAGTTATTGAAGACCTTGCGCAATCAGAAGATTCAGAAGACGTGTCGAAGATAAGCTAAACTTACAGATCGCCATATGTCCCAGAAGCAACTTGTTTCCCGAATTTAAGAAGTCGAGGATCAATTTCCCACACGTCAGTCCCATCATTAGGAATTTTCAAATGATCAATTTCACGTGGAATAACTGTTTGCTCCTGCTCATCCACATGAGCTTTCAAAAGACGCTTTGGCAAATACCGGTTCTGCATAACAACTCAAAATGTTAAGAATCAACTCAACAAGTTTAAGTTGAGAATCAATTCATAACGGACAATCGAAAACTGCAATGGAGAAGGAAATCACGTTAAACATAAAAACAAAGTAAAGACTGCAGGAATTTTGACATAATTCAAGCAAAATATGCATAGGAAAAAGTTGCGTTAATTCGATGTTGTTCTAGTAGCAATACACACGTCATCACTTAAGCATATACCAAAATTCTCAAAGTTTCTTACGTCACCAAAAGGAACATCACAAGAACACAATTTTAGAGAAAATGATTACACATGTATTAGACGAACAAAGAGTTGGATCTTCTGTTAAAAATGACTGTTCATGTAAACTTGTATTCCACTACCCCAACAATAAATACTTAAAAATTACAAACAGTAAAATCGTGAGATGATGCACAGAAATATATCTTGCCCCATGTAAGATTACAATTGTAATAATGCGCATTTGAGGATCTCATTCCAACTTCAGTTCAGTAAATGATAAGTATATCAATCACAGTGGAATGTCTGCACAAATGAATTGCAAGAAAACCTCACCGACCCAGTGCTTTATTTTACTAGGGCATTTTAATAGAGAAAGTCTCAGGGAGCTAACAAATGAATGCAAGTCATAGTCTAAAGATAAGCCCGATATAAACATCTTAAACATCAATTCGGTTATTCTCTTTAGTTTAGAAAAGGGAAGTTCTGAGAAGTTCAAAACTATGCCTTCTAGGTACCAATATTGGAACAAGGAGTATCCGAATCCCAAGTCGATGAAGTTTAAGACCCAAGAGTCGAGAAACTGCAACCTTAATCCTCAAATGTCACAACCACATAAAAAAACCAAAATATCACAAATAGCAAAACCACCATGCTAATGCCTTCCAACACAACAAGAAGGATTTGAATTTCATAGACAAAACATTGCGACAAAAATTAGTGGGGAATACCTCTATCTTCAACAATTCCTTCTTTATTACTGTGCGGAGCTGCTCAATTTCCTAAATCAACGAAACAATGGATCAAAAAAATTTCCTACCAAGTCGAAAGAGGAAAAATGGGTTAAGAAATATCGAAGCATAGGCATGATAATATAAAGATAATTCAAAGAGCTTCAGTTTTATTTGAATTTCAGATTAACTAATCTGAAATATTAAAAATGTAGCAAAAATTCCAAATAATTCCTATATCAACTAATTAAAAATGTAGAGAAATGCAATTTTAAGAGAGAAAAAAACTCTTAACACATAAGGAACAATTATGGCAGTCTTACGCGGGCAAAAATGCATAATGAAGATCTGAATTGCCTTTTGAAAGAAAATTGATGGATGCCACAAGTCAACAAGAAAGTAAAACTTGAAAAGCTACTATACCCGAGGTAACTTTAACACAAGGGCATAAGCACCCCACCTACATATTTGGAAGAAACAGTATGAAAAAAATTACCTTATAAGGCCAACCATCAACGACAAAGACATCCAAGGAGTACCCGTCTGTTGTAGAAAAAGCATGGGCTTCCTGGATGTTCAGTCCAACCTCAGCTAGCAAGGTTGTCAACTGCATATTTTATGTGGTATAAACATCAAAATATAGCCAAAACTCAAAAGGGGTCTTCTTTTGCAAGAATGTACTTCATTTCTTTCGTGCATAAGTTTCGAATTTAAAATATTTGTGATGGTCCAAATTTACTACTTCAAGATTTTAAGAGCATGCATTTCTCTCCAACAATGGTAAAGCTACAAGCTTCTATGAGAATATAAACCAGCGACTATATACGACAGTTCTAGAGTTGAATGTAATCTCATTTCTTTCAAGCAATAAAGTCAAACACCATTAAACATAAAATTATAGAGTATTCAACTATCCTCATTTGGGAATAACAATTTATCATAACCAATACAGAATGCATGCCCTCTTGAGTCTTGTTCCTAATAGTGAGAATGTGAACCTACCAATTAAAAAATTCTAATAATGATAACGGTAATCAAGATGATGATGAAAGTGATGATCAAGAGCGACTGGATTATTTTCCCATGGAACATAACTGGGTGGAAAGACTTGGTCTAAGCCACATCTTCTTCCCCATTTCCTGACTATAAATGATTACGGTGATCAATATTTGTAAAAGCATCTGGGATCAATATGGGCTTTTGACTTAATTTCTACAGAATCAAATAAGGATTTAATAACTATATTAACATAAGCAAACACATTACCTACCTGACTGAGGACCTTTGGCTTGTCATCTGTTGAAAACGTGATTTCATGCATGGGTCTGTATAATTGTCAATCACAAAAGCACATAAGGTACATAATGCAAAACAGTAACATCACGAATCACTAAAAATAGAAAGGATATACATTTGCAGATAGCTTTGTAGTAATGAATTAAAAAATCTACCACTGATATACTAGTGTATACGTTCACAATTAATCGGATTTGCAATTAAATTATCAGTCGCTTCCTAATCATGTATTCCATTATTCAGATTACATATGTTTTGTGCTTTCAATGATTTTGAATGATGAAAAGGTTCATGTTTCCTTGTCCCCTTGGCCATGAGAAAGGTTATTCTCCTTTTTAGCGTACTATTGCATGAGATTTTTACTTCTTCACGACTACAAAGACATGCAAAATACTTTGGAAAAGGGACATTTTCCCTTTGGAAAAAAAAAAAGATAATCCTAGAGTTGCATTATTATCATAGACTGAAGGTTGCATTGAGATTATTGTACTTGAGCAATTGAATGATTGATGACTGGGAGATAAGATCTCATTCTTTGAAAATTAGTGCCTATCTTATGAACAAATGAGTGAGGATATAATGCTAGGAACCACACTCCCCGTAAACGACTCTATAAAATAAAGTTTGTAATTCCTTCCTAAGAATAACACTAATAGGCAAAAGCAGATAATGAAAAACATGCAAGGAAATGTAAATGCAACCTCTTTTTTGTTCCACAAAAATTCACGTTCACATATGCTTTGAACTTCTATAGAGCCATTAAAGATGTTCTAGGCATAAGCTGACCATGATAAATGTTCTATCAACAAGGACTACTGACAGAAAAGTAAGACGTTAATTGAATCTTCGCATTATGTACCGGGAATATTGAAGACCGCGAACAGTACTGTCCCCATCTTCTAGTGCAAGTGCTATGAGATTTGGAGATGAACCAAAAGCAGGTGGTGGATGAATGCTAACATATTGAAAACGTATAGATCTTAGCATAATCTATAAGAGTTAACGAGTAGAACAATGGATTGAATAACAAAACCAATTCCATTCATAAACAACTCACACAAGCTACAGAACCTACGTGCAGTAAAAACAAAGCAAACTTGTAATCTATTTACTTAGAAATTAGACCTTTGGGGACCTCGATTCCGCAGAGAACTTGGACGAGTAGAATCATCAGTATTTCCGTCAGCGGTTATGGGTGGAACCTGCATGAGAGAGCATTTGCCAAAATGAATTGCATAAATCAATTTAGATGGACTACGCCAATTTTGATAAGTGCATCGTGATGGGAGGTGAGTTATTTCACACAAATAACGAAAAAATGATTTCCATAATATTCAAAACAATAAACATTACACATAACTCACAACCTCCCCCTCTTTCCCAGGTCACTTTGGTCTCTCACTCCCACACCCAACACTACACCACACACATATAGCAAATACATTATATAATATATACATCATAAACTCCAGACTCCCAACCAATCTCTTCCAGTTGCAAAACCCCCCGACCACTTCTCTTAATTCTGTCTTCCCCACTCACTCAATTTGCACCCTAACCTTACCTCACACGACCCCACAAATTAAGCTTACAATTACAACACAACACTCAGACGGGAATTTAGCAACAAAGGAGGTCCCATGCCGTGAAGGCAAATGAAGAAATTGGAGGGAACAAACTGAAAAACATAAGAAAATCGCTTGTGTTATACATTATTCATCAGTCATCTTGAAGGATCAGCAAAACAAAATTATACCAAAGGCCAAGCAAATCAGTCATGAATCTGCGTCGTAGAGTATAGGGGAAAACTCAAACGGCACATGGAGTCTGGCACTATACCATTGAATGAAATAGATGTCTTTGATTGGATCTTGATTATGAGACTATTATGTAATGACTTCCACATGTGAGAACTTGTACATCTATCTTTTAGTTACAGTTACTCGAATAAAGCCCATAGATTTGAGTTTTTCTGAATGGCTATCCTAACAAAAATGTTTGGAGCCGCTACTGCCGAGGACTAGTCTCAATGGAATTGAGATCTTCATTGTCAATGAAGCAATTCAATCATGCTGCCAAAGCAAATAGACTTACCTGCACTAGCCGAATTTCAAACGCAGGTCTATTAAGAGGATCATGAGCCAGTTGCAATAGACGCTTATGCATCAGAACATCTTCCGCCCTCTCCACATTCACATCAAGTGCATAACTGCAATGCACAAGATCAAAATCCACGTCAAAATGTCAAATACTTTCACCAATATCGTTATACTGAATAATTAACTCATTCCAGCAGCCACAATATTCAGTGTCCATGATACAGTAGTAAAATGTGTGTTGCAATGGGAGCTTATATATGTAAAAGCTACTAATTGAAATCAAAAGTCAAAAGCAGCAAATTGGAGCTTCTCAAAAATCAACTTTTATAAATCCTTGGTTGATAAGCCGTGACAAAGCTCAGCTTCCTAGAAAAAAAAAATGCCTTGAGATGCAACCATTGATACATGAAATGAAAGAACTAGCGCTAAAAAAAGAACCAAGCTACTCGAGTTCGAGCTCATGTTCGCTCGTTAAAAGCCCGTTCAAGATTACTTTATTGAATAAACAACCAAGCTTCAACATTTTCCGAAATTCGCTAACCTTTCAAGCCAAACTTGAGCAAATTACTACTCGACCCATTCAACTTATGATTTTCAAAAAGATCCAAGCTACTCGCGATCTGCTTAATTAAAGATCATTTGAGATCGGATAACCTAACAAACAAAAATTCACAGTTGAACATAATTTTGAAGCTCGTTAAATCTTCCTAACCAAACTTAAGCAAGTTACTACTCGACTCATTCAACTTATTGAAAAATCGACTCATGCAACTTATGATTTTCAAAAAAATCCAGGCTACTCGCGATCTGCTTAACTAAAGATCGTTTGATATCGGATAGCCTCATAAACAAGAATTCAGCGTGAAGCTCGTTAAATTTGAGAAAACATCAACTGTTCGGCTCGCTCGGAAATACACCGATAAATAGAACCAGCCGATACGCATGCGATCTCCTGTCTCACTGTATATCTAGGTGTAATGGCATCGGAAGGCTAAAATCCTTTACCTATCAACCGATAGGCTACATACCGGCCGATATTTATTTAAAACATTGATACACACATCTATCTTACAAAAGTATGCGTAAAAGTAAACATATGTATGTATCGCGAGGGTACCGAGTGGGGAGACGATTGAAGTGAGCCCAAAGTTGATCGTCGAAGCCAGGCTGTTCAACCTCCTCGACATTCGGCGATTCTTTCAGCCTGCGGAGTACCTCGTTGTAAACCTCGCGCTTCGTCATCTGCTGCCGGGAGTTCGCCGCCGGCGACGGTTCCGCCACTGCCATTGGTTGGATATATGTGTATATGTGCGGATAATATATATGTAGAGATGTACAGTTGTGAATGTGGACGACAGTCTAGTATATAAGGAGCGGGCTGTACGAATAGTGCTGCTTTGAGGCGGGTTTCGTTCATCAACCTTTCTCCTCCCTCCTGGCCTCCTCTCTCTCTCTCTCTCTCTCTCTCTCTACATTTTTTCATTAAGGGGAGGTTTTTCTAACCCCATGCCGACGTGGGCTGTGCTTATCTCTGAGTCATAAATTTTGCAATCTTTTTGGATAATTCAAGTTTTCGGATCAATTTATGCGCAAATCAATTAATTTTGAATAGCCACTGCACGATGTTTTTAGAGGGGCAACTCCTGACAGCTTAACAGATCTGTAGTTCTTGGGAGTTAATTGATCTGGGTATTTGATGTCTTTTATCCTTAATTTTGTACTTTTTCTCATCTAAAACTCCTAATTAGATGTTAGGAGTTTAAAAGTATCAGTGTTGCGTCACGTCATGCCTGGATTTGGATGAAAGATATCGATTGCCTTGTGATTTATTCGGTTTTATTTGTTAGACGATTAGTTTGACGTTGTCCACGTTCTAATCTCCGTTTTGTAAGTAGTGCCGCTCGACGTTTATCAATACAATCTTCTCATTTTTGTCTAAAAAAAAGAAGAAGGTTAATCCACCGATTGCTTGTGGGGTTCTGTACCAAAAGAGTTGATCGCACCTAAGAAATTTCGAACAAAAACCTTATAAAGGAGCAAATCTCTAAATCATTAGGCGAACGCCTGAGACATTTAACTATCGATTCATTGTAAATTTTATTTTTCCTGCACTTTGAACATTTTAAGTAATTAAGAATTATTTACCAATTACATTTAAAGAACAAAATATAGTAGAAGATTACTTTTCTTATATTTTATAGTAATTGCATGTAAGAAAATTTGTATGCAAAGATTTGTGTACATAGATACGGACATAAATTGTTGTGAATAAGCGAATCTCACAAAATCAAACCAAACCAAACCGAGCCTTACGTCCCAATCACTTGGGGTCGACTACATGAATCTATTTCCTCCGTTGAACATAGGGTCCATTTGCATCAAACGGTTGTAATTAATTGTGTGTCAGATTTTGTATCCTTAATTAATTATCAATGATTTATTTCCCTAATTAACTTGATTTCCACTTTGTTAAGTTTTTAAAGTCCTATTGACCGTGAATCCGCCACCGTCTTCTCCTCTGCCTAGTCATTGCGGGGCCCACGATCTCGATAAGGTTGTGCTAAAATACAACTATGCCCCTCCTGGAACAACGAGGGCTTCTCTTTTGATTAGGGCTGTAAATGAACTGAGCCGCTCGTGAACTGTTCGAGGCTCGACTCGGTAAAGGCTCGTTCGAGTTCGATTCGTCTACTAAATGAACCGAACCTGAACCTCAATTTTAGGCTCGTTTCATAAATGAGCCGAACATGAACGCAGCAGTATTCGGCTCGATTAGGCTCGCGAAGCTGAAGTATATGTGTATCATGGGGATTTTATATAGTTATATAGTAAAAATTTTAAAATTTGTACAAGTCTAAACGTTTACAATTACTAAAAATTTACTTATGTATATGTTTTTATCTTTTTATATGTATATGAACATATTTATGTACATAATGAAAATTTTATTTGCAGTTTTAGACCTGTATAAGAACATAAAAATATGATATTATTGAATCGTTAAGGCTCGTAAACAAGCTCGAGTTCGACCCAAACTTGGGCAAGCTCGGTTCGAGTTCGGCTCGTCATAATTTTCATTGAGTTCGGCTCGAGCTCGAGTTCGCTAAAAAACTTAACGAACGAATCTGAGTATTCTAATATTCGGCTCGGTTCGGCTCGTTTACAGCCTTACTTTTGATGGATCCTCTTGTAAACTTGTATGATTGACAAGTCATCTTGAATTTCCTTTACTTTTTCCGCAAGTCTTCTCATTTGGGATCTCACCTCCTGAGAAAATCTTATTTCTGGACTCAATCATGACCATTCAAAAATGTTTTGGACGGTCGAGATATTAATGAAACTTTTCTGGAGAAGTGTGAACTTTTTTCCTAAAAATTTCATTAAAATCCAGACCGTCCAAAACACTTTTGAACGATTGTGATTGGTCCGTACGTAAATAAGTATTTCCCCTCATGTCATACCTAAAAATAAGGGTAAAATGGATAGAAAATGAAGTGGATAAATGCGAATTTCTTTCTCCAAAAGAAAAACTATTCGGATAACAGAAAAAAAAATTTTAATTATGAGTAGTCATTTTAGAAAAAATCATTCTTTTAAAAGTCATACTCCCTCTGTCCTAGGGTTGGCAATGGGGGGTAGGGGGTGGATACCACTATCCCCGTCCCTGATCCCCGAATCCAAATCCATCCCCATCCCCTCCCCGATCCCCACCGGGGAATTATTTTTACCCTCCATCCCCTCCCCAAACGGGGAACGGGAATCCCCGTGGGGAATCGGGGATCCAACTGGAACCACAGGAAAAACCGGTATTCTTAATCCGGTATCCCTCCTGCAGCAAGACGCTAAGAACAAACAACACACGCAGAGCTCTTTAAAGCTTCGTTTCTTAGTCTCTCAATACGACGCTATTTCATGAGTTTCCGACGTGAACAATATTTATCTGACTAGAACTATCGATTTGAGCTCTTCTTTCTACTAATCTTCTATCCGTGGTAAGTGAATTCAATTACTTCTATCTTAATTGACAGTGAGATTTAGTTTCTTTTTTCTTCCTCACTTATGTATATATAGTACTCCTATATAATTTTCATTTATGTATATAACTTATTTATTTTATATATATACACAAACGGGGCCGGGATGGGGCGGGAACAGACTCATACCCATCCCCCTATCCGTTCCCCAATTTTTAAAAAAAATTATCCCCATCCCCTACCCGATCCCCGAAAAATCCCCGAATCCTCAACCCATTTGGGGCGGGGAATGAGGCGGGGCGGGGTGGGGCGGCCGGGATTGCCATCCCTACTCTGTCCCATTTTTATTATTCATTTTTGAATTGCGTGCCATTTTTTAATTATTTATATCTTTCAATCTTTAATGTTTGTCATAATTTTGAAAACTTTGTACTATAAAACTAATCGAAATCTATCAAACAAGATCCATATTATATATTTTTCAAAATTCACACTAAAATATATAGACAAAAAACAAAAAAAAAAAACAAACAGAATAACAAATCATGAAAATGGGACGAAAAAAGCAGTAGAACTATTGAAGTACATTCTCCGAAACATCCAAAGTACAAAAGTGGTACTCCCTGGAAGTGCTACAAAAGTTGTACTACATTATATATCCGCAGGGGCGGGTTGAGTGTGCAAGCGGGGTTCGGGTTCCGGCAAACTTTTCAATTATTACAATATTTTTTCAATTTTGTAGGTTTTGTTTGTAAAAATTATTAAGAAATATCCTTTCAAAATTGTATTGTTATATGAGGATGCTATTTTGTTGTTAATTTATGAATATATGTGATTCGGTTCCCCGCATCAAGAATCCTGCATCCGCCACCATACATTCGAGAATTTAAATCCAACATCAAATATTTTAAGGCCCTGTTCCAAAAATTCTTTTAAAAAATAAACAGCTTATTTCACATTTTCAAACTTAAAAGATCTCGATGAGATCTATCAAATAAGATCTATATTGCTAGAAAAATTATTTGCATAAAACACATGATTCTTGAGCTTGAAATTATATTTTTTAAAAATAAGTACTTATTACCGTTTCTGGAACGGGACCTAACTCCATTTGATAGATATACTACATTTGAAAGCGATGCTCATGTCCCATAAACCAACATGCACTAAAAAAAAGTGGTTGCTTTATTTTTATTTTTATTTTGCCAAAATGGTAGGAGATTTTATTCATATGAAATAAGCATAAATCAAAGAGGGTTATCAATCCCAAACCAGAGACAATAACTATGAGGCCTAAATTTACAAGCTTTTCACTCCAGAGTCCCACAACGCACTATGGCGATTCGACTCCTTTGATCATCAGCCAGTATTCTGACAACCGAATTCCAAAACCAACGAACGAAATTCCAACAAAAACCGACAAGAAACCGGCAAAAAGTGATTACTTAGACGAGGTGATCAGGTGAAGATATGATCTTTTAGTGGCTTGGCCGTGACTTTTTCATGTGCATGGTGACGAGTACCCAAAAAAAAAGTTCATGAGAAAAATGTGAGTGACAGATGTGAGAGAGTGACTTGTTTGGTTATGTTTATGAGGCGGTGAAACATAAAAACAGACTAGTCTTTCACGGAAGGCGAGGAAAGCTTGCGTCTTGAGCCACGATTTTTTTTTTCCGAGCATAGGAGCCTACAAATTTTTATGCGTGTTATACTGGGCAAAAATAACAAGTTCATTATGCTAGCGTAATTACTACTTTTATCGCTGAAAATGCAAAAAGAGTGATACTTTTATGCTCTCGTACATGGTTTTTGGTTTACATTATCTTGCGCTTGAAAGTTTCTTTTTTCTCTCTTTTGCTTGTTTGTTTTTTTTTTGAAAAGCTCTTTTGCTTGTTAAGAAAGGGCATGTTTGGACTATATTGAGTGACATGCAATGGTCAAAAATGAAGGAGTTGCAACATGATAAATTTGATGATGATGATATACTATCTTTCATTTTCTTCTTCTTGTCAATCCTTTCAGAAATTTAATCTATATATATGGGCGGTTAAAATGACACCTAAAATAACACCTTTTGTTTTTAGAATCCCAGCAAATGATCGGAGCCGTTCATTTTGTTTAAAACATGTTGTTAAAAATCTCCCAAAAAAACATGTTTTTACGAGGTAGTCGTTACAATGGTGATCCTCAAAGAACAACATTGTGACGTTACAGCGGTGATCTTCAAATGACAACATTGTAACAGTACCTGATATGATTAGTTAGTCACTGAAATGTTTTTAATCTGGGGGCCATTAGAGATTTCACCAGTCATTACTTCTTCACAATTTGGGAATTAATTAATTGAGATGCATGCGCTTAAGTTGATGTGCACCCGATTATCGAAAAAATCATTTATTCAATCAACGGTTTATGTTAAGAAAATGTAGTCCTATATTGTTTGGAAATAAAATAGGTGATCACTTAATATTATTTGGGTCCTCTCCACTCATCGCCAAACTATCCACTTATCGCCAATTGATCTTGAGTTGGATGCGTTAACAATTTTGTCTTGAAAATTGGCTACATTAGTAGAACAACTACGTCTAGTTTTAAAAATTAAAAAAAAAACAAAAAAAAAATCGAGGAAGAAGTAGAACAACTACCTGGATCGAGAGTCAAGAACAAAGGGTAGCCCAAAGTGGTAAGGTACTTCATTCACCAAGACCAAGTTTTGGGTTCGAGACTCGAGTCTCACCGTAGGACTTTATTCTCTACCCCTTAAAAATTAGGATATATAGAGTAGGTTTCTTACATAAACACACATACACAACAAACTACGAGAATGGCTTTTAGCCCATCTAATTATACCTAGCCTCCTACTTTGCAAATGGGAGATTTGGGATTTGAATCTGTAGAAAGACATTAAACCCCTTTTGATTGTTAACACATTAATTCTCCGCTAACCATATATAAAGTATTGGGGAAAAAGAATCTTGGGAATTACCGAAAGAAAATGGCTTAATTAGGAGATTTGGATATCCAAATATGCGACGAGGAGAAACGGGTTCGCATTTACACGTGGCCACCAAGCTTTTTAAAAAACTGGCTTTGACTTTGATCAGATCAACTGCCAAAAAAATAATCACACACATAAATAATAGGGACGAGGTTGACTTTTTCACAGAGGCTCTATAAAAGTAGTTTCCGCGCTATCCCATTTCACAGTTCGTCTCTGTAATCGACGGTTCAGATTTTAAATAAACTATTCACGTGAATAGTTTAACTATTTAAAGTATTCGCACGAATAGTTTATTTAAAATCTGTACTGCCCAAAATACTTTTGGATGGACGAAATTGTACACTTCTGTAAAAACTTTCTTTACGGAGCCTCCGAAAGAAGTTTTTTCTCAATAGGGACTCTCACATGTACTCCCCCAGTCCCAAGTTGCAGGACTTCTGGGAAAAGTCGTGCAATTTTGATATTAAAAATAAAAATAATTTCGTTTATAATATTTAAAACTTTTTTATGCCGAATAGAAGAAATTATGTACAACTTTAATTTGGTGCAAGGAAATTCAAAGAAATATGAACGGAAGCGCTTTATTGTTTATTTAAAAATTGCAAGACCTTTGTAGGGGTAGAGCAATTTGGGATGGATGAAAGAAAGCATATTCTTGCAGGGGAAGAGGAATTTGGGATGGATGAAAGAAAGCATATTCTTGCAAGGGAAGAAATATTAGTAAATCTATCTTCTGAATGCCTCTGCAATTTTCTTATCCAGTAATCTATGGAAAATAATACTACTAAGGTACATTTCATTCAAGCAATTTTTTTATCTGTCTTTTCATCCGACATTTAACAGTACAAGTTAAATACAAAAGTTAGATTAAAGGGTGTTTTGAATAAATAATTCAATCAAGGAAGCAGTAGTACAGATGCGGATCATGATAGAATAAACCAGCATTTGTTCGAGATTATCGAAACTGTTCATCTCTTATAATAGTCGATCGGTCATTTTAACGTGTGTATTTAGAAACCAAAGGAAGTTTAATGCATGGTATCAAAGTATCAAACTTAGCGTGATCCATCAACATACATTCGTAATTGTCATCTAGACTCGAATGCATGTTTCACTAGATAACGCATTATTGATTGAATATATAATAGTGATTATTTAGTGTTTCCAGATCCCTTTTTCACCACACATTTTGGTTCAGCTAAACATAAAATTAAATAGGCAAGACACAAAACAAAGTGTATGGGTGGGGCCCTTTTGTCCCTTAGAACCATAAAACCAAATGAAAAAAATTAACTGTTCCAAATCCGTTTGAATTGGTATAAAGATTTTATTTGTCTGATCATTTTATTCTAAAGGATCATAATTAATTTTTAACTATGGGACTCTTGTTGAAGAGCCCCAAGAGAACCATAAAACCAAATGTTTAACCACCCAAAAAACTGATCCAAAACAACGTCGTATATAATTCGGTGGGAGTTCACCACCTTGGGAGTCGGTAGGCGTAGCGTTATTGTTTTCCAAGATATGTATGTGAAAATAGAGGAGGAAAATAATTCATGATTGTCAACGCACTAGTATTTAAATAGAGGAAGATGTTTCAATCAATTAGCTTGAGGCAAACCTGCACGCCCCTCTTAGTTATCGACCTCCAAGCTTGAGTATATTCTAAGCTCGAGTACTTCGGTCTTGACTCATTCATAATATGTTTTGAACAAGCTAATCTCGAATAATATTTCAAGTGAATTAGTATGTCACGATTTTAGACCTCACTTTTTATGCGGACTTTCAAACGAATAATTCTGTTACGCTAATGGAAATAGGTATTTGAAAATAAGTACTTATTTTTTGAATTCAAGATGATGTATTATAAAAGAATGATATGTCTCGTAAAATAGAAAATAAGAACTTTAACGGAACGGATCCGGGTGTTAGTGTCCTGACTCAAACCAGTAGTACTATACTGTGAGTGAACAATTAATGCTGATGAAACCGAGTAGATTTAGGATATGCCCCGCTGGATTTAAACTTGAACGAATATACTTTTGTTCACCCAAAAAAGAAAAAAAAAAGACCTCGAAAGCATATACTTTTGTTCACCCAAAAAAGGAAAAAAGGACCTCGAAAGGGCACATTCTTAATCACTAACAAAAGGCTCTTCCAATCGGTAGGAATGGTTAATGGGCTCTAATCCAATTGGCATTTCTTGATCTTCATGTGGAAGGTTAGGGTTTGATCTCCATCGTGGGTGTTTGGAATTCAAAGCTATAAATAACCTCTAAAACACATTGTGAACTAACGTACTAACTCCCCGCTAATATATAGGAGTACAATATTTGCAACAACAACAAAAAAAAAAAAAAAAAAAATCATAAGGAAGGAAAGAGAAAGGACAGCACGTGGAAGGTTGGGATTAATTAAGACCCACAAAAAAAAAATTAAAAAACAATAAGGTTTGGACTAATCCAAACGTGGAGATAATTAAAGCAGCCTTTGGGAGTCACCAAAGGTCATGTTTTTCATAGGAATTAAAAAATGAAAGACGGGATTTTTTATTTTTTATTTTTAACCAGACGATAGGATGGGATGTAGACAGAAGATTGAACACCATGTTTTCAAGCCATGCGGCTAACGGTTGGCGCGCGTAGAATAGGCATATTATTGCAGGTTATATGGAGCAAGTATTTAGAAGATTTATTTAACCTTAACCCAAGACCTAGGAGCTGGTATTAGCTGTTTACCTGCCACAAGTGACTTTGTTTATTGTTCATGAACAATGTAACTTAGCTAGCTCGAAGATATTCAACTAAACTAGCTCGAGCCAAACTTGTAGGTCCCCCTTTGTTATCGACCTCCAAGCTTGTGTATGCACTCCAAGCTCGTTCGAGTACTTTCGAGCTAGCTTGACTCATTCATAATTTATTTTGGATAAGGTAAGCTTGAATAATCCAAACGAGGTACGTAGTATGTCACGAGTTCGGGCCATAGCCACATAATCTTTCAAAATATCCTACACTCTCGCTCTAGATCCTCAAATTGCGTTCACGTTGTCAATTCTTGCTATGAAAATTTTGGTAGGTTGACATGTGTTTCGAAGACGCACCCGCTCAAGCACGTGAATTATGTGACTTGGGCCCCGTTTCCACTAACAAAAAAAACACTAAAAACTCAACGCATTTTACCGTCTCGTGTTTACTAACAAAAAAGTTTCAGCATTTTACCATCTCGTTTTTACTAACATAAAAGTTTTAGTATTTTACTACAGTAACTCCACATTCTTTATCCACAAACCTATCAACAACTTATTCACTACCGGAAACAACTTGACATACAACTTATTCACTACCGAAAATACCTAATAACTTCTCAACCACAAATAAAAATTTACAAATTTTTCACTACCGAAAACACCCCTTAAGTCTAGCCCCCAGTTTTATGCCAACTTTCAAATGCTGATGGAAGGAACCGACTAGATTTAGGATATGCCCTGCCGGATTTGAACTTGAAAGCATATTCCTCTATTCTCCGGACAAAAAATGACAAAAAGGTCCTTGGAAGGCATATGCCCCTTGTTCTTAACTTTATGAGCCCATGGAAATGTATGTGAACATAAAGCGTCCTGCATCCACATTCTTAATCTCTATGTACTATTAATGCGTCCACATTCTTAATCACGACTGCTAATTAAAAAAGGGACCAGGGGAAACTACTGTGCAGCTTCGTGCTGCGCACTCGCTGGCGAGCCTTGCCGGCATTGGTCCGGCGATCAGAGACGTTCACCGCGTAGAGCTCGTCGAGTTCTACGTGTGTGCCAAAAATCAGCTTGATCAAATATTGTTAAGTGTCTCATCGGAATACATATAACTTGAAGAAAAAAAATCCTAATGGATACAAAACACTGGATCAAAACCACTGAATCTATTTTTTTCAAGTTATATGTGTTCGGATGAGGCACTTATCGATATTTGATTGAGCGGATTCTTGGCACACACGAAGAACTCGACGAGCTCTACGCAGTGAACGTCTCCGATCGCCGGACCGATGCCGGCAAGGCCTTGCCGGCGGGTGCGCAGCACACTGTGCAGCACGAAGCTGCACAGCAGCTTCCCCGAGTCGTTAAAAAAGGCTCTTCCAATCGAACTGAGTCTGCTCCAGTCTCGCTCCAATGATCAAAATCTTTTACTTCGTAAAGCTCGTCGAGTAAAACAACTATGCGAAAACCCAGCGCGATCAGATATCATTAAGTACCTGATCGAAACACATATAACTTGGCAATAATGGGTTCCCGTGGATTTGATATAGTGTTTCGGATCCATTTTTTTCAAGATAAAAATATTTTGATTAAGCACTTAATTAATAATATCCGATTGAAACAAAATTATGCATCGTTGTTCTAATCGACAAGCTCTGCAAGTGAATGTTTTCAATCATCTAAAAGAGCTGGGAACATACCCCGCTCACCCGGGACAGCACGATGCTGGACAACACCAACCCCCAGTTGCTTCCGATCAAAAGAAAGGAAAGCACATGGAAGCTAGGGTTTGGGACTAATCCAAACGTAGAGATAAATTAAGCGGCCTTTCGTAGTCACCAAAGGTCATGTTTTCATAAGAAATTAATTAGATGAAAGCATAAATTTTTATTTTTATTTTTTGCCAAACAGCACGTTTTCCGGTGATGTGGCTAACACGGTGTTTCGCGTTAGAATACGCATTGCCATGGAATATACCCCATTTTCCCTACCAAGTGCATGCACGTACTTTTCTTTTTTTTTCTTTTTTTAAAGAAGTGCATAGGTTATATCTATTAATATTTAACCTTACCCAAAACCAAGGAGATCATAGTAGCTATTGAGTTTATTAGTATTTTTTTCCCTCAGCAAGTGACTATGTTTTATTGGTCTTCAACTTAATACTAAATTCTCTCTTCTTTTTTTACTACATGATGAAAATGTCAAACTATATGAAGTAGAGTTCACAAAATCAAAACTTTCCCTCGAGTGGTTTGCGTGGTCATGAGGTCAAAAACTTGAGTAGTGCCTTTGGTAGGGTGATAAAAAACTTTGTGATTTCTTTTTCATGGGGCGGTCGTTGGTCTGAAGTTCTTGTGGTCATACAAGCCCAGTCCTAGGGCACAGCCCAAGAGGTCATTGCCTGGGGCCCCAAAATCCAACCAAAAAAAGGAGCTCGATCCTATTTTCGTGAAAGTGTATATATATTATGTATTCAAATTCACAAGCCATATAATTGCGTGGTTCAACGGTAGGTGCCTTATTTTGCAACGTTTGGTTCAAGTTTGAATCCTACATACTCCAATCTATTGGCATATCATTTTTGTTAAACATTTGAGCTTGCAACAACTTGAACTCACAACCTACGGGGTGAGCTTGCCACAACTTGAACTCACGGCCTAAGGATGAGAATGATGCATTCTAATCGTGGGTATTGTTAAAGATATATTTCAAATAAATCATATGTCCACATTCCAAATTTTGTTTTCTCATGCTTTTGCAGCTTTAATATTCTAAAATTGTTCTTTTATACACGTAATTTACTTAAATATTTATGTTCTACCTTTTAAACTATTCTTTATCATGTGATCTAATATTTCTATTAAACTTTAAAATAAATAGGCCAAATATTGCTAGTTGGCCTAGGCCCCAAATCTCTTAGAATAGAGTAGATTATGTTAACGTGTGAGACCCCAACTCTTAGTCCCACATCGGTGGGTTAAGGGAATTTGTTGTGGTATATAAGTGATCGCGAACAGCTACTGTATAACTTGAGGTTAGACTTTTGAGTCACGTGGTTAGGCTAATACAACAACAACAACATGCGTGGAGGGTCCACACACATTGTCAGTGTATGTGCATGCAAGTAGTTATGTAAATGTGTCAATGTTGAAGTGATTTCCACAGGATGGCTCCAACATCTATCACCGGAGATTGTAGTAATTTTCGAAATTGGGATGGCAACAACATGTACTTGATAGCCGATAGAAAAAAGAAAAAAAAAAAAAAAAAAACAACGTGTGTACGTGATGCATAATGGACGGCCGGATCGACTACTTGACAGGATTGTCGAGCCGTCTATATGTTGAGATCAACAGCCAAATCAGCCATTTGACACCACTTAACAGGGATATTGCCGCTCGGCAGCATCCCCTCTGATGCACTATACGGCCTGTTGCCATCATATAGTCGGTCAAAGGTTGTTTTTTTGCTATTGAAAATCGTCTAAATTGGTACAGCAACTACATGGAGGCCCACTAATATCGGGGATCACCAAAAATCATGACTTGATTAATAATCTTTTGATCAATATCAATCTCAAGAGATTTGGCCAAGTAAAGATGAGAAAATAATAAGTGATCGTCCTTCATGAGATCGCATGTTCTAATCCGATGGAGGCCAAGCATCGCAAATCTTGGGGTCATTGAAGGGTTTATCTGATCGTTAAATTCAAGGTTCCGGAAGTAGTCAAGGTTTACGCAAATTGACCCGAACATCCGACTAAAAAAAATACTCCAGTATTTTGATTTTCAAATATGTGATGAGGAGAAACGAGTTCGCATGCACAAGACAGGCGGACAACAGGTGTTTGACCAAACTAAATAAATACTCCCACTATTAATGGATTCGCATAACGTTGGAATAAACTTGTGTTTAGTTCTAGATTAATTTTAAATAATATCTACTACGATAAAAATAATATCACACTTAATTAAATAGTAGGGAATCTCACATGTATCTTCTTTCAAGAGAAAAGATATCTTTCTTCTGAATTCCTA
The DNA here is from genome assembly GCF_030253575.1 of Rhododendron vialii. NCBI lineage: Eukaryota > Viridiplantae > Streptophyta > Magnoliopsida > Ericales > Ericaceae > Rhododendron > Rhododendron vialii. The sequence continues at coordinate 6,350,696 of NC_080561.1, read as the reverse complement.
TGCAATTTTCTTATCCACTGGTTATAAAATAATAAATTTTCCTAATTGCATTAAAGATCCCGCATTTCATTCAGGCCTCATTCCGCTAAGGAATAAGTACTTAATTTTTGAATTAAATGCGATGTGTTGTGAGAGAATGACCTCTCTCGTAAAGTAAAAAATAAGTACTTTAAAAATAAGAATCTTAGCGGAACGGGACCAATATTGTAGATTTTGAACCAAAAAAAAATCATGATAGTATAAGCTAAACACAACATTTTTGTAATTCAACTATGGAAGTAAAGATGCGGACCATAACAGAATAAACCAGTATTTATTTAATATTATCTAGCAAAGCCCAAAATTTAGGGTAAGGACCCTATAGAACAAAAGTGTATGAACCCTAAAATTAAGTTTATGTGGTGGTGCCCTAACCACTTATAATTACTCCTTATGAACAATCCAATCAAAAGGGTGGGTAAGCAAGAAAAAAGAACTGTCTAGAAATTTACACAGAGGCCTGCTCTGCCCCAAGCCAAGGCAGAGTAGGGTGCTGTGCCTCCATTACCTGTACCTGTCTCGTCCCAAACTCGAAAATATGATCCTAAGTTTTCAATTTGTAGACCTTAGTGCATACAAAAGTAAGTCAGTCGAATGTCGGCAAAACAGTAAGCGAATCACGTTTTTCTTCATTAAATTAACAGCAAATACAATTTAAAAAATACATAGCAAGAATATTTGATTTGATTCAGTGATCTAACGACGCCCGATTGACTTGATTTTTCATCGAATTGTTGCCCGCGTCTAACTCTTAACTCTAAATAGTAAACGGTTCAGATTATGTTTTTGGGATTGGGTATGGTGTTGTGCACACCGTATTGTGTATATCCGGACAGTCCGTCTCGACAATCAATGGTTTGGATTGCTCGATATTGGGCGTAATCTCAACCGTTCAACGGTTTTAACAATCTTGATCATTGATTACCGAATATGGATGATTAGAATGTGCACAACACGATGTGCACTTCTTTTGGAGGGTACGTGCACAGCACGGGGCGGGCGTGGAGCAGCGTGTGGAAGGATGGGGCTAATCCAACGCGGAGAAAAGCGGCAGGATAGGCATTGCGCGCAATAGAATATAATAGCCCCTTTCCCATGAATCCCATCACATGTGCACATGTTTTTCAAAATTTTTTTTTCACAAGAGGTGCCCGGTTATATCTGCTTATATTAGGACCTTATCCAAAACCAAGGAGGCAGGGACAGATTCAGGAATGTATCTTAGTGGGGGCATCTGTTAATTATAATGACGAAAGTTTATTTTTTTAGTCAATCATAATATGATCGTTCAAAATTATAGCATGCAATACTAATTACAAAAGTTTATAAAGTGTACTTTAAGTTAAATTAGGTAAAAATGAGCACAAAATCTTAGACAAAATTTTGAAAGTATGTTTTAAATAAACATTAACAAATTTTAGAATGATCGAGTTAGTTTTGTTAATGTCTTTATTTTAAAATATTTCTCCGAGACGATTAAAAACAAAGAGAATCAAGAAAGAATAGCTCCAAATAGACAAACAACTCGTAAAGTAACAAGTATAAATGCTAAGGCATAAAACTAATTCTATATGTACATTTTCGGGATATATACAAGTGTGTATGTTTATAAATTAGCATACTTTCATAAGTATGCTAATTTATACATAAATATTCTTAAAAAAATATTTTTATTTCGAAGGGGGGCACGCGTTCGAGTGGGCACGCGTGCCCCATGTCCGTCCGTCTCTGCAAGGAGGTAATGGTTGTACAAGCAGGGCCGGCCCAAGGTATTAAGGAGTCAAATGATCGAGTGGAGCCCTACATATATTTTCAATTAAAATACAACAACAAAATATTTTTCTATATAATATAATTGTTTTAGTTCACATTTAATATGGTAAATGCTTTGGCTTCAATGGCTGCCATATGTTTCTCTTTGACACAAGTTTGAAACATAGTAGCAACAACAATATTTTTGGCAAATACGGAAAAAAAATAATAGTAAATGCTCCGATAGGATTCAAACTCAGTCGCTTTCAATGGGATAGTTTGCGTTTTACCACTGAATCACCAATGGAACTTTTTCTATATTGTGAGCAAAAAATATATATATTTGTAGTGAATAGGGCCCTATTTTGCTCAAAATTTGGAGGCCCTAGGCGTGGGCATCTTGGGCCTTGCCCCAAGGGCCGGCCCTGGCTACAAGTGGCTTCCCATGAGGTTTGGTATAGTGGGCATGAGAGTTAACAAAGCAACTAAAGGACTTATCCTCCAAGAAGTTACATACCCTCCAAAAAGTTACAAAGTCGAACCTCATGAAAGCCAAACGTTTAAAACTTTGGGGTTTCTGGAATGTTTTTTCGATCGTAAACTTCCCATTGTCAACTTCAGATGGCTTTTGGTTAGCGTTGTACTGCTAATACTAGTCGACTATTACTCAGTTTCCCGATCTTCTCATCTCTACATGAAAATGTCAACTGGTAATTAACTTGAGCTTATAATCAGAAAACAAGAAGTTCAAAGTTCAAATCGTGCGGTCAATACTCTCTCAAACCTTACTATCCCACAAGGTCCCAACTTATTCCGGACCGTTGGATTGGGAACATGGAAATCTAAACTCATTTTTTTTTTTGATCAGAGAAATCTAAACTCATTCGTTCGCAAATTTGTGAAGGGGGATTTGATGACTGTAACCGTAAGTGTAAGTGTAGCCATAGATTGTGGTAAGTTTGGTCAGATTAAATGTTTGTAAACTTTAGTGATAAGTGGAATTTTGTTTGTTTTTTTGGCGAGAAAGTTACGAAACCAACTCGTTTTTAGCAAAAAACAACTCCACTTTTTATGTGTGATTTTGATTGAACGATTGAATCAAGTACTTTCTAATCTAATTATTTGAGGTTCATTTTTTTTTTTATCAACAGGCAATTCATGTACTATCATTCAAAAGTCCGAAGGCAAAAATTACATCACAAACCATAAGAGTGAACCAAAACTACCAAAATCTAAGACACGAACTACCAAATCAAGGACTGACCCTATGCCGGCACATAGTGTTGATCTGTCAATGCCCAAAATCACTTGGGACATCATAGAAAAATCCCTAACCAACCTCGTCATTTACAATTAAGGATAAGGACTCATTGGCGGGCTATTTGGACAGGCTCAAACTTATGTGTGTGTGGAATATTATTACTTCCTCTTCGAATTATATCGTCACGTGGTGCTCCACGAGTCTATACCACTAGATATTTATGCGAGAATCCAGAATTAAGTGAACGCACTCCATATGAATGGGTTATAGTAGTGGCTCTTGAAGTACCATGTGGTGGTGCTCGATGAGCATTGGTAATCTGGCCCGAACATCCGACTACAAAAATAAATAAATAAATATTCCAGTATTTTGATATCCAAATATGTGATGAGGAGAAACGAGTTCGCATGCACAAGACAGGCGGACAACTGGTGTTTGACCAAACTAAATAAAATACTCCCACTGGCCACTAGTAATGGATTCGCATAACGTTGGAATAAACTTGTGTTTAATTAGTTCAAGATTAATTTAAATAATATCTACTGCGACAAAAAATAATCTCACACTTAAATAGTAGGGAATCTCACATGTATCTTCTTTCAAGAGAAAAGATGGAGTAAATCTTTCTTTGAATTCCTTTGCAATTTTCTTATCCACTGGTTATAAAATAATTATTTTGCTTAATTGCATTAAAGATCCTGCATTTCACTCAGGCCTTGTCCTGCTAAGGAATAAGTATTTATTTTTTAATAAATAATTATTTTTTGAATTAAATGTGATGCATTGTGAGAGAATGGCATGTCTCGTAAATCGAAAAATAAGTATTTAAAAAATAAGATTCTTAGCAAAACTTAGTCTTATTGTGAAAAATAAGTACGAACAGATACTCGGATGGTGCATAGCATGTACAGCACCAACCCGGATTCCATCAGCCTTCGTTTTTTATCTGTATTTTCTTTTTTGGTTAAAATATCATCTCGTCACACAGGGACCTGCTATGCTCCAAGGCAAAGTAGGGTGTTGTGCCTCCAATACCTGTACCGGTCTCATCCTGATCTCGAAAAATGATCCAAATTTACTGTATTTGGATCAGTTTTTAGAAATTTTTGAGAAATTTTGTAGGGTTATGAGTGAAGAAAGAAATGTGAGTAATGATTGGAAGTAGATGTAATGATTGAAGAGAGATAGAGAGAAATGAAAATAATGATTGGAGATAATGGTGAGTAGTGATTAAAAGTAAGGGTAATGAATGTTTTTTTAGTTGAGAATTTTTTTTAAAAAAGCAATCCAAACAATGCAAATTGTAGACCTTAATGCGTACAAAAGTCCTGTACAAAATAAAGTCAATCAAAAGTTGGCAATCTAGCAAGCAAATCACGTTTTTCTTCAATAAATTAACAGCAAATATAATTTCAAAAATACACAAGAAGAATATCTGATTCCATTAGTGATCTACCGACACCCGATCGACTTGATTTTTCTCCAGGTTATTGCCTGTTTTTAACTCTAAACAGTAAACGGTTCAAATTATATTTTCAAACTCGAAACGAGACCCGAATTGGAGCTGATCCAAGTAGAGAGAGGGGCGTGGAGCAGCATGTGGAAGGATGGCCAGGGCTAATCTTGGATTGAGAAATTTTGTATTGCAAGGCCCCGCAAGGCACTCTGTAGGGTGCACACGAGCCATCAATCTTGACAATGAATGGTTGAGATATGATTTTTAATTATAACCGGTAAGATCATTTATTATCGGTCATAATTAATTTTTAATGTGGACCGTTGATTGATGAAATCAACGACTGTGTACTGCCCGGCCTATACGTGCACTATAGCACCCCGGATCCGCTAATCCTACGCGGAGAAAAGCGGCCTTTGGGAGTCACCAAAGGTCATGTTTTCATAGGATAGGCATTGCAATAGAATATAATAGCCCATTTCCCATACCATGAGCACATCTTTTTCAAAAAAATTCCGCCCCGGTTATACTGTATCTATTTATATCAGACCTTATCCAAAACCAAGGAGGTAGCAAGCAGGACCGGCTCAAGGTATTTCGGGATTCTAGGCCAAATAATCGAGTGGTGCCCTACATATATTTTCAATTAAAAAACAACAATAAAAATACTTATCTACATAATCGTTTTAGTTCACATTTAACATGGTAAATGCTTTGGCTTCAATGGCCACTATGTATTCTCTTTGACACAAATTTGAAACATAGTCGCAATGCAAGCAGGATCGGCCCAAGGTATTTGGGGATTCTAGCCCAGATGGTTGAGTGGTGCCCCATATATTTCCAATTAAAAAACAACAATAAAAATACTTATCTACATAATCGTTTTAGTTCACATTTAATATGGTAAATGCTTTGGCTTCAATGGCCGCTGCTCTATGACACGAATTTGAAACATTGTAGCAACAACAATGTTTTTTCGATCGTTAACTTCCAATTGTCATATTAAATGTTAAACATGGTAAGTTTGGTCATATTAAATGTTTGTAAACTTTAGTGATAAGGGAAATTTTGTTTGTTTTTTTGGCGAAAAAGTCACAAAACCAACTCGTTTTTAGCAAAAAATAACTCCATTTTTTATGTGTGATTTTGATTAAACAATTGAATCAAGTACTTTCTAATCTAATTATCCGGGGTTCATTTTTTTTTTTTATCAACAGGCAATTCATATACTATCATTCACTACCAAATCAAGGACTGACCCTATGCCGGCACATATTGTTGGTCTGTCAATGCCCAAAATCACTTGGGACATCATAAAAAAATCCATAACCAAACTCGTCATTTACAATTAAGGACTCATTGGCGGGCTATTTGGACGGGCTCAAACTTATGTTTAGGTGGGCTTGGAAACAAAGTCCATGCCCATCCATTGGTCTGGGCCACGTTGGGCCTCTGTTTACCTTGTACCATGCAGTGAAGGTATGGATTAAACCCGGCCCATCCAGCCCATTTTTTTAGTTTTTCAATTTTAACTCCAAAAGTGCTTGATCTTAATTCTCATTTTTTGCAAATATTTCTAATTTTGTTTTAACAAAACAATTTACTACTAGATATCCTATGCGTACAATATTGAAATAACATCAAGCAGCTTAGAAGCACCAATTTCAAGTAACCACAATTTGGTGCGAAATAAGAAGAAGAGACAGAACATCGAACTTTGGGCTGAAAAGACGGTGATATAACCATTGACAAAGCCGTCCTTTTTTTTTTTTTTTGAACAACGAAGAAGTATTTCATTAATCACAAAGGATAAAAATATGAAATCAGCACAGTAGGGGGGAAAAGTATTGAGAGAGCTTCAAAGCCATCGTTCTTATCTCTGTGTATAATAGTACGTCTGTTCGTATGTGTTAGAGAAAATTGAGAAATCTTATAGCTTGAACTCAATCTTCAAATCTCTTAGCCTTGGTGTCCCATTTCGTTTGTTTACCAAGGAAACGTGTATTTTGACTTCCAAAACTTAATTGCCTAGCTTGCTGGTGAAATGGTAGACACGCAAGACTCAAAATCTCGTGCTGTCAAAATAATTTTTAGAATTTTTTTACGCCATTTAGAAGGTATTGATGAATAGATTTGAAGGATACAAAAAAAAAAAAAAAACTTTCAAAAATTATAAAGGTTAAAATGATACAAGTTTTCTTAGGAAGCAAATAAAATGAGAACGAAAAGAGTACTGAATATGATTTCTCTAGACGTTAAATAACTTTGCTACGTACACACCATTTCAATACACCACCCGGTAATGTGAGGTCCCACAACATATTTTGACAAAATTTGAGTCGTTTATTATGTAGCTCTAGACGTCTAATCATTTGCGCAAAAAACCAGATTGATTGGAGATTAGTAAATATTTGATTCAAATTAACTGAATAACAAAAGAATTTAACGACCCATTGTTCTCAAGGATATTATAAAATTGGTATGTACGATCAACCTGATTAAAGAAATTGTAAAATTTTAGAATTGGTACTAATGTAAATCAACCTGATATTTGGCAAGAAAATTTGTATCATTTCAATTTCAAAAATTATAAAGATAATTTTCAGACTTGGTTTGAAAGGGAGTCCTTACCCAAAGGTAGGACCCCTCCAAAAATTGGCGTATGCCACTTAAAGCGGCGAGCACACGGTATTCTTTAGTAAAAGGCGAAAGAATAGTTCGCTTTGTGCTCACCGCGTGGCTGCATGATTTAATGTTGTGGTTGCATTGGCTTATGAATTACTCTCCTTTAACGACAGAACTTTCAACAGCCAATGTGGGACGAAGTATATCTAACGTCTCGGCTGAACACACCGCTGTCCAAGTTCTTATGCTTTGGACCGCTCTGCCCTCTGTTTCTGGTAGCCTAATACATGGTTTTGCTCTGCTTTCGAAGGGCTTAATCTAGGAATTTTCTAATCAAATCGTCATTTAATAGCTCAAGGTTCAATAGAACTTGGCAATTTTCTGAGCTAAACTTGAGTTTTGAATCTTTTGACGGCTATTTCCTTCGTGTTGACTCGGGGTTTCTTGGGTTTGGAGTTTCTTTGGCTTGGAGTTCCTGTAGTGCGGCAACGTACTACGGGGTTGTAGGGCACTCCGAAAGCAACTTTCAAGAAATTATCCTTACCATCCGAAGCAATAATCTTATAGACTTTGTTAAAACATTTATTTTGGTAAAACACTTAAAGTTTATCGGAGATCAACAGCCATGTATACGGTCAGACGACATTTTTTTTGGATTTTTTTTTCCGTGGATGGATGGATGGCTTACATTTTGCTGCCAAGAATAAATGAAATGATTATCAAGGAGAAAAGAATTTATGAACTTGTGGACCACCTTAGAAAAGAATTTTCCTCATTCAGTATTCTTAGAGAGCACAAAATTTAAGTGAAACTGCAAAATTTCGGATTTGGTTTGATAGGGAGTCTAAGCCAAAGGAAAAGACCCCTCCAAAAACTTCGGTATGCCACTTTCTATGGCGAGCACACAGTATTCTTTAGTAAAAGGCGAAAGAATAGTTTGCTTTGTGCTCTCCGCGTGGCTACGTGATTTTGAACCACCGAATTGCCTATCTTATGTATGACTTTCATTTCAGAACAAAACTTTCGACTGTCAATGTGGGACGAGGCCAAGTATATCTAACTTCTCCAGAGAACACATCCCTGTCCAAGTATTTGAACAAAGTCGATTGAGCAACTCAACTCGAATCGAATCGCTTTGCTGTATTAAATCTTCCTTTTGTTTACTAGTCGCCTATATTAAGGATTTGAGTATCTAATTGCCACTTTATCTCATCATGGTTTCATAGTAAGACTGCGGACTTGTTAATAGCTTTCACTCTTTCCATCGTTATGATCTACGAAAAAAATTCTTGCGTTTAATAAGTTCTGTAGAACTTTAGAAATTGCCCTTTCTCTAAACCGGCCATGGCCATGGTTCCGATCACCTTTCCATTGTTATGGGGTGTAGTAATTCTTGCTTCTAATAAGTTATGTAGAACTTCAAAAATTGCCCTTTTTTCTCTAAACGGGCCGTGGGCCATGGCCATGGTTCCGATCGCCTTTCCATTGTTATGGGGTGCTATGGGGTGCATTCCATTGTTATGGGGTGCTATGGGGTGCACTACGTGTGCGTATGGAGAGGATGAGTTGATTGTGGCGGGCCTTTCCATTGTTATGGGGTGCACTATGGGTGCATATGGGGAGGATGAGTTGATTGTGACGGGTGTATGGTAAGCTGTTTAATGGATTGTCCGTGAGTTAAGATTTTTCCGCCCATCATGAAATAGACCCAAACCGCTTCGCATTTACTACATCGGAATCTGACACTAACATTCTCATTAAGCTATTCGAATATGGTATAATTTTCGTATTAAATTTACTTTCTGTATGCATACACATAAAGAAAAAAATTTGCCATTGAACCAGAGAAATTTTGACTAAGAATTGTAGGGCTTTACCCTTGGTTAGAGGGTGGCCCTTCCAGAAATTCTCAACGGCCAAGGCTGAACCCAGGCCGAAGAGGGGGTTTGGAAATAGTTTTCAACCAGCAATTGACGCGCCTCGGTTATTACCTCACTAGCTGCGTCATTGCCCCAAGCGCAAAGATACTTCATAGTGATTACAATTCTTCAATTTATAGCTAGTCTCCTGGCAAAGCATACCTAAATAGCCGATGTGGGACTCCATTTGTTCCTTTGGCTTCTTAAACTTTGGTAAATCCCTCAAGTTTCATTACCCTATTAGTATCAAATTTCCAAGAAATAGACAAAGTTGGACCACGTTTCAAACTATACCACTTTTCAAGTTTGATGCTGCGATTAGAAGATATTGAAACAAAATCAGTATATTCTCTTGTGATTTAGCAGAACGGCCCCGTTGTGTAATCTCTTTCCTCTCTATCATTTGTTTTAAGGAAGAAGAACCACTCGAACGCTTACTTTGGGCCCTCTTGTATAGCAAATTCCCAAAAAAAAAAGATGAAAACAGAAAAAGAAATCAGTTTCTTAGCCATACGTTGTGAGAATCGGATGGTACATAAATTATGGGTAGCACCCGTATAGCATTCTACGCATTCTTAGATCCATATTGACAGTACATAAATTATGGGTAGCGCCGGTACAAAAATCGATACATGGCGGCCGGTTCTTAGATCCATATTAACAATATCTACGCATTCTCTTCCTAAGAATCGTAGAGAACACGAAATCCATCACGCTCTTGTCGCTATTTTTCTTGAGGAGGCGCAACAGTGGCATTTGGAGGTAGGTATCCGGTGGGATCTTCTTTAAAGATTTTACGGTGAATTAGAAACCTCATGATGTGGTGGTGGAGGGCGGAGGGGGAGCACCCGAGGGCGGAGGAAAGATCGGGGAGTGTCGTGCGGCCGTCATGGGTTTCCAGGGCATCAGGTATGCCGAGCTGAATAGCACACTTTACCACAGCCATATCGACAAAAACCCAAATACATACTTCCATAAACCCACTTGGGCCTAGGCTGCTTCTTCCTCTCTACTGTTTCTCTTTCCATCTCTCTAAAATGAAAACACGCTCACACAGAGTACTAGAGGTTAAGCTTCAATTATATATTATATATAGATAGATAGAGAAAGAACTTTAACTGCAGAATACAGAACCATTGTTGAGATTTGAGAGGTAACAAAACAGAATGGAGTGAAAATTTCAGACTTGGTTTGTAAGGGAGTCCTAACGTAAGGAAGGACCCCTCCAAAAATAGGCGTATGCCACTAAATGCGGCGAGCACACGGTATTCTTTAGTAAAAGGCGAAAGAATAGTTCGCTTTGTGCTCACCGCGTGGCTGCGTGATTTTGAGCAATTGGGTTGCCTATCTTTATGTATCACTTTCATTTAAGAACGAAACTTTCGAGAGCCGATGTGGGACTTGAGTTATATCCAACTTCTCCACAGAACACATCTGACGTCCCCTGTCCAAAGTTTTTGATGCTTTTGATTGCTCTGTCTAAGATTTCTGATTAATCCAAGATTTCTGATCTAATCGTGTCACTTAATTGCTCATGGATCAATCCAAGATTTCTGATCTAATCGTGTCACTTAATTGCTCATGGATCGATAAAAACTTTGCAATTTTCTGAGCTAAACCTGGGCTTTAAATCTTTTTCAGATATGATTGTCACTTACGGCGAGTTTGACACACAGGAATTGTAGGGATTTATCCTTGACTAACCAACCTATCAAATACTCAAATTGGATAGGCAGACCATGGTTTTCGACTAGGAATTTCAGAGGAAACGAATTTCACAAAAGGAAGTTCAAACCAACAAATAGAATCCAATCGATTGAGGAAAAAAAAATGGGATTAGTAAAAGGGGGTTCAAACCAACAAAATGTGTTCATGATATTAATAATTGGCTCCCTTTTAAGAGGTAATATTAGTTCAGCTTTATTGATGGGTTTAATTGAAAATTGAAAGAATTAACTGAATCAAGTACAAAGGCACATTTGAATTACGTAAAGTTGCAAAATTGTATCTGTATATGAAAGTTGTAGGTTCTGCCATCAAAAACAAAGTTGAATTCATTTGCTCGCCAAAATTTGGACTAGATTTGGGTGGGGTGCACCAAGTCAAGGCAGTAGTGCAAAGCCAAAACGACGCGCGAAGAACCGCAGCAGCAAGCTACTGTAATGAATCTTCCCCCTCAAAAAATTAATTTAATATCATGTGAGCCGATGGCCCACGTATCAGATATTAAACTGATAAGAACAGATACTACACTTGATCTTAGCCAAAAGGCCGAGAAAGGTATGATTTTGAATTTGGATGGGCTGTCTTTTTTATACCAACTTAGCACTCATCTTTCTCTCTCATACTCGATGTGGGGCTAGTTGCAAACCAAAAGCCCCTATTTGCTGAGTCTGTTGCCTTACATATATAATAGTCTACGAGTGTATCGACATGTCTAGTGAACTACGTATTCGTCCTGGGTGTTTTATGGATATTGTTTCTTAGTTTTGCATTTTTTGATTCATTCGTAGATAGTGAGAAAACTTCGATTTTTAGTATGTACAGATCTTGTTTGCGATAAAGCTCGTTGTAAGTTCTTGAGGTGGAAGCTTATTGCACACTCTTTCGGAAAGGTCATATGACTTTAAATATTTCAGCATTCGACTACCCAAGAGCATCTCCAATGAAGGAAGCAAAAGTACGGGAAAAGAAAAATCAAACCAAATTTGAATAACCATGTCATCAAAACACCATCCAAAAGAAGAAGCAAACTTCCTACACCATTTCTCTCTCTCTCTCTTCAAGTTTGAAGAGTGAGAAATGAGTCTTCAATTGCCAACTCATCAATTCTACTATTTTTAATTGGTGAATTAATTGATTGCTTTGGCATAATAGGTCCCGCTTGATAGCGTCTTGCTAGAGAGAAAACAAACTTCTCTAGTCAGCCGAAGTAGTCTATCCAAAAGATACATAGTAGAATGTGAAATTGGATAATATCTTATCGGGGTCATTTTTTTTCCCCTCCTGAATGCTAAATCTCTCAGTCTTTGCGAGTGTTTATCTTGTTCACGCTAGTCTTTTACGGTATTTCCTTCTTTGGGTGGTACGCAATGCCATCATTTTGTATGCCCCTTGAAGCGTGTATCAAGCCTCATTGTATATCTTTATTTCATTCAATTAATGCACGTTCGCGTTACCCAAAAGAATGCACGTTGGAAGCAAAGCACACAAACAAGCCGCAACTGTCGGTCACAACTTTAAAATTAACCAAATGTGATAGAAACATACTTATTTTTGAACAACTGCCTCAAGTTCTTATTTTTCTTACAGATAGACAAACAGCCTTAATAAGCTGAACAAGATTCATTCTCATACATAAAACAACGCCCGTTCACAAATTTAACACATTAAACAAGGCAAAAGAATAAGGTACCCTACAAATTAAGGGTAAGCCTCAATAACCGATTGAATAGTTTTGATGGGTTTTATAGTGTGTCGACTAAATCCAGCCTGGGTCAGAATGTATGCCCACTCCTTTGCAGTCCTCTCTTTTCCCGTGTTTGTGTGCACCATCATCGCCATGTCCAACATCAACTTCACAAACTCAAGTTTATTGTTATGGTCTTCTTCGATCACAGCTTCTATTATGATCACTTTCCCTTTTGTCTTTTGGAATAGCCATTCTGCAGTTGCTCAAGATTTGGATGCACTCGCCGTTGTCCCTGTAGTGCAAAACCCACTACAAATTCAAAAACTCAAACATATCCAACGTTTCGCATAGGAAAAAAAGGGTACTAGATCTCCCGTAGGTCTCTTTTCAATTGTAACATGTTTTATCTTAAGTTCCCGAGGCAACTGAAAGGCATCATTTGTGTTCATCGAATCTGGACATCGCTAATTAGTGTGCGGCTATTGAAGACCCCCCATGATGTGAGGTCTATGGCAGAATTCATTCCACCAGTTAATTTTTCACCTATTGGTTATAAGAAGAGAATCACGTTTTCCTGTTCCATACCAGTTTCACATTTTCCAAAATACCTACAGGAATTTCCAGAGTTTGTTCTTTATGTGAGAAAGAGACAGACGTCGGTTCAAATATGAACACAAATTCATAATTCCATATACCCACTTGGGCAGTACTGTAGCGTTTGATTCTCACATAGATAGGAATTTCAAGAGTTTGTTCTTTATGTGAGAGAGAGACTGAGGTCGGTTCAAGTATGAACATAAATTCGTAATTCCGTATACCCACTTGGGCAGTGTAGCCTTTGATTCACAAAGAAAGCAAGCCCATAGAAAGGCTTCTAATTTTTATTTCGGTGAGTAGGAGAAGAGAGGGAACAGAGAAAAACAGAGATGCTCTGTACTTCTCAGTGCTTCGGAAGCTATGAATTGTGTATCTTATTAAACACACAAAATAAAATTATTAGTGTTCCTCTCTGTCATCGTCTACAAGATGGGTTTCTCAAATTTTGAAATTATCAGAAGCCTTCGGAGAAAGAACTTGAACTGTGCAGAATACTGAACCATTGTTGAGACTCGAGAGGTCACAAAAATTGGTTTGAAAGGGAGTCCTTACACTAGGAAGGACCCCTCCAAAAATTGGCGTATGCCACTCTCTTTGCGGCGAGCACACGATATTCTTTAGTAAAAGGCGAAAGAATAGTTCGCTTTGTGCTCACCGCGTGGCTGCGTGATCTAAACTACTTGGGTTGCCTGTCTTATGTATCACTTTCATTTAAGAACAAAACTTTCGACAGCCGATGTGGGACGAGTTATATCCAACTTCTCCACATAATACATCTGATGTCCCCGGTCCAAAGTTTTTGATGCGTTGCTCTGTCTTTGTTTCTGGTGGCCTAATACATGGTTTTTTTCAGCTTTCTTGTAGCTTAATCTTAGGATTTCTGATCTAATTGTCACTTAATAGCTCATGGATCAACAAAACTTTGCAAGTTTCTGAGCTAAACCTGGGCTTTGAATCTCTTGAATTGTAGGGATTTATCCGTGACAAACCCACCCACCTATCGAAGGAAACAAATTTGGTCTAGGGATTTGGGAGGAAACAAATTTCACAAAAGGAAGTTCGAAGGAAATAGAATCCGAAGTCGATTGAGCAAATAGAATCCAATCGCAGTCGATTGGGCAAATTGAACGAATACGCTTGAGTATTTTAGATTGTTAGTTATTGGAATTGCTAAATAAATCTCTAAACGAATAGAGTATGGTTTTTGAGACTGTGAGTTGGTTCTACTAAATTTGGGCTTTGAGCATTTTAGATTGTTAGTTATTGGAATTGCTAAATAAATCTCTAAGCGAATAGAGTGTGGTTTTTGAGACTGTGAGTTGGTTCTACTAAATTTGGACTAGATTTGGGTGGGGTGCACCAAGCCAAGGCAATAGTGCAACACCAAAGCGACACCCGAGAAACCCCAGCAGCAAGCTACTGTGATGGGTCCTCCCCCTCAAAAAATTAATTTAATATCATGTGAGCCGATGGCCCACGTATCAGATATTAAACTGATAAGAACAGATACTACACTTGATCTTAGCCAAAAGGCCGAGAAAGGTATGATTTGTAAGGTGGATGGGCTGTCTATTTTATACCAACTTAGCACTCATCTTTCTCTCTCATACTCCATGTGGGACTCAGTTGCAAACCAAAAACCCCCTCGTTGCTGAGTTTGTTTTTTACATAAGGCTTGTTTGATAACCTAAATTCAGCACTTAATACTGAATCAATTATGTAATAAGTGATTCAGTAGGTTTGATAACCACATTTCATATTACTTAACAAATTAAGTACCACTTAAAATATAGGCTAAAAAGTTGAAAAAAATTAAGTAGCTTTGAGCTACTTAATTCTGGCTGAATTTTTGTGTACTTACATTCAACCGTCATACCACCACCACAACCACTTCCACCAACACCTCCACCACTCCACCACCACCACCACCACCTCCACTACCACCACTCCTCCTCCACCACACTCCTACCACCACCACATCACCACCACCAATGCCACCACCACCACTTCCTCCACTACCACCACCACCACCAGCTCCACCACCACCACATCACCACCACCAGCTCCACCACTCCACCACTACCACAACTCCACCACCACCACTACCATCACTACACCACCACCACCGCTCCAACCACCACCACCATCGCTCCACCACCATCACCACCGCCGCCACTCCCCCACCACTACCATCACTACACCACCACCACCACTCCACCACTACCACCACACACCACCGCTCCTACCACCACCTTCACCACTCCACCACCACCGCCACTCCACCACCAGTACCATCACTACACCACCACCACCATTACTAGCACTCCTACTACCTCCACCACTCCCCCACCACCATTCCACCACCATTACCAAAAGTATATTGTGACCGTTAGTAAATTAAGATAGAATTGGAACAAAATTAATTCATCATTTTTTTAATTCAGTACTTAATATATTTATCAAACAGTTTTTCAGCTTAAAAATTTCAGTATTCAATTTTCAGTACTTAATTTTTCAGCTTTCAGTTTCATCTTTCAGTTTTATCAAACAGCCCCATAGTCTACAAGTGCATCGACATGGGTCACATGGCTAGTGAACTATTCGTCCTGGGCAGTGGTCCGCCCCAAGAGCTCTACCCGAAAGATTACGCTAGTCTTTTAAAGAGTTTCCTTCTTTGGGTGGCACGTTCTGCCATCATCTTGGGTGTCCCTTAGAGCGCGTATCAAGCCTTATTGTATATCTTTATTTCATTTGGTTAATGTACGCTCGCGTGACCCAAAAGAATAAACTTTGGAAGTTGAAAACTCTCGTTTTTGGCAAAGGCGTGAATGAGTTGAGCGTGGGAGTGCCAAGACTTATAGCGCCTAACTTTTGATGAAGATTCCCGTGAATCTTGACTTCTAACGTAAGAGCGATTGCGTGTGACCCAAAGGTTAAAGATCACAATGTGGTTCGTTGCTTGTCACACGGTCGTGGACTTAAAATTTCCTAGTCGTATAGGAAATGAACGTAGAAACGTGAACTTTATTACTCCGGGATAATAAAGTTTGGTTACAAGAAAAGTAAAAATCCAAACTACTTAAAGAAGTGAGTTTGAATGGGGTTTGAGCACGAGGTACTCGATAAACTACTTTGCTGAAAGTAGGAAAGTATGCTTCGCTGGGAAGGCTTTGGTTGTAAGCGTTGAGCTTTGATTGGTGTTGGATCTATTTTTCATCTTGTGAACTTGTATTTATAGGCACAGCAGTAAGACGATTAAGGTCTGAATCCGAAATCTGCTTTGCTTCCTATGCTGACATGTGTCCCATGATGCTCCACTTTTCATGCATGTTTGATCATGGGCAGTTTTTCTGGCAGTTAAGGGTTCATGGGTGACATGGCAATAACTTCCCACTACTCTCTCTTTGTAGGCATTTGACACATGGCCAATTGACTAAGTCAAATTGGCCTTTGAACTTGGAGGGAAATAACCGCCAGCAAGCAACCGAATCCCTAAAAACGTGGGCCGCACCTCATGGATCAGATCCGCTCCTTTCTTCATGGGCCTAACCGTGGGCCACCTTCCCAAAAGATCTTGAGCTGCATTCCTCAAATGGGTCGCATGTTTCTTGGGCCCAAATGGAAAATACTCATGGCCCAAGATTTACCCAATCAATTACTTAGCTTTCAGCCCAAATTAATTAAGGAAATAATTAGAAATCCAATCACGATTAGCCCGATCCGCGGTGCCAAAAACGGGTATAAACAGAAGTAAAGCACAAAAAAAAGCCACAACCTCTAGTCACAACTTTAAAATTAATTAAATATGACAAAAACAACATACAGTACTTATTTTCGAACCACTACCTCAAGTGTGCTTATTTCTCTTAGAGATAGACAAACAACCTTAATATGCTGAACAAGATTCATTCTCATACATAAAACAACGCCCATTCACAAATTGAACACATTGAACAAGGCAGAAGGATAAGGTACTCTACAAATTAAGGGTAAGCCTCAATAACCGATTGAACAGCTTTGATTGGCTTTATAGTGTGTCGACTGAATCTAGCCTTGGTCAGAACGTATGCCCATTCCTTTGCAGTCCTCTCTTTTCCCGTGTTTGTGTGACCATCATCGCCATGTCCAACATCAACTTCACAAACTCGAGCTTGTTGTTAGGGTCTTCTTCAATCACAGCTTCTATTATGATCAGTTTCCCTTTGTCTTTGGGAATAGCCTTCCTACAGTTGCTCAAGATTTGGATGCACTCATCGTCGTCCCAGTTGTGCAAAACCCACTACGAATTCAGAAACTCAAACGTAGATTAACACACAAAATTAAAGAAAACGTTTGACATCACCGAGGTTTCGCATAGAAAAGAAGTGTACTAGATCTCCCAGTAGGTCCCTTTTCAATTGTGACACGTTTTATCTTAAGTTCCCTTTTCGTGTCTAACGGAAAGGATTGAAGAGAAATGTTTATCTTTCCGTCAAATTTCACCTAATAAGAGATGTTTGTGTTGAAAATTTTTCCGAATTGGGAATGAAATCAGGCATTCTGAAGGTCTTTCAAGGCAATTTCACCAAATAAGAGAAGTTTGTGTTGAAAATTTTTCCAAATTGGAAATGAAATCAGGCATTCTAAAGGTCTTCCGAGGCAATTGAGAGGCGGCTGATGCGAGGTCTATGGCATAATTTATTCCAGCAATTTTCACCTATTAATTGATTTCAGGCAGCATCTTAAGGGTCTAACAATTGTTATAAGAAGTAAAAATTTCGGACTTGGTTTGAAAGGGAGACCTTACACAAGGAAGGACCCCTCCAAAAATTGGCGTATGCCACACTTTGCGGCAAGCACATGGTATTCTTTAGTAAAAGGCGAAAGAATAGTTCGCTATGTGCTCAGCGCGTGACTGCGTGATCTAACCTATTTGGGTTGCCTGTCTTATGTATCACTTTCATTTAAGAACAAAACTTTCGACAGCCGATGTGGGACGAGTTATATCCAACTTCTCCACAGAATACATCTGATGTCCCCGGTCCAAAGTTTTTGATGCTTTGCTCTGTCTTTGTTTCTGGTGTGGCCTAATACATGGTTCTTTTCAGCTTTCTAGTAGCTTAATCTAAGGATTTCTGATCTAATCGTCACTTAATAGCTCATGGATCAACAAAACTTTGCAAGTTTCTGAGCTAAACCAGGGCTTTGAATCTCTTGAATTGTAGGGATTTATCCGTGACTAACCCACCTATCGAAGGAAACAAATTTGGTCTAGGGATTTGGGAGGAAACAAATTTCACAAAAGGAAGTTCGAAGGAAATAGAATCCAAAGTCAATTGAGCAAATTGAACAAATACGCTTTGAGTATTTTAGATTGTTTGTCATTTGAATTGCTAAATAAATCACTGAGCGAATAGAGTGTGGTTTTTCATTCGTTCGGATCTTTAAATCTACTCCGTGGGCTTTATGCTAGCTAGTTGCCATTTTATGACTAATGGTTTCATAAAACTGCAGACTTGTTATTGTTTCTTACTAATAGCTTTCCCTCTTTCCGTTATGATTTACAAACAAGATTCTTGCTGTTAAGTTTCGTAAAACTTCATAAATCGCCCTTTCTCTAAACCGGTCTTTGGCTCCGATCGCCTTTTCTGTTGTTATGTGGGCAAAAATTCTGCCGAACCCGCAAAACCAACTCAACGTTCCCCGACCAGTGCCAACACCCGCCCGCAGTTGTGTCTAGTATTGCTATTAAATTTGCTCTCTGCATTATCTGCGTTCTGTTTTTTTGCTACCTATTTTTCTCCTTTGAAATTTCATCCACCTAACTATCTTTTTGCTACCTATTTTTCTCCTTTGATATTTCATCCACCTAACTATCGATTTTTGAGACTTTTGAGTAGGTTCTGCTAAATTTGGACTAAATTTGGGTGGGATGCGCCTGGCCAAGGCAGTAGTGCAACGCCAAGGCGACGCGTGAAGAACCCCAGCAGCAAGCTACTGTGATGGGCCTTCCCCCTCAAAAAATTAATTTAATATCGTGTGAACCAATGGCCCACGTATCAGATATTAAACTGATAAGAACAGATACTACACTTGATCTTAGCCAAAAGGCCGAGAAAGGTATGATTTGTAAGGTGGATGGGCTGTCTGTTTTATACCAACTTAGCACTCATCTTTCTCTCTCATACTCTATGTGGGAATCAGTTGCAAACCAAAAACCCCCTCGTTGCTGAGTTTTTTGCTTACATAGTCTACAAGTGCATCGACATGGGTCACATGGCTAGTGAACTATTCGTCCTGGGCTGTGGCGTCCGCCACCAAGAAGTCTACCCGAAAGATTACGCTAGTCTTTGAAGGTGTTTCCTTCTTTGGGTGGTATGCTCTGCCATCATTTTGGGTGCCCCTTAGAACGCATCATTGGAGTATATCTTTATTTCATTCGGTTAATGTATGCTCGCGTGACCCAAAAGAATAAACGTTGGAAGTAAAGCACAAAAAGAAGCCGCAACCTCCTCTAGTCACAACTTTAAAATTAATCAAATACGACAACAACAACAACATACAATACTTATTTTCGAACCACTGCTTCAAGTGTGCTTATTTCTCTTAAGAGATAGACAAACAGCCTTAATATGCTGCACAAGATTCATTCTCATACATAAAACAACGCCCGTTCACAAATTGAACACATTGAACAAGGCAGAAGAATAAGGTACCCTACAAATTAAGGGTAAGCCTCAATAACCGATTGAACAGCTTTGATTGGCTTTATAGTGTGACGACTGAATCCAGCCTGGGTCAGAATGTATGCCCATTCCTTTGCAGTCCTCTCTTTTCCCGTGTTTGTGTGCACCATCATGGCCATGTCCAACATCAACTTCACAAACTCGAGCTTGTTGTTAGGGTCTTCTTCAATCACAGCTTCTATTATGATCAGTTTCCCTTTGTCTTTGGGAATAGCCTTCCTGCAGTTGCTCAAGATTTGGATGCACTCATCGTCGTCCCAGTTGTGCAAAACCCACTACGAATTCAGAAACTCAAACGTAGATTAACACACAAAATTAAAGAAAACGTTTGACATCACCGAGGTTTCGCATAGAAAAGAAGTGTACTAGATCTCCCAGTAGGTCCCTTTTCAATTGTGACACGTTTTATCTTAAGTTTCCTTTTCGTGTCTAACGGAAAGGATTGAAGAGAAATGTTTATCTTTCCGTCAAATTTCACCTAATAAGAGATGTTTGTGTTGAAAATTTTTCCGAATTGAAAATGAAATCAGGCATTCTGAAGGTCTTCCGAGGCAATTGAAAGGCGTCAGTTGTGTTCATCCAATCTGGACATTGCTAATTAGTGTACTGCGACTATTGAAGAAACCCCCCCCCCCCCCCCCCCCCCCCCATGATGCGAGGTCTATGGCATAATTTATTCCAGCAATTTTCACCTATTAATTGATTTCAGGCAGCATCTCAAGGGTCTAACAATTGTTATAAGAAGAGAATCACGTTTTCCTATTCTGGAGTTCGTTCTTTATCTGAGAGAGATAGACGCCGGTTCAGTTTACCAAGGCATATGGTAGTGTTCCGTGGGCTATAGTTCTAACCGAATTATCTTAGAAGACAGATACCGGTCAATATCAATACCATCGATAGGTGGCGAATCTATTTTAATGAGATGGTATGAAGCACAGGATTCGGATTGCTCATAAATCGTTATTTCGTTTCTGTTATTTGTAATGTATAATTTTTGGATTATTATTCAATGAAATTGTATTCTGGAATTTGCCTTCTTTTTTTTTCCAACACGCATCATTCGATCCCCATTCCTGCCTGTCACGTTTGCCCTTTGTGGATAACAATATGTTAGGTCTACATTTCCCTCCAATCCCCTCTGACCAAAAAAAAAAAAGAAGAATTGATGGGTTCATCCGAGGTGCATTCCCATGGCCTTGAAATAAGAATTTGAAGACCATCGTGCAATTCTTCATAGACTCTCTCGTGTTAACACAAAGCGATCGTGAATTTTTTGAAATAATTTTTGACGGAGTATCTGAAGGCTGAGCGACCGTACTAGCCATGTAATGGCCGCGAAGCGAGCAAAATTTGGTGAAGCAGGCAAAAAATCAGTTTTTTAGCTATACGTAGTGAGAATCGGTAGTATATAAAAATCTTGAGTAGCACAGGTATTGCTAGCGGGGTGTAGTGGTACCGGATGACCAAAGAACCGCTACGTAGCAGCTGATTTTTAAATCCATATTCACAATAGCTACGCATTCTCCTCTTACCAATTGTATCGAAACATTGTATATAATTGTAGAAAACATATGCTCACCATAATGTATGCAGCATCAGCCTTCGGAACACTAGCAAACATGTCGCCGCCCACACGCTCAATCCCGGCGCAGTCCGGCGCAGCAGACACCACAGCCGGAAGATCGAAATTTATGCCCCGACGAACTCCCGGAAACGCCTTGAGCAACATCCGGAGAACAGTCCCGGTTCCTCCGCCCACGTCCACCACCGACTCCAGCCCATCGAACAGCTCCGGACACCCTTCGATTATTGCCGGCACGGCCACCCTGGCATCGCAGGCCATCGCCCGATCGATGAGATTGCGGTCGGCAGGATGCTCCGCGGCAAACTTCCAGATGTCTTCACCGTGAGCCAACTCAAATGCCGGGGCCCCGTTGGCTCGAGCATGGGCACTTAAGGCGTGCCAGGGCGCGAGCATCGCCGGGCTGGCCTCGAACAGCACGAAATCCGCCATGCTCTTGTCGTTGTTCTTCATGAGGAGGCGCGACAGTGGCGTCTGGAGGTATCCGGCGGGACCTTCTTTGAGGATGTTACGGAAGACCAGGAACCTCATGATGCGGTGGAGGGCGGAGGGGGAGCACCCGAGGGCGGAGGAAAGGTCAGAGAGCGTCGCGGGGCCGCCATGGGCTTCCAGGGCATCGGGTATGCCGAGCTGAATAGCACATTTTACCACAGCCATATCCACAAACCCGAATACGTATTTCCATATGTCCACATGGGCCTGGGCTTCTTCATCCTCTCTAATTGTTCCTTTTTCCATCTCTCTCCTCTTCGCCTTTTTTCTTGTTCTCTCTCTCTAAAAATTCCTCTTCGTCTTTTTTCTTGTTCTCTCTCTCTAAAAATTAGAACACATACAGACACTGAGTACTCGAGGTGAAGCTTCGGTTATATAAGAGAGAAAATCGACCAGCACGATGAAAGTGGACCTTTCAGAGTGACTTAAAAAAAACTTTTTCAGCTACCAAGAAAATCAATCCAATTTTGGAAGATTTTTGTCTGATATTCATGGACATTGACAGCTTAATTACTCTCTCTCTTTCTCTCACGAAAAAACTAAGGAGCACGAGAAACTCTTTTTCAATTAAAAAGAAGAAACTAAGGAGCATGAAAAACGCGGACAATTCAGTTGGACTAAAAAATTGTTATAGTTCTCGAAACATGAATTATGAATTTTCAGAACCTCTCGAAAGAGAACTTACAGCATAATACACGTACCGTTGTTGAGGAGTTTTGGAAGGCTCTGATTCAAAGGGAGAAAAATGAGAAAAAAAAAAAGAGGAGAAAGTGGGGGAATTAGAGGAGAGAGGATTTCACAATCTAAATCTAAATTGTCCAATATACTTTTAGATAGCCCACATGAACACCATATAGAGTTTAGATAGCCCACATGGACACCATATAGATACACGTACACGGGTTATCCACCTGATACCAAAAAATATCTTCTTGTTGAGACTCAAGGGTGACCAAAAATCAATCAAAGTAGAGTGAAAATTTCAGACTTGGTTTGAAAGGGAGTCCTAGCCTAAGGAAAGAACCCCTCCAAAAATTTGCGTATGCCACTTAAAGCGGCGAGCACACGGTATTCTTTAGTAAAAGGCGAAAGAATAGTTCGCTTTGTGCTCACCGCGTGGCTGCGTAAATTGAGAGTTACAGTTGCCTTGGCTTATGAATACCTCTCATTCAAGGATAAAACTCTCAGTAGTCGATGTGGGACGAGGGGTATATCTAGCTTCTCCACAGGAACACATCCCTGCCCAAGTTTTTGATGCTTTTGATCGCTTCTTTCCTTTGTTCCCGGCGGCCTAAAACATTGATTTCCTCTTACTTTCCAGTGGCTTAATCTAAGCATTTCAGATCTAATCGTCACTTAATAGCTCATGGTTCAATAAAACTTTGCATTTTTATGAGCTAATACTGGGTTTTGAGTCTTTTGACGGCTATTTCCTTGGTTCCGCAGTGACCCAATATAAGGATTTGCAGATACTTGGATTGAATGCGCGGTTGTGGTTTTCCGTCTACCAAATTTTGATATGAATTAAATGTTTGACGAGTATGAATTATTGAAAGGAGTAAGACACGGATTTGGATATAGAGGAAATAATTCTCACAAAAGTTCAAAGGAAAATGATTTCTATCTTCGTTCTCGTTCATGAATGAGATAAACCGGATAGTATTTGAACAAAGTCGCTAGTGCGTAATTTTGGGAGATCTCTCTCTTTAAAAGTTTGTTCTATTATTCAAAAGGATAGCTGGTGTTGGCCTAGGCAGCGAAATCCTATCATCATGGAAATAATGAGTGCTACACCTGCTCATTTTGTTCCTAACCCCAACTCTGCTGATTCTGTCTTTTGGAACCTCTCTCCTAGGGGTGTTTATACAGCTTGCTCGGCTTGGCAAGCCTTTAGGGAGTCTAATCCTCCTTTTCCTTGGCAAAACGTGATTTGGTTCAAGCGTCACACTCCAAGGTGGGCCTTTATTCTGTGGTTATCTGTGTTGGGATGATTATTTACCAAAGATCGCCTTATCTTGTGGGGTATGCAAGTTGATCCTACATGCAGCCTTTGTCTTTGTGAACCTGAATCCCACTCCCATATCTTTTTTTCATGTCCTTATGCTTAGCAGGTTTGGTCCTACATCTTGGCACAAAATGGAGTTAGTAATAGTCCAATAGATTTGCCTAGGGTTTTGTCTTGGATGCAGCAACATAGCAGTGGCAGTTCTATGGCTCTTACTATATGCAAATTGTCTTTGGCAGCCACAGTTTATTGGCTGTGGAGAGAACAGAATTTGCGGGTGTTTCAGCGAAATGTGTGGATTTCTCTCTTTTGCAACTATCTATAATTGAGGATGTTCGTGCTTGTCTTAGCTCATGGAGAGGGATTCGTGCTTCTGCCCAGAATCTGCCAATTGTAACATCTTGGAGAATTCCTAGAAATGTTTTTACCCCCAAGTGTTTGGGGGTAATAGTTGCTGTGTGTTTGTTTTTTTCTCCTAGCTTGTAAAGACTATATCTTTTGATCTGTAGTTTGTTTGTGCTTATAAAATTTTCAATTTACTCAACAACAAAAAAAGTCGCTCGCGCTGTGGCTTCTTGTACTGGATCTTTACTCTGTTTATGAGTCGAGTAATTTTAAGGATTTGAAAATCTAATTGAACAATCTATGGCTCATGGTTTCGCAAAACTACAGACTTGGTATTGTTCTTTGCTGTTCTTTGAGATTGCTCTTTCCGTTGTTATATATGATCCACAAATATGGCTCTTGCTTCTATGTTTCGTCAAACATCAGAAATTTCCCTTTCTCTAAACCGGGCTTCGAGACCCATCCTCTTTCCATTGTTATGGTGTACAGTGCGCACAAAGTTCCCAACCCGAAAAATCGACTCTCGTCTTTCCTTTGTTATGGTGTACAGTAGTCACAAAGTTCCCAACCCGAAAGATCGACTCTACTTGCGTCGATACTTGACGCTTGCAATTGGGGAGGATCAAGGATGAGAGAGTTGGGTTGGGTACTTGGGTGGATGATAAGCTATGTGTTGGGCGGGTTCAGTTGTCTGCAAATTTTTTGACCCCATCATGGAACTGATCCAACCATTCACCGTTCTCCCCAACATAGCGTTCCCCACCAATGTAGGGCTTTAACCCTTTTTTAGAGGGAGGCCCTTCCAGAAGTTCTATAGCAGATAGCAGAGAAGACAAGAAATCTAATCCCCCATCCGCTTGCAAATAAATTTCGACTAAGAATTGTAGGGTACCCTTGGTTAGAGGGAGGCCCTTCCAGAAATTCTCAACGGCCAAGGCAGAACCCAGGCCAAAGAGGGGGTTTGGAAATAGTTTTCAACCAGCAATTGACGCGCCTCGGTTATTACCTCACTAGCTGCGTCATTGCCCCAAGCGCAAAGATACAGTAAAATTTTTACAATTCCTCTATTTATGGCTAGTCTCATGGCAAAGCCCATCAAAAATAGCCGATGTGGGACTGTTATTTGTTGTTCCTGTGGCTTTCTTAACCATGTAACCCAAGCCCCAAAGGCCAAAACTTATTGCAATTTCTTTCCATCTTTCACAAAAACGGAACTACTGGTGTCCTTATGTATTTGAACTAGCTTTTTAATATCAAAACTATACATGGTGCCCGATTGAAGAATGGTGGCCTAGAAAGAACATTTCAAGTATGAATATTGTCAAAACCAGGGATCACAACAAAATGGAGGATGGTTTCTCGTAAATGCTTTAGTTGTATTCATTGAAAGGCAATTGCTGCGAAATTTAAATCTGACTCAATCATAGATAACTTTCAAGATCTAAGGAAGCGTCACATTCCATTTTGATACATGTTGGAGGTAACACATTGAGAAGCTCTTTATTTGTTCACCTTGTAGTTGTTTTTGGTATGTTGAGAGCACTTAGATAGTGTATTTTGTATTAGGTTCATTATTTAGACATTTAAATGTTATACATACACACATTTTCCGATCAAATTTCGATGATCCGAGCCGCTCAATGTGTTTAAAACGTGATTTTAAGGGTACTTACGAGAAATCGGCAAAAACAATGACCGGGAAGGGCTTCATCCAAGCAGTTTTTGTTTGAAGCGTTCGATAAAAAACAAACAAAAACTGCTCGGATGAAGCCCTTTCCGATCATTGTTTTTGCTAATTTCTCGCGAGTACTCTTAAAATCACGTTCTGAACACATTGAGCGGCTTGGATCATCAAAATTCAATCGGAAAAGGGAGGTCCGCATTTTATATATATATATATATATTCTTGAACTTTGGAATTTCAAAATCTTTGTTCATGTTATCGACTCTCACTGACCTTTCACATGGTTTAAGGATGAGGAACCACTCCAAGGCCTCTCAATATATACAACCTCCCACAGTCAAAAAAATCAATAAATTTAGCCATTACCAATAAATATTCGCCATTTTCAAATGGATAATTATTTCTCCGTTGTAGAAGACACTTTTTTAAAAACCGGCCGTGACGAACCGTTTCGGTCGTCGTAGCGGTTTTTTGAGGGAGGACCGGTTCGGATATTGCAATGAGACATTACATACTTTTCAATGTTCTCATTAGACACAAGAGCCCTATGGAAAGGCTCTCTCTCTCTCTCTCTCTCTCTCTCTCTCTCTCTCTCTCTCTGGCATAGTATCAGGCTTCAAGCTCAAGGTCATGCCTTCAATATTTAAAAAAGAATAAATTAAATAAGGAGCACGAGAAAAGCAGACAATTTCAGTGGGACATAAAAATTGGTACAGTTTTTTGTTGCAACGCTTCAACTACCAAGAAAGCAATCCGCTTAGATTTTGTATGATTTTGTGAAGAGAATGACATGCAGCTTATAATAAGTGTGTCCGTAACTCATGCACCATGTGTTTTTTTTTTTTTTTATCGGCAAAATCATTTTAATAATGAGGAAAAAGGGAGAGGAGTTTGAGCCAAAAGTTGAAAAATACAGCTTGATGGAAACAACACCCAAACACCCTAGAGAGACAAAGCCCAATAGACCCAGAGGCCTAAACGCCCAGTTGATAAAACAAAATAAGCACATAAAACAAGGGCCTAAAGTGCCCAAATACGACAACGAAGCCCACCCCAAAAGAAAATCCACGTGAAGCCCGTCATGTGGTTACTTACTGTAGTTTTTATGAAAACAGAAACTTGATTTGGAGGGTGAATAAATAATGATTGATTCAGTACGTTGCACATCCCAATTATTAGCCACAAATTGTGAGCATTCTGTTTCCATAAATCAAATTCCTCACAAAAAGCCACACATTCAACAAAGACAAATCTGATTTTTACAGGATTTCGAGTGACATAATCCAGACCGTTAATTTTTCGCATCTCGTATTATAGAACAGAGCACCTCAGTAAAAAATCGGTTAGTCGAACATCGGTCCTTGTTCTTGGTACGGGAACACTAGTGTGTTTTGTTATTAAATGGATGGCTTTACATTTGAAATTATAGTTACCGTACACAAAATACGAGCTGCTTGCATACCTATCAACGTCGGATAGAGTATATTTGCAGAGATGTTTTTCCATATGGGATGTACAAAACTAACGATTCGAATTATTAGTGTGGGTTTAGGATAGACATAGCTTAAGGGCATGAGGTGATGAGTAAACACTATTATTGGTATAACCTAGCGATGCTATTTGAAACAAGAAAAGAAAGAGAAAGATGAAAGAAGGTCCAAGACTGAGTGGCCTTGTGGTCGAGGTCTAAGAGGGGGTTGCTCCTTTTTAAGGTCTTAACTCTTTGTGGAACGGGTCACCGCTAATGAACAGTAAAATTGATCTTCCACAATAAGTCTAGTTAGTCTTCTGAAAACATGAATTATGAATTTTCAGAACCTTACAAAAAATAAATTACAGGCACCTTGGTGAGACTCGAGAGATCACAAACTAAAAACTAAAATAGTTCAGAGAAATTTAGACTTGGTTTGTAAGGGAGTCCTAACCTAAGGAAAGTACCTCTCCAAAAATCAGCGTATGCCACTAAATGCGACGAGTACACGGTATTCTTTAGTAAAAGGCGAAAGAATAGTTCGCTTTGTACTCACCGCGTGGCTGCGTGATTTGAGCCCTACAGTTGCCTTGGCTTTTGATTACCTCTCATTCAAGGATAAAACTTTTAGTAGCCGATGTGGGATGAGGGTATAGCTAGCTTCTCCACAAGAACACATGTGCTCTCATTGTTTCTCTTTTGTTCAAGGGTGCTGCTAAATACAACTGCGAATTTACTACATGTAGCCAATTCATAAAAGGGAATCTTGAGATTCCCTTTTATGAATTGGCTAGATTCCCTTTTATGAATTGGCTACATGTAGTAAATTCGCAGTTGTATTTAGCCGGGCCCTTGTTCAATTATTTTCCTTCCGAAACTTTCACCCGCCCAACTCACCTTTTTCGCAGTTTGATCAGACGCTAAAACTTTTAAAAATATATATATCAGACGCTTAAAAACACAATTGACCGATCGGTTTGTCGATCTGTTGCGTCTGAGACTATATGGATTTGTTAGTATAGCAGACGGAGATTGGAGATAGTGCACAGACACAAATTTTCCATGATCTAAGAATCAAAACAGTTTGTAATAAGTATAAAAACAGTTCGTAATCTTTCGTATCCAATTTCGCATGAAAGTAACCTTACAAACATCAGAAAAATCCAGACTCCCTTCGTATTTAGAACAACCTTGGAAGGTCTCTTCATGCAATAGTTAGTTCTATTATTCATAATGGGACCTAGAGATGGCCTAGAATGAGGCTTCCTATTGTTCGAGAAATTGTGGCCTCCACAGATCCTAACCTCATCCCCCATGTTGATAGGGAGGACACTGTTACTTGGACTTTGTCTGCAAATGGTTCTTTCTCTGTTAGGTCAACGTGGCAGGCACTTCGCACTAATGGGCCTAAGGTGTTTTGGTTTAATATGGTTTGGCATAGATGGCACATTCCAAGATGGTCTTTTATTCAATGGCTGGCCCTTCTTGGTAGGTTGGCTACTAAGGACAGACTAAGAGCTTGGGGTCTGGTCAATGACACTTCTTGTGTCCTTTGTTAGGGTGGTTTTGAGTCCCATTCACATTTATTTTTTGAATGCTCCTTTACTTCTATTATCTGGGAGGTTATGAAAGCTAAGTGTGGTTTTGTTCTTCCTTCTCGTGATCTCATGGATGAGATTCATTGGGGTTTATCTCATTGTAAAGACTGCTCTATCCAATCTAGACTATTCAAGCTCTGCCTTGCTGCTTCAATGTACTATATTTGGAAAGAGCGAAATGGTAGGATTTTTCAACAGATTGGCCATGAACCTACTTCAGAGGCATGTTAGTAGGTCTGCTACTAACATTTGTGCTTTTGATTCTGGAGGGGATTAAGGCTAGTATGACCTCCTGGAGGCATGTTAGTAGGTCTGCTACTAACATTTGTTTGTTCTAGATTGGGGTTTAAATGTTGATCTTCTTTGTACAGTCTAGTTTTATTCTCTCTATTCTGATTTCTTTTCATAGGTTTTTTTTCCCTTCTACAGCTAGGGTTTGTCCTAGTGTAGTGAGGTATTTCCCTTGAAAGGGTTCCTCCCCTTGAGAGTTTTGGTTTGAACAGTTTAGTTTTATTCTCTCTATTCTGATTTCTTTTCATAGGCCTTCTACAGCTAGGGTTTGTCCTAGTGTAGTGAGGTATTTCCCTTGTAAGGGTTCCTCCCCTTAACGGTTTTGGTTTGGTTCTGTTATATATATTTGATCCAAAAAAAAAACTTTAGACTAAGAATTGTAGGGCTTTACCCTTGGTTAGAGGAAGGCCCTTCCAGAAATTCTCAACGGCCAAGGCAGAACCCAGGCCGAAGAGGGGGTTTGGAAATAGTTTTCAACCAGCAATTGACGCGCCTCGGTTATTACCTCACTAGCTGCGTCATTGCCCCAAGCGCAAAGATACTGTAAAAATCTTACAATTCCTATACTAATAGCTAGTCTCCTGGCAAAGCCTGTCTAAATAGGCGATGTGGAACTCTTATTTGTTCTTGTGGCTTCTTAACCATATATCCCAAGCCCAAAACTTAAGAAAATCAATCACCCAGGTTCGATTACCACCTTATATGATATATAGTCCCAACTCCAGAAGTTTGATGCTCTGATGAGAAAAACATTGATCAGAATAAGACTCTTATTAATCTCCTTAGAACATAGCAAAATTGTCTCGTTGTGTAATTTTATTTCCATCTTTCGTATGGTTTAAGGATGAGGAACCACTTCAAGGCCTAGTTTGGGCCCTCTCCAGTATCGCAAATCGGAAATATCTTCAACCTCTGACAGTCGGAAAAGGAAGACAAGTTCAGGCATTACCTAGAAGGGGGTGTTTCCACTAAATTATATGGACTAAAAAGGATTAAACTCATGTTTTCACGATTTTCTAAGCATGTCATTCTCATCGCATACATCAACTAAATAAGCATTTAGCGGGTACAACTTGACTGTTGTCATTAGCCTGAAGCAAAAGAAAGGCAGCGAAAACGCACCCTAAATATTGCTCCATGGAAGTGTTGGAAAGTTGAAGCCATATCACTGATAGGAGAAGGAGATTTCTCACATACAATAGTAAACACACTTTTTATTGATAAAACACATAAATGATTACAAAGCTCTCACTCAACTCCCAAACTTTTACAATATGAATTACAAGCCTATTTATAGGCAAAGCTACACACTTAATTGATAAGCTTACATTTATTAAAACACTCACAAAATCAAATACGTAATGGTAAAAGTCTTCATCTGATCTTTGACTAAATCCTTCCACTTGCTTTGAAGCTTATCAGTACCAAGCCTCCAAAACAACAGTTCCCAAACGTGGGAATCATGCTTACTATTTCAACAGGAAGAACCCATCTCCAAGGGATGGGAACATAAAAGTTCGAAGGAAAAAAAAAAACGAAAGTTCAGAAGCAAAGCATACAAAAAATACCACAACTGCCTCAAGTGCTTATTATCTTCATATAAACAAACAACTTAAATATGCTGATGCAACATTCATTCTCACGCATGAAAGAACCCTTCACAGATGAACACATTGAACAAGAAAGAATGATAAGATACCCTACAAATTAAGGGTAAGCCTCAATCACCGATTGAACAGCTTTGATATTTTTTATCGTGTGTCGACTGAAACCAGATTCGCTCAGAACGTATGCCCACTCCTTTGAAGTCCTCTCTTTCCCTTTGTTTGTGTGCGCCATCATCACCATGTCCATCATCAGCCTCACATACTCCAGCTTATCGTTGTTGTCTTCTTCAACCACAGCTTCTACTATGATCACCTTCCCTTTGTCCTTCGGGATAGCCTCTCTGCACTTTCTCAGGATTTGGATGCACTCGTCATCGTCCCAGTCGTGCAAAACACACTGCATATTTAGAAATTCAAGCATATATAGATGAAGCGCGCACTCACACAAACAAACAAAAAATCACTTATATCAATGAGGTTTCGCACAGAAAAGTAGTGTACTCAGAGTAAAATCTACGAAAAGTACTGGTGTCAGCCTCAAATTTTTCCCATTCTTGATATTCCCGTTGAAGAATTCCCGAGGGCTTTGGAATAATTGGATTTCAAGACTCTCGTGCAACTCTTCAATGGCTCGCGTTTGAACACGTTTGAACAAGGGAGGGATCATATACAGGATATACATAGACAGAAATGTATAGGAAACATTTACTCACCATGATGTATGCCGCATCCGCCTTCGGAACACTAGCAAACATGTCACCGCCCACGTGCTCAACACCAACACAGTCCAGTGCCACAGACACCACATGAGGCAGATCGAAATTTATCCCTCGAATCCAAGGAAACGCCCCGACCAACAACCGGAGAGCCGTCCCGTCTCCTCCGCCTACATCCACCACGGACTCCACCCCATCGAACACCTCCGGACACCCTTCTACTATCGCCGGCACAGCCACCCTGGCGTTGCAAGCCATTGCGTCGTTGATGAGCTTGCTGTGGCCAGGATTCTCCTCAGCATAACTCCATATGTCCTCCCCGTGGGCGGACTCGAATGCTGGACTCCCGTTGGCCAGGACACGATCGCTTAAACAGTGCCAGGGTGCGAGCATCACCGGAGAGCTCTCGAGCAACACTATAGCATCCATGCTTTTTTCGCTGTTTTTCAGGAGAAGGCGGGATAGTGGCGTTTGGAGGTATCCGGCGGGAGCTTCTTTGAAGATTTTACGGTGGACTAGGAACCTCATGACGCGGTGGAGGGCAGAAGGGGAGCACCCGAGGGCGGAGGAAAGATCGTGGAGTGCCGCGGGGCCGCCATGGGCTTCCAGGGCATCAGGTATGCCGAGCTGAATAGCACATTTTACCACAGCCATATCTACAAACCCGAAAACGTACTTCCATATATCCACATGGGCCTGGGCTTCTTCTTCTTGCTCTCTATTTGCTTCTCCTTCCATCCCTCCTCCTCCTCTTCCTCTTCTTCTTCTTCTTCTTCTTCTTCTTCTTCTCTAAAATAAAAACACAGAGAGCACTGGCGGTAAAGAACTCAATTATATGAGAGACAAAATCATTGAGCATCACAAGGAAAGTGGACCTTCCACAGGGACTTAAAAAATGTTTGATATTATGATTGAGCATTCCAGCAACCAAGAAAAGAAATCCAATTGAAGATTTTGTCTGAGATTAATTAATTAATTAATGGACATTGACAGCTTTGAAGCATGTATTATGTGATCAATAAGTCTAGGTACACTACCTTCAACTACTACACTATTCACTATATTTTTTGTAAGGTACATCTCGGGTCATAAAAAAATATAGAAAAATGTTTATAAATTTTAAAATAATATATTATGGGGCCCTATAAAAAATCAGCTCCAACAAATATCGATAAGTATTATTTCTTGATTGGTAGGGGCGAAACTAAACAGTTGAGTTGTTTCGCCTCTACAAATCAAGAAATAATACTTACCAATATCCGTTGGAGCTGATTTTTTACAGGGCCCCATAAAATATTATTCTAAAATTTATCGACATTTTTCTGTATTTTTTTGGGACCCAGCATGAGCCCCACAAAAAATGTAATAGATGATGTAGTGAATGAAGGGTAGTCAGATAGTGTACGTAGCATCTCTCGTGCTGTGATATCAGTTAAGATCTTCTGACTAGTGTAGTGATTTTCACTCTCAATTGCCCAGAAAAATGCAAGGTTAAAATGTATTGCAAAAAAAAAAAAAAACTGCAATCTTGAAAAAAAAAAAAAATTCCCTCTCTGTATTTAGCATCTCTGTAATTTCACTTTATTTTCAAAGACAAAAAAAAAAAAAAACTATGGGTGGTGTACACCAGAATGTATGAGACTCACTTTGGGGTCCCACGCAAATGATCGGGGTCATTCAATTTATGTAAAACACGTTTTGAAGAGGTGATGTCACCAGATTGTGTGAGACTCATTTCGGCTTCCCACACAAATAATCGGGATCGTTTAATTTATTTAAAATATTTTTGAAGGATTCTTGTTAGAAATTACCTCATTCGGTCAAGGGCTTCCTCTATTTGAGAATAAAAATTAAATGAATTGGTCAATTACATACCGATATTCAGTAAGGGCTTTCCACTATTTGACATAAATTAAATTAAATGAATTGGTCAAGCACATGGTAAGGGCTTCCTGTATTTGACAGAAATTAAGTTAAATGAATTGATCTAAGTACATACATTAAATGATTTGGTCGAGTACATACCCATATTCAAATTAATTGATTCTGAGCTGTACCCCATCCAATTTTATCACACCTAGCGCTAAGGCTGCAAATGAACCTATCCAATTTTATCACGCCCAGTGCTAAGACTGCAAATGAACCGAGTAGCTCGCAAGTTCCGCTCATTCAACCCTACCCAACGCAACGCTAAGGCCGTAAATGAATCGGACAGCTCGCGAGCTCATTCGGCCCTACCCAACGCTAATATGTCCACGGTGGTAAAGCCAAACAACGGGCCATGTAATTGGGCCTACGAAAGCCGGGCTACGAGTGTTGGAGTATTAATAATCGGGCCAGATGGGGGTTAAGCGACGGACTGAGCTTTTTACGTGGATCCGTAGGTTTCGGCTAAAAACTTCGACGAGTAATTGGATAGGGGCCGCGCGAACTCAGGCCTCAGTTGACACAAATTATGACGTAGGTTCCACCAACTTGGGTAGACCTTAATTAGGCGAACACCTCACCTAAGTGCAATGGAAGTCGTCAACCTCGGTCATGGGCCATTTTGATCGCCCATTGACCCTGTCTAGGTAAGTATGGAGCCCATTCGTCCCACCTAAGTTTATATCCACGCTCCACGGTTACGAAGTCAGAAGAGGGCATCCAGTTCTTTACGTTAGACGCGACAAATCTTGACATGCCCGCGCTTAGTCCTTGAGTCTAACGTGACAAATCTTGACATGCCCGCGCTCAGTCCTTGAGCCATTCCGTGACCAAACAATTTCAATCACTTTGGCTATGGAAAAATTATTCCGTGCCAACAATACTAAAGAAAAGTTAAATTATATGTATAAAAAAAAAAAATTGCTGCATTTTTTGAACCCCTAAACATATGGTGGAGCCACCCTTGTTTTTTTTTTTTTCCCAAGCGGTATACATTGGGGAGAGGGGGGGTAATTATTAAGTTAGTCCATAGAAGGTTCAAAGACTGTCTACAGCCCTGAACCACAAACGCCTATAATAATGCTCGAACCTTGGCTTCCCACAAGAGAACTGACCAGAAAATACCGTTGGACTACATGGCCTTTGGCGAGCTGCCCTTGTTGACGAGTATGGATTATTGAAAGGAGCAAGACATGGATTGGGCGTATGATAAACTATTTGTTGGTGGGTTTGGTTGTCTGCAAGTTGAGTTTTCTAGACCCATCATGAAACTGATCCAACCCAAACTAACCCAACACCCATGTTTGTGTGAAATACAGTATATAACATGAAATTTTCCCGCGAACAACGCGGTGCTGTTGCACAGCACCATTCTCCAGCTCGATCTCATTGTTTAAATCATCTTTGTTATTCTCATGTGATCTGATTTGTTCTTTTTTGTTCAATTATTTTCCTTTCGAAACTTTCACCCGTCCAACTCACCTTTTCAATTGACCGGTCAGATTTGAGACTATGGTTTGTCAATCTGTTGGGTCTGAGACTACATATAGATTTGTTAGTACAGCAGATGGAGATTGGAGATACTGCCAAGAAGCAAATTTTCATGATCTAAGAGTCAAAACAGTTGTAATCTTTCGTTATCCAATTTCGCATGAAAGTAACCTTGCAAACATAAGAAAAATCCATGGCTCTCATCAAATTTAGAACTTTTGACAGTCGGAAAAGGTAGACAAGTTTAGGCATTACCAGGAAGGCAAGAAGGGGGTGTTTCCACAAAAATATATGGACAAAAACGGATTAAACCTATGTTTTCACGATTTTCTAAGCATGTCATTCTCATCGCATACATCAACTAAATAAGCATTTAGTGGAAACAACTTGACTGTTGTTATCAGCCTGAAGCAAAAGAAAGGCAGCGAAAACGCACCCTAAATATTGCTCCATGGAAGTGTTGGAAAGCAGAAGCGATATTACTGATGGGAGGAGGAGATTTCTAATACACAATAGTAAGCACACTTTTATTGATTAAGTACACAAACAATTACAAAGCTCTCACTCACGTCTCTCTTTCTTTCTCTCACTCAACTCTCATACTTTTACAATATGAATTACAAGCCTATTAATAGGCAAAGCTACACACTTAATTGATAAGCTTACATTTATTGAAACACCCACAAAATCAAATACGTAATGGCAAAAGTCTTCATCTGATCTTTAACTAAATCCTTCTACTTGCTTTGAAGCTTATCAATACCAATTCTCCAAAAGAACAGTTCCCAAACGTGGAAATCATGCTAACTATTTCAACAAGAAGAACCCATCTCCAAGGGATGAGAACATAAAAGTTCGAAGGAAAAAAAAAAAAACAAAAGTTAGAAGCAAAGCATACAAAAAATACCACAACTGCCTCAAGTGCTTATTATCTTCTTCATATAAATAAACAGCTTAAATATGCTGATACAACATTCATTCTCACGCATGAAAGAACCCTTCAGAGATGAACACATTGAACAAGAAAGAATGATAAGATACCCTAAAAATTAAGGGTAGGCCTCAATCACCGATTGAACAGCTTTGATGCTCTTTATCGTGTGTCGGCTGAAACCAGATTCGCTCAGAACGTACGCCCACTCCTTTGAAGTTCTCTCTTTCCCTTTCTTTGTGTGCGCCATCATCACCATGTCCAACATCAGCCTCACATACTCCAGCTTATCGTTGTTGTCCTCTTCAACCACGGCTTCTACTATGATCACCTTTCCTTTGTCCTTCGGGATAGCCTCTCTGCACTTTCTCAGGATTTGGATGCACTCATCATCGTCCCAGTCATGCAAAACCCACTGCATATTTAGAAATTCAAGCATAGATGAAGCGCGCATGCACACACACACACAATCACTTATATCAATGAGGTTTCGTTCAAAAAAGTAGTGTACTCAGAGTAAAATCTACGAAAAGTATTGGTGTCGCCTCAAATTTTTCCCCTTGATATTCCCGTTGAAGAATTTCCGAGCGCCTTGGAATAATAGGATTTCTAGACTCTCGTGCAACCCTTCAACGGCTCGCGTTTGAACAGGGGAGGGATCATATATACAGGATATACATAGACAGAAATGTATAGGAAACATTTACTCACCATGAGGTATGCCGCATCCGCCTTCGGAACACTAGCAAACATGTCACCGCCCACATGCTCGACCCCGACACAGTCCAGTGCCACAGACACCACATGAGGCAGATCGAAATTTATCCCTCGAATCCAAGGGAACGCCTCGACCAACAATCGGAGAGCTGTCCCGTCTCCTCCGCCTACATCAACCACGGACTCCACCCCGTCGAACACCTCCGGACACCCTTCTACTATGGCCGGCATAGCAACCCTAGCATCGCAAGCCATTGCGTCGTTGATGAGCTTGCTGTGGCCAGGATTCTCCTCAGCATAACTCCATATGTCTTCACCATGGGCGGACTCGAATGCTGGACTCCCGTTGGCCAGGACACGAGCACTTAAACAGTGCCACGGTGCAAGCATCACCGGACTGCTCTCAAGCAACAATAAAGCAGCCAGGCTTTTTTCGCCGTTTTTCAGGAGAAGGCGGGATAGTGGCGTTTGGAGGTATCCGGCGGGAGCTTCTTTGAAGATTTTACGGTGGACTAAGAACCTCATGACGCGGTGGAGGGTGGAGGGGGAGCACCCAAGGGCGGAGGAAAGATCGGAGAGTTTCGCGGGGCCGCCATGGGCTTCCAGGGCATCAGGTATGCCGAGCTGAATAGCACATTTTACCACAGCCATATCTACAAATCCGAAAACGTACTTCCATATGTCCACATGGGCCTGGGCTTCTTCTTCTTCCTCTCTATTTGCTTCTCCTTCCATCCCTCTCCTCCTCCTCCTCCTCTTCTTCTTCTTCTCTCTCTAAAATAAAAACACAGAGAAACAGAGAGCACTGGCAGTGAAGATTCAATTATGTGAGAGAAAATCATTGAGCTTCACAAGGAAGGTGCACCTTTCAGGGGGACTTAAAAAATGTTTGATTTTAATGATTGAGCATTCCAGCAACCAAGAAAAGAAATCTAATTGAAGATTTTGTCTGATATTAATTCATTCATGGACATTGACAACATTAAAGCATGTATCATGTGATATCAACTACTACCAAGAAAGTAATTCACATAGATTTTGTATGATATAATATTGTGAAGAGTGACATGCAACTTATATCGGGTCGTTCAATTAATTTAAAATATGTTTTTGAAGGTTGTTGTTACCGGATTGTGTGAGACTCATTCCGGGGTCTCACACAAATAATTGGGGTCGATCAATTTATTTAGAACATCTTTTGAAGGGTTTTTGCTAGAAATCAGCTCATTCGGTAAGGACTTCCTGTGTTCGAGAATAAAACTAAATGAATTTGATCAAGCTACAAACCGATATTCGGTAAGGGCTTTACTCTATTTGACAGAAATTAAATTAAATGAATTGGTCAATTACACGGTAAGGGCTTCCTCTATTTGACAGAATTAAATTAGTAAATGAATTGATCTAAGTGCATACTACATTAAGTGATTTGGTCGAGTACATACCCATAGATGTACCCCATCCAATTTTATCAAACCCAGCACTAAGATTGTAAATGAACCAAGCAGCTCTCATTCGACCCTATCCAATGCTGCGTTAAGGCTGTAAAAGAACCGACTCGCAGGCTCGGCTCATTCGGCCCTACCCAACTCTAAAATAAGTAATAAGTCCAGACGGTGGTAAAGCCTAGGAACGGGCCATGTATTTGGGCCTACGAAAGCTGGGCTACGAGGGTTAGATTAGTAGCAGTAATCGTATGGTCCAGATGGGGGTTAAGCGACGGACTGGGCTTTCTATGTGGATCCATAGGGCTCGGGCTCGAAACTTCAACTAGTAATTGGATAGGGGCCGCGCGAACGCAGGCCCCCGCTAACACAAATTATGACGTAGGTTCCACCAACTTGGGTAGACCTTAGGCGGACACCCCACCTAAGTGCAATGGAAGTTGTCAACCTAGGCCATGGGCCATTTTGATCACCCATTGACCCCGTCCAGGTAAGTATGGAGCCAATTGTCCCACCTAAATTTATATCCACGCTCCAAAGCCCCCCTCTCCCCTTATCCTTTCGATGTGGGACAAAATACACTCCAAGTTTGTTCACCCCTCCCCCTCTCTCTCTCTCTCTCAAACACGGACACAAGTATCAAAGCCTTCTAAGTTTTTATAATCCCTGATGTGATTCTGTTGTTATTCACAATCAAATGGGTTTGCAGAAAAAAACAAATGAAAAGAGAGTTTTTGGTCTGTTTTGGAGAAAATTGAAGTGGCGATTGGCGGAGACTCTGCAACTTCTCTCTCTCTCTCTCTCTCTCTCTCTCTCTCTCTCTCTCTGTGTGAAGTCCATTGTTGGAGTAAAGATTATTATGAAGGAAACGCCAAAAAAGCCCTCTCTAGGTAAGCTTTTTCCTTTGGCAAAATCTTTTGAGTTAAAGGTTTGCGAATCTTGGAATTGTGGTTTTGGCTCTCTAGTTTCCCTTCGTCTAGTTGCTGAGAAAAGTAAAGAAAGTGAAAGAAAAGGTTGCTCTGACTTCAGCTTTTTATGGATGCCAAAGGAAATTGCGGAAAAGAAATGCTTTTCTCTCTTCAAACCCACTCTCCCAAAACACACAACTGGGAGATCACACGAGTTCTGTTTGAGGAAGGTTTTTTTTTTGAATAATGAACGGAGAGAGATAGTCCTTCAAAATCCCCCACACTACTGTTCTTAATTCTAGCACTGTTGTCGCGCTCTCAATCTTTGTTCTCGCAAATTTTAATAGTATAACATGTGATTCAAAAACACTTTCACGCTCACACACTGTGCAAATTATGTGGCGGCAGCAAATATTACTTGTGAAAGTAGACTAAATTTTCTATTCCCAAAGCCTCTTCATTTTTGGACAAACATAAAATCTCAGTCTTGGACCTTCTTTCATCTTTCTCTTCTTTTTTTTCTTGTTTTGAATAGCATCGCTTAGTTACAC
The DNA here is from genome assembly GCF_030253575.1 of Rhododendron vialii. Lineage (NCBI taxonomy): Eukaryota > Viridiplantae > Streptophyta > Magnoliopsida > Ericales > Ericaceae > Rhododendron > Rhododendron vialii. The sequence goes on along the minus strand of NC_080561.1, from coordinate 6,311,153 downwards.
CAAAAACTGTGTTTACTCATGCCCTTAAGCTATGTCTATAAAAAAATCACTCGAAATCCCATATCGAACACCAATCATGCTACAGATACACTTCTCGGCCACTTTCTAAACACTCCTCTCTCACAAGCAATGGAGCCCGCAGATGTGTGGAGCCCACTGCTTGTGAGAGAGAAGTGTCTAGGGAGCGGCCAAGAGGCGTGTCCCCAACATTTCCGTATCAAACACCGTCATTGTTGGAAGGATCAAGCTCCTCTCCATGCCCTTAATCCTCCATATCCCTCCAAGCTCCCCTCTTGTGGCTCCATCCTAAGCCCAAACTGATCATCCGACCTGTAATTTCGTGCGTCCCGTGTGGAAGAACATATCTGCAGAGAAATAGACTCAAATCGGAATCCGGACATCCATAGGTATGCAAGCAGCTCGTATTGGTCCTCCGCTTATTTAGTACCAAGGGAGACATATAATTCACTCATCCGGAGGCTAGCAGCCCTCCGTAAGATTAACAGCATGGAAGAAATACTAGCCGTCAGCATCACATTGCGTTCGAAATTTCCCGAAAATAGGTTATTTTCGAAGCCCACTCGTTTTTCAAGGATATTGCGCGAATCACTTATTGAAATCTCATAGTGGACAATGATCAAATAGCGGATCATAGCTCTCGAATAGCCTTGTTAACGAAAGATGATTCACAATGCAGCAGACTGAGATAATCTTCGACGTCTCACTCTATTGTTGGGCAACACTAATACTCTACTAATTGGCAATAATAGATTCTTTCGAAGGCATGGAACAGTCATTTCTCAAACGTAATAGCAATAATAATATATATTTCTCAATCTAGCGCCTGAAAAAAAACTCAAAACTCTTAACCGCGATAATTCTACCGGAGATACAATTTTTTTTCCCTCGGCTTCTACCGAAGAAACATGCTATACAAGATTGAAACAACCTCTATTTTCAGCCCCCTACCATTACAAGTCCCTTTAACCAGGTTTTCAACATCCTATTACCCTCGATAAGTCAATTGCGCTCGGGAGCATTGTGGGAGATTCTTCTGGAACTGAGGTTCCCAGGATATGACCACAAGTTCTCCATGTCAGTAGCCAGTAGTTTGTCGAAGGGAATAGTATTAGTGTTTGAAGGTGGAGGTGTCCTACCTGGGCTTTGGAACACAGGAGTGGAAGAACAAAAGGTTGGGGTCCCAAATGGAGAGCCATAAGGGGTGTGCTGGATTGAGAAGGGACTAGGCGATATTCGTTTTAGGATGGGGAGACCATCGAACCCTCCCCTACTGATAAATGACATTGATTCTGCAGCAGCACACTGCTTAGTAGCATCGTCCACATAAAGGACGTCATCAATCCTTGCCATTATATTGAAGGCCAAGCTCTCCATAACTCTCGAGTAGCTTTCAAGAATCGATTGTCCTAAGTCCTGCCGCAAAAATGAGGAAATAGGGAGATAAGATTCGAGCTCAAGTGGAACCAAATGAAGAGTAAAGCAAACAACAGGTGATTTATGCACAGCTGTAATTATCTTCTTTGAAGTTGTTTTAGTTCCACGAAAGGAGAATATATTTGACAATAAATAGATGACCTCGAACCAGTCGGCAATTCGAGGATAAACAAAAACTCCAAAAGCGTGTGTTCCTAAAAATTTTATGCCCAGTAATGATAGAAAACTGATATCAAGATGCACAATTAAGCTCTCTGCAGCATGGACATGGTTGCCGATACAGATACGAGATTCAGGTATACCTTTGCACGAGGGATAGACAAACACTTAAAGAACTATATATTAAAGAACTCGTACGCCGCAAACCATGAATGCATAACAAAGGTAGGATATATCTGCGGGCAAGAACTTAGAGGAATCACATAACAAAGATAGGATATATCTGTGGGGAACAACTTAGAGAAACTTTGATTATGTTTTAACTCTTAATTTTTCCAAATTCTTCTTCTCCAAAGAGTATGGCAAAATATGATTGTGCTTTTCCAAACAGATAGAAATAATCTTGTGATCTCAATTAAATAAAGGCCAAATACATGAACAAGTAGCTGAATGTTTAGTACTACTGGTCTCAAACCATTAATTATGTTAATAGGTGTAGGATATGCATTCACAAGAATCCTACGAATATTGGTTTATGCTAAAGATTTGACAAGGAAAGGATACAGCTCCCATCTCTAAGTATGCATGCTTCTAATTCTAATATAGACACTGATTCAATACATAGCGACCCTGTCATCAGAGAAGTAATGATTTAGCTAATACTCCCTCCGTTCCCATTCTCTTGTCCCTTTTGGGAGTCCATGTCACTTTTCAATTGATTATATCTTGCAATCTACAATGTTTTAGGTGACTTTGAAAATATCTTTTAAAAGAGCTCATTGAGATCTATCAAACAAGATCCATATTGCATATAAACAGTATTACCAATTAAAAGTTATAATTAGTTTTTTATCTGGTTAGGATAGGACAAGGGACAATAGAATGGCAACAGAGGGAGTACAAAGGTCATTAAATGTTTGCTTCCAAATGCCTCTCACTAAAGTCGTACTCCATCAAATTTCATCTGCCCATTTGCCAAATCTTCAAAGGCATAAAAAAATTGGCCTACCTACAAGTGGTAAATATAGTTAAAGTTCTCTATGTTTCCATACGCTTTAGCTGCTATCTTGACGTAGAACTAGATTTGTCAGTTTCACCAGGAGGCAAAATGTGTTTGAATCAGAATACATAGAAATTAATTGTAACTGTTCCCTATGTGGTGAAGAGAGGAGATTAATCAAATACCTTGTTGTATTGAATTTTGCTCATATCCAATGCAGTCTGCGGAAGGCCAGGGAAACGGAGCCTCAGGTTATGTAAAAGGATCTCCGCTCGTTGCCCTAGAAATTGATTTTTGTTACCATCAGCAGCAAGGCCCTTGACCTTGGGCCGCCATGGTGAACGCTTAGCTTTCAGGTGCTTTGTATGTTTTCTCTGGCCTTTCTTCTTCCACACATGTATAGATGCCTCAATCATGTTCACCACTTCTAATGTGTTATGCTCCGATGACAAGTCCAGGCTTTCAAGAAGAGATTCTGGTGTGAACTGCTCAGCAGTTATGTAGCGATAGATAATATCACCAAGACAAGCTTTTCCACTCTGGAATGGAAATTCATCAATATATTGTAAGATCAATATGCTATAAGAACTAAACAACCAAACAAATGAAATCTCTTAAGAGCTGACCTTTTTTTGACAAATGCATAGAGTGACACTGACACAGACCATAGGCTGAAAACAACTAAAGAAAATAAGAACTCATCTCCAGAAGATCAACAGCCCCCGTTCACTTCGGAAAGGTTGTGAACTTATGCTTGATCTGACTAAAGCTACACTGGCCTACTTTGAATATACCCATCATGGAGCTGAATTAACAGCGAAGACACACAACATCAAACACTTCGCCCGATCATATACAAGACCAAATAATGAGTTGATATACTGCTCCGTATCCCAAACAATTCCTCTTTTTCCTCCCCTGTAATCCACCCAGTCATTAAGGAACCAACCTTTCATTCCCCAAGGGTTTGTGAATTAAATGCTCTTTTTCATTATTCCCAACTGCTCTCACTTGGATATATTAGATACATCTCCACATTTGCATCGAAATCAAGATCCTTAACATATAAATAGATCTAATATTTAGTCTTTTACCTGGGCCCTATAGTACTATCATCATTGTATTCAAGCATGACTTTATTCAGCCAAAAACATCAAAACAGCACAAGACAACACCCATGATGAAGGTTTATAAGATTCTGTGCAATGTATTCTGCTATGCTTGCTCCTACGAAGCATGGCACATTCCATAATGACCCAACTCATCTTAGAAAATCTATTCATTGCCCTGGGCACCAACAAAAGAAAGACAACCGAGACAAAAGAGTGGTAAAAGCAAAAAAAAACAACAATTGTCCAAAGCACCCGGATTGAGTTCTTTTAATTGACCACACAGGAAAAGCATACTTTTTGCAGAAAACTAAGTTTATGTCATCGGAACATAAAAGTAACATGAAGCTGTATGTGATGAAATTTGAATATGGAAGCAATTAAGCACGTCATAACCATCAAGTCCCACTACAAAGGGGCAGTGCATTTATGATGTTTAGAGAAAGCCTGGACATACAAGGATAAGGGCGCTGCAAACACAAAAGTCCCACTAAATGGTTGTGAATCCAGAATGAACAATTGTCTATGAAGGAAATGAAAAAAGAAATCCCTCAGCTCAGATTCTAATGAAAGCTAAAAGAACTACAAATAAATTCTTTCCGTCACTCTCACCTTAAAAATAGTTAAATCTAACGAAGTGAATGCTCGAAACTGGTAAAATAAGCTAGCATTTATGGATGTATGTTGGCTAAGATAGCTTCCAGAAGTGAACATAAACAAAATTGAAACGCATACCCTGGGCAAAGTTTCCAAATAGGTAACTGGAATCTCCATCTCAGCAAGAACGCTGCTATTGATTGCCATTGCCGCTTTCAATATCTGGTTTGTGCAATCCCTGCACTGCTGCAACTTCTTCCTCGCGTCCTCTGATAGCCCCTTTGAAGGAACCTTTGGATATGGAAGCCACCACTTCTCTTCCTGCCTAATTGAAGGCGTCCCACCACTTGCACCCAATGGACACACATCACAATCATTTGCATCACCCACGACTATGCCGCGGTCAACGTACCAAAATTCCATATCTTGAAATCCATCAAGGATGCTAAGCAACATAGCATCAAGCTTCTTGAGGGCAGGAAGATTCATATATAAGTCAGACCTAGGTCGGGTGGCCATGACTTCGTAAGTGCCACCGCCAGGGAATTGTTGTATGGAAGGAACAAGCTCCACAATTGAATCACTCACACATAATAGACATTCCATCTCTCTACGCCACATTGCTGCCTTCTGCGGTGCCAATGGCTCCAACCTCCATAACTCCCCAAACACAGTAGCTACAATTGCAAACAAAAAAAGATGACGTAAACATAATCAATAAACACACAAAACACACTTGTGGCTTAAGGGTGGTTGTAGGTGTCAAGTTTTTACCCATTACAATCACATAAAGCTAGGATACTCCATCAAAATACCCAAAACACAGAATTCACATACGCTCATAGGCATCACACACAAACAGAGAGACTTAAATCTGCACTGACCAGAGAGATTTGTGATGGCATTTGATATTGCAAGGGCAGTAGAGACTCCTTTACCCCCTCCAGACATGTCTTCCCCTAGAAGCAGCTTAGCAAATCTTTCCTTCATCATCTCAATTTCTACAAATCCAGGAAAATCAAGAAGTAATTGGTAAAAGTTCGCACAACATAATTTGCACAAGCATCTATACACCTACCAACTAAGGAAAGAAATTCAAGAGACTAATCACACTTGAAGAAGTTGCCCGCAGTAAGATCAAGAAACTATTACTGATACTTGAACAGCAATTAACCCAACTCAGGAACAGCAAATTCGCCTAAGTTTACCATCAGATCCGCAGCATAAACAGTTAAACCTTCATCCATAAGAGCATCTCAACCCTTACCCATCTTTTTACTCATACACAAAATTTGAGTAAAAACCCCCCAAAAATCTGCTCCACTCCTTGACTCAAACATATGTCAAATTGAGTTTTACTTAAATTCTGTGAGGCTGTTTTCCTCTTCCCGAATTTACAACCATGCCATTTAAGTGAGTAACTATTTTTCAAGTCAACCTCAGAATTTAAGTAAAAACCAACAAAAATCCTCTCCATTCCTTGACTCAAACCTATATCAAATTGAGTTTTACTCAAATTTTTACACGAAACAAAGGTTACTCACATTTTGTAAAAGGCTATTTTTCCCCTCCCAAATTTACAACCATGCCATTAATGAAGCTTTTACTCAAATTTGTGCTTAGCTTTTCAGGTTTGCTCGTTGTAAGTGCTTCATACCAAATCAACCTTCTGCTAAATTTTTACCCTAATTTGAGTAATAGTATAGGTAAAGACTGGAGGAGATGCTCTTAAACCTAAACCTATCGATTAGGAAATAAACTCAAGAGACTAATTTAATTTACCAAGTTGCTATACAAAGATCTAGTGACTACTGAAACTTGAACAGAAATTTTTCACAACATAAACAGTAAGGTTAACGAACCTGACAAACCGGTCTCCGGCTTCTGTACCTTATAGTCCCAAAGCACCGCATCTTTCCCTCCACCCACCGGCAACAAGAACACCGGTGGCTGCACCGGCGCAAAGCCGGAACTTGCGGTAGTCGGACGGGTAGGGACGGGGGAAGAGGAAAGGGAACTGGAGGGCGACTCGCTGACGTCAGCGCTCAAGCTGTAGTCTTCGTAGAGCTCCTCCTCCTCCTCTTCCTCTTCCTCGCTGTGTTGGTCGGAAATGTCGTCGGACGAGAAACTATTACTCCCCATGGATGTATATGGAATGGAATGAAAGGGGGATTTTGCTGTTTGTGGAAAGGTATATTGAGGAATCAAATGCACATTTGAGCAAAATGGGTATCAGCTAATGGGTATGATTTAGAGGATATGCTTGGCGTGGTCTGAGAATTTTTGGCAGATATGGTAGAGGGAGGGAGGGTGGTGGGGTGGTGGGGGCTGGGGAGTGAAAAAGCGAAAGAAGATAAAAAATGCAGAGTTCAGGGGGTTTGTTGGGGTTCGTTTGCTCACACACAATGTATAGTACTATTCCAATTCCAGCACCAGGCCCCCCACCTCTCTCTCTCTCTCTCTCGATCTCTCGATAAATACACCAACTAGCTTGTACAGATAACAAACGAACCGAGTTGCTCGTGACAGCTTGTAGGTTGGCTCAGAGCCCGTTTCAGAACACATTTTTAAAAAATAAATACTTATTTCACATTTTCAAACTAAAAAATAATGTAAATGAAAAATAATTTTTCAATTTTTTTTACACCGTATTAAAGATCTTATTGAGATCTTTCAAACAATATCCATATTGCATATTTTTATATTTCAATAAACCCATCATTTTTTAGCTTGAAATTGCATTTTTAAAAAATAAGTATTTATTTCGCGTTCCGAAACGGGGCCTCATTGAGGCTTAGATCAGCTTGACTCCTTTGGTAAAACAAGTTTGAGCTCGAATTTTAGATTCGTTTACTTAACGAGCTGAATTTAACACTCTAAAGCTTGATTTATTTGTATAAATTCAACTCATTTAAAAAGATTTGTTAAGTGAATTAGTCAAACTAACCGAGCTCGAACACATTGAAGCTGAGTGGGTTTGCACCCCTTGACTACTAGTTCTGTACACGCAAACATATAATAGTATCATAAATTAGAATTTTAAAATTGAACCTAAAATTAACTCAAATTTATTCAAACTTATACGAAAAGTGGAGTGTAAACAAAGTAAACAAACAAAAACCTACCAAATATATCTCCCTCTCCTACCCTTCTCTCTCTCAAAATTACAAAAATTAGGATATGAGGATTTGAGCTCAAATTACATTTGTATTATAGTGTTGGTACTATAGATGCCAATTGTATACCGACCTATGTGTGGGACGATACGAAAGATGCAAGGAGTTTATTTTATTTGCAATTGTAGAAAAATCAATTCATTCATTCAAATACTGGTAGGTGATTGATTAATTTATTTAATGTTTGATAAGTGATTGATTCGTTCAAGTATCTTTCCGTGATACCGATTGTCGGATTCCGCTCTCAAACACACACTCTCTCTTTTTACGGCCTTGACTTATCCGTGATTGGTGGTAAAACTATGACCTAAATAGTTTATTTCGTCAAGTTTATTTTTTATTTTCTTAAAATAAGATTGATAATATTATCCGGCAAGATCATGAACTAAATACAATTTTATTAAAGTTTCTTCTTAAAATTCTTGACATCAATATATATGTTGCTTTACAAAGCATATATTTTGTTTAGGTTGATCGATGAGACTAATGCTCAATTAATCTTATGTTTTGCACAATAACCTACTTAACAAACTAAATGAATTGAACGATTTTTGATCAACTCATAGACTCGAGATGGAACCCCTTACAGAGAGAGCACAAGACCTAATTGTGCCCTTATGTCCCAAACGTGTGACTGACTCTAACCAATATAGTAGTATAAAATTGGAGTTCTTGTATGACTAACATGCATGTTATATAGTAGTATAAAATTGGAGTTCTTGTACGATTAACATGCATGTTATAGAGATTAAAATACATATTCACACTCTAATGCATTTTTGTACGATTAATTCGATGCATTTTCTATCTATTATCAGCAGTTTTCCTATTGTATTTGCAAAATTAAACCCAATTTAGCAAAGACTATGTAGCTACTCTTTGGACACGCAATGGTCCGAGCGATTAACGGACAACTTTGCAGGTCAATTATTTTCTTTGGTTACACAAATGAGCTTCCATAGTACAACTACTAACTACTATATAGTATTTCTTGCGATAGTAGTAGGAACTAGGAAATGAGCCTAAATTTGGACCAATAGAAGGGAAAATGTGCCTAAATTGGGTTGGGACCGTGTGAATAATTTTGCGAAAAAGATATAGGTACCAACCAAATCGTAGGGAAATTGTACCGACGGCCGCGACGGGCTGTCTCCGGCCACCGGACGGCCGATCCGAGCCGTCCAAAAATTCTATAAAAAAAAAAACCGAGGGGTCTGCGCGGGAGTCAATGGCATCCGATATGTGTAGGGTGTTTAGATCAAGCACCTTACATATATTGGATGCCATTGATTCTCGCATTGGCCCACTTGGTTTTCTTTTTTAGAATTCTTGGACAGCTCGGATCGGCCGTTCGGTGGCCGAAGACTGCCCGACACGACCGTCAGTACGATTTCCCTACGGGTTTCGTCGGTACATGTAGCATTACTCATAACTTTGTGGAGAAATGAACCTAAATTGAGGAAAAAAAATTCAGTGCCAAGAATGTACCACGTGGTGCCCACTCGCGCATCCGAGCTCTTCATTCCGTGTTTGAAAGGCTTAGATTTGGAGAGACCAAAAAAAAAAAGTGTTGGAGTGAAAGGAGAGATAGAATTTCAATCTGAGTCATCAAAAAATGTATCGGTTCAAATGTGCCGAACGAGTATCACATAGGATATACCCGTGGGCACTGAAAAATCTCTCTTAATTGAGAGTAGGAGTAGTGCATATTGTACTGGAGCTGCTGCAGAGGACGGCGTTGCAGGCAGGCAGGTTTGTGGTGTTGTCTTTCCGCAACATAACGACAGAGGTTTGCGTTACCAAATGGACATCCGACCCGACACTGTCCTTTTCTTCTTCTTTTTCTTTTCTTCTTCCACGCTTTTGATTATCACCCACGCAATCAAATCTTTGGTGACCTGGACCCCCTTGACCCGGTCCCACAGGGAGAAATTCATCACCAGTCCTGCCACAATACACGGAATATTTTAGAAATTGATATTCGCGCTCCACTTTTTATTGATAGTGCTCTATTTTGTTTATGAAGCTACTAGTAACTTCACGTTAAAATTGGAGCGCAATAAGTAAAAAGTGGAGCGTGAAAATCAATTTCCTATATTTTTATGAAAAAATTTGCGTAATGATTTTCACACGGGATTTGATATAATGATATTCACACTCTTTTTTACTGTATTTTTTTGTGTTGAAAGTGTAATTTTTTTTTTGTTAAAATACAAAAAAAAATGTGCGTTATAAATAACAAAAAATATATGTGAATATCAATTTCCTAAATTAAATGTGTTACGAATTTTTATGTTGGGTGATTATAAATTTTGACTAGTGTTTGGATTTGTAAGAAAAATAAGAGAACTTTTGCAAAGTAGTATTAAGGCACCACGTATAATGATATATTAGAAGTTGTTATGACTCTCTTTGTCACGTAAAGTTAGTCCTCTATGACATTACATGCAATTTTCAAGTTTAAAAGCCATGTACTTACCGGAATAATTTTTCATGCAATATGAATCTTGTTTGATAGATCTCGATAAAATTTTATGAATGGTGCAAGAAAATCAAAAAATTATTTTAGTAAATATTTTTAAATTTTAAGTTTGAAAATTGTACATAGTGTCATAATGGACCAATTTTATGGAACGGAGTGAGGAGGTGTTTCCACAAACAAAAATCTTAAAAAACTTTAACGCATTACTATATCGTTTCCACTAACAAAAAAGTTTCACTATTGTGTCATCTCGTTTCCACTAACAAAAAAGTTGTGAACAAAAATATTTTTTGCTACAGTAACTCTACTCACAAACTCATCAACAACTTATTCACTACCGAAAACAACTTGATATTTTTCAACAACTTATTCACTATCAAAAACACCTCATAACTTCTCAATCACAAATAAAAATCTACAAATTTTTTACTATCTGAAACACCCCCCGAGTATCAGACAATGTGATAATTGTTGGGGAAGGATCAGCAATTCAACACCTCAACAATAATTCTAAAACCACACACAAATAGACAAACTCTCTCACATCACATGTGCCCCCTCGGAGGGGGAGGCTGCTGTGCCTTGAGGGACAGCAGCCTGCTATCCCGGGAAAAACAATATCGTCCCGAGCTCGAAAATTTGATCCGAAACGTTCACTTGAAAGATCTTAGCGCTTACTATGGCCCTATAAAAAATAAGTCAATCAAACATCGATAGCTTAGTGAACGAATCATTTGTTTTAGGCAAATGCTAACTACCGCAATATAGCGCCCCTTTGTAAAGCTCACGCGCCTATCTTTGCAGCCTTTTAGCCGTGCAGTCAACTCAAATGTCAGTGTGTGCAGCTATACTTTTATCAAGTGGCCGAAATGACATTTCTACCCTTTATGTTGTTCCCAATCTTTCCTGACAATCTCTCTCTACCCACACACTAACAAATGCACCAAAATCAGCCTCTCCATTTTCCATCAATAATGGTAATTTCTCTTTAAAAAAACTGACTATTTTTTTCATTTTTTTTTTTTTGATAATGAAAAGGGTAGGAGGGGCCGACCGGCGTAGCAACCCTCCTTGAGCGTGACCATAGGGGCTCCCGACCCACTATAGAATGTCTGATTCGACCCATAACTACTATTATTTTCAGTTTGATTTACTTGTTTTCTTTCCTTTTAAAGTTGGAGACGAGACGATTTTGTATATTTAACTCTTTTAGGCCCCATTTCACTAAGCTTCTTACTCCATCTGTCCCACTTTAAATGTTCCTTACATAACTGCGTGCATTTTCAAACAATATATATATATATATATATATATATATATATATATATATATATTCAGATATTTTTGGATTATTTAAGAAAAAGCCCCAAAATTTGACTTTTGGACTTGTTCTTGAATATTTTCTTTTAAAAGTCATAAATTTTACTTCACTGATTCCTCTCGTCAAGATGAGCTAATTATACATAAAAGTTTGTGCAAAATTAACAAACAAACAAAAATTTCAATAAGAATTAAAAATAATAATTCAAACAAGAAGTTATTTTTAAAATATTTTTTCATGTGTTCTTATGAAAAAATTATCTCAATTTGATTTACGTAAAGGCTTTTTTAGAATTTGTAGCTTACATGTAAGCCTATATGTATGAGATTGCTACACAGCGTGTTATGTACTACAAATCGCTGTCGCTCCGTTCTCGTTTGGATGATCGAAAAAATCGTTCACTTTGCAGAGCTCGTCGAGTAAAATAAGTGTACCAAAAATCAACTCAATCGGATATCATTAAGGCCCCGTTCCAGAACTTGAATAAGTTCTTATTTTTTGTTCAATAATAAGGCTTGTTCCACAAAATAAGAAGTAAGTACTTATTTTTTGGTTTAGGCATCTTTAAGCTCAAAAATTATGTGTTTACGCAAATAATTTTCCTATCAATATAGATCTTATTTGATAGATCTCATTGAGATTTTTAATATGGTGCAAAAAAAATTGAAAAATTATTTTTCATTTACGTTATTTTTGAGTTTGAAAATGTGAAATAAGCTGCTTATTTGAGTTTTCTGGAACAACCCTTCTTATTTTTCTTTGAGAAGTTTCAAAATAAATACTTATTTTTTAAAAAGGTTTCTGGAACGGAGCCTAAGTAGCTCATCCGGACATTATTCCCGAAAAAGAAAAAAACTCAAAGCAATCCAAAGAAGATGTGAGAAAGGGTAAAAATGTCAAATAAACAACTACAGTTGGCTCCCAAAATAAAGTAGTAGTTGTACACGGGGCAATAATGTTCTGACAGGGAAAAACGCTCTTAAATACTCTATGCAGAGCTTGAATGGACATAAAATGATATAATACCACTCCATTTACGAGGTTATGGGGTGCATTATAGCGGTCATTAGCGGGACCGTTTGTTTTAAGTGCTGTTAGCAATGTCTAAAATATTTAGCCAAAAATTCAGTCAAAAAAGTGATTTGTTCACAAGGTTATCGATGTTTGATCGACTTGATTTTTTGCAAAGCCATAGTACGTAATGAGATCTTTTAAGCAAACGTTTTGGATCAAATTTCCGGACTCGGGACGATATTGTTTTGCCCCAAAACAACAGGCTGCTGTCCCTCAAGGCACAGCCACCCCGCTAAGTCCCCCACCACCCCACCACACACACTAGAAGTGTGTTGTGTGTGTGGATCCCACAGAGTACTCTTTTCTTGGGTGCATGTAGCTACAGACAAAGAGTACTCTTTTCTTGGGTGCAGACAAACGACTGTTAATGAAAGAAGTCAAATAATGAAGGAATTAATTGCCGTCCTTTGGTTTGGAATGAGAAGGGAATTGCATGTGCTATAGACAAAACGACGTACAGTTTCATTTAAGAGTACTACTATTTGCACCGAGAAACCGTACCGACGGCCACGCGTAACCGTTTTCGGCCATCGGACGGTCGATCCGACATATATACACGAAAAAAGGGTGCTCGAATCAAGAACCTTACACACCTCGAATGCCGTTGATTCCCGCGTGGGGCCCCCTCGTTTTTTTTAAAAAAAACTTTTGGACGGCTCGGATCGGCCGACCGGTGGCCAGAGACGGTCACGCGTGGCCGTCGGTACGGTTTCCCTACGGAAACCGTCGGTGCAGATATCTTTTCCGTTCATTTAAATGCCAAAGCCATAATTTGAAAAATTAATTTCTGACGTACCAAAGAAATCAATAATTTTGAAAAATCTTTTTGGCAAAATCAAAGTTGATCCATTGTCAAATTGACGATAACATCATACGCGCCGAATTTGGCCATCTAACCTCCCAAGTCATTCAACTCATTTGATTTTTTTTAATTTAAAAATCGGAGTATAATTAGTTTATTTCAATACCCTTGATTTAATATTGCAAGTCATTTCTTCAGTAGCAGGGTGAATCGCCGGCAAAACGAGTCAAGCGGGTGAGCAACAAGTGTGCCGACTTTATTTGCATAAGACGCCAAATCGAAATGTTCTATTTCTCTAGTTTATCTTTCAACGTCGTGTTTTAAGAAGATCCAATATATGTATTCTTGTGTTTGTTTTATGCAAAGTACTTCCATTTTAACCAAAAAATAAAAACAATAACAAATCAGAAAATATTTTAATACTAATTTTTAACGTGATCGCCTCCCCGTCAGCGAATTGGACTTTCTAGGAAGGATTGTTTTTTCCCATTTTCTCCCTACTAATCCTAATATATTTAACACGAGAAAGAAATATGCAAGGGACATGCTTGTACAAAAAATTACTCCTAGATGCATGTGGTGCGTAACATTTAAAGCATCGGAGGACGAGATCTGATCTGCTGCGTCACTGAATCAGTAGAATCAAGTCCCAATTAAGGTCGGTCTGGTTTTAATTGTTGGAGCTGCTCCTCACACAATTGATCATGTTCGATTCTTGAAGTCAGAACGAAAGAAAGTAATTTCTTGTGAATTTCCTAGTTTCGGAGTGGACAACCTCCCTTTGACCAATCCGGAAAGGGAATTACTTGAGTTGTGCGGAAGCTAGGCCAAACACTGTTTACCGTCAGAAAAACTTCAGTAGTATTACAAGGTTTGAGTGGACCTCTTTTATGTTTTTTTCGTATGTATATTGACCTTTCAATGGAGTGTGACCAATCCCGGAATGATTGGATCTCAGCCGTTCATCAACAAAATCATATACTCCTTATCAATCCTACATTTAAATAAACAGAACCACGCTAGCTCCAATCCAGTTCCCTATTATCCAGTTCGATCGAGTGTTGATACGTTGATTTAATCGAATGAATATTCTTATCTTCAGAACGAGCAATAGTACTACGAACACACTAATTAGTTTACAAATTAAAACACTAAAATGTACGCATGGAAATACCACTTCAATGCATGACGCAATACATGCGTGAATACATCCACTAAAAGGTTGCCAAGGTCACATGTGGTACATTAATTAGTGACTTGTTTAAATCTTTAATAAGCTAATGGATTTGGAAATCGATCGGACCACTATGAGATTTGAAAGTCTATATCGGCTGTAACACGTAATCAAGATATTTTTATATACAAAAGAATAGCTCTATATAATATCAAAACGTGTCATATACGTTTCTGGCAGCCGAAATAGCGATATTATGGGAAGATATCTTCTTATGAATCAAAAGGACTGCTAAACTTCGACAGTCCAATTTTTCCCTCAACAAATGTCCTTTGTTGATTCGTACAGTTTCATTCTATTATTTCTACACGTATTGATACGCACTGATGCAAGTATCTATACATCTTCTGGATATATTATTGATTTTTTTTTTCTCTGTGTGTGCATATTATAGCATTTTCCTTTATTGGTATAGCTAGGGTTCTGAAGTTCTGACACGAGAACACAACATAAAGTTAGAGCAAGTTTATCGGCAAAGCTAAATTAGCTTTATAGCTAAATTAGCAAGCTTATTTTTTGTCTTTATTCAAATTTTTTTCGTATCACTTGGCTTATTCTCATTTTTTTGAAGATTATTGCATCTTCATGACGAGAGGAATCTAAAAAGTATAAAATTTTGATCGAAATCCAATATTTTTTGAATAAAGACGAAAAAAGTGGCTTATTGGCTTATTTTTGTTTTTATGTGGGTTTGTTTGGCTTATTTTTGGCGAGAAAGCCAATGACTTTTTTGTCCGAACAAGCCCTAAATTAAAACATTATTTTCTCTCTCCTCTCTCCATCCCTCTCTCTTCCTCTTTCTTTTAAAAAAAAAAACTGTACTTTGGTGCACTTTTGGAGAAAGAAAGAAAACATATTTCGATAGAAGATAGGTTAAATAAATAGTATTGGTGTAGTATTGAAAGAAATGTGAATAGGTAAAACAAAAAATGTGAACTGTTCTCAAGTTTTTTTTACCTAATTACTAATAAACTTGCTCTTAGCAGGTTAAGAATAACTATTTCTGAAACAGAACACGAATATGAAAAGACACATTAACACGAGAAGCTAAACAGATCGGGTTAAGATTGAGAGAATTCTGACACGAACACGACACGACGCGCGGGGTGAGAATTTATGAACGAACACGATTATAACCTGACACGAATGCGGTACAAAGTTAGCAAGTTAGGATCATCTATTTGTGACACAAAATACGAATACGGTCCGACACGACAACACGAATAGCTAAACAGGTCGCCGGATTAAGGTTGAGAGAATTTTAACACGAACGCAATACAATGTCTATAGCTACCGATGTTACAGTGCCTTCACAATGATTGGACAACAGCCGTAAGTCAACGAGTTGATGATGGAAACAAGAGGGACCCTAGATCCAAATAATTGGAAGCAAGATGGTTGGGGCTTGGGGGAACTCGAGCATGTGAGACTGTGAGAGGTGAGGTAACCCTAGTGCTGAACCCCCCCCCCCCCCCCAAAAAAAAAAAAGCAGGCCGGCGGTCGGGTTACGTTTTTTACAGGTTAATTACCCTATTCATTGCAGGTCAGTTTTGCGTGTTGCAGTATCGTTTTTAATCCTTTCCCGGCCAACGGGCCTGTCAATTATTGCCGCCTTTGCCGGCTTTACTTGTACCTCTAGTAATATCAGAAGACTATTCCATTTTGTCTGCCAGTCGGGTCAGGGATAAAGGCTGGTATGAATTCGCCCTTAAAAAAGTTGATAGTAGGTAGAGGTGTTATAAAATCCCACGGATCCAAAAAAATTAAAAAAATCGATCAATCGGTTCAGTTTTCGGTCAGGATGATGGCGGAAATTTTTCAGACCGGATCAGATCGAACCGAATCAAAATCGGTTCGGTCTCGGTTTTCTGTGATTTCACCGGACCGAACCAACCAACTATATATTTTATATTAAAAATTACATAAAATATTTATATATAAAATATATATATATATATATATATATATTACATATATGCACTTTAAATTAAACAAAATTTTAATATTTCGGGCGGACCGAAATCTCCGACCGAACCGAACCGAACTCAACTTCGGTCGGGATCTATCCTAGATATATTTGGACCGAACCGAATCGGTTTTCGAAAATTTCACCTCTAACCGAACCGAAATCACCCCTATAGTAGGAATGACAACTGGACGGGTCAGGTATAAAGACTCGTATGAATTCGCCCTAAAAGAGTTGACAGTAGGAATGACAACGGGGCGGGGTGGAATGGGGTTTGTCATACTCCGACTCCGACCCGAATGTTTAGTCCCGCCCCAAAACCCAACCGGATAATGTATGGGTAAAATATACGAATGGTCCGGATTTTGAACTCAAGGCCGGTAATCTGGACTGAAAAATGAAAATGGGTGAACTGCATCCCACAAGTTGAACACTCCAATGGCGCTTAGTGGTGCATGTGGGAACCATTGATAATTTTATTTATTTTTAAACCCACAACATAATTTATATTAAGTCAAAAAGAGTACAAGAGTGAAGGTTTTTTACAAAACGAGGAACTACTATTCCTTTTACAAAACGAGGAACTACTATTCCTCTCTGATTATGAGCCAAAGCTAATAACAAAAAGTCGGGAGCAGCACAAACTCTCCATTGATAATTTTTGAAGCTCGTTCAAGTAGGCCAATTTTTCGTAGCAGGTTTGCCACTACTTTGAACAACGAATCCTTTCAATATGGGTCCCACATATTTCATGTCGGAGAGTTTGTACAAGGATATTGATTTTGGTATTCCATTTTTTTACACATGCGCTTCAATTTAAACGTGAAGTTACTAGTAATTTCATGTGCAAAATGGAGCTAGAGAAAATAAAGTAATGATTAGAGAAAGATAACGAGAAAAATGAGAATAATGATTGGAGAAAAATTGGATAATAATTAAAATCCAAAATCCTTAAACAAACGGGGTCCAAGTGTCACAGTACAAATAAATACAATGAAAATTTATATTAATGCTAGGAACCTAAAAAACTTATCTAGAAAGTATCCCGAAAAAAAAAATCAATGGTCTAGATCATCTTTTGAGTTAATCTGAATCCTTAATTTTTCTTTTCGAGGTACTCTCTGGGTGAGTTGTTTTGGGGTACCTAGCATTGCTCGAAAATATCTACTGGAGATCTTAGGTAAACAACTAAAAATGTAACTGAACATGGGATATAGTTGTTGCCAAACTTGTAACTACTACAGTACGTACAAAACAATTCAAGGAGGAATGGACCGAGTTTGTCTTCTAGCCTATATGGATCGGATCGAGTTTTCGGGGAATGGGGATGAGGAGTGAGTAAATAACTCATAAACGTATTTTGTATATGTTGATGAGTAAATAAACTCGTATAAACATATTTTGATCAGATTGTATGTAATGTTTATTTCACATCCGCGCGCGATAAAGTTTATTTTACAAGACATTTTTATTGTTTATTTGTTTCACAAATTATGTGACAACATTGTATCGTAAACAATTTTTTTTTAAAAATATGCATATATCAATTAGATGTCCTTCACTGTACATTTGAGACGCTAACAGGTCAAAATTTATCGAAAGCAATAATAAGTTATTAGTTCTCCTATAGACGTATGTTTTGTTGTTTTTTAAAAACAAAGGAAAGAAATTTATCGATATTTACAAAATAATTAGATAGACTTATGGGGAAAAAAGAGAGTAAAAAATGGCATTACAGGGAGTAAGAAGCACTATAAAACTAGATTGACACCTTAACTACTCGACCATTATATACTGTATGCCACTTTAAAACCTAACGAGAGTAAAGGGTAAAGTCGGGCAGATCCCTTTAAGCCTAAACGACTCAACATTTTTAATACTTTATTAATTAAAGTTAGAATTATGGTGGGCTCAACGTGTGCCATATGGACTGATCTAGTGCAAAACTAGCTAGTACTCCATGTGCCATGTTACTACTAGTAATTTAATTACTCCTTTTGAAAGCCATACGGAAAAATTCTTGGAACTTAAAAGGCACTGATTACAAAGGGATTAAAAGGAAAAAACAATCCCAATGATGATGATGATGATAATGATGATGTGGGTATTACTAGCAAAATTTATAGGGACCCGATCACTAGACTTTCAATTCAAAGTCCACACAGATCATTTGAAGGCGGTTAGGGTAGTGGACTTGGTTCCCTCGGCTGTAGTGCGCGATTCAAGCCGACAATGATATTCAGATTTTATCTCGACTCTTGCAGATTAGAGTCGTGCCTTGTCGAGATGAAATCTAAACTATTGAATCCTTGATGGATCAGCAACTCGATTTGTGCACTACACTCTTAACGGGTCCAGATTAGATTCGAAAATCCTGTAGTGCATGGGTGCACTATAAGGCTGTAGGGTATTATCCGAACAGCTCAAAAGTGTTTTTAACGATCCATATCGAAAATAAATTCTTCCAAGGAAAAATATTTTCTTCTATGAAAGAGTTTGTTAATGCTCCTTTCTAAAAGAATTTGTTTTCAATTCAGACAATTGATTACTGAAATGGACGACTGGCGTGATGCACTAGCAGCACTACAGCCCTGTAAGGCGGACCGCCCTACAGATCCCGGGATCCCTTGCACTATAGGAACGCCGGTACCGATTGTTATCTCATCGGAACTATTTTGTTCCCCCTCAAATCTTCTCAGAAGTGATTTCCTCTTGCCATGTTAGGGTACATTATTTACCGGCGAATAATGCGAGATTTTTTTTTAATTTTCTAACCGAATTTTACCCGATCTAATGGCCGAAATCAAATCGGAGCAAGAGTGGAGGAAAATTCTTGCACATAGTATTATAGCTAGTTATATTTTGTTTGGATGATTGGTAGATATATGGTGTAGTGAACGTGTAGAGCAGCTCACGATCGTCGATCTCATCAATCAATGATCCAGATTAAAAACAAATTTTTTACTGGCAAAAGATACTCCAATATTTATTACCGGTCAAAATTAAAAAACATATCTCAACCGTTAATTGAAGATACTGACAATCCGCGTACCGCACTGCACGCGAACTACATCAGGTGCACAGCAGTAGTAATTTACTACTGCAAAAAAAATGGCTGAGCAAAAGAAGGCTCTTCCGAGTGGACAGTGATTAGTCTTTGTCAAAATTTGACAATCTATGCTTGTCCTTTGTGAGATGGCCTGTTCGGATTTCATGGTGACCAAACAATTTAAAACTTGAGGCCGCTCGAGGGTTTTCCTGATCGTTAACATCGGGATTCCAGAATTAGTGGAGGTGCAAGTAAACTAGCCCGGATGTCCGATTTAGAAAGAAAAAAAAAGAATGGGAAAATGACGGCTAATGACGTGTTTTGATAATTAATATCCGCCAAGGATATTTTTCAGTATTAATAAATGCTCTCAATATGTCTTTGGCGGGTATTAATTATCAAAACACATCTTAAGCCGTCATTTTTCCATAAAAAATCGACAATCGTTTTTCTTGGCTTTTGTCTCCCCTTGGGTTTAAGGCCGCCTTTCTAGATTGTATCTCACGGCCTAAAATCACCACTAGTTTAGCAACATAAATATTCAGTCCAGATCAAGAAAAACATACTCCAGCCCAGTGGGCCCAATTTTACTTTTATACCCACACCAAGTCCAATTTCTTTAAGGCTCCAGGCCATCGGGGGGGGGGGGGGGGGGGGGGGGGGGGTGTGGGGGTTGTTTGTTGTGGAAGAATCCACACTACTCCACCAACGTAGTTTGACAATTCGAATAATTCATTTTGTGGATCTTGACATAAACATTGTCATGCAAAGAATTAGGTTGATTGAACATTGGTAGCAATCTCAAAACTTTACATTTTTCTTGAAAAAATTGGATTGTTGATATTCTTCTCCCCTTTCAATTGTTTTGAACAAAGCACTACCGATACCCGATCGATCTAATTTTTTGCAAGATTGATTTACACGTTTGGAGCTATAAAATGAACTGTCCAGATTGTTAAAATAGATTGTTGGACTCCACATTATCAAGTGGTGTGTTCGAAATAGTGTGTACATAGCAAAGCTAAAAATTGGAAAAGAAATTGAAGGATATATTTGGGAGCTAATTATTTTCTCTCTTGTATATTCTGGATGGGAAATGATATTAGCACTCCAAAAATTAATGCTGGCACTCCAAAAAACAAAGGAAAGTGGCTTTGGAATTACAGTGATTTTGGAGTGCTTGCATCAATTTTTGGAGTGTCAATATCATTTCCCTGCTGGATTATAGTCGCAATATTTTTTTAAATAATAAAAAGTTATAAAAATATTTGGATGATAATGCACCGAATAGATTTTGCCGAGGGATAGTACTAAAATTTACAATGCGAATCCAAAAAATTTGTGATCCTAACTCCTAGAAGGCCAAGATTTGTGATCCCAAATTCGAAGCTTTTTAAGTGCTATGAATTCCTCCAAAGCTATACGGAGCTTCGGCTTTTGCACTAGTGAATGATGAGATTATTTGCCAAAAATTGGCTGAGCAGAAATCAGATATCCGTGAAAATCATGCTATTGGTTTACGTGCCGATCTGGAAACTCTTGTCGATAATCAATGGGAAACACAAGCCTGGCCCTCTGGTTGTAAATATTAGTTGTGTAAGTATGGAAGTGGCCCCTTCATCAATTCCTTGGATGGAAGGGCAGAGCCCTGCCTACTCAAGGACTGTGTCCTATTTAATGACTTGTCCATACAATTTTACCTCACCAGAAAACCTATGGGGTACTCCATTTACTTCATGGTGTTTGTAGCTCACGGTTTGCTTTGCTGGTGTCCTAGGTGTTAAAGAAACCACATTAGGGTTTCATGCCTTGGTAGCTAAAGATATTATATTTACACAGAACGAAATCAGCGGGATACGTCATTACGAAGCAAAATGTCAAGCCCAGGCAGGATACAACCTGACTGAAAAACAAATTTTCTAGTAAGACAATCAGGTGCTAACCAATGCGCTACCTCATGACAGTTATAATTGTTGAAGTCTTCGCTTCTCCCTGTATTTGATTTTCAACTAATGAATTACAAAGCAAAATGTCAAGCCCAGGTAGGATACAACCTGGCTGAAAAACAAATTTTCTAGTAAGACAATCAGGTGCTAACCAATGCGCTACTTCATGACAGTTATAATTGTTGAAGTCTTCGCTTCTCCCTGTATTTGATTTTCAACTAATGAAAGAAACATGTTTTCTCCAGTAATACATCGATCCCGTCTTCTGAAGATCTGACCTACCTACATGTTGCTATTAAGGAGTTGGCCTAGGCCTGAATTTTATCGCTTCTTTCTTTTTAGGTCTCAATGTTCGAAACTCCTAAGTTTTTTACAATTGTGTGGCCGGTTATATGAGATTTTGTCATGCATTGGCCCCTGCTAGTGGGCTGTTTCCAGAGAAACAGTTGAGATTAACGTAAATTTGCTCGGACACCTTGAATTGCAAACTAGTCTTGCACTTGGAGATATACATTCATGGGTAAAGCGAAACAGAATGTAAGGGGGAGAAACAATCATATTAAAGTGCTACCAATTGGCCCCCCCCCCCCCCCCCCCAAAATTGATCTGCTTGGAAAGGGATCCAACTGTATGCATCAATTTATCCCACATCTAGAACACAGTCGATGGAGTTGGTTTTCATAGTTCAAGTAGAAAGGAAAATGCTGACAAATCTTGGCCATCAGATCTTAGGAGGGCCCAATTGAATTAGAGGTCGAGGCTGCAACATCACTGGACTAGTTTTTCTTTTTCTTTTTTTTCTAGCTCATTCAATAAGCTGACCTACATGCAAAACAATAATCCAATGTGGGGAAAAAAAAAAAAACACATATTTTTACTGAACAAAGATGCCAAATAATTTGGGCACTATTTTTGTGCGTGGGCTTAGCTAAACTATCTAAGAGAACTCTTTCGAAGAGATTGCTGTGCTTATATTTGGCTGCCCACTCTCAGGATAAACAGAACCATAATGAATGAATTGAATTCGTATTAGTTACCAACTTGGTGGTTGACGTGCAGGCAAAACAGCTGAACTTTAGTACGAGTCAGAAGCCGCGTGATAGAGCGTTTTCTCTTACTCACGATTCCCTATTGCGTATACCTTGGGTGATTTGGACTCTTCTAGCCTCCAATATTTAAGTGGTTTATTACTTTATTCCCTTTTCACTCATTTAATTTCATCTGGTCTGGTCCATTTCCATTAATATGTAGAACTGATAGCATTTGCAAATGTTAGGTACCTTCTTTAGTCTTTTACGACAAAATCCGAATGCCACTAGTACGCCGACACTGTGCCGTCTTCGAAGTGTTCATCTCGGCACTGAAGTGCTTTAACCAAAGCTTTTTCTTTTGTTTTCGTGGTAAAAGGTAGAAGAGGAGGCGAATCGTTGTAGCTTATGGCAGGGCCCTTCCGATTCCCTTTTACATATGCCTTCGGTGATTTGGACTCTTGCCTCCTGTAAAAGGGAATCGGGGGGACATACTTCATTGGAATCGTTTGTTGCATAGAACTTTTTGAGAGCATCAGCCATGCCAAAGATACGCGTTGATCGAACATCAATCTGACTTATCATCACTAGAGATTTATCTGGATGTAAATGAGAATGTGTTCGGTAATATATATTAATCGGTATTCAATCAACGTGATTTTTGACTTGATTGATGGTCCCAACAAGGTCCAAAACATGAACGGTTTTGGTCATTAAAATAGACCCGTAGGAGGACTAGAGAGATGTTCCCTCCATAAAGATCACAGACTTTGCATGAAGTACTCTGAGATAAGTCTCTGTTCTCAAATACTGACATGTGATAATTTCAGTGTCAGAGAAATGGCTGGAAGCCATAACATCAATGGGGGATTGCTGAAATCGCTCCTCAGGATCAGAACAGTGAAGAAGAGAACAATTATAGTTGGTCTGAAATCTGATAACTGCAGCAGAGAACTACTGAGGAGATTCCTGGCAATGGAGGCCATGCCAGGGGACAGTGTATTTGCTGTTCATGTGTTGGAACCAAGTGATACCTTTGATCCTAACTCTTTCCATACCCATGAAGACATCTGCAAATCTAAACAGGTAAAAAGAAGAAGAAGAAGAAGAAAAAATCCCACCTTTTTGTCAAATGGGAATGATATTAGAGCAATCTGAGTAATGTGGTGGTGGTTTTTGTTGAGAGCAGGTGGATTTTCAAGTGAAGGTTTGTGGAGCAGATTCCTACATTACTGGTTTAGCCCATCAAGTCAGGATCAACTTTGCAACAGTTCTAGTAGTTGGATGCAGCAGCTCACCATGGTATACTGAAGAAAACAATAAAAACTTCTCTCTCTCTCTCTCTCTCTCTCTCTCTCTCTCTCTCTCTCTCACACACACACACACACACACACGGGCTGGTAAATGAACCAAGCTACTCGAGTCTGAGCTCATGTCTGCGTGTTCGAGTTCAGTTAGTTGAACCAAGCTTGAACCTTTCTTTGAAGCTTGTTCAAACTAAGCTTGGACAAGTTACTACTTGTCTTGTTCAACTTATGAGGTTTCGAGCGGCTCGAGAAATGTTCAGTGAAAGCTTATTGGAGACTGATGAACAGGTTAAGCTTGAACATATTCTCTAAGCTCTTTGAGTTTGAAGCCAAGCTCGAACAATCTCGGCTGCTCATTTATCAGCCTTGACGCATACACATCCTCACAAGAATTGCGCTCCTAAGTATCCCTCTGGAACCTTCAATCCTCACTGCAATGGCCGTACAATTCTTACAATAAGCACGAAGGTTTTTAAGAAATGGCAGAGTTCACCATTGAAGGAATGCAATGTAACCTATATAATAGACCATAACTCTCTCTCTCTCTCTCTCTCTCTCTCTCTCTCTCTCTCTCATGGGTGTTTGTTATGCAGGCCCAACAATTCAACCCTCACCAATTGCTTGAAAGCATTGCCTCCCACTTGCTCACTTCTTGTAATGAACCAAGGAGGAAAAATCTTAATGCAGAGACAAGGAACTTCACAAGAGGGCTCCACAACGAAAGTCCTTAAGTCTTCTCTCTCTTCAACACCAACATACAACTCCTCTGAACAATCAGGAACTACCCATCAGATACAAAAATCACGGTCAATGCCATCTTGCTCAAAATCAACACCACTCCAACAAAAACCTGAAAATTTGAGCCTTAGGAAGCCCATGACACAGGAATTGTTCCAGATATTGGCTACACTAGATATAAAGGGGTCTCGGCGATTCAAACCAGAAGAACTCAGTAGCGCAACTAATGGTTTCAGCCCAGAAATGGTGATAGGAGAGGGTGGAAACAGTATGGTTTTCCGGGCCGAACTCAACAGTGGTTGTGCTGCAGCTGTGAAGGTCATGAAAAACACAGAGAATTCAGCTGAGGACCTTTTTAGAGAAATGGAGATTTTGAGTTGTTTGAAGCATGAGAGTGTTGTTCAGGTTATTGGGTATTGTTATGGGAAAGAGGTGAATGCAATTGTGTACAATTTGTTGAAGGGAAGCTTGAAGCAGAGGCTAAGGTGCCTTCAATGGAGTGAGAGGATGAGGGTAGCAATTGGTGTGGGGAAGGCACTAAAGTACCTCCATTCTTTCTCCCCTCCAATTATTCATAGAGATGTGAAATCATCTAATATTCTGCTTTCTGATGATTGCCAACCCCAAGTAAGTTGTGATTTAGTTCTCTTTATGATTTGGGAGGGTTTCCCCAGCTTCTTTTCCGGGCCATCACGAGGCTCATTTCGATGATGTGAACCATTCATATTAGACCCTAATGCGTAGAAGCTTAGTTAGACATTCATAGTCATCTGATCAAATCATATTTATCGTGAAAATAATGGACGATCAGAATTGCGACTGTCTATTTGATTCATTTTGATGACATGAACCATTCATTTGTAGGTCCTGATGTGTAGAAGCTTAGTTAGGCATTCATAGTCATCTGATCAAATCCTATTTACCGTGATAATAATGGACAATCAGAATTGCCACTGTCCATTTGATTCAAGCAGTCATATAGGGATGTCCGATCAACTTCATTTGTTTGCATGAATGGTCTACAGATCAATTCAATTGATCAAAATTTGACTCTTGCTAGCTTAGGCTCAATGGGGGCGAATTGTTTGGTCCAGTTCCTAAAAGGTACCGGAGGGAAGCCGGTTCCTTCTACATCATGCTGGCATAATAAGAGACATTGTTGATTTAGCTTTGATATCTCCAGCAGTTGTCATCAAGCTCAACGTTTACAGCTTAAATAATGGGATTCCTAGTTCACAAATGCATACTTGTCAAAATCAGCCATGTTTTTCCCAGTCATGATCAGTACCTGAACATGTGCAATACAATGTGTTCCTACTTTAACCAAGGTTATAATCTTGGATCTACATGTGCAATTTGTTTTATGTCCACAGTTATCAGATTTTGGAGTAGCAATAGTGCATCAGCAAAATCAGCAAGTCTCAGGGCGCACAAAGCCATTTCGCGTGGTTGGGACCTTCGGATACTTGGCTCCGGAGTATATGATGTATGGAAAAGTGGATGAAAAAGTAGATGTGTACTCTTATGGGGTTGTGCTCCTGGAGCTTATCACCGGTAAAGAGGCTATTCAGACAACCGAAGCATCTAACCACGAAAGCTTGGTGCTCTGGGTAAGAGAAAAGGCCATGTATTTTCTGCTTTTTGGTGCAATGTGAATCAATAGTCTAAATGTTTTCGGTTTCAACAGAAAACAAGTTGAATTCAGCAGAGAACGTTTTTCACTTTGTAGAGATCGCTAGCGTTTTTCAGATCAGTACACTACCACCCCCGCACCACTACCACCACTACCATTTAACCAAAACCATCACCTTGCCACCCACCACTGTTACTACCGGCACCACCACCCACCACCATCAATACCAGAGCCACTATGCCATCTTTTTCAGTGTTGCAACTGAATACAAGAAACCATTTTCTGTCAGAATCTGGAAAAATATTTTCAGCCGAAACAAATGGAGCATTGATCTTGTGTTACTGTTTTTTAAATTTCTTTTTCCAACTCAACAATGGTTCGACAATGTAATGCCGTGAGACTTGCAGGCACGGTCTTTACTCAGCTGCGGCCTATGTGAACGTCTAATCGATCCTCATTTGAACGAAGACTATGACAAGGATGAGATGCAAACAATGATGACTGCAGCGCGCCTCTGCCTCTTGCATTCATCCTCTAGAAGGCCAGACATGAAAACTGTATGTTTTCATTCCTTTCATCATACTACTAGCCTTTGTCTTCAGGAGAAAAGCAGTAATTGACTTTGTTTTAGTTCTATCAAATAAAATGACCCATCTTGCTTTTTTGGTAACAAGTTTTGAACTAGGAACCAATAATTGTTGGTCGAGAATGCAGCTTAAAGAAGAATTCCGAAATGTCAATGAGTTTTTGGTTTTGCTCTTCCTAGTTGTAGAGGAGGATCGCATAAAACTCAAAACTCAGAAGTTTTCGCTTTGCAGCATGTTGGGAGTTTGTACTCCATACTGAATCTCCAGAAGGCCTAATGTGCCGAGGAGAAACTACAGAGTCTGCACCACAAGACTTCACGTGACTTCGCCCCCATATACTTTGATGTACTCAGACCTACTTGAAAGCTTAAGCCTAGTGGTGAGGCATCCAATATTATAATTAGCCTAACCCTTCATTCTTTTTATCCCACGTCGGACTCAATGTTCACACATGTCCTAAGACTCCTAACATAGTCCACTAGAGGAACTACATTCAAAGTTAATTCTCAAACAACATTTTTGTTGTTGTTGTTGCAGCGTGAAGAGTGAATGATGATCTAAAAATAAAGTTAAAAAGTGCTTATCTGGAATGGATATTCAAAAATAGTTAATTAGCTGTGTTCTTCATTCTATTTGGCAGATCCTGCAGTTATTTGAGGAGCCACACCACTACCTAAAGATGCAGAGGAAAGGACAGGAGCTTCTCAACGAGATTAGTCCCAAAGGAAAAACAGGTTTGTGCAGATATGACTCCTCAGACTTGAATGAAACTTTCGAATTTTGATGACTCCCTACTATAGAAGAAAAATTCTTTTAGAAAGCTCTTGAAATTAGGTATAGTTGTTTAGTTTTGCATTGTAGTATTATTTTCTGCTAGTCAATACTATTTGGCAAATGAAATTTCATTTTCTTATTCATCAATAAAATAGGGTCGTTGGAGTTTGGTTCCTTATTGAAACTTCACCATCTGGTATTGATCAAATCCTGAACAGTTTATGGTTTCTGTTTCATTGCTCTCTGTCAAACTTTTTTCTCAATTGTGTATTCCTCCGATTACACATCATGAGTTGCCTTCTTCAATTGTGTAATCGTGTTGTATGGTTTGCGTCATTGAAATTTATATGCCAGAATCAAACCATTTTGATGCCATTCTCCCGCACGAGTTTTGAATACCTAGTGATCTGATTGTGCACACAACAGTCAACAGAGCTCATATTTTCAAACAAATGCGTTTTCTTTCGATTATGGATCATTCAATGGGGGTTGAAGAAATTGGCATCAAAACCATTGACCACTAAATTCCACACTGCGGTGACTACTAACAAAACACTCAACAATATGCCTAAGCACCCTAGGCATAAATTAGACCACCACATTGCACTGTTTGGCCGGGGCTTCATGATGGTGAGCCACATAAAACATGGATAAGCAAGAGTCAGAGGCAACGTGATCCCTCCAAGGAGAGCTGCCAGGCTTCCTAAGAACGGGAGAGCCATTGCTATGAAAAATGTCAATCCTCCAAAGAAGAACCGGAGCCCGAAGCGAAGCCACCTTGGGCATTGCTTGTTTTTCTTGCCCACGTATATGAACTCCAAGTTGTCGAAAAATGGCATTGCGTAGATTTGGAATGAGCACAAGCAACTTATGACTATCAGTAGATAAATGAAACCCTTCACAAACTTTGAGGTGTTGCGTTTATTGAGTACTGAAAATGCGCTTAGAAATCCACAGCCGGTAGGTATCTGACATTGGTGAGGAACAAACAAAGTTATTATCATCATCTACGATAATTTGCATTTGGATTCTCTACATGAAATCAGAAACAAAAGATCTTGAGCGAAATCATGTCCCTTACCCTGTTGCCATAAGCCCAGTATCCACCTATTGCAAGGGGAAATAAGCACAGAGAGATAATTAGATATGATACTTTCACTCCTTTCCACATTGGCTCATTGGATGGATGCTTTGGATTTGAAGGCAATGTTCCCTACATCAACAAGTGTCCAATAAAATTTCACCATAACAGAAAACCATGTGAATCATGAACCAATATGTGACCAATTAAAACAGTGTCCGGAATTTCATGCTGGAAGATACCAGACAATTTTCTGCGAAAAAATTCCTGAATTTTTAGCATTACTGTTATTCTACCTGTATCTCAAGCACAACATTGTGGCCTCTGAAAGCAATAGCTATAATCCCAAGCGCAGTCAAGACGCCACGAAATCTCCCCATCGCCGATGATGTCACCATAGATGAGGCATAAGGTACACTATCCGGCCTGCCTTTGGATACGGACAAGACCCAAATCAAAGTACAGTATCCAACGGCTGTGATTGCCCCAATAAATGAGACCCCAGCTACGGAATTCAAGTTGGGGCAAAAGAGTGCCACGGCGATGGCCAAGCATGTGAAAACCAAGAAACATTCTGCTCCGGTAAATGCCTTTGGATTGCATAATGGTGGCCCATTCTCACACATGGTTTGATAGAACAGCTCCATGGTCTTTCCCCCATTGATAATTAGCAACACACATGTGCCCCCTGATAGGTACATTACTGGAAATATTGCCAGTAACTTCCCCAGTTTTTCACCTGAAATCAGTTGAGACAAATGAGTTCTTGGCACACAAGGGTCCAAAAATCTTGGGCCGCTCATGAATCCTTTTGTCTTAAGGGGGGTATATCATAAACGCGCACAGTTTAAATTACAACAATAAACGCATGGTGGGGCCCACAATGGCGGTGGCAGAAAACCACGGTTTCCACTACCGGCATAAAGAACTTAATCTTGTATCATATATGGTTACTTACCAAAGGCTGCCATCGATAGTCGGAGGTATCTGCTGTATCTAGTTCCAGCGACGGGTTCGTGGAGATGGACAAGAAGCCATATGGTGTAGAGTTGCCAAGCAAATGCAAGTGACAAAGATAGTATACCCCAAACCCTGCAACCATAGAAAAGGTGGATCTAAGTTCCTGTCCTAAAGCTCTGTACTTTTATCAATTTTTGAGATCATCATTCTTCATGTGGCTCAGAATTCACCAGGCCAGAATGAGTTCAATCAATCTCATATGTTATATCAATCATGCTACAAACACGCCTTTCAGTCACTCCCCAGACACTTTTCTTTCACAAGCAGTGGAGTCCGCAGATGTGCGGAGCCCATTGCTTGTGAGAGAGGAGTGGCCCGAGAGTGGCCGAGAGGCGTCTCCCCAGAATTTCCGAAAAATGTTCGTGTAACAAAGCACTTTTGGGTTAAAGGGGCCTCGCACCGGATTGGTTTTCCAAGATTAGTCGAGGTGCATGAAAATTAGCCTGGACGCCTAGTTATAAAAAAAAAAAAAAGCACTTTTGGGCGGTTTAGGTTATATGACCTATACGTATCCCATTTAGTAATTATTGTACATTTGTACTAATAACACCACAATCCCCCCATAGTATTGAGATTTTTTTTTTTTTTGAACAGGTATTGTGATTATATATTATTGATGATAAATTCGAGCCTAAATCTTAACCATGCCCTTGTCATTTTATATTCCACGATTTTTCGTACTATATATCGATTATTAATCACGGCCAATATTTCTTTTAACCGTACGTTGAATATGTGGTCATCTTGAATATGCAATCCAACTAGATGCTCATATCTGAGCTCTAAGGGTCAGTCTGGTCGGTGGATTTGCTCTCACACAATTTACCAGAGTTTGATTCTTGAAGTCAAGTTGCATAAAAATAACTTTTTGTGAATCCCTTAGACTTGGCGTAGATAAGCCTTTGACTAAACCGGCGATGGATTAGGTGGTGTTCCAATTTACATTCTTATTTTAAAAATTCTTTTTTCCAATTTTCAAACTCAAATATAATGAAAATGGAAAATAATTTTTTGATTTTTTTTTTGCATCGTATAAAAGATCTCAATGAGATCTATTAAACAAGATCTATATTTGTAGAAAAATTATTGTGAAAAACATACGATTTTTGAGTTTGAAATTACTTTCTTTTTCAAAAAATACTTTTTCAAGAAACCGAAACACCCCCTTAGTTAAAATGCGTGTAAATTGATCTGAACACCTTTAACCGTCGCGTAAGCTGACCTGAATACCTCTGTCGAAAAAGAAGAAAAAGAAGATGCTCATTTCTGGTCAAATCAACGTAGTAGTAGTACTCCCTCCGTCCCTAAATAAGTGTTCGGCGCGCAAAACTAGACTTTGCAAAAATGCATATTTTTTATTAAAAAAATTAATTTTTTTTCACAATCTAATAAAACTCATTGCTATCTATTGATTTGTGAAAAAAATTTAATTTTTTTAATGAAACAAATGCATCTTTTTGAAGGCCTAATTTTGCGCGCCGGACACTTATTTGGGAACGGAGGGAGTAATAAATAAGCAACAAGAAACCATCCCCATTTAAAAACTATAAATCTAACGTTAGTCATATACTGTATGTGGTAAAAAGCAGAGAATTGGCTCACCAACCGAGGGCGGCAAATGCAATTGGAAGTGAAAGGGCTTGGAGTCCAATTCCAGAGCAAATCAGATGAAATGAGGAGGTATATGCATTTCCTTTTCTGGACTTGGTTATGGGTAGCCAAGCCTCTATTGGGTTGCTCTCTGTTTGATAATCCTGGCTTGAAACTTCTGAATCCACTTCCACATACACTTCTCCCATCTCCCTCCCTCTCTCTCTCTCTCTCTCTCTCTCTCCCTTCAATGTATTCTGTGTAAAATTTGTAATAGCTGAGGAATATAAAGGGGCGGGGCTAGTGGAGACACTCTCTCTCTCTTTCCCTTCAATGTATTCTGAGTAAAAATTGTAATAGCTGAGGAATATAAAGGGGCGGGGCTAGTGGAGACAGGACAGGTGGAATCTTGGAAAAAAGGTATGTATTGCCTACCAATCCATCGTTGTTGGTGAATTTGCTCTCAACACAATTGATCAAGTTTGATTTTAGGGTCTGGTTGCAAAAAAGTGATCTTTTATGAATTCCAAAGCCTCGTCGTGTGATCTGTCTTTGACTAGACTAGAGATGGAATTTTTTAAGTGGACGAAAGGTGACCTTGAAAAAAGAAAACACAAAAAAAGATAAATTTCGGAGGGAAAAAAAAAAATCAATACTAGATACATCAGTAGAATAAATAATTAGTGATCATCAAAAAAGATGATGGCTTTGTTTGGTTGGGAGTTTAGTTTAGTTTAGTTTTGATAGTGGGTGGAGAGAGAAATAGGATAATGATTGAAAATAGGAGTAATGATTGGAAAGAGATGGAGAGAAATGAGAAAGTACTCCCTCCGTCCCAAATTGGATGACATTTTTTGAAATCTGTGCCAATTTCAATTCCTTATATCTTTTAATATAAATCTCAAACAATATGCAATATGGATCTTGTTTGATGGCTCTCGATTAATTCTATTATACAAAGTTTTCAAATTCGTGAAAAACATTATAGATTGAAAGACATAACCAATGAAAAATGACACAAATTTCAAAAATTGTCATCTAATTTGGGACGGAGAGAGTAATAATTAGAGAAATAAGGTAATGATAAGAAAAAAAAAGTAGAATAATAATTGAAAAACAAAACAAAAACAAAACAAAATTAACAACCGAACAAAGCCGATGCCATTTTCACAGGAGTCGAATCCACAGCTTCTCACTTCGAGTGGGACCTACACGGCTGCTTGAGCGAGGCCCCGAAGAGTCTTGAAAAAGAAAAGGTGGAAGATGAAAGCAGCGGTGGATGTTTAAAATCTGATTTTTTTTTTTGGTCAAGTGGAATACAAATCTGATTATTGTATGGCCAGAGGGCGACGCTGATACTATTTGGAGAGGGGATGACGCCAAGCAGTGACGTAAGTACTGCGACGTTCTACATTAATAATGTTAGCGTGATAAAAAGCTTAACAAAAAACTTTGAACCCTTTTGAATTGTCTAATTAAATGCTTATGACTCATTTTTTTTATGTTAAGTTGGAGTATTAATTAAGGAGGTTATGCAGATTTAAGTACCTTTAGGCCCCGTTCAGTTGTCAGGAAAGTACAGGAAATGATGGAAAAATCAACTTTCTCATGATTTTTGTAGTGTTCAGTTGGCAGGAAAGTAGTAGGAAACATGTTTTTAAGTTTTTCTGTAGGAATTACTTTTCTGCAAAAGTGATCCTGCAAAAAACACAGGATTTTGCGTCGCGGGAAAAGGAAAATGAGTGAACACTCACAAAATTTTCCCGAAAGTTTCTTTTTCCTGACAAATGAACAACTAAACCTTAATTATTCTTGCAAAATTCTTTTGTCAAATGAACACTCACAGAAAAATAATTTTTTTTTTCTTTTACTTCACCTCACTTCACTTTTTCTGGGAACCAATTTTCCACACAACTTTATCGACAACTGAACGGAGCCTTAGAGCATCCACATCGGTGATTATAATTTTATTAGCCAATTTATTAGTGGTTGTACCGTTTCATGGTTTAAAGTGGCTTTTTGTGTTTTAAATATAATTAATCATGCTGAAAATTATGTGTAGTGGAGGATTGAAATTATAAAAAAAAATCATCCACACGGTTTTCTTTTTATAAGGTCTTATTTTATTTAATTAATTAATTAAATCTTCCACTTATTAATGTTGAGAGTATCTTTTCATATAAGAAACACACGTGTGGAGAGTATCTTTCCATATGAATTTGTTGAATATTTTACTAGAAAAATGAGATATACACGTGTGGGGAGAGTATCCTTTCATATTATACTAATCTCTTATGCATAAAGATGAGTTGATGCATATGTTTTTTTTTTTGGAAACTAAATTTTGCGCTATACTTTTTATTAGTGGCGCTCCACTTTTAACGTGTAACTACATGAACAAAGTAGAGCGCTATCAATAAAAAGTGGAGCGCGAAAATCAAATTTTTTTTTTATACCTCCTGAAGAATGGGAACTCTGCATTAAATTAAGGCTGCTGATTTTGCCACTCCCTTTTTTGTTAACGCTATTTCCCTGCAAGTATATTTTTTGTGCAAAAATACACTTGCAAGAGAGTGACGTTAACAAAAAAGGGAGTGACAAAATCATTTTCCCAAATTAAAAGGCTATAAGCATTGGGACGAATTCTGAAACCATTAGGCCCCATTCCACTTTCTTTCTAAACCTTCATTTTTAAAAATAAGGTAATTTCAAACTCAAATATAATGAAAATAAAAAATGATTTTTTAATTTTGTTTGCACCGTTTAAAAGATCTCAATGAAATCTATCAAACAATTTAGAAGCTTTAACCGTGCAGTCCGATCTGCCTTTGGTTAGAGTTTCGGCCTCCGTGAAACTCGAAGCTCCCCCTCCCTGAAGGGTTTTCTCCTGCTTCCCCTCCCCTTAAAACTTGGAGGGCTATGATTCTAGTTCTAGAACTCTCCCTGATCCTCATGAGGGTTTTACATTCTTGCCTCTTGGGAAGTTTCGGTTACGCAGCGGTGGTGAGACGAAACTTGACACGATGACAGAGCTGAAATTTAAGGATTGTTGTTCGTGGTTGAAGCCAAGACTGAGTTTTTCTCATTTTGAGGTTTCTGCCTTTCTGATAAGGGACCTTTTGTTCCACGTTATGTTCTTGCTAGAATTAAGGATATGATTTAGTCAATATTTGATTTGGTCAATATCCTTAATTGTGTAATCTTATTTTATGCCATAAGTGTAGAATATTTCCATGTAATCTTGTATTCTTTCCTTGTTAATGTTTGTACTATATATATTGTACAACTACGATGAATGGAATTATCAGAAAATTACTCCACAATTGTGTTTATTTTCATGGTATCAGAGCCACCTTCAATCTCCTTTTCTTAAACTCTAGGAATTGAAGTAGGTCCTGTATTCACAATTGTTGGTGTTTCTGTTCATATCATTCCGCTGCAAAATTTTCTTCTAGTGCCGTCATGGCTGAAGTAAGTGGTGCTAAATCACCAAAGAAAAACGAATCTTCGACTATTGTGTCTGGTCTCCATATGCAGGAAACATCCTCTCTCATCACTCCGGAACGGCTGGACGGTACCAATTATGTGGAGTGGTCTTTGAATGCCCGAAATAAAATCCGTGGGAGAAAACGTTGGGGTTATATTTCGGGTACCAAGGCTGCTCCATCAAATAAAAAGTCTGAAGAGTATGAAGAATGGGAGGATGAAAACTGTTTGGTCAAATCTTGGCTTCTTGATGCGATGACAAAGGATATTCGGTCTCTCTTTCTTCGATTGTCTACGGCAAAGGAGATATGGGAGGCAGTTAAAAATACGTATTCGGTTGATCAAGATGCATCAAAAGCCTATCAACTTCATTGCGAGGTATTTTCTGTCCGCCAGAATGGAGGTTCTGTTATTTCTTACTTTGGCAAACTACAGAAAATATGGCAGGAACTTGATGATATTGATGCATGTATTATGGAGTGTGCTAATGATATTGCTATATACACCACAAAGGTTAATTCCGAACGGGTGTATAAGTTTTTGGCTGGTCTTGATCCTCATTTAGATGGGGTTCGAGGTCGTGTACTGTCTACAAAACCACTTCCTGATATACAAGCAGCTTATGCTATAGTGTGTTCGGAAGCTAATCGCCAAGATGCTATGCTTGGAGAAAATATTGGAGAAGGGACTGTAATGGCTTCTCGGAAGATGACCATCTCAAAGAAAGATCAAAAATGTACTCACTGTAATGGTACTGGTCATACGGTGGACACGTGTTTCCGACTTCATGGGTATCCAGAATGGCATCCAAAGGGTAAGAAGGCATCTCATAAGGAGGCGAACTCTGATCCAAAAGCAAATCTAGCCACAACCCTTGCATTCACTGCTAAGTCTGCTATGTCTTTTACTGGAAATAGTCATTGGATAATTGACTCTGGCGCAACAGACCATATGACTTGTGATCGTTATAAGTTTAGTCATTTATCTCCTAAATGTTCCAAAGCCACTATCACCACTGCTAATGATGTATCATCTCCGGTTATTGGAGTTGGTACAGTTCCATTATCTTCCACGTTAAAAATCCATGATGTCTTATTTGTGCCGTCGTTAAATTGCAATATTCTCTCTGTGAATCAATTAGCCAAATCTCATGATTGTGTTGCTCTATTTTTTCCTACTCACTGTGTCTTTCAGAACATCCATACTCGGGAGAAGATTGGCAGTGGTAGACAAATGGGCGGATTGTACTATCTTGAAGATGGATTCCAACAATCCGATAAAAAAGGGCACGCTCTTGTGGTAAATGGAGATTCGATGAATAAAAAAAAGGAGGAAATTTGGTTATGGCATAGGAGATTGGGACATCCTTCCTTTGGCTATCTTAGAAAATTATTTCCATCCTTGTTTCATGGATGTAATCTTTCAGATTTTGTTTGCGAAACTTGTGTGAAAGCAAAAAGCCATCGTACTAAATTTCATTTGAGTGATCATAAAACAGATTTACCTTTTTCATTAGTTCATTCAGATGTTTGGGGACCG